>NC_056729.1:1287670024-1288287524 GCF_019279795.1 Protopterus annectens | reverse complement strand
CTCCTACAGATGAGGATCAACAACTGCATTACCAGTCCTACATCTTCCCAACCTCGGTCCCATGCTCAATAGACAACCTCACAACAACATACACAGACAAGTCAAGCCCTTTATAACATGCACTTCAGCAATGTTCAGTTACAGTTGCTGGTACAGTACAGCTGTAAGGTATGCAATATGAGACTATATGTGATAGAATTACACATAAAACCCAGTACACCTATCTTGAGAATGATATGCCAATACTAGTGTCACTGCCTTAGGTGTTTACCATCTCCCTTTTGTGTTTGAACAGGCATCTTGGAGTAATTGCCTCTTGTTATCTAGGCTGCATAGTCACTCATAACTATAAGTGCAAACATATTAATGTACATTCAAATACACACCTGTGATTACCCAGTCTATGAACTGGAATTTACTGTTTCAGAATGGAACATAAAAAATAATCAACTCTGGCTAAACACAACATTTGTACATAGGGCAATATGGCAACCCTTAACTTTCATAGGGTATATATGATCCATAATAGAATAATATCACACTTACCAGGTAGAGGACCACGGACATGGGCCACACCTGATGGACCTATAAAAAGGTGAGGGAGAGATATTGTCAGCACCACCAAATGTTGCAGCACTGCAAGGTAATATGTGCATATATCCAGTTGTACAGTAGCTACTGTGATAATGGCTATATTAATGACATTCTGAGTATATGTGTAAATAACTGAGTGTAAATCCCAACCCCCACCCCTAATGCAGATAGACTTGACACCCACGTAATGGTATGTACAGTCTGCCACAATGACTGATACAGTATTACAATGATGAACACAGTAAGCTTACCTGGATGCTCCACTGCTGTGGAAACTGTGGCACCCACCTCCATAAGGTATGGTCTGATGGATGTCTGGGAGCTGTCAGGTGGTCCTAGGTTCAGCAGGAATTTCCTCTGTAGCTCAGAGTGGTTGTTCCATTGCAGGTACTCCAGCAGTGGTGGCACAATTGCTGGCAACAGCAGCTGCCCTTTGTCGTGCAGCATTCACAATGTCTGTGGCCTTGTGTCAGACCTGCTCATAGGTCCTGTCCTGTTGGCCAATCTTATTGACATCCCGCACAAGGTCTGCCCATAATGCTGCCTACTGATCCCAATTCTGCTTACCCCTGGATAACAAGATCTGATGGTGTTGTCTCAGTCCATCCGCTATTATGTCATTTGCTGCAGGTGAGAAGGGGGAAATTACTGAGGCATGGAGACTACAGCATCACAAAGGGTAGATATCATAACTGTCAACTGTAATGATTTATGCAGTATGTCCACACCCATGACATTGTGGTCATCTGTCAACTTAATGGCAAATCATTCATAGGATCATAGGGTCATGGAAGGCTACAAGCCTAGCCAAGAGTTTATCCCCAAAACAGAACCATCAGTCAGCACCTGTCACCACTGTCAATGAGGGACAAAGGTGGAATCCCTGGGACAAATGTGTAGTTTCCCATCCACTCATCAAGGTTGTGCTTGAAGAGGGTCAGTACGGTACTCTATTTGACATGCATGGGAAGTCTATTGCAGAGACAGGGCAGCCTCTGGGAGATAAACCTGTCTCTCCCGAATTTGTTGATGTCACATATTAGATTTAGACCTGTCAAGTGGGTAATATGTGGGGAGTTAGACATGGATATGGAGCACCTTTAGTAGAGTAGGGTCTGATATTGCCTTGTAGGCGAGACACAGATCACCTCTGAGAAATCTGTATGATACCAAGTACAGTGATAGTGATTGAGCCTGTCTGTATAGGACAGATGTTGGAGACCATGGATTCTCTTTGTGAGGTACGTCTTTGGCCTTTCCAGTTGGTGCAGGTGTTTGGAGAGGTACAGACCAAATAGGGCATTATACCCAATGAGGGAGGAGTACAGAGAGGTAATAACCTCTTTTTTTTCTGGATGCAATCCTTTACTTATAAGATGAACCAACTAAAAGACTTTTCTGACCATTGCTGCCACATGATGGTCGAATGTGAGATTATTGTCAAACTAAATATCCAGGTCTCTAACCACAGGTTGTGTGCTTAGGGGGTTGCCGTTGGTGTGGTAATCAGTAGAGGCCATGTTTTCTCTGAATGGTATGATAATGCTTTTTTGTATTTAACTTAAAGCCATGACTTTGGCACCAGTTATTTGTAGCTGTGAAACCCTCTTGCAGTATGTTACCATCATTTGTGGAGTCAATGGCAGCATCCAACTTACAGTCATCTGCAAACTTGGTCAGCCACAGGACCTTTGTCTCTGCATGGACCTCTGAGAAGTAGGTGCCAAACAGTAGGGGTCCCAGGACAGATCCTTGGGGAAGACCACTAATGACAGGTCTGGTGTCAGTGGTGATGGCACCTGTTTTGACCTTGTGGATCCTATCGGTGAGTCAGTTGGGCCACTCATCTGATGAGATAGGGATTTACGCCAAGTTGTGTTAGCTTTTTGATGATATCTGAGTGGGGGATTGTGTCAAAGGCCTTGGTCAAGTCAAGGTAAGCTGTGTGTACCGACTTTCCCTCATCCAGGACCTTGGTGACAGTCTCAAAGAAGTGAAACAGGTTCAACAGGCAAGATCTACCCCTGATGAATCTGAATTGGGTAGGGTCAAGTGCTTAGAGATTGTCTATGTCCTTGTTTATGAGATCCATAATAATACACTCCATAGCTTTACAGATCAGACTTGTCAAGCTAATGCGGTGTTAGTTTCCTGGGTCAGTAGTGGCACCACCTTTGTGCAAGGGGATAACAATGGCAATTTTCCATTCTGCTTGAATGAAGCCTGTAATTAGGCTGTGGTTGAATAAGGTGCTCAATGGTGAAACTAATTCTTGCTGGAGATGGTACAGAATACAGCCTAGGATACTATCAGGTCCCATGGAAGCTGTGTTCTTTGCTTAGATAGGGCCTTTAACACTTGATCTACAGAGATGTGAGGTGTGGGACAAGTATCGGGGATGCAAATGGACTTTTGATGGGGGATAGGAGGATGAAGTTTGTGCTGAACCTAGCAGTTTGGCTAAGTCAACAGACTCAGTGTAAGTGGTATCTTCAATTATTAATTCAGAACAAACCTGGGCTTTGCCATGGAGGTTCCTGGTGTAACTGAAGAAGTACTGGTTTCCCTTTCTTTTGGAGGCTAGTTTCAACTCAGAATTGGCTTTGGAGGTTTTCACTTGTGATCTAATTTGCTTGTTATGTTGAGGAGAGAGGTTTTCCAATTTGGAATTTGTTCCTTTTTCCCTTGGACAATGGTTTCCTACTTTTGTTGTAAAGTCTGTTGATAGAGGATGCCCACCAAACAGGTTTGTGTTTCCTTGAGGCGCAGGTTTTAGTTCTGTTGGGTATGGCTGAGTCCATGCAGTTGGTTATATACTGCATCGGCATACTGTTCAGCATAGTTCTCTGCATCCTGTGAAGGGGGCAGTGGCATAAATCCACTGATACCCTCCCTTAGGAGGTTGTAGTCAGCTTTTGAGAAGGTTTTTAGCCTGGTTATGTTTGGGGAGGGGTTGAATGGGATACAAACTTCGAATGAGACAGACCAACGATCGGATCTCACCAGGGAAGAACATACTATAGGAATGGTGCAGTGGTCGGTCATGTTGGTGAGAACCAAGTCCAGAATGTTATCTCTCCTTGTGGGGGATGAGACGAGCTTGTGGGTTGAAGTCAGTAATGAAAGACACACATTTGAGTGTCAGACCTCATACTTGTCAGAATATGCATGCTAATGCAATAGCTGTTATTCTATCAATTGACAATCTTTATAAGAGAAAATTGTAAAAACATGTCCCTATCTCTGGGCCTTTGTCTCCCCATTAAGTATGGCTGTATCCAGATTCCTTGTTCTAGGCAGTTGGGGGTATGTTATGTCTGTAGCAGCTACCTTTACATACAACTGTGTATGGTACAGGCTGCAGTTGGTGCTGCAGGCTACACATATGGAGAGTGGGAACACTTTGTAGGACAGCAAGCTGTATGTGTAACTGTGGCATCTGTGTCAACCCTGTCATTATGGCAGAGTCAGGTTAAGAATACCCTTTACAGTCCAACCAAGGCATGTGAATAAGGTACATCTGTTATGCAACAGTGCCAATAACAGAGTAGTAGCCAACATGTAGATATGCTATATGGATATGTGCAGTGTGACCCTACCTGCAATCCTTTGACTTGCAAAACTGGGTAGAAGTTCATTAATTAGCAGTAAACTAAGTGGATTAAGAATGCATGACTCAGTCATTACTTGCTGTTGTCACAATAATGTAACTGAACTGCAACACAAACCTGGATTTAATCCCTGGACTGGGTGTGGCAAAATGTACCGTATGCAAGACATTTAACAGACTGAGCTACTGAGACACTGCAAAAGCATGTGTATTTGCAAGATATGTGTGCACTTATACAGGCTGTGAGAAGCATTTCTACATCGGTGAGTATGTGCATGTACTTTGCCACTGATGCCTTAGCAGGTGTCTTTCCACAAGTAACTGATAAAAGGGCACATACACCTGCTATCACAGGTCTCACTTACATCCGTATTATGTCTTTGGCTGTCTACTGGTGTATTATTGCACCAGAATCCAAGGTACACTCCCATTTTTCCCATTAGTTTTTTATTTCAGTTACATGCTTAATGACTGTAAGTAGCAATCAGTACATTTTGCTGGAAATACATGCATACAATACAGTGTGGTGGGTTAATGTGGTTAGATATAGTTAAGAGACGCCCAGGTCTGAAACTTGGCAGAGGTGTTTATTTTTTACATCTGACTAACAATTCAATAAACACATATATTTATTAAAGCTCATTTAAGCTGAGCTAAGTGATGCCGCACCACTCTGCAGAAATGCGCTCTAAAAAAAATATAAAGAAAAAAAACGGGGTGAGAGAAATGTGGTGAAATGGAGGCAAGCAGGGGGAAAACATAGTGAAAGGCAGGTAGGGATGTACAGGAAGGGTGGAGGAAAGAACTGCAGCTATCCATTTCTTGTACAGCAGCAGTTGTGTTTTGACAGATTTTAAAGATGAATTTAGACTCTCAAACCCCAGAAAGAGGGGTAAGGACAATGTAAATGTGTTGTAAAGCCAATTGGACCAAATTAGGTGTGTCCAGTGTACATGTTTGTGAAATGGAGAGCTAAGTATGGGGTATTTTTTTGTGGGACAGGTGCCCATTTTTTTAAGGAATAAGTAGAATGTTGAGGGACATAGGTATGTATGGGGAGGTAAGTTGGGTAGGAGAGGATGTGTATGCAGACAGACAAGACACACAAGACAGCAGACAGGGCCAGTGTGTGACATGACACATTAGGGGTAAGCACCTTGGATGGGGTGAGTGTTGTGGAATCCAACTCGCATGTGCCTCCTGTGGAGCAGTGTGACTCACATCCTCACCCATGGGACAGTTGACACTGCTCCTTCACTGCCCTGAGGGTGGCTGTGCTGGAAGCTGGGCCCCACCAATTTGAAGAGTGTGCCCTCAATCTGTCACAGGTGATGTGTATAGGGCCAATGAACAATCCTGCCCACCATGACCAGCAGTTGATCTTAGGTGACTGCAGCCTCTCCACCACCACTCTCAGGAGGAAGCTGGGCCCTGTCCCCTGAGGCAGTTCCACCTGATGCCACAGGCAGTGCAAGGGAAGTGAAGGTGGCAACACTGGCCTGGGTCCCAGATGTGTCATGACCTGTTGCAATGACCAGTTGAGGCAAGGTAGGTGGATCACTGCAAACCAGCCTACCCTGATGTGTTGTGGTGATGGAGGTATAGTAATAAGTAGAGGTTGATTATTAACAAGACATTGTTAGTAATAACAGCATGCCAGAAGATTGGAAATAACCCAGTTACATATCAATGCATGTTATGAGAAACACAACAATAAATAAAAGAAGAGTCAGTATGTTAACAGCATGGTGGTAACAGTTACAGCATAAGGTGAACAAAATAGGTAATACCACAAGATTTGTTAATATGCAACCATTATAATACATAACAATAATGACCGAAAATATAGTTAATGTACAACAATAATAAATAAATGAAGATAAGGGGTGTGGAGAGAGAGAAAACAATCCATTAGTACCATTTTAGGCTATTTACTTGACAACAATACTGCTATCTACGCTGTGGGTCTGCATTTTCTTTATGCGTACAAGTCCCCTATAGGTGCTGTAGCACATACATACCTATCAAGCTATTCAAATGGAACAGTATGGGCAAAGCAATAACAACTGCAGTTACACAACTACACAGAACACTTGCACATCAGGTGGACCTATATAACTGATGCTATGAGGAACCCGCAAGGACGGCCAGTGCAATGGCCCAAAAATCTTAAGAAACTATACTGTTTTTGTTCACTGAGGAAGGCAGCATGGACAAAACCGGTCTGATGTATTTGGTGAATTTGATGGTTTGGTGTATTTTTTAATACACCATGTATGAGTTATAATACATTTTTTCTACACTGATTTATGCTGGCTCCTTTTTTGAATTACGGGACCTATATAACTCCCAAAGTGTTTTGTGGGCTGATGTAGTGATACTTTGCTATCTAGGTAGTCATTTAATTGATAATACCATGACAGACACATTACCTACTAATAATTTCAGGACATGAAAGCATGACACTTGAGAGACATGTATGTGTACAGTAAAGTACAGAAACTAAACAACTGTCATGCCTTGCTTGGCGGGCATGGGACTAGAACCCTGTAGCAATGACTGCAGGGGACATCTGCATTGAGTGTATGAATTGACTGCAGCAATGTTTAGCAGACACTCCAGGCATACAGCCATACAAAGATTACATATTTTATTTCTTTTATTATATTATTATTATTTTACTTATTTTATTTTTGTTATGCTGCATTTTCACATTCTTGGTAATCAGTTTAACAGTCCGTGACATCTAAACAAAGAATTATGTACTCACAATATGGGCTACCCACCCATTTACATGTAGTTCCTTTGGGGAGAGAATCTGTAAGCATTGCATGACTGATACTGTAATATTTACTGCTACATAGCACTGGATTCAAACTCTGGTCTGTGTGTGGCAAAACGTACTACAGACAGAGCAGTTAACAAACTAGGCTACTCAGTCACTGCTAATTACTGATTGTCTGACTGATATTTGCCTAGAGCTCACCTGGAACCAAAATATGACCTGGTAGTACTACTACTATAGTGTTATACTAGACTATAATGACAGTAGAACATACATGCATGAAATACAAGAATAACACAGATAGAAGGTAAGCTATATATTAGCATATAGAATGTTGGTGTACACAATTTATTGTTAGTGGTTTGAAATATCAGTGAAGTCAACAAACAATATCAGCTCATGGAGTAGGCTACCTCACCCATTTACCCTTATTACATGATGTCTGTGGATGACAGAGCATTATGTGAACAATACTGACCTAGATACAGCCTTGAACAGTACTATAGGAGTTATCTAGTACAATTTACATGCATTACATTTGCATCCCACAGCTATTGCAATGTTATACTTGACTGCAGCACCTTACCTTACAGACTTAATCCATGCAGCTCTACTACAATGGTTACAACAAGAAAATCCTGATGTACACCATTTTCGTTGGTGTTAATAGTATTGTTTCATGTTTTATTGCACAACAGTTGGCATTATTAATTTCTTGGAATGCAGCTCTAATTCCACATTTATTGCACTACAGACTTTATTGTATATACTTTATTGCAGGTACTGGTATTGTTTCATGTTTTTATTGTGCAACAGATGGCATTAATCATTTCTTGAATTACAGCTCTAATTCCACATTTATTGCACTACAGACTTTAGTCTATATACATTAATGCAGTTAAGGCTTTACTCTTTCTTGCTTATTTGACTACAGTTAGCATAATACATCTGTACTCACCACACTCATGCTGCATCCTGCCCAGGTGCCTGGTGTGCGACTCGACATTGTTATCCCTCTCAGCTACAGCTGTTGAGAGAGAGTCCTACCATTATGCATACCAGTTTTGCAGACATTCAGATTACATATTGGTAAAACCGATGAAAATGTACTTACATACTTGTGGGGTATTCCCTCCCTGAGCTTCTTGGACCCAGGTGTCCAAGAGTCCTCTCTTTCATCTCTTCATGGTGGTGATGACACTGCTCACCTGTGGGGGGATACCAGTAATACTGGTGAGATCTCTTTCCAGCTGATCCCAGGCATACATCTTGCACTCTGAACCCTGAAAAACTTCCTGCAGCAGCCAGTCATTATGGTTTTGTACTAGGAGTCCTGAACTCCAGAATACCCCAACACTGTGCCTGAAAGCACGCACCTTCACCAACACCTGTCATAGCACCCATCATTGGAAGAACACCCATGGATTCTGCTGTATTTCTGCCTATTGAGCTTAATATAGGGTGTTTTCCCACCCTTACATGGCATTGGGCAACATTAAAAAAGTGCTGCTTTGCTTAACAGTGTGCAAACCAGAGCAGTTGGGCTGAGCAGCATGAAAACTCGCAGGACCACATGCTTAGCAATGTGCAAACCAGCTAAGCAGAGCTGAGCAGTGCATAAACATTGGCAGTCATTACCATGTTTATGCAGTGCTTAGCAGGGTTTAGCAGGTCTGAGCAGAGCTAAGGGGAGTGCAATGGGCCATAATTTAAAATAATCTGCACAATTTGTATCTCACAAAAACTTATTTTTCCTTCCATGCATTCAAACCCTGGACCTACTTCACATGAGGCTGTAACTCTAACCATTTAGCTATGTGGATATTAGGAAGTCTGCTATACCGTCACATATACCTCTGAGCTACTTTTAAGCAGTGCTGAGCACCGTGCTCCACTGCACTGCACAAACATGCTCAGCTACACTTAAACCTGACATTTAAGTAAATAATTAGATACATCCAGTTTCTATTTTTAGATGTCCAGCAGGAATCTGCTATGTTATTTGTGGGTGCTGCTTAGCAGTGCTGCACTCTGCACTGCACCACGCAAACATACTTTTTTAAAAAAATATATAAAATAAATATAAAATAATTGGACAGTTCAGGGAGTTTCTTACTCATCTGTGGGCACAATAGCACTACACCACTCCCTACACTGATTCAATAACTGCGTTCCTTGGCTCTCCCTTGGCAATGCACCATCAATAATATTCATGGCATGCTGCTGAGGGGGAGCTGTGCACACAGACATGGCAACATTCCATGTAGCTCTACACTGTGCTACACAGATTTTATTAAATCCTGGGGATATTTAATTTTTGCAGCAGCTAAATCCCAAAAGTGTTACACTTTCAAGCGGGTTTGTCCTGTGGTACACAGCCCATAGATCTCTCACAGAGCATTCAAGTAAAGATGGAGTCTCTCCCAAGTCTGTAATTGTTAAAGTCATCTCCTAGCTGGATAAATAACTTATTATTAGAATCCTGGGAAAATAGACATCTACTTTAATATTTAAATGGAAAAAGAAAATCTGCAATGAGATTCTTGAAGCAATAAATGGTACAAAATAACTTCCTTAATTTGTGTCTGTGGGTGGCATCAGCTGTGATGGCACCTTTATCCCAATACAACCAAGCATTAGAAGATTGTGTATATTCAGATGACACTGCATTTATCCAATTAGCTACATAGCCGGAAAAATTTGCAGATATGTTCAGCAGATCTTCTCCAGTACCAGATAGCCTATGTAGTTGGGCCATCCTAGCCAAGAATGTCAGCAAACTAGAAAACTACCAGGGAAGATGTCTAAGCAACTCTTTGGAACATGGGTTTAAAACAATTTCACTTACTGTTGATACTGGAAGTAGAATAGTCAGCAGACATCCTTAGCAACTGGGATGAGATGGTGGTTTCCCATATTGTAGCCATCTGAACCCAGTGATCTAGGGCCAGATAAACACATGTATCATTTCTTTGTAGGTAGTCCAGGAAAAAAGGACTTGGCTGGCCATGAACAACAAAAGAAAGACAAAGAAAAAAAAGGACTTGAGTTCCTTTATATTCTTTACATGATATCCATGGTGGTATCCCCCGCAGACACCTAATGATTAAGGCTCTGGCTGGTGAATTGCTGTCTTTGTGGCTATGAGTCTTACAGTGGTGGTGGCGGTACTATGTATTTAATTGGCTTCAGGCTATTATATATCAATGGCCAACACTACTGGAGGCTAGAGACTTCAAAGCAAGGGGTGGGTGCAGGAAGCAACTGAATGGGTGGAACTGAAATGGGGTGGGGTTCTATTACATTAAGGAGGTTGCAATATTTATAGTTACAAGGCTTGGATGGGAAATTTTACACAGCAGGACTGATAGTAATGTTAGATGGAAATTGGTAAATTTAAAGAAACTTGTTATATTGGGTTAAATTTATAGGTGAAACCAGGATTTGTCCAGATTTAGTGCTAACCTCCCAACTGCTATAACAAATATTACTCACTTGCAGTCTCCTCTGATAATAGGTGACACTTCTAATGTGGTGGTCAGTTCTGTTTTAGGATGATGAGTATCAAGGGCTGAAAGGTATGTTCTGGCATAACAGTTACTAAATGCTAAGATAAGGTCACTGAAGCTAGTAGATATTTGGAATATATTATAAATCTCCTAACCCAAGTTATATATTTATTATGCCTCTGGGATAATCTAACAGCAGACTGGATTACTTTTTAATATCAGGCATGTCAAGCTCCACAAAAGGAATGCATATTTTGCCCTCTCCTATAACAGATCATGAAGAGACGTACTTGTCCATTGAGTGCAGTTGTGCTTTTCCCAGTACAAAAAGTTGTGGATATTTGAACCCCTGATCCTAGAATGCCAGCCCACTATGTATTTGTCACTGAAGACTAACTCACCTGTATTGATACTTATATTTGCATGGTGAGAGTATTTTATTTTTCCAGATTTGCCTCACAAAATTATGTTGTGCAAAGCTGTTAAATATTTTTGCCAGGATCTTGTTTCTGAGTTTTCTTAAACATGATTGTTTAATTGCAAGCAGGTGTTCTCTCCCATGAACTGTCCCTCATCCTCCTTTCCTATTCTGTGAACTACAAAATGCATGTTGTATACATTAAACTTTGATCCTCAAGTTCTCAATCAAGCAATACCTTTTCTTGCAATTTACCCATACCCCTTTCTTTCTCAAATTCTATCTTTCTCAGCAATTCTGCTGTCCACATCCTTTTACAGTTTATTCTGTACTGTATTCCCCCATATTATATAAGCAGTTTTACTAATACATTATATCACATTTCCATTCTCCTCCCTGCAAATCATAGATGCCCTTCCCCAGGCCATTTTAGTACCCTCTAGGTCACAGAACTAAAGGCTGCCTTCCGTTTAAATTAAATACACTTTGCAGAGCTGGAAGGAGGTTTTGTTTGTTCATTTTGTATATATTGACATATATTTTCTGAACTTGTTCGGCTGCATATGTTACCTAAATGTGACTTATGTGATGTCTTTTAAGTGCAGTTATCTATATTTTCTCTGTTTTCTACGAATTTACATAGGCTATTCCTATCAATTATAACGGATTGCTATGTCAGTTTATGTGTTATAGTGGTTTTAGGGGATTAACTAGATAGTACTGAGTACTCCAATAAGCTGCAGCATCCATTTTGCTTTTCACTTTTTAACTGACTGCTTTTTGTGTTTAGGAAGGTAATAATAGATTTTCTAAAGGCCACATTGCCTTTGTTACTGTTTGCTAGCTATTAAATAGGATGCAGAGAGTACTTTTTCTCACTATTTATAATGACAGATACTTCAAATGTTGGATCTAATGTTGAACTTTCTGTGAATGTAAAGTGTTATTTTCTTTGACAGGAATGAACTGACCTTAGTACCTTCTATAATATGGTTGAACTCCTCGTCTTGTCTTCTCTCCTCTTCTCTTCCCTCCTCTCCTCTCCTCTCCTCTTTTCTTCTCTTCTCTTCTCTTCTCTTCTCTTCTCTTCTCTTCTCTCCTCTCCTCTCCTCTTCTCTTCTCTTCTCTTCTCTTCTCTTCTCTTCTCTTCTCTTCTCTTCTCTTCTATTCTCTTCTCTTCTCTCCTCTCCTCTTCTCTTCTCTTCTCTTCTCTTCTCTCCTCTTCTCTTCTCTTCTCTTCTCTTCTCTTCTCTTCTTTTCTTTTCTCCTCTCCTCTCCTCTTCTCTCCTCTCCTCTCCTCTCCTCTCCTCTCCTCTTCTCTTCTCTTCTCTTCTCTTCTCTTCTCTTCTCTTCTCTTCTCTTCTCTTCTCTCCTCTCCTCTTCTCTCCTCTTCTCTTCTCTTCTCTTCTCTTCTCTTCTCTTCTCTTCTCTTCTCTTCTCTTCTCTCCTCTCCGCTTGTCTTCTCTTCTCTTCTCTTCTCTTCTCTTCTCTTCTCTTCTCTTCTCTTCTCTTCTCTTCTCTTCTCTTCTCTCCTCTCCTCTTCTCTTCTCTTCTCTCCTCTCCTCTTCTCTCCTCTTCTCTTCTCTTCTCTTGTCTTGTCTTCTCTTCTCTTCTCTTCTCTTCCCTCCTCTCCTCTCCTCTCCTCTTCTCTTCTCTTCTCTTCTCTCCTCTTCTCTTCCCTCCTCTTCTATTCTCTTCTCTCTTCTTCTCTTCCCTCCTCTCCTCTCCTCTCCTCTCCTCTCCTCTTCTCTTCTCTCCTCTTCTCTCCTCTCCTCTTCTCTTCTCTCCTCTTCTCTCCTCTCCTCTCCTCTCCTCTCCTCTTCTCTCTTCTTCTCTTCTCTTCTCTTCTCTTGTCTTCTCTTCTCTTCTCTTCTCTTCCCTCCTCTCCTCTCCTCTCCTCTCCTCTCATCTTCTCTTCTCTTCTCACCTCTTCTCTTTTCTATTTTCTTCCATTAAGTCTCTTTCCCTTCCTAAACTAATACAGTAAACTCTCAGTTAACTAGCACCCATGGGGATTGGCAGATGCCGGATAACTGTAGTTTCTCGTTACTCGAGAGTTACTATTAAAAAAATGCCTATTACTGCACCCTATACTATTTGTTTGGTTTGACTTGTTCTCAGGTTGGGGTGAGAGGGAATTTATTCCTATCTTCCAGTTTAAAACTCTAAAACTCTAAAAAACATAAGGTATGTTTTAGCGGGAGGCCAGAGTAAGTGCAACACATGAATATTGTACTGTATTTCTTCAATATTTTTTTGCCAGTTGCTTGAGAGTGCTGGTTGCTTGAGTTCCGGTTAACTGAGAGTTTACTGTACTTGCATAAAGATGTTTCATAACACTTCCTCTCACTAATTCACATCCCTAGCTTACTTTCAAGCATTTGCTCTAGCGTTACCTGCTGACTGCACAGAAGGAATTCAGGGTTGGTCCTGAATCCCATCCCCCTTTCACTGTTAATAGAAGCAGTTTCTGGACACTCCTGGATATCTCTTTTAGGGCATGTTTTCTCCTGTTCAAATCTATTACTAAAATGCTGTTACATGTTTTAAAATAAGGCTGTAAAGGCTCAAAATTTCCTTACTCCTTTTCTTGGCAGAATGCAGTTTAGCAGCTCATCCTCATTATCCAAGGGAAACAGGTCACATTTACTCAAGTACATGCAAGGGGGCTCAGTCTCATTAATCTGCAGTTCACATTGCACACTTGTTTCTGATATTGAAGGTGTATACGCATAGCTTTAGCAATTAAAGTTGCTTAGTTTTTCTCACTTCTTTTTCCAACCCCCATTTTCAATATATTTATTTATTTATTTATTTATTTATTTATTTATTGCCTGAACAGTGATGTGTTTGGGCTGTGTGACTTCTGTATACCTTGGACTCACCTTACCTTCATTAATTGATTCCATCTGGGGGAGGTGTGTCCCGCTTTGCTTCTCTCACATCCCCAATTCCCCTGCCACTCTCCTGAGCTCTTCAGTTTATAAATCACTGTCTCCACCCTCCTTTCTCCCACGTTTATCCACCCATTAAAAGGACATGAAGCTTCACTAAACCTACATCCTAAACCAAAAAAAAACTAGCCAAACCTGTGGTCTTAACAGAAAATAAAATAAAACACTCAAAATAAAAAAAAAACTGTTAAGGCTGCAAGAAACAGAACAAGAACCTTCAACCATCCTTCAAGTAGGTTTTAAGAGCCACAGGCACTCTAATTGTAAGAATTTTAATAATAACCTAGGAAGAAAAAGGTATGGGACTAATTCTACTGGTCATTAATTAGAAGATGGCTGATGCCAAATTGCTCCAATGTATTGCTTGGAGATGTTTGTGTATAGCTCGAGTATCAAAAAGATTATTCATAACAACTGGGAAATTATTTCTGGCAATCAAGAATTAGGGCTAGCATTAGGTTTGGGTATAAGAAAGATAAATGTGTTAAATTTATGTTACAGCATGATAACACTAATACTGATCCTCCTGTCACTACTAAACCCCTACGTACATACAACTGTTATGGATGTAATGTTTGTAGGTTTATTCATGAAGGGCCATTTATATCTTTGAATCTTATTCCACATACTATAAAAGCTCCTGCTAGATTCAATTGCAACACAATAGGAGTAGTTTACATCACTTTTTGCTGTGAGTGTACAAGTTTTTATGTAGGGATGACTACCAGGAGCTTTAGTAAGAGAATTAGGGAACATTTTTATACTTTAAAATCTAAGCATGTGAACAATGCTCTTTACAGACATTGTGTTTCATATAATAATTTTAAAAAATTTACATTTGTAATTCTTGAACAAGTTTTAAAAAGTAGAAGATGGGGTGATTACAAAAATTAGGTAGAAAAAAAAAGGTGAAATGTCAAGTAAAATTAAGGCATGATGTCCTCCCTGGCCTGAATGAGATGATTAGCAATAAATGTTTCTTAAAGGAACATAGTCTAAGGTCACTTTAAGAGACAATTTACTGAATTTATTGAATGTCATTGTGTTTAATTGTTTTTAGGATTTTATTTGCTAACTTTTGTATATATTGTAGTGTGATTTTCAGTGTTTTACATTTCTGAAAAAGTTATTTTATGAAAGTGGCAATTAAAAGTCTATTACCCTAAAGGTTCTTGTTTTGTTTTTTGCGCCCTTAACAGTTTTTATTTTGAAACCTACATGCTACTTCCTCAACCACCTCATTGTGATATCTTCTCACCCTAAACTTTCATACAGCTTCATCCACACTTAAATAAATCTAACGAGAAGCACTCATTATTTTATCCTTTACATCCCCATATACAGTTTCTGGTCTTTTCCCATCCTTATAAACTCCCACCTCTTATTTTCAGAACACCTTTTCTACCCCACACTCCATAATGCTTCTCCACCTCACCATCCCACTCCTCCTTCCTTTAAAATACTAAACTATACCATCATTAACTCTTACTGTTCTTCATCCCTTAACTTACTCTATCCTAGAATTCCACAAAACCAATGACTCCCTTAAACCCCCAGACCTACCCCACCCATTTATACCCTGTATTCATCACCTACCACTCTCACTCAACTTGTGCTTCACCATCCCTTTACTTCATCTCCTCCAAACTTACCAAACCCCAGCAATCCTACCTCAAGCTTCCTAAACACCTCCGAATCCAACCCAGATCCCTCACACCACATACCAAACATAATAAACATAACTTTTCCTGCCTCTGCCACCCTCTCCTGTGCATTAATTAATACCCAAAGCATCTCTAATAAACTTGTTCAGATAAACACCTTGCTTACAAATCACTCAACTGGCATCACAGCTGTCACTGAAATATAGCTCAAACTAAACATACACCTGAGGAAGCAATATGTGAAAGCGCTTGTGTGACAATAAAGAAGACTTCTTATACTTTTATTCTTCGATTCAAGTCTGCTTTTTTACCTTTATTGAAGACTGAAGACTGCTTTTTTACTTTGATTTGGACACTGGAGCCTAACCTCAGCATTTTTTCTGGATTTTTGTTTGCCTTCACTGTGTTTGCAGAGGTATTCTGGTTGCTATTGGGCATTTTCTGCATAAACGATTCTAATGTTCAGCAACTACTTCCCTCCTACAAATACCTGCAAGACACCAGATCAGTCAAGAGCAAGGTGGAAACGCCCTTGTTCTTTATAGAAACAATCTTAGCTCAACTATCATTGCCCAAAACAAATGCCTCCTCAGATACTGAACCCAACTGGATCCTTCTAAAACTTCCCCACTGGAAGATCAGCCACCTTTTAATAGCAATTGTCTACCTTCCTTCTTAAGCATCTCTTAAACTTAAAGCCATTAGTCTTACTATCACCTCAGTTTCCTGAAACTATAAAACTATTGTTATTCTATGTGATGTTAACCTAAACTACCTAGGTTGTCTGAGCAATGATATTTCTGAATTCCTAGACAATAACAACACTATACAGCTAATCAATGATGCTACTCGTCCAAATCTCCAAACCAACAACCGCTCCATACTGGATCTGCTAATCACTAACAACTCTGTCACCATCTCCAATGTATCTACTCTTTCACCATTATTTAGCAACCACTGCCCAGTACCCCTCCAAATATATTTATTTATTATTTATTTATTGACATTTATTTACCAGGAAAGTCCAACTAGGTCACAAGAGCCCATTTTCATAGGAGGACTGGGGAGAAAAGCTCCATTTAACAGAAAAAATAAAAGAAATTGCTCAAAGCCGTTACATAAAAACATGAAAATTAGACATTTCAGAAATAATCAATATTGTAAGGTATAGAAATATACCAAAAATGTGTTAAAAAGAGAATAATGACAAAAAGAAAAGTAAAACACTGTATACAATTGTGGAGAGTGTCCTTTTGGCAAGTCACAGTAGTAATAAGTAAAAGTCAGGATAGATTAGTATGAATGGGAAGGAAGTGATAGGAAGAGATTATATAAAGTGGTAGACAGGGTAGGATAACCTGGAGAAGATAAGGATGTAGTCATGGATAGAGAAACTGTATAAACAGAGGTGAAGAAAAGTAGAAAAGTAGACAAATGACATCCTGAGCTGTGTACTACATGAACTACAACATTAACTGGCACCTCACCTAAGTGTCATGTTTAATCATAGCCTCACCTCAGGCTTCATGCCCACTGAGCATCGCAGAGCTACAGTTATCCCACTCCACAAGGGGGATCCTCCTTGGATCCCGGGAACTACCGCCCCATCAGTCTGACGAGCCTGATCTGCAAGGCCATGAAGCATATTATCATGGAACTTATAAACAAAGACATTGGCAACCTTCAAACACTGGACCCCACCCAGTTTGGGTTTGTGAAAGGCTGATCTTGTCTCCTGAACCTGATTGACTTTGAATCAGTCTCCAGAGCCACGGACAAGGGTAATATGGTCCACAAAGCCTATCTGGGCCTCGCCAAGGCCTTCAACATCACCCCCCACTCTGGAATCATAGATAAACTGACTAAGCTGGGCATTAATCCCTTCGTCATTTGATTGGTTGCCAACTGGCTTACTGACAGAACCCAGACTGTAAAAGTAGCCGACTCCAAATACAGCTTCAGACAAGTGACATGTGGAGTATCTGTGGGTTCAGTCCTAGGACCGCTCTTGCTTGGCATCTACTTCTCTGAAGTACAGGCCAACACTAAGGGACTCTGGCTAACAAAGTTCGCAGATGACTTCAAACTGGGAGCCATTATTGAATCCCCAAATAATGTGCATACTCTACAAAAGGGCCTTACAGAAGCAGAAGCTTGGTGCCAGAGTCATGGGCTCAAGCTCAATGCCAGGAAATGTATAGTTATCCCCTTTGGGAAAGAACACATACCCATGAATTACCACATAGATGGCAGTACACTAAACACTGAAAGTGTGATAAGAGACTTAGGGACACAGGTGGACAGTGGTCTCACCTTCGATAACCACATCGCCACAACAGTCAGGAAATCCTTCTGTGTGGCACACCTCATCACTAAGGGCTTTTCATCCAAAAAAAAGGAGGTCATTGTCCCACTGTACTCATCCCTCATTAGACCCATTATAGAATACAATGGCCCATTTGGTATGTACCTCTCAAGACATCTGCGACAACTGGATAGGCCGCAGAAATACCTCACTAAAAGAATCACAGGCCTAAAGCAGATGCCCTATGCTGACCGTCTAAAAAATCTCCACCTATACTCTGTCACATATCGACTACTCAGAGGTGATCTCTGCTTAACATACAAGCCCATGTCAAACCCAGAGCTGTTGGACATGCTACACTTAAAGAAATCCCAATCCCTCAGAGACACACGCTCCAGGGATCTAAACCTTGTCATCACAATGAATAAAACATGCTGGAGGGATAGGTATTCTGACCCAGACACTCCCCGGACTCTGGAATAGACTGCCCATACATGTCAAGCAGAGCGCCTCTTTGGCCCTCTTCAAAAGGAACCTTGATGATTGGATGGAAAATAGGAAATTCACCCCTGGGATCATGTCAGTCACCCTGCTAGACAGTGTATAAATACTGTGGGAATAGCCAATAGCCTGGTGCCAAACTATGAACCTATGAACATGCTGCTAGCCTGAATGTGGCCATGTGTGTGTGTCAGGGTGTGACAGCATTGTACATCATGTTACAGAGCAATAGAAGATGTGCACATCACTAACATGATGGCCATGCAGCTGTCACAATTGGAGACATCCCTTCCCCTGTCACAGAAACAGCACATATTGCCCAAGTCCACAGGAGATGCAGCCACACCCCCAGTGTTGAGTTGACATCCATCCATCCAAACATACAGATGGCATGTGCAGAAGTTCACTGAGGTGCTCTCCGGACCATACCAGTATGGAGGGTATGTGTTAAGGGTGTGTTATGTCTGCTACACGAATGTCACAAACAAGCATATACCACTAAAATCACATAGTGGCTTAATGTCCTTAGGGTGACTAATCCATCTAGTATGCTTCCTAGAGAATGGCAGCATATACAATCAAGCAGGGTCACACCTTACTCTGCATGCATGGCACATATCACCTATGAGTACACTGAATGGCACAGGCAGCAATGACACACATTACAGTTGAACAATGGTGAGCACATACTGATGATGTGATAGGACCCTGTGAGGGGCCATACTGTCATCTGCAAGTGCCCAAACAGTTTGGAAAGTATGTCAACACATGGCCATTTAGTCAGATAGTGACATGGTGAGGGAGGAGTATATGGATGGTATGGGTATGTCACCTAGTGGTGATTGTAACCACAGCTATGTCATATGAATCCTGTCATACCACTGTACAGACATGTTGATGTGTGGTACATGAGCTGGATACCTGTATGGTCGGGTCTGTGTGGCTACCTGTCATTCCCTCCATATGTGCAGCACATATAGGGACTGCCATGCTATTAACTGGGGACATAAGTATCTCCGATGGAAAGGATAGCACATATATATTCGATTGGGGTTTATGGCCATTACTATGTCACCAGGCATGTGTTTGTAATACCGTCATGAAAGACACTGACATAACACAGTGACTGTATGAGTACTCATTAGTAGCAGGCAGCAGCCAACATTGTTAGCCAACTTCAGTCAGTACCCACGTGTACTATGGAGACATGCAGTCCAAGCAGTAGAGGACCTGTGACTGTGCCCTGTTGAGCACTGCTGCTTATAGAACAGCTATTGGAGTCAGATGTCCCTATGTTGCATATGTCTGCCATCAGTGGACTATGTAATGACCCCCACATTGACAGTATCATGGATGCCTAAGTGGGTGCTTTGTACATGTTGCCTGAATAGGCAGTGAGATGGCTTGACTCAGTCTGGGTGTTGTACTCCCTGATGTATCCCCACTCATGACCCTGCTGACTGCCATGACAAGGTTTATGGCAATAGTAGGGCAGCAGGGCATGTTGCCAAATGTGTAAGCCATTTACAGACTGGTATGTCAGCTGGTGTACACACAAGTGTCGGGCAGTCAAACCCTGGGAACATAACATCTGGACACATGATAGTTGTAGATGTGTCAACTCTATCACTACACCTTGTAGATATATGGTCAGAGTGCAGGTGACATGTATCAAGGATAGCAGACCTTATTACAAAATATGAATGCATGATTATGTGGACTGACCCTATTGTCCCTGTTACACTGTTAAGGACATGTGCACCTAGGGAGCCATGTACATATATTTCCGTACCTTGCTGATGTTATATTTTTGCTGTGCTGCCATGCCATCCTGTGCCCCTGTATTGCCACCATGTGTCCATAGTTTATTCCCTCAGACTCCTGGAATTAAAGCATGCACACGTCTGTGAGACACATGTCATCCTGTAACACAACGACCAGTACAACATCATGCAACATAAGGTACACAAAGTTTGGTACGTAGTCATGACACATGTCAGCATACAATATCTATTGTGTAGCACATGTGGCATGACAAAAACAATACTGGATTACACACATACATGTCAAGTAATGTAATCACCCTGTGCATCAGACACATAGGTTCATTTCCCTGCTTTGATGGCAAGGATGACAGTGATGTGGTACAGGTATCATCACATGCACAGGGTGAAGTGTGGGGGTGCTGGAGGGCTGTGCCAAACAGTTGACAGAATGTGTGTGAGTCAGGAAGGGGTGGGGGTTAGACAGGTCATGGAGAAATGCTGTGTGTGTGTGTGTGTGTGTGTGTGTGTGTGTGTGTGTGTGTGTGTGTGTGTGCGCGTGCACGTGTGTGTGTGTGTGTGTGTATGTGTGTGTGTGTGTGTGTGTGTGTGTGTGTAGGTGACCTGCATGTGACAGTGATGTTTGTGTGTGTGCATGTACACAGTCAAGCCCAGTGCTAGCCCTACATTTGTGTATGTTGGGCAATTGTGGACTGTACATGGTAGAGTGGACAGTCCACCATCTCTGGCCATGAACACAGGCACTGGCTCTGCCAGGAGTTGCACTGGCCCCACCATGTCCATGGTCAGATGCGGTGTTAGTACCTTATGGTTACTGCTATCTACTGGGTCTGTGTCCCCTATGAGACCGCCCAGGACCATATGCCTATGGCATGCCATGTGCTGTGGACAACACACTTCCCTCTGTAGTGCTGGAGGTACTGCTACTATGGGACCATAAGTGTGCATAGCCTCGTGGACTCTCAGCAGTTGTTGTTGCTGACCTACATCTGGTATTTTGTTCAGAATGTGCCTGTGCCTCCATGACAGCCTGAAACATAAGTCGAGTGACTCAAGATGTGACACCAGCAAAAGGTGGTGGATGGACACCAGGCCTCTTATAAGCACCCCTGTTAATCCGCCTGCATGGGATATCACTACATCTCTGGATATGGCCAGTATCTACACTCATTGGAGCCATAGTAGCCACACTTCCCTGGTCAATGTGTCCACCCACTGACTGCCTAATATCTGTGGCCTCTGGAGACTGGATATGCATTGGCATACTGACTATGTGAAGAGACAATGGGAGCAGAGGAAGGATGTCAACCTCTGGGACAAATTCAGCCACTGACAACCCCACTTGTGCCTCACTATGGCCACCATCATTATCAGAGTCTGATGAGACACTGACATCAGGTTATGAGGGAGACAGACTCCAACCCCCCCCCCCCCCCCAGTCAACTATGAAAATCAAGACAAAAGCAATGTATTATTACCTGCACTTTTATGTATGGTAATCCACACAGACTCATGCAAATGAGGATCCATAACTGCATTACCAGTCTCATATCTTCTCGTCTCCACTCCCATGCACAACAGACAACCTCACAACATACACATACAAGTCAAACCCTTTATAACATGCACATCAGCCACATCCAGTTCAAGTTGCCAGTACAATTTAACTGTAATGCATGCAATACGACACTACATGTGATAGAACTGCACATTATACCCAGTGCACCAATCTTGAGAATGATATGCCAGTACTAGTGTCACTGCCTCAGGTATGTAATATCTACCTTTTGTGTTTGAACAGGCAGCTTGGATTACTTGCCTCATGTATGCCAGCCTGCGTAATTGCTCATAACTATAAGTGGATACGTGTTAATCTTCATTCAAATACACACCTGTGATTACCCAATCTATGAAATGTAGTCAACTGTCCCAGAATGGTACATATAAATATTCTAATCTGTCTAAACACAACATTTATAAATAGTTCAATATGGCAGCCCTTAACTTTCATAGGGTATATAGGATACATAAAACAACAGTATCATGGTTACCAGGTACAGGACCACAGGCAAGGGCAACTCCTGATGGACCTATGAAAAGAGAGAGGAGGTATTGTCAGCACCACCATATGTTGCAGCACTACAGGGTAATATGTGCATATATACATTGTACAGTAGCCACTTTAACTGGCTGTATTGCTGAGAGTCAGAGCATTTGTGCCCAACTGAGCTTAAACCCCAACCCCCCCTCCCATGTACAGGTATGTACAGTCTGCCACAATGACTAATACAGTATTAAAATAGTGGACAAAGTAATCTTACTTGGACGCTTCTCTGCTGAGGGCACTGTGGCACCCATCTCCACGATGTATGGTGTGATGGATGCCTGGGAGCTGTCATGCGTTCCTAGTTTAGCCAGGAATTCCTCTGTAGCTGAAAGTGATTGTACTGCTGCAGGCCCTTCACTGGTGGTGGCATGATCCCTGGCAACATCAGCTGCCCTTCTTCATCCAGCATTCACAATATCTGTGGCTCTGAGTCGCACCTGCTCATAGATTCTCTCCTACTGGCCAGTCTGAATGACATCCTGCACAAGGTCTACCCACAATGCTGCCCTTTATTCAGAACTATGCCTCCCCCTAGACAGCAACATCTGATGATGCTGCCTTAGTGCATCCACTGTTACCTCATTCTTTGCATTGGAGAAGGGGGCATGTCATCTGTGATACATGGTTCCTGAAATACAACAAAAGGGGAAAACATTACAGGACCAGATACATGGATGTCCACTATGTACAAATTCATCATGCCCATAATGGCCTGCACTACCCACTGATCGCTCATACATCATAGCCAACAGTCTGGCAACATACTATGTGTATGGATCCCAGCAAGATAGCAGCACTACAGGGGTATGACCCTGTGTGCTATGACAGATTCTGCTGTATGTTCCTGCACCCAGTACTGCAGTGTACTTTGGTATGTCCCGTATGGGCAGCCTCTCTCTACTATGTCATACAGCCACTGCCAGACAAACAGCATTGTGCTATTACAACTACTATATGGTGACAGTCCAGAAACACCAGTGGTCCACAATGACATAAAACAATGCAAACCTACTGTAGAATATGTTCCCTGTAGGCATCATACCTCTCAACTATACAGATGTTTGCAGAATGTCAAGATGTTTGCGTCACACTTTTGGTAATTTTCACACAACATTGTGGATTTCTGATAAAAGACTGGCAAATTATTGATGGTTGATGTCAGAAAATAAAGACAGACATCTGAGTTTAAGACAGCATAGCCATCAGAACACATTTATGCTCTTTTAATATCTGTTATTCTATTGACTTTCTTACTTTGTATGAGTAATAGTTACAGTGTCCCTAATTTTGGTACTTGCTGTAAAAGGTTGACACTTATGTTAGGCATAGCTCTCAACCAGACAGGAAACAACTTAAACAGGATCATGGACTTAGCCAAAGTACATCAAGAACAATCAGGGACACTTTTAAGATGTTAGAACTATGTATGTGAGATACTAACAGAATGAGAGGAGGTGAATTATTGTACATTGTTTGACATTACAGAAGTATACACCCTTACTTATTGTCACTATGTATTATGTGTAATTCACTTGCTTTCCTACAACAGCCACCTGTTGTAAAAGGGAATAAGAGGGACAGAGCTAAGATGTGAGTGGAAATCAGGGACATTGGAGAGGCATGCCTGTAGGTGTGGGACAGCTGAGTATCACTGACATGTCATTATCATAGATCTAAGACAGGTTTATTGCTGTAATCCATATTCCCGATACCTCCATCCTCCCATCTGCATCCTGTTATATGAAGAATCAATTGCATGCCTAGTTAAGTGCAGTACTCCTTTGTTGAACTTTGCTTCCGGTAATCTTTTGAAAATATGCTCTGTCTGTGAGGTAAGTCTCATACAGACTTGTTCTCCATAACCAGCTGCTTGCCTTTTAAGGTACTGCTTATTAGCAGGCACTTGCCTCTGCACCAATCTGTGGCTCTGATATGGTAATTGCAACCAAAAAGTTGAATTGCACTATCATTAACCAATGACATGCCAACACAATGCAAAATGTAAGGCCTTCATATAGACCTGGGCCATTTTCTTAGCTGTTAAGATGGACAGTACTGAGGTGTAGAGGCTATAGGGACCATAACTGTCAGCTGTAGAGACTGATGCAGTATGTCCACAGTTTTACATCATATGTGTGGTCAGTGTCCCATGACATTGTGGTCATCTGACAATTCACTGGCAAATGTTGTGGGTTGAGGCCAGTTATGGAAGATACACATTTTAGTGTGAGACTTAATTTCCCTCAGAAAATGCATGCTAATGCAATAGCTGTTATTCTATCTACTTACTATCTATGTAGGAGCAAATTGTAAAACTTGACCCAATATCTGGACCTTTCTCCCTACCATTATGTATGGCTGTGTCTGAATTCCTTGTGCTAGGGGGTTGGGAGGTATGGTAAGTCTGTAGTAGCTACCTTTCCATACAGGTGTGTGTATGCTACAGGCTGCAACTGCTGCTGCAGCCTTGAACACATAAGAGGAAGTGTGAACACTTTGGAGGACAACAAGCTTCACATGTAACTGCCTCAGCTGTGTCAGCCCTGTCGTTATGGCAGAGCCAGGGTAAGGGTACCCTTTACAGTCCAATCGAGGCATGTGATTAAGATACATCTGTTATGCAACAGTGCCAATAACAGAGTAGTAGGTGATATATAGTTATGCTATATGGATATGTGCAGTGTGTCCCTACCTGCAGGCCTTTGACTTGCAAAACTGGATAGTAGTTCATTAATTAACAGTATACTGTGTGGATGAAGATTGCATGATTCAGTCATTAATTGCTGTGTTCACAATAATGTAATTGACTGCAACACAAGACTGGATTTGAACCCAGGACTGTGTGTGGCAAAATGTACTACATGCAAGGCATTTAGCAGACTAAGCTACTGAGTCACTGTTACACCAGGTGGATTTGCAAGGTATATGTGCAATTATACAGGCTGCAACACACATTGTCTGCATCCATTAGTATGTACATGGTTTTCTATGGCTGTATTTCTGCCCACGGTCCAAGTTGAACATGTTCTTTGCGATTTATGCCTTAGCAGGTGTCGTTCTACATGTTGCTGTTACAACTGCATATTTACCTGTTATCACAGGCCTCACTTACATCCATTTTATGTCTTTGGCTGTCTAGTAGTGTATTATTGCACCAGAGGCCAAGGTACACTGCCATTTTTCCCATTAATTTTTAAGTCCAGTTTGTGCTGTGTGGTGCGACACATAGCTCCGCTGAGACATGCCTAGTGACTGCAAGTGGCAATCAGTATGTTTTGATGAAAACACCTGTTTTAATTAAGATCTGCTTGGCATTGTGGATTAATGCAGTGTGCTACAGGTGTGATGGGCTCAGGTCCAAAACATGGCAGAGGTGTTTATTTTGTACATGTGACATACAATGCTATAAACACATATGCTCTTAGAGTTCTATTTAGCTGAATTGAAGCTGTGCAATGCACTGCATAACGCAGCTCCATGCTACAAAATATAAAGAAAAGAAAAAAGGGGACATAGGAAAGTGATGAAATGGAAGCAAGCAGGTGGAAAACCACAGTGAAAGGAGGGTAGAGATGTACAGGAAGGGTGTAGGAAAGAACCATAGCTTACAAGGCCATGTCAAACCCAGAGCTGTTGGACATGCTACACTTAAAGAAATCCCAATCCCTCAGAGCTACACGCTCCAGGGATCTAAACCTTGTCATCACAATAAACAAAACATGCTGGAGGGATAGGTTCCTGACCCAGAGACTCCCCAGACTCTGGAATAGATTGCCCATACATGTCAAGCAGAGTGCCTCTTTGGACCTCTTCAAGAGGAACCTTGACGATTGGATGGGAAAAAGGAAATTCACCCCAGGGATCACATCAGTCACCCTGCTAGACAGGGGTCCAGGAAAGTAAATAATGTGGGAAGAAATAGCCAGGGAATTGTTATGGCTAGGCTTGTATAGGCCCTAGGGCTGATAGCCTAGTACCAACCTATGAACCTATGAACCTATGAATCCATTTCTTGTACAGCAACAGCTGTGCACTTTGACAGATTTTGTAGATGAATTTGAACTCTCAAACCCCAGAGACAGGGGTGAGGACAACATAACTGTGTTGTCAAGCCAATTGGATCAAATTACTTGTGTCCATTGGACATGTGTGTGAAACATAGAGCTATGTATGGGGCAATATATATTTTTTTGGGGCAGGTGCCCATGTCTTTTTTTTTATTAAGGTGAGAGTGGAATGTTGAGGAAGGGACTTGGGTACATGTGGGAAGATAACATAGGTAGGAAAGGATGCATTCATAGACAGAAAAGACAGACAAGACAGTAGACAGAGGCAGTGTAAGACACATGAGGTGGGTGAATACCTTGGATGGAGAGGGTGTTGTGGACTCCAAGTCGCACATGCCTCCAGACAGTAGCAGCATGACTCATGTCCCCACCCATGGGACTGTCGACATTGCCCTTTCACTGCCCCAAGGGTGGCTGTGCTGCAAACTGGGTGCCAGTGTGAGGCTGCCCCACCAGGTTGGCCAGCATGCCCTCAATCTAGTGCAGGTAGCTTTCATAGCTATGATGAACAGTCCTGCTCACCATGACTGGCAGCTAATCCTGGATAACAATGGTCCCTCTGCCACCACTCCCAGGGGGAGGTCGGGCCTCATCCCCTGAAGTGGTCTCACTCAACACCGCAGGTGTTGCAGGGGTAGCGGAGTGGGCACCACCAGTCTGGGTCCCAGATGTGCCAGGACCCAGGGCCATGGCCAGTTGAGGTAAGGTAGGTGGATCAGCTGAAACCAGCCTACCCTGCCATGCTGTGGTAATGGAGGTATAGCAATGAGTATAGGTTTGTTGTGAACAAATCATTGTTAGTAATAACAGCATGGCAGAACATTGGAAATAACCCAATTACATATCAATGCATATTATATGAAACACAAAAATAAATAACAGAACAGTCAGTATGTTAACAGCATTCCAGTAACAGTTACAGCATAACGCCAACAAAATAGGTAATTTAACAAGATATGTTAATGTACAACCATTATAATACATAACAATAATGCAACACGTCCCAAAATGCAGATAATGTAACAGCATATGTTAATAGTAAACCATAATCAATGAATAGCAATAATAAATAAATGAAGATAAGGGGTGGGGGAGATAAAAAACAGTCTATTAGTAAAAGTTACAGTTATTTCCTTGACAACAGTACTACTATCTACTATACGGGTCTGTATTTTGTTTATGTGTACAGTGACTACAAGTCTGCTATAGCTGATGTAGCATGTACATACCTCTCAAGCTATTTGCATGGGACACTGTGGGACAAGCAGTAACAGCTGTGGGTACATAACTACACAGAGCACTTGCACATCAAGTGGACCTATATAACTAAGAAAGTGTTCTGTGGGCTGATTTGGTGATACTTTGCAATCTAGGTAATCATTTCCATGGTAATCCTGTGACAGATGAATTATGCACTATTAATTACATAATGTGAAATTGTGACACTTGAGAGACATGTATGTGCACAGTACAGACACAAAACAGCTGTCATGCCTTGTTTGGCAGCCATGGGAATAGAACCCAATAGCAGTGACTGCAGGGGACATCTGCATAGAATGTATTACTTGACTGCAGCAACTTTTAACAGACACTTGAGGCATACAGCCATAGCAGGATTACACATTTTATTTATAGCTGAACATTGTTGATGAACACATTGTTGCTAACAATTTTAACAGTCCGTGACATCTAAACACAGAATCATCTACACATAATATGGGCTACCTTACTCATTTACCTGTAGTTCCTGTAGAGAGAAAAATTGTGAGCATTACATCACTGCTATTGTAATATGTACTGCTACATACCACTGGATTTGAACCCTGGACTGTGTGTGGCAAAATGTACTGTACACAAAGCATTTAACAAACATTGCTACTGAGTCACTGCTGATTACTGACTGATATTTGCCTAGAGCTCAACCAGAATCAAAATATGCCCTGGTAGTACTACTACAATGTTATACTAGACTGCAGTTACAGTAGAACACACATGCATGAAATACAAGCATAATGCAGATAGTAGGTAAGCTATATTTCAGTATCATATCTGTGAAGTCAACAAACAATATCAGGTCATGGAGTCGGCTACCTCACCTATCTACCTTTATTACCTGACATCTATAGATGACAGAGCATTATGTGACCAATATTGGCCTAGAGACAGCCTTGAACAGTACTTATGTGAGTTAACCAATACAATTGGCAGCCATTAGATTTGCATTTTACAGCTATTATAGTGTTATACCTGACTGTAGCTCCTTATCTTACAGCCTCAATGCATATAGCTCTACTACAATGGTTATGACAACACAATCCTGATGCAGACCATTTTCCTTGGCATTATTGGTATTGTTTCATGTTTTTATTGCAGTACAGTTGACATTATTCATTTATTGCAATACAGTGCAAATTGCACATTTATTGCACTACAAACTTTATTCATAGGTTCATAGGTGTGTACTAGGCTAATAGCCCTGGAGCCTTTACAAGCCTAGCCAATAGGATTACCCTGGCAACATGCCCCCCGACCTTAGTTTCCAGTGCCTCAGTTGAGTAGAGCCACTGGAGTGATCCCTGGGGTGGATTTTCTATTTCCCATCCACTCATCAAGATTTCTCTTGAAAAGGGTCAGTGAGGTGCTCAGTTTGACATGTATGGGAAGTCTATTCCATAGCATGGGCAGTCTCTGGTTTATGAACCTGCACCTCCAGCATGTTCTTTTGATTGTGGTAATGAGGTTGAGGTCTCTGGAGCGTGTGGTCTGGAGGTATTGGAATTTCTTTAGATGTAGAATTTCTAACACAGCTGGGTCAGACATGGCTTTTTAAGTCAAGCAGAGATCGCCTCTAAGTAGGTGATATGAGACAGAGAATAGTTGGAGTTTTTTGACTCTGTCCATATAGGAGAAGCTTTTAAGGCCTAGGATCCTCTTTGTGAGGTACTTTTGCAGCCTCTCCAGTTGCTGCACGTGTCTAGTGAGGTACATGCCAAATAGGGCATTGTACTTGATGATTGGCCTAATGAGGGAAGAGTAGAGGAAGACAATAACCTCTTTCTTCCTAGATGTAAAAGCACATAGCAGGACTTTCTGACCACAGTGGCAGTGTCTAGTCTAGACTGGCTTTAAATTATCACATTAGACATTGGACATCAGGTGGTATTTGTCTTCCAGATTTAGAATTATATTCCTCATCCTCCATTGTTAAGACTTGGTTAAATAATTATTTTAATTCCAAATGGAAAGATATTCATGGAGATATTTAGGTTAAATTCAATAACGTAACAAAATCATATCATACTAAAATCGCTACTAATAAATTTTGTTGGTTAGTAAAATACTGTTTTATATAAACAAAAGCAATCCTTTTAACTCTTATTATATTAATATGAAAATAATCGTCTTTAAAATGTCATTTTCAGGAACCCAGAATATAAAGCATGGATTTTCTTTATATTTCCAATTGTCTATACTCAAAATAGTATTGATACATTTAATTTAACAACGACTGCACTGAAATATAAAAACCTGTGATACTGGTATCAATTACTAGATAATGGGAAGCTACAAAATATTGTCTACATTATTAATAAGTTTGAGGTAAGCAAAGACATGTGGCCAGAAACTCAAAACTATAGTTGAATATAAGATTAATGTACAGCAACCAACAGTTACAATTTTCCCCACATCCATTGATTTACTCATTATTATATTGCACCAGAATATAACTGGAAAGGGATTTCTATCCAAAATATATAAGCTACTTAAAAAATCAACAGTATGTTACAGAGAAAGATAGTGGGACTATTTTAGACTTATTAATAATAATAATGGCCCTAGTAAAGATAATACAAAACTAACATTCCAATTTTCAAAGCAAACTACTTCATCACAAAGGTGGAGAATATTCTCTTGGACGTTCTTACATATAACCTTTATCATACCACATAAAGTTGAACTTATGTATGACAAACACATAGGATGCTAGAGATGTAACCTAAATGTAGCATATGTTTTACAATTGTATAAGACACAAAACATATTGGCATAATAGGTTTATAGGTTAGTACTAGGCTAATGTCCCTTGTGTGCCATTCTAAGCCTAGCCAATTACCCCATGTGAGAATCAAATCCTGTACTTTGTGTCTTTAAGATAAACACCTTAGCTATTATGCCAACCTCCCACCCATAATATGAGTTTTCTTTTACAGTCTGTTTTAATTATAAATGTACGTTGATCAACTCTCTTATTTTTTTCAAAAAATCTTTATGTAATTTTATATTAAAATATAGCAGTAAAGATAGAGTGCAAATAGTAAAATGCACAAGTAATACAGAAAAAAAATATACCAAGATAATAATTATATTACACCTATTTACAACAGTGTCATTCAACCCAATCATGCATATAAATATATATCCAAAGTATTGAAATAAAAAGGGTAGATGTAAAGCCAGGTTTAACAGAGAAGAAAGGGTTAGGGAAATTCTCTACATTACTTTAGTGATGAAGATTGAAGTAGGGTAATAAACCATTAAAGACTGAGTCGATAATATTTGTCTAAAAAGTGGTTGCAAAAATACAATGAAATAATCAACACATTTAAGTTGAGGTTAAATCATGTTTCCCAATACTCAAGAAAATAAGACTGCCTTTTACATTTGAAAATCAGAATTTTATGGGCTAACAAGTGTTTAGTTGCCATTTGTTTGAAGCCCCCTCAAGTAATTGCTGATCTGTCCATCAATTTGGATGCAATGAATAATTTAATTAATAAAAAGAAGATAATTGAGATACGTGTTTGTATTGTTGCTAAGCCTGGGGGAGGAATATAAAGTATTGCGAACTCGCACAACAGAGAGGATTTTTCATATCCCTTTTTTGGAGCTGGACCTTAAGAGAGTTTCAGAGCTTATATACATATTTACAACTCTAAAATAAATGTAGTAGATCAGCTTTTTGAGATTCACAATAAGGACAAAAGGGTGAGATTGTGAGATTAAATTTGTATAGAACTGTGGGAGTGAAATATGCATTATTAAGAATCATAAGTTGTGTGTACATTAATTTCCTCAAGGGGATTATTTTAGAAGTTAATTTTATAGACTAATTTATTTGTTGATCAGAAATCACAGGGTTTATTTTAAGCCAATAACTTGAAAACAGCATATTATTTTGATATTTAATCACAGTTATTAAATTGTATGTATTTGAGATCATTTTTGTCCTTAATAGCATTAGTTTCCAAAGTGAAGTGCATGTCTCAATAGCTCTATCTGTTATGCTATTGTTGGATCAATATCCGTGGCATAATTCTTTAATCTGTCTTACTATAATAGTATAGCTTTTGGGTACATTAAGTTTATCCCTTATTTGTGTGATGGTAGAGTTGAAAAAGGGCAAAATATCAAGAATGGGTTTATTTTTTAATAATGGAAAGTTATTCAAGTATAGCATTGAGTTATTAAGTTTTAGATTTGGGTTGAGATGCAAGGGCTGAAGACTCTCCATAGCATTAGATAGATTTAAAGATGCAAAACATTTTTCAAGTTGACTATGAATAATTTTATTGGGGTGATTATCTCAAGAGTCACCAAATTTTCTATATGGAGAAAAAGAAGTGCTTTAGGGTTAAAGTTGAGTTATTTATTATATTTATAATATAAGTTTACCCATACAGGCGACAAAGTGTTATTTGTTAAGTCATATTCAGTAATCTTTATTATTCTACTACTATTAACAATGTCAAAATATAGTCTAAAGTCTGGACGTTTAAGTTCTTTGTTAAGTTTTGGCTGAATTAATTTATGGTACACTATCCTTACAGAATTAGGGGCCAACAAATATTTAGCTATAAATGAGTGTAATTTTTTAAAGAATTTATTATACACTATCACATGAGAAGCCATGAAAATATATAAGAATCTAGACAGTACATTTATCTTAACTATTACAACTTTTGAAAGGAATGGTAGTTTTAAGTTGTCCCATCTATTACAGCCTTGTGTTATATCTTTCCAGAGTTTTAAGATGTTCTTTTGGTAAAACTCACTTTTGTTTTGACAGAAAGAGATCCCCAGGTAGTTAGTAAAATGTTTAGTTTTAATTATGGCTTGGCAGGAATACAATAATGAAAGCTTAGGAGTGTTTAAGGGAAATATTATGTTTTTTATCTAGATTGAGTTTATAATTGGATAGATTTGAAAAAGTTTCAATAGCATCCAGTAACATTGTAATATCTGAACTTAGCAAAGTAAAGTATAGGTTTAGCTCATCTGCAAAGGTGATATTTTGGTATTGAAAAGTGGTGGGGGTTATAATAACTATGTTGTTTGATGAGTAGGAACAGGGGTTCCAAGTCTAAATTAAAAAGCAAGAAAAAAATAGCTGCTATTTCATATGTCAATAAAAAGCATAAATAAAGTGATGGCAGAACAATAAGCTTCTCGGTTCTTCTCTGGTTAACAATTCATTTCGAGGATATTTATCATCAACCGGAAATAAATAACTCCAATATTAAACAATTAATAAAACGAACTCCACGTGAAGAATAAAACAAATTTATTAGCATAGTAGCACAAAATCCACTGAAGTCACCACACGGAGATAGTCACTGGAGATAAAAGCTTCTTTATTCAGAACAAAACCACACAAGCGCTTTCACGTAGCTATACTATGCTTCTTCAGGTGTAATAAAACATTGAAAAAAGCAAGCTTATATACAGAAAGCTTTTGGCGCTCAAACTAACAAATTAAACAATAATAGAATAATTACTATCACATAATCTTTCCCTCCAAAATCTGTTTAAAGAAACAGTGCTGAAGTAGACTAAAAACATTTTAAAAACAGTTTAAAAGTGGAAACATGAAAGCCTTAAACAAACAGCGTTAAAGTGAAGCAGCGAAGCCTGTCGCTGTAACAGCATAAGCCAACTAAGGCAATTGCCTCACTACGGTATGTGATAGTGCGAGATCATGATCAAAACAAAACAAAAAACAAAAGACAACATAAGTTGAATGTAAATAAACCATATTCCAGTTTACACATGTATTCATATCGTATATCACGACTCATACTGGGATAGCTATCTAAACACATACAATCCCTGAAGCAAAGCCACAGGAATGCAAACATGTTCTATAAATTGTCCCACAGTCATGTCTGATCCAAGAAATATTTATGACACAAACAATGCTACGGACAACAGTCCGGGAATGAAAAACATCCTACTCACAACTACTGTTAATGAACACAGAAAACACATTCTAACATGCAGCTGTTGGCGTATATTAAAACAACTGCGCCAGCATAATACCATCAGGTCCCATCCTTATAAAAGTCACAAGAAAGAGGGCCTGTGCTAAAAAGAATCGTCCTGCGATTAAAACTGATCTGAGAGATATAACTGATGCAGTACAATCAAACAACAGATCGAATATGAAAAGCGACCTACTCACCTCTGCTATTTACAGGCACAAACAACATTTCAACATGCAACTGGTAATGGGTGCTCAAATACAGCTCCCGTTGACATAATGCCATCATGTTCCACATCTATTAAGAGCCATCATCTGGACTAATGCTCTATAATCAAGGTAGCCTAACTATATCTTAAAAATAAAAGTAAAAAATGTAAAAAATATTAAACTGTTGGACAACCTGAACTTGGTCAAAACAACATTCTACCTCCTTTGACATGCGCAGACGGTGCTTTCCTGTCAAAGAACTCATGGACGAAACTATAATAGCAAAATATACGTCCGATTTCATCAATATCCAAATGGTGAACGCACATTATGGACCAGTGTGCCAAAAATATAGCAATAATGAGAAAATAAACAATCCAGACAATAAACTAGGGAACTGCATAAATATATATAATATAAAGGAAAAACAAATATACGTTTCACAGGACCACTAACAAGCATAAGTTGTACCTATAACGTCAAACCATAAATATACCAAAAAACATAAACAGATCATAAGTTAAATACATACAAAATCGAGGATCTTAAAACAAAAAGATATAATCAGTCTAAATTAGACTAGTACCTTACCTAAAAGGACCAGGCATGGAGCATATAGAATAGAAAAATACATCTATAGTACAGGAGCATGGTACACTGGAAGTACAAGAGCTCTGTTGGTCCAAAACAAAAAAAAAAACAAAAAAAACAGCTGTTCTTATATGCTAATAAATTCGTTTTATTCTTCATGTGAAGTTCGTTTTATTAATTGTTTAATATTGGAGTTATTTATTTCCGGTGGATGATAAATATCCTCAAATTGAATTGTTAACCAGAGAAGAACTGAGAAGCTTATTGTTCTGCCATCACTTTATTTATACTTTCTAAATTAAAAAGGTATGGTGATAATGGACAGCCTTGCTTTGTTCTATTTTTACTAATTATTTTGTCTGACTGATTTTTATTTATATAGAGGGTTGTATAGGACTTATCATAGAGAATTTTTATAATTTGGATGAAGCTATTTGGGAAAGCAAATGAGGGTAGAATTGATAATAGGAAACTTATGTTAAGTCTGTCAAATGCTTTGTATGCATCCACCACTAGTGTAAGGATTGAGTATTTCATTTGCTGTGTAAAAGTCATTAGAGTTTCAAGAGTAAGGGTATTATCACAGGTTTGCCTGTTGGGGATAAATCCAGATTGTTCTGGTGAAATAATGTGTTATTATTGATTTAAGTCTATTAGCTAGGATCGATGTAAGAATTTTGACAACTAAGTTAATTAGGGAGGTGGGTCTGTAAGTTTTGGAGTCTTTAGGAGTTGCATGTTCTTTTAGAATAAATATAGTTTTTGATAAGTTGAAATGAACATCAGAAATGTTATTATTAATAATATGATTAAATAGGATTAATAGTATTCTGGAAACTGTTGGAGAAAACATTTTATAACATTTGTCCGTAAAGCCATTTGGGCCAGGTGCCTTTTGTGATTTTAATTTTTTTTATTGTCATACTAATTTTATGCTGGGAAATAGGGGCTGACAATAATTTCTGCTGATTGAGATCAAATTTAGAGAAAGAGAGTTTCTGAAGAAAAAGCTTTTTGTCTTGTTTCGAAGCAGAAGAGATTTGTGCTTCTTATATTTGTCAATATAGGTTTTTGAAAAGGCTAATGATATCTGAATTAGAACACTATGTTTGTCTAAGTGGGTTATTTCATATATAATAAGTGTAGATTTTTTTAGAGGAATGAATCTAGCTAGAAAACTAGGGGGAATTTTTGCCCATCAGCATAATTGGCAAGATTTACTGTTTCATGAAATGACAAGTTTTTAGCATTAATTAAGCAAAGATTTTTGGAAGGTTTATTAGTTGTGTCTCAGTTTCTTTATTAAAGCACTTTTGTAATTCCAACTCTAGTTTGTGAATGTTTTATTTTATTAGCATTACTTCTTTATTCTGGAGTTTCTTGTAGTGTGTTGCATTATTGATTAGGAAGCCTCTTATTTGAGCTTTAGTAGCTACCCATTTAATATCAACCGGGTGGTGGGGGATTGGGATCTTTTCTAATAGGTCCTTTTGGAAGGAGTTAATCCCTTCCAGAATATCTTGTTTTGTAAGTAGGTTGGGATTAAGAATCCAATTGCAACCTCTGTAGTTTGAGTGCTGTTTATCAAACCAGTTAATAATTAATGAGATTTTTCAGTGATCAGAAAAAAATCTGGTGTTAATGTAACATCTGATGCTCATATTCAAAAATAAGTCAGCGATTAGAAAGAAATCAGTTCTAAACCACATTTAGTGGCTTTGGGAATAAAATGTTTATCTTTCTTTTGTATTATAATTGCTGTTCTGTTTAAGAGGATCAAATAGTTTAAAATACATTTTTTTTCAGTTCAGTTAGAGCAGTGGTTACTTGAGAATTGTATGGTTTAGTAGAATTTCATCTATCTGCAATAGGGTCCTGGTCAGCATTCCAATCACCACCTATGATTATATAATGATTCTTAAATGCCAACAAGATCTTATACAGGGGACATAAATATTATTGTTGTTTATTTCATGGGGCATAGATGTTTAGAATGAGAATCAGTTTCTTAATAGAAGGAATTTTACAGTTTATAAAACACCATCTTTCTTCTGTGTCTGCATCACACTGTAGTATGTTAGCTTGGAAAGATTTCTTAATAATAATGGCCACTCCTGCACTATTGGTCTTTTTACCAGATGTAACAATTTGTCTAATCCATTTTTCTCTCCAGTTTTTAACCATTGCTCATCCATCAGGTGGGATCAGGATTAAGCTTGCCTTAGATTTGAAAGTGAGGTGAATCCATTGATTGAATCCCTTTTGCACTCCAGTAATCAATTTCCCAATTTTTTTCCATTGTATAAACTAATATATAGAGATGGTATCTTATTAGCATAATGTTGGTGTAAATAAAAGAACTTATAAAGTCAATAGGTGAATGACACATAACCCTTTCCACCCTATCCTTGTGCCTACCCACTAACTCCCTGGGCCAAGAAAGTTAGGGAAAAATTAAAGGGACTAGTTTTGGTAACAGTAAGTTCTTAGGAATATATAGCAAGTGCAATTTAAACAGGGAATCATAGTTCTAATCTTCCCCTTAGTAAAAAAAACCAAACAAACCTGAAATAGAAAATTTCTAACCTACGAATTCTCTCGTCAGCAAGTACTAACTATCCTTAACCTTGCTCCTTATAATTATTAAATTGAGAACCAGAAAATAGGAGAGCCAACTGAGAAAAATCAGGATGGATTAGAGATTATAAGGGTGAATTAGTTAAAGCTAATATCCTGGTTTTATTATACTATAGGATAATTAGCAGTAAGGATATGGAGCTATATAGTAACTACTAACAATGGTCAAAATTTTAACTAGAACTATACCCATTTGACTGGAAGTTCAGGAATTACCCTTATTAACATTGCATATCATTTTATGTTGAAATCAAACTTAATGTCATAGGATGTTTGATTAGAGTCTAAAGTAATATCTGGGCACCTAACTAATATTAAATTAATATTTTCAGCTTATAGTAAATTTTAAGCCATATAGTTTTTTAAGAAAGGTATTTCTTTCTTGTATAGTAATTCTTGAAACAAACAGATAACAGGCTCTTGTAGTTTTCATAACTAGAAAGATTGCAAACAGCAAGAACACTCTACCACTAAGAACATGAAAGACATTCATCAGATAAAATCATTACATCAAGAACTAATCATTTGCTAGTTCTTCAGTTTTCAAAGTTTTAGCAGTTTCTAGTTTGTTCTATGATGTAAATACTGAATATATTAACAAAAACTATCTAATAAGTATATCATGGTCAGATTCCAAAGTAGTTATAGGTTACAATGCCAAAATAAACATGCTCTGTTTTGCTCTATTACGCAAATACTGTATAGATTAACAAAAACTATCTATTGAGTACTTCATGGTCAACTTCAACATTAGTCATAGGTTTCAGTACCAAAAACAAGAAAAAAAACTGTATTATGTCTATCACTATGATCCATTAATAAAGCATTACAATATATCTAAATGTTGACACGTCTAAGATAATTTGTATATAGCACATTCCTTGAAATGATTTGGACAAAAAAGCATACTAGACTGCATTAATTTCACTGTGTTCCAGTGACTTTCTAAACATCCCTAGTATTACAATAAGTTGTTTTTTTTCTGTACAATATTTTTCTTGCCCTAGCTATGTCAAAAAGTTCTAATTAGCTTGCATAAGTTGCAAAACATATCTTGGGTCTCCAGATTTAAATTTACATTTTTAAATCAATCCTAAGACTCAGTTAAGCCTTCTGTGCCTAGGAGTTGACCAAGGTTTTAATGACATTCAGTGCTAAATATGTTTTATTCCTAGAAAATATTTAATTTGAATTTTTTTGTTATTGCTCAATTCCATTACATACTGAAGTTTTGTTCTTACACTAGAATGCTTATTTCCTAAGCAATGTTAACTTTTATGGATGCTTACTCATGTATAATTTCTGATAAGAATATGGTATAATGTGGAGCACTTCTATCCCTCTGCTGAAACTAGGCTGCAAACTATTATGACCTTCCCTGGCATCCAATGTCAAACAAACAAGAAATTGTCATTTATATTCAAAGTGCACACCTTAGATGATGAACTACCTTGAAGCCTCTGATTCCGAAGTTCCACAAGTCTGGAGTGCTACTCACAATTATGGAAATATAGCCATTAACTTTGAAATTCCCCTTGAAGTAAGTTTAAAGATTCAAGAAAGTCCTTTCAGTTCTTCTGATGATTTCCCATTGCAAGATGATGACGTTTCCAATGCATAGCAGAAGAGTAGATGAAGATAAGCGTCCAGCCGTCATTGCATAGGAGCAGTTCAAAGGCCGAAAGAACTAAACAGAACGGGGGGGGCGTCTCAGAGGAAGGAAGGAAGAAGTAATGGCATCCTTCTTTGTTGTCTATTTCCTCTAATGCATTCTTATGATTCCTGGGAAACATCTTTAATTGTCAAACTTTCAGGGAAAAAAAACATAACAGGCCTATGTCAAACAAAGCACACCTATCAGCCACCCCTCTGAAAAGACATGTAAGCAGTCCTGTATGATCACACTATCAGTATTCACCTAACAGCTGATTTCGGTGCAGGAATCTTTTTAAAAAGAGAAAAAATATATATTTTGCCGTTTTAAGGGGAATTTATGGAGTACTTTGATTCCCAATAATAAAATATGAGTGTGCTTGGGAACTTCATTTGAAACTTAATTTTTTTGTTTATTAGGTAGCGGCAAAACAGAGTGAAGGCCTGCACCAGAGTGATCCGATGAGCATTCCAGGTAACTAGGCTTTTTTTTTTTTTTTTATGCTATTTCAAGGATTTTAACCACGGCTTCATAATTTCATATTTTAACATAAGTTGGTCTTGGTTTGACTGTTATTTGCATGTCATGTAAGGCACGGTGCACTTGTTGTATAATGATTTGCCTCACGTCTGCAGGGTCATCCATTAAAATGCTTAGGACTTGTTTTATAGCTGTTATTAGATTGGAATGTGTGGTACTTTCAGGTATACTGTGCATAATTATGTTGTTTCTTCTTGAGCGGGTTTCATGGTCTACGACTTTGGATTGCATGTCTTGGATTAATTTTGTGTTGCTGTCTGTGCATTGCTGGAGAGTGTCTAATTTTGTTTCAGTATCCAATATTCTTGATTCCAGTTTTTCAGTTCTAGTTAACAGCTGGTTGAAAGAGTCCACAAAGGATTTAAACTGTAGAGTGAGGTCTTGTATCGCTTGGTGGATTGGTTGTAGTGCAGTTTTAATATCCTCTAAGTTTCCTGGCTGGTCCTATTTATTTTTAGTTGCCATTTTTACAGGATCTGATTGTTTAGTAGTTTTCTGTCTCTTTGGTATACTATCTTTCTCAGGAAAGGCTAACACTGAGAATTCTGTTTTAGTTGTTACAGTTTCCATGCTAGAGTCTTCATTAGACATTTTAGTGGTTCTGTGCATGTCTGCTTTCCAGATAAGGTTGTTTTACCTTGTGGTTGCCAGATTGCAAATCAATCCCATTTAATCTTGACTTTAGCTAACTTCTCCAGTATTTTAAGGCCAAAGGAATAGTAAAGCAGAGTAATTAAAAGTAGATTCACATTATATTTCCATATTAAGGCATGTTAGTGTCCTCAAATTGGAAGTGTTTTTCAGGATTGAAGATAGTGACAAGGATAGCAGTGTCTACAGAACAGCAGCCATTTTTTTCTCCAAATCTATTATTTTATTTAATACACATATTCCCACTTCTATCATGAAAATAGAAAACCCTCTTTTATGGAGTAACTTAACATTAGCAAGAAAAGTCATCACCAAGAATAGGAAGAATGAGACTAATACTATGAAGGAATTTCTACACTTGGCAACTGAAGTCTGCCATCTTAAACATACAATCAAGACAACTTATACAATCCAGACAAAAACATCTAGAATCACCTCTTCATATAATATATGGTTGAAATTCAAAGAACTGCTGGATAAACAGACATTAATCATTAACTTACAGCTACTCTTTTTACATTTATTTTCCTGTTTAAAAGCTTTCTTTTATAGTAGACACCATTGTAAATAGTTATTTAGTTGTTGTTTTTTTTCTTTTCTTGCAAGGCCTCCATTGAAAAGGGCTCATCTGGGCCCAATGGTCTTTCTCTGTTAACAAACTGCAAATAATATAATATTCTTAGGGCTGATCGGACAACTAGAAAGGGTGGGGGTATAGCTATCATGTTTAAGAACTCACTGAACATCATAAGGAACCCGCTCCAACCTCCTAAAGTCTCCAACTTAGAACTGATTGCCCTAAAACTATTCCTAAACATACAAAAAAGTATCAATCTTGTCATAATTTATATACCTCCAGGCAAGAACTTAGAAAACCTCGAGCTAACTCTCAGCTGGTTTGCCAACAACTATCCACAAGAAACCATCATACTAGGAGACGTCAATATTGACTGGTTCCTCTGCTCTGAGCAGACAAATCCACATCCTATCAACCTACATGGTTTCTCCCAAAATATTCTATCTCCTACTAGAATTGGAAATGCTCAGCAAAAAGATAGTATCATTGACTGGATTCTGACTAATAAGAGTACTAACAGCTATACCACAGGGACCCTCCCCAATGACCTAAGTGACCACCTCATTACCTTTATCAGTAAAAATAAATGTCCACCTACTAACCCCACCCCAAATAGACTGGTCAGGAATAAGAAGAAGTTTGTTCCAGACAAATTTCTTGCTGAACTCAAATCTTGTAACTGGTCGGTCCTAAAAACTTTGCCCCTTGATGAGAGTGTGTCATACTTTAATGATACATTCCTCAAGATACTTGACTCCCATGCTCCAAAGCGACTAATCAGGACCAAGGAACGCATCGCACCTTGGCTAACAAGAGATACCAAAACTAAAATTAAACTCCGAGACCAGGCCTGGAACAAATGGAGAGCTTCCAAAACCCCCTTAGACCGTACCAAGTATCAACAGCTTAGAAACTCAACAAAAGCAGCCATTACTACAGATAAAAAACAATATTTCTGTCACCTCCAGGATAAACATCAGCATAACCCTAAGAAATTTTGGTCTGGATTTAATAACCTCCTTCATCCAGGCAAATCTACCACCCCCACCCCTGAGAAATATATAGGTCAAAATCCAGAAGTAATAGCCAATGCCTTTAACTCTTTTTTTACTGAGACCATTCCGTCCCTAGCCAGTCAGCTCACCTCAGCTCCCTCACCTGTAACCTTAACTAAAGACCCTGCACACCCCTTTAACCTACAACCAACATCTACCTCCTATATTCGTAAACTTTTGAAAAAACTAAAACCAACAACCCTAGCAGCTGACCAACTCCCAGCTGAATACCTACAAATTGCATCTGATGTCATAGCTTATCCCGTATCAATCTTAATCAACAGAACCATAACTGAAGATATCATTCCCACCATATGGAAAATCTCTTATATCATCCCTCTCCACAAAGGTGGGACCTCCACGGACACATCTAACTACAGACCCATTGCAATTCTGTCTCCACTAGCCAAAATTATGGAACGATGTGTTCACAAACAACTCACAAATCACCTTACCCTTAACAGTCTCTTGTCCAATACCCAGCACGGTTTTCGCCCCCATCATAGCACAACCACTGCTCTTGTCTCCTTTGTTGACTCAGTCAACAACAACCGTAACAATAAATTAATATCCTCTGCTCTCTTTCTTGACCTATCGAAAGCCTTCGATATGGTCAATCACCAGCAGCTGCTCCATACCCTTGAAACCCTACAGCTTAACAAATCAACCAAAAGTTGGTTTAAAGCTTACCTCTCTGGAAGAAAACAAGCTGTTCAGTGGCAAAGCAGATTGTCGGACCTACTCCCCAATAATATAGGTGTTCCCCAGGGCTCTATACTTGGTCCCCTTCTCTTCTCGGTCTTTATTAATGATCTTCACTCAGTCATACCCAAAGCCACCTGCATTCAATATGCAGACGACTCCACCCTGATCTGCTCTGACGTCTCTCTCACCAAACTCCAAGCCACAACCCAGAAATGCTTTACTATTGTAGAAAAATGGTTCTCCGAATTAAAACTCTTACTTAATCCTTCTAAAACCAAGCTACTGTTATTTGTCCCCACTGCAACTACCGCTCAAGTAAAGAACCACTAAATGCCAATAACCCAACCTTCCAAGTGTCTTCTACCAATGGTACCATTATTGAACCAGTCTCCAACACCAAACTACTAGGTGTGACCATTGACCACAAACTAAAATTTGACACACATGTCAGCCTGACCATTAAGTCTGTAAACAAGAAACTCGGGTCCATGTATAGAATAAAGAACTTCTTAACCCCACACACCAAACTAACAATCGCACGCACCCACTTACTTTCCACCCTCCTATATGCCTCCCCGATACTCTCATTTCTCAACAAGAGTGAGCTCAATAAACTTTCTACAGCCTATAACCATATAGCCAGATTCATAACGGGAATGCCTTATCAAACCCATCACTGCCTAAACCTAAAATCACTTGACTGGCTTGAATTGCCCAATATACTCAAACTCAACCAACTTGCTGAGGCATTCAAAATAATGAATCAACCAGACAAAACCCCCTCATTGAGCAAAATACTTACCCCCTACTCCAACCTCAATTGCCTCAGATCATCTAAAAGCCTCCAAGTGCAAACCATTAAATCTAACAACTCGGGAGGCGACGCTCTCTATGCTAATTCCATTGGAAAACTCTGGAACTCCCTTCCAAGCAAACTAAGACTCTCGACCTCTCTAAATCAATTCAAAAATCACCTTAAAGAATTCCTTAAGTCCCACTGGCTATGCTCCTGTACTAAACCAGACTAGCACCAAACGTCCAACACCTCCTAGCCTCCTACCATCCCAAAATCTTTCTCTGTCCCAGAAGGAAGCACTTTGTAACCTTCTTAGATTAACTATAAAAGCCACTACTGGTTTCCTAATGGAACTGAAGTCAATTTGTGTTTATGTCTATATGTTACTAATATGTTCACTTGCCTGCACCTCTAGGCAACAGAATGCATAACCAATGTTTATATATCTTATGTGTATAATATTTACCTTTGTCTGTATATGATATGCACCTTCTTTGTATATGATATGTACCTTTCATTACTTCTGGAGCTTTTCTCCCCAGGCCTCTACTGAAAAAGGACATGTATCCAGCTAGACTAGCCCGGTCAACAAATGTAAAATAAATAAATAAATAAAATAAATAAATAAATTGTTCTTTTAGATATGTATATTTGTTTTACAATATTTCTGTTATCATATATTAATGTTTTGGTGTTAACATTTTCAATAAAAACAATTCAGAAAAAAAATATGTTTACCTCAACAATTACATCCTTTAGGTTTTCAGATACCTATCTTAGGCTTTGTATAAATGGTACTGCACTGGTGGAGACTACAAATAAGCAGTTATGTGACTCTCCTTTTTCACTTCAACCTGCAAGTAAACATGGGGCAGCTTCTCTGAAGCTAAATGTTCAAGCTAGTGGGATTCCTCGGATAGACCAAAGTGCATCATTTTCAAACAGTTGTACATCACTGTGATGTGGTATACCAACATTCTAGGGGGCATGAGGCTCTACCCTCTACACAGGTTGGTTGTGATCAATTGAGAGTTAGCTGTTCAGCATTCCTTAATACTCCAAGCATTTTACTTTTCATCAGAGCAAAACATAGTCCCTGACAAACCAAGCACTACAAGAACAGGCTCCCACAAAGAAAATCTGAAGTAGAGGGTCTTCCAGGTTTTGATCCAGTTCTGGAGAACACCTCAAAGAGATCTGTTGTCCTCCTTTCAAAACAAACAATATATATGCTTTTTATTCCACTGCAAGGGAATGTTTCCTTAATTCATTTCACCCTTTCCACTGATATCTAGAGGGATTCTGAAGATGCAGAATATTTAAATCACAACAAGTGTGTTGAATTAAGTCAGCAGGGAGCACCAGATAGTAAACAGTGGGTTCATGCAATTGATTTTATCCTTTGAAGGCAAAATGCTGAGGTATCAGATGTGATGTACTGAATAAACGTTCAATCAGTATTGCTACTTTATCGCTCAGGTTTTTCTTTTATCTAATAGTTGTGGGGTTTTTTTGGTATTAATTATGTTTTTAGATTGAGTGGATGCAGCACCTGGATTTTTCAGACCCCTGCTGAGCCAAAGGATGTATTCTTCCTTGATTTAGTGAAAGCCAGGCTGGCAAATTGTGAACTGTGGTTCTCAGAGGTTGATAATGTGTCCAGTGTGTAGTTTCAGTAGCTGGAGTTGTTGATGGTAAAAGAAGTCAATTTATTTCATGATACCAAGCTTATAGAATGTTATTTCAGCTTGGGTACCACATCGAGAGGTTTAAGGGTCAATCAGCTTCTGGCCTGGGATTTTAATGATGACGATGAGCATGATCTGTTAGAAGAGTGGAGGCAAACTAGTTTGGAATATACCTTAGGGTGGACTTGCATTCTGGTTAAGAGAAACCTCTGTATGCATGCGAAATTGCAACAGGAAATTACTGAACTGCAGAAAAAGTTGATGGGTGAATCATCCGCTGTCACCTTCTTGGCCAGTATGGTTAAGATAAAGAATAAAATGGACAAAACTGAGCAAGAAACCATTGCCAGAAAAAAAGAAAAAGCTTTTGTGTGACATGGGTGACTTTCATTCTGGTTATATATATGCCTGGCAACGTAAACCAAAAAGGGGAAGATCCAGATTCAAGCAGGTTGTTCAACATACCTATGTTTTAAGACAGTCATCAGTTTCATTTGAGACATCATCTAAAAAAGTGTTTCATTTGATAATATACAAACTGATAACTCTGGTGAAAATTTGCTGTCACCGGCACAATATATGAAGGAGGATTTTTTTCAAGGAAGGGGAAAAGGCATGTTTTCTTCACAAAAATTGTCAAATGTGGTATGTTCGTTTGAACAACTGTTAATGAAAAATGTTGAATAAGAATTTTTGAAGTTCAGCAGGACATATAAAAAATATAATTTGACAAAGAATGAGTGGGAGGCATTAAATTATTTGCTGAGTACAACTGACACTGTTTTAAGCAGTCTGATAAAGGGGGTAACTGGGTAGTTATGTCAAGATATAAATAAATAGAAATGGTTGAAAAAAATGCTTTCAGTGAAGGAAGATTATGACAAATTGCCAAAATTCCAACTGTTGAATTCAGTGCTGAGTTATTAGAACTTCTTGAGAAAATAGAGAGGCTTGGTTATTTCCTGAAAAGAATGTCAGGAATTTGTATATTTCTAAGCCAAATGGCCCATTTTTGTATGCCATTCCTAAAATCCATAAGAATTTAAGAGACCATCCCAGAAGACCTATAGTCTATGGGGTAGTTTCCTATTTGGAAAATGTTGACATTTTATTGGATTTTTTGTTAAAAGAGTTTTTATATAAGATTCCTGCACATGTAAAAACACACAGAAGGTATGTGATTTAGTCATGACAATTGAGGGGCAAAAGTATTTTTATTGAACAACTTTTAATGTAAATGACCTATAATCAAATGTTAACATAGAATGGAGTTTAGAAGTTGTTTGCCACATGATGGGTGAAAGACCACAGACTGCATTTGTTGCGAGACTACTGGAATTCTGTTTAACCCACAATTATTTTATTGTTTCAAAATGAGGTTTTCTTGCAAAAGAATGGAATGGTCATAGGGACTCCATATGATTCATTGTATGCCATCATTTATATGGTGGAGTTTGAAAAAAGATTAATTTATAATACAGAATTTTTCACAAATAATACTGTATTAATATAGACAGTACATAGATGATCTGTTTTTTATTTGTAAAGGCCCTGAACATAAGTCATCTATTTTTGTGGAGAAGTTGAATAAGAATTCCCATGGTTTGCAATTTTCTTCTGAACAAATTAATGTGGGAATTCAGTTTCCTAACACTCAGTTTTATGTTGATGAGTCCAGTAATATTTAGTTTAAGTCCTACCACAAACCCACATCTGCCAACAATTTTTGTATACTTCCGGTATGCACTCTCCCCATCTCATTGAGCCTTTATCATTTGGTTAATGTAAATGTGCTTTGTGGAACACTTCTGAAGATAGATTAAAGGGTGAACATTTAAAGCAGGCAATGGAGATGTTATCTAGTTGAGGTTATAATGAGGAAATTTTAAATATGGCAGTAAAGAAAGCTTGTGGTGATAGAGTGTATTATAAGGAAAAAACTTCTTGTGGTTGTTTTTTCTTGGAGAATGTTGGGAGTTATAAGCAGCATAAAGATGTACCAGCAGACAACAAAAAATATCTCTTTTCTGAATTTATGAGAAGGAATTGGAATCTCGGCATTTGGTATATTTGGATGAGCAGGTTGGCCAATTATTTCCCAAGAATGTTAAATATTCATATGGGGGATTTTTAAATCTTAAAGAGCTGCTTAGTTTGAAACATCCTGGTTCTCATAATGAGCATGAACTGATGGGAACATTTCCCTGTGGGCATTGTAAGATTTGCAATAAGGTAAAATATTTGTCAGGTACATTTATAAATGGTAGGAAATTTGTTTTGAAGGGATGTTTAGTTTCAGTTCTTGTGGGGTGGTGTACATTTTGGGCTGTGGATGTAGTAGTGTGAAGTGGTACACAGAGCAGATGAAAAGAAGGGTGAAAGTATGAGTGTTGGAGCATTTTGGGGGCATACAAAACTGGAATATTAGCAGTCCTGTTGCTTAACATTTCAATTCCATACGGTGGATCTTATGAAACTCTCATTTTTTTGTGTGTTGGGTCAATCTTTCATGCATAGAGGAGGTGACTTTGTCCTAAATTTATTGGATTTAGAAAGTCAGATGATCCTGGACTTTAGGACACTCTATCCAAAAGGTTTAAATCTCAAACTTAAGTTGAGCATTAGGTAGTTGGCATTCAATATAATAGCAAAAGGCATGTATTTATTTATATATATTTTTAGTAATGTATTTTGCTAATTTATCAACACCTATTAAAAATAGCATTTTTTTTGTGAGAATGTAACACATTTAAAGTATGTTGTATGCTGAATATTTAAATGGCAATAATTGTGCTTAGTTAAGACAGCAGGGGGCACCAGGTGTAAAACAGTGGGTTTATGCAATTGATTTTATCCTTTGAGGTTGAAATGCTGAGGTGCCGGATGTGATGTGCTGAATAAATGCTCAACCAGTATTGCTATTACATTGTTCAGGTTTTTGCTTTATTTAATATTTGTGGGTGTTTGTTGGTATTAATTATGAATTTGAAGGTTCAGAAGGACTCTCCAAAATGATTTGTGGTGACCCCTTCTGGCCCATGCAGCATTGGTTCTCCCTTTTTATTGAATTGGCTAAGTATCTGGATCTGCTCACATAAGACCAGGGGATTTTGATGCAACCAGGTCTAAGACATCGTAAATTATTTACCTGCATTCTAATACATGTGGAAGAATTTTCTAGATGGTGCCTACCAAACAGATAGGACCCTATCTGGGACTGTATCACTGTTGCTGAAATATTTCTGTGAGTTACTAGCCTTTAGCCTTCATATTACTTTTTCAAGGTACATCTTGGGTCCACTTCAGTATGTCTGTCCAGGGAGCCTTCTCTTTCTTCAGTGTTTTCTTAGTAAAATGGTTCTGATAGGATTGTTTCACTTGAGAACACTTAAATGAGTGTCTCCTACCTGGGATCTTACCTTTCTGCTGGAAATAAAATAACCACATTTACATCTTTACCTGCACATCAAGCAGAATTAAGGTTCATTACATATAAAACTGTTCTTTTTGTTATATCTAAGTATCTCAGGTACAAACTCTCTTGGTGAGCAAACTATTTGGTGTGCATTTGGGATAGGGCATTAGTAAGAATAAATCCCTCATTCATGCAAAGTTGTTTCAGAATTTCTATGAATCAGACCATCAATCTTCCAGTGCTTTTTCCTAACCCTCAGAACCATGGAGAAAGGTTCTTATATACCCTTAGCATGCATAGATAGTTCTGGTACTATCCTGACAGAACCAAGTCCTTTAGAAAAGTCTTTCGGCTCTTTATTTTTTATGTTAGACTAGAAAAAACAACCCATATCAAACAGATTATTTTCAGTTAGCTGTCCTCAGCTATTTCCTTTTGTTATACCACACCATACTAAATTAGTTCCTGGTAGTATTAAGGCACCCTGTCCAAGAGCCTTGTCTTTTTTGATGGCATATTGGAAAGGGGTAGACTCTAGAAATTTTTAGAGACAGCTACATGGCCTTCTGTATATACATGTGCAAGGCATGTCATACTGTATTGCTTTGTCTAAATCCAGGACTGGCTGTGCTAAGAATATTATCCAGGAGCTCCTGCATCCATATTCTTCCTCCTCCAAATTGGGATAAGCTTTGGTAATCTATCCATGCAGCCTAAAGGCTACTACAACAGTGGAAATGATAAACATAGTACAGTTGTGTGAGTTGCAATTTTCCTTACAGTAGATTTTGATTCCACATCCACCCACCATCTCCCTATGGGTTTATATGGTTATTTTTCTTATTTCTTAATTGTATAGTTTAGGATGAGTACTCTGCTACTTAACTATTAGGGAAGAAAAACCTGAAGATTTCCCACCCTGACTGCTGATTTTCCCACCTCAGGTCTGACCAATCATCAGTCAGAGGGAAGGTATGGGAGAGAGCCACAGCTTTTGGAAGCTGGCTAGTAGTTATGTCTTTGGCAAGACACCCTATATAGCCTAAAAACTACTGCAGTGGGTCTATGTTCGGCTATCGAAAACACAAACCCTCGAATGGCCAACTATCATATGTAAAACAGGGACACAGAACATTACCGAACATGTGTAACTTCAAACATAAATTTATTGATTGGCAATAGTTGGCCAACAACCAGGAAGTAAGGTGATGCATATGGTAAGTGAAAGAAACCTTTTACATTTGCTCTATTCCCCAATGTAGTGTGATCTCGGAGTTGGTATATATAGTTAGGGGGTGTGGGGGGACAGCCCCCCACCTTGGTTGGTTGCTTGGAGATGTTGGCCAACTATGGCCATTTGATGAATTTATTTTTGAAGTTACACGTTTGGTAATATTCTGTATCGCTGTTTTACTTACAATAATTAGCTGTTTGAGGGTTTGTGTTTTTGATAGCCGAACATAGATCCTACAGCACCAGTGAGGAATTCAGACGTCTACTGTTATGTATATAATTCAAACATCTACTGTCATCTATAATTGCAAGTTACACAACTGTACTTTTCCTCTGCTTGGCACTTTATATTTCATAATGATTATGTGCTGTAACTTGTAGCACTGCACATCTTATTTTTTTCATGTTTATTTATATCTATCTGCAAAATATATATTTTGTTAAGAATTGTCATTCTAAAAAGCTGCACCCTCTAAGGCTGATATACTTATTACAGAAATAAAACAGCTACAGTGTGTGCTAGTATCAGCAATCTCACTAAACATTCACTATCACTAAGCCTCACAAAAATGCTACTCTGTTTTTCCCAGCTGTCACCACTCTGTCAGCTTTTTATTGCCCAGTCAGCTCTTTTACCATTTCAAACTCTCCTTAGAATATAATTGGTGATAAATACATCAGCAACGTCATAAATAATGACTTCAGTAACCTGACTAAGCTAAATCGGCTGAAATTCAGCTTTGTAAATGGCAGGTCCTGCCTGCTAATCTTGTGGGCTTCTTTGAGAAGATCATTCAGGCAGTTGACATTGATTACACCATCTGAACTATCTATGCTGTTCTGGTCAATGCATTTGATATCACACCACATGACAGAATTGTTTACAGGTTGATTCACTAAACATAAATCCCTACATGATAAAGTGTATAGTCAACTGGCTTAAGGACAGAACACACATTGCCTGAGGAGGTAACACCTCCTCAGACAAAGACAGAGAGAGAGAGAGAGAGCGCGAGAGAGAGATTTGCTGATTATTGAACATTTGATGTGGTTACAATATCCCTTTGAATGCAAAACCAACTAAAACTAACTGAAGTCAATTCCTTGTGCACTAAAATAAAAGCTCAAACTAAAAGCCAATAAATGTTGCATCGTTCCTCTTGGGAAGAAGACACACTCTGTGTAATACTATATTGAAAACACCCCTTTATCTTACAAATCAATGATTAATGATCTGGGTACATGGGTTTGATAGCTCCCTTTCCTTTGACCATCATGCAGTGACCATAGTGAGGAAATCCATGTACAGTTCAAAATTAATTATAAAAGGCATATCTTCTAAAACCAAGGAAGTCAGTCCCACCTCTTTATTTTGCCTTTGTGAGTCTTTTTATTGAATATAATGCACACATCTGCATGTATCTGGCTACACACAATAAAAAAACTTGAAAAGCTACAATGGTTCCTGAAAATAAATTGTGGTCTCAAAATTTATAGCTACCAGAAGATACTGGAATTCTTATCCTCATACTCAGTATCATACACAGAGCCAGATCCAGTACTAGGCAACCTAGGCATTTGCCTAGAGCCCTGTGGCTCGGAGACGGGGGATGCTGCCAGGCAGCTGCCACATTTACTTTTTGATTAAACAGTTAAATAAAATTAAAATATTTCTTCTTTAACATGTTTGTTTCTTTAACAATACAAACACGCACTGTGCATAAATCCATGCATCTTTAATACAACACATTCCAATGCACACCAACTCCACACACAGAATTTAAACTTTGCTCAGCTATTCTGCTCCTATGTTGATTTGCAATGGTGTTCATGTGTGTAATGCCCTAGCTAAGGATATCAGGTTAGTCCCTTAACATACTCAAGCTCATGGTTACAGGAGACAAGAGTCTGAATCCTCTACATCAACTGCCAGACTGCTCAAGGAATTATGAATTTCAGTGAATTTTCAAGGAATTTTGAGTTTCATGGGAAGAGATGTTTACTGTTGCTCATGCTGTCTGTTTTCAATGTGCATCTGATTTGTTTAGCAAATGGCAGTCAGTGTTTGTGCAATAGAATTTGAAAGCTGTGTTAGTAGTACAATGAGTAGCATTTGGTGCAGAAGGCTGTGGGTTCCACTCTCACACCATGTAGATGGAGTGCTGATACTCCAGTGCTCTAAGTAAGCATGACAGTGCTGCACTACTGAGTGTGTCCTCCTTTGGATGAGATGCCTAATAACTATGAACTTGTTGTCGGTTTGCCAGACAATCCCTATGCAATATTACCAGCTTATCAACTTTTTTTAAAAATTAATTCCTCAAGGGCAGCAGGCACCAAATTTGTAGATGAAACACTGAAATGTAAAGTTGTTTGTCAGTAGCAACCTCTTCATTAGTTACAGATCTCTTTGATGTGGAATTATTCAGATGATTCTTACTTTTGCAAAAACTATACATATTAAAAAATATTGGTGGATTGTAATGACAGAAGTTTGAGTGACCTTTCATGGTTGAAATTTTCTGAAATAGGTACTTTTGTCATTATTGGTTGATGCATTTTGTTTCATTGCTTACGCGAAAAATGTTCAAAACCACACATTTAAAACTCACTCTAACAAGTGGTGCTGTATTACACAAGGAATATAATTTAATACAATCAGGAAGTTGAATCTAAAAATGCATCCATGGATGCTGCAGTGGTGGTGGGGGGTATGATCCATTACCCTACCTATGGCCTTATCTTAACCATGATCTTGATTATGAGGACAGACCTGTGGCTAGCTTACTGGGCCCCATATATGCAGTTATTGCTGGCCTCCTTTTCCTTAACAGGGCACATTGTGTAGCCAGCACGAGAACCATAGCTCTAACTATTCATCAATAAATCAATAAAACTGATGAAGAGTTGGATACATTCACTGCTTCCCGCTGCTCTAGAATAATCTCCTCTGACATGTCAAGCAATGTGATTCCCTGTCTTCCTTCATACATAGCCTGGACAGTTGAATGGGTCCTTTAAATTTACTTGAGGACTTACAGGCATCACCCTTCTTGCAGAGGTGGATATTGGCAAGACCAGAGGGTCTGACTTGCATTGCATATTCTATGATTGTATGATCCCAATGATGCAGCCAAACTTCAATTGCCATTAGCCAGAAGACGTCTGTGGTGCAGATTCAGCAAAGCATTCACAGTCTACTAAAACCATTTTCATGTCGTGGCATGATGCATACATGATAGTGCACTGTTCTGTATTCAGTAAATGGCTCTCCATGGTAAATATCATGGCATGCTAACTGGAGCATAAGCAGCTGAACTGTATGGTAATCAACCAGTCCATCATGGAGGAGCTATTAAACAAGCTATAAAGCAACCATGTAGACTCCATTCTGGTTTTCCATTGTAATACAACCACAGAAACAAGGCTACACAGAAAGAATGTTAGGGGCTACGGCTGCTCTTGTGTGTGAGTGTGTGTGTGTGTGTGTGTGTGTGTGTGTGTGTGTGTGTGTGTGTGTGTGTATATGTGTGTGTGCGTGTGTGTGTGTGTGTGTGTGTGTGTGTGTGTGTGTGTGTGTGTGTGTGTGTGTGTGTGTGTGTGTGTGCGTGCAGCAGGTCCATATGTATATGCTGCTGCTGCTGCAAATAGACCATGGGCAAGAAGGAGAAGGAGATTTAGAACACCTTTAAGTTTTCATATTCTGCATGAGCTACCTGATCATATGTCCTGCTGCTTCCCCAGATAGCACCTACATCATTCAGAGTCTGGTTCCAAATTTGAATTTTTCCAGACAAATCCCTGTGTCCTCTCTCAAGAGAAACGTGCGTGTTGTTGATCATGTCATTCTCTGAGTCACTGATGGTGGGTTTCCAGGGATTGTGACTCTTGAGTGCCATAGTCCTATGTGACATAAATCACAAAAGGATACTATACAAAAATATCATATAAATAAAAGTACTGCTTAGATATAACACATATTATTAGTTTTTCAATATTACCTACTGGAGAAAAAAAAACTTCAGTTATTCAAATATAAAAAGGTTTATGTGACTGTAATGTATCACAGTCACATACAAAACCAAGGTTTGATCCAAATCAAGGAATAACAATAGCAAAGCAAACCTCTGTACAAATGTTTTGGCTGTGCCAGCATAGAAATGGAACTTGCCTCCCCCACCCCCCAAAACAACAGGAAAATGACATTTTTGTACCAAACATCAGTGAATTGTTATAAGTGCTTTCAAACAAACTGTCCCAAAAGCATGTCTACACATTTACCACAGAACCGTCATGCTTATGCAATTGCCAGTCACCACTACCTGTGCCTAGCACTCCACTAGAGGTGCCCATTGGCCATCTTAGAAGGCTAACATAACTGTGCCATTGACAGTATAGAACATTTACATTTCACTGAAATAACATAGAAAAGTGTAAAGAGAAACAGTTGTAAAAGTAACACTTGTTAATAAAGATAATAAAGCTATGCATCTGAGAAAGTAAAATGCCTTAACAAAAATGCCTATGCCTTCAGTAATCTTCTAAGAAGTACATACAGATAAAATGTGCATATATCTATATATATATATATATATATATATATATATATATATCTATAGGTTTACTATCAAAATAAAAAATGAAAGTTCGGCCAAAATGGGAATGTTGAACGTCATTTGGCTTATTCCCATATTGCCGACCTTCAATTTTGTGAGTGTCCATTGCATTGAATGCCATTCTGGATTCACTGATATGTGGTCAATGATATGAATAGAGATTGCGGTACTGTGCCGATTGGGAAATTCATCCTTTTCCTCATTGAAGTGTGATCTCAGAGTTGGAATATATAATTTGCAGGGGGTGGGGGCTGCAGCCTCCCCCAGCATAAATGTGAATTTCGGTGTTGTGCGGTACGTTTGTACTGCTGTAAAACAGGTAGGTAAGTGCATACTTACCACAATGTTGTAACAGGTGCAGGGGGGAAAAAGGATGTTGACAATGCCAATTTTGCATTCATTGACATGATGTTCAACATACTGAGCTAATTAATATTCAGTGCATCAGTATTATGAGACACTAACATGAACAGATTACCGTCTGAATTTTGTGGTTTTGATAGTAAATCTATATACACATGTGTGTTTGTGTGTATATAATATATGTATATATATATATATATATATATATATATATATATATATATATTTATAAGTGTATATATATATATATATATATATGTGTGTGTGTGTGTGTGTGTGTGTGTGTGTGTTTATATATGGGTCTCCTTCACATTGCTGACACTTCAAAATGCCAAATTTCATAGGGCTGAGAACATATGATCAACATTTGACATGCTGACAATGCAGAACTGGCATCTCCGTACCGTGCAGAATGGAAAGATTTCCATTCCTGCACTATAGTGCGTTGTCAGAGTTGGTATATTTAAGTTATGGGGGTGGGGGTATTTCACACCCATGGGCAGTGCTGGGATGCTTCCAGCAGTGTTTAGGTGTTTTTTGTTTTTTACTTTTGTATTTCATATGCTCAACATTTCAAATGTCGGTCATATATATCTTGGCCATATGAAATTCAGCATTTTGAAGTGCCGAATATATGAAGTAGATCCATATATATATATATATATATATATATATATATATATATATATATATATATATATATATATATATATATATGTATATATATGTATATATATATATATATATATATATATATATATATATATATATATATATATATATATATATATATATATATATATATATATTTTTTTTTTTTTTTGTTTCCCTGTTAACATGTATATAACTCAAAAATGCAGTCATACCTTATCAAGATCAGTAGTCTTCTATGGAGATAAATCCAAAGCAATTTCAGTCTTCTTCTGTGTTATGCACATATACAACTCTCCACAATGTCAGGTACCCTAGCTACACAATTCCCTTTTTATAGTATAGATTCAGGCCTGTGAGCATGGTGAATATGCAAATGAGGTGTTAACTCATTAGTATTGCAGAATCTCAAATTCTTGGCTCCGTGAAGCATATGCAAACATAGTGCAGGCACTCCCTCAGTGTTTGTTGCTAATGGATTGCAACTGTGAATGACTACTGGTAGGGAGAAGGAAAACACAACAGCAATTCAGACTCCCTTTCCTCCAGTGGGTGTGTCATCTGGGTTACACTTGCAAACTGTAGAAGTAATTGTATCAAGGTTTTAAATGTAAACCGTACTATATATTATTGACATGTAATATTCACATACTGTACATTTTTTATTGCCATGTAATAGTCACATACTGTACATTTTAAGGACAATGATACAAAATGCTTTACAGACTGCCTGTCTCAGATTACTGCTCAGATAAGAGAAAAGTGAACACTATAAAAAGATAAGGCAGAGCTGCATTGCTGCAAACAATAATCATTAATGGTTGTGTGATAAATAATTGTACTACATCTGAAACTAGCACACATTCAAATGACTCAGAAGTGTACAACTGCAACACGTGTTGTTAATACAGTGGATGATTTCGGACTTGTTTGTATGAACAATGAATTTTCTTCCTCCTGCAAAGCTCTTTCTGAGGTAAAGATGGATTAAGACTCTCTTACTGTGTCTTGTAGGTTCATTGGTGTGAGAACTCAAGTCCAGACTTGTGCAAAAATCTTTCATGTACACTAACATTTATTTTGTAATGTTGTTTATTTTTTAATACCAGTTTTTGTGTACTGTCCACACCTTAGTGCAAACATGGGAAAAGATAAATATAATAAATGTCAAGTACTGCACTTCTGTGATAACCAATGCATAAACTACACCTGTTAACCACATATGTGGGGCACATCTGTTAAACAAGACCAAGAACTTATCTACGGGGGTGGCGAAAGCCAACACATTCTGGCTAGGCTTATGAATGTCTTCAGGCAGATAGCCTAGTACATAGCTACCTACCTACCTATAAGAAGGAGTAGGTGCCCAATTGGCAGCAATGTCTCCTTAGCCTGAACAAGTAAATAAGAACACTAGTGAAATCCTCCAAAGCAAACTTTGAGTCCAAATTGGCCACCTCTACTAGAGACAATCATATGGCATTCTTCATATATGTCCGCAACCTCGAAGGAAGCACCCAGATCTGTTCAGAACTGGTGTTCAAGGACACCACATATACGAATGCTGTCGATATAGCAAACTTGCTGGCTGACAGATTCAGTGAAAACTTTACACCTCTGTCCCACTAGTCAGTAAATCAGGACATCCCCAGTACCTGAACCTTCCCCTTATATCTAGGGAACAGGTCATCACTTCTTTCACAAAGGCAAAAAATACAGCCTCCACAGGACCCAATAACATCCTAGGCTGCATCCTGTGTGAACTCAGGCAGGAACTTGCAGCACCATTTGGCACCCTATTCAACCAAAGCCTGAGTACCGACTTTGTCCTAGCTGAGTGGGAGGACAGCCACTGTCATCCCTTTACACAAAGGTGGAGCATCTACCTATCCAGTATATAAAAAAAAAATCCATACATAGCTCTCCACTTTGCACACATGCTTTCTTGACATACTTGATTCAATCCAGTTGGATACACAACATAATTCTGTTGTTCTCACCCCTCTTTGTTGAGGTGACCATCCAAATTCAGCTACTTATTTTCATGTTGCACTGTTGAAAAAGTGAATAGCTGTGGTTCTTTCCTACTGCCATCCTACACATTCCTATTTTGTTTTCTCTTTGTATTTCCTCTTGCTTGCCCCCCCCCCCTCATTTCAGAACTTTCCTATCTATCCCATTTTAACACATTTAATCTGGTCAAGAAATAGATTCACACACCACACACACAAGAAGAAAAAAAAAAGCCCTTCACTTTTTTCCTCTATGTTTTCTCAGTGTTTTGCATGAAGCATCAATGCCAAGTGATGGTGAATGGCTCTTCAATGGTGTGGTTACCTCCACCCAATGCTGATTAAACATGCTGTCCTAATAGGTAACACACAGTGAATGGAGAATATATAATTATGTCATTGTATTATAAATACATATTTAAATCTATTTGATACACTTTTAATTTCGAACCCTGTGTCATCTAGGTTAAAAAAAAAAGCTGTTGATGCATTTATACCTGTTGCCACAGAGCCAGCTAAGAAGCAGGTCTGCTTCTTACACTCAGTAGTTTTCACAATTTTTCAGTGAAGCAGAGGCTCATGTTTGCTCATCTCTTAATTACATGCAAATGGAGAAAACAAACAATTTGCCATCCATCACACAAGCCCAATGCTCGGTGGTGTGCTATGGAAAGTGCACATTAGCATGTATTACTTATGTTTACTGTCCATTTAGTCTTCATCCCATGAAAGTACATGTAAAAACACAAATAAAGGAAAGGCGCTTTTTAAGGAAAAAGCAAATGTTTACACTATAGCCAGCTGTTACCTGCACTCATGCACTTGAAACTTGGTATCTCAGTAATTGTTCACAGATAAATCAACCACACTACATAAATAAATAAAAAAATAATACTTGTAGTAATGTGGACAGCTGTTTGCATATAGTTTGCAAAGATGTTTTTTTTAGGGTATACCTGCACATTGGAAAGACAGCAACACATACTACACTTTGCACACTCATCAATCTGGTAAAATGCATATCTTTAATTTCTTGACAGTTGTACATCGCTAGCTATCCATTTCAGAAAGGCTTCCCTAATTCTTCTCTCAAACATCCATTGATGATGTCATCCATAATAAATTGTCCTGCAGCATTGTAAAAGGAAAACATGTGCTGTGGTGCTTGTGTTAAGTACTAAGCTTTTTAGTATATGTATATAGGGGTTCTAATCTCAATGCAGTCAACTGGTGTGTGTGTGTGTGTGTGTGTGTGTGTGTGTGTGTGTGTGTGTGTGTGTGTGTGTGTGTGTGTGTGTGTGTCTAGTCAGATGAACACAGATGAACATAACTGTGTATCATGCAGTCATCACTACAATCCCATGGGGTACTAATATTTTGACAGTTGTACATACGTATATATTCATTTCATTCAGGCCTCCCAACATCTTCCCTCAAACATGCAATGAGGATGTCATCCACTATAAATTGTCCTGCAGCCATGTAAAGATAAGATTTCTGCTAAGGCACTTACATTAAGTACTTTGTTTTTTATTATGTGTACTTAGGTAGGGGATCTTTTCTCACTGCAGTCAACTGATATGTGTCTGTCTGTAAGACTTGTGCTGTGGTGCTTGAGATACGTAAAAAGTTTTCTAGGCAGTGTACTTAGGTAGGGGTTTTAATTTCATTGCAGTCAGCTAGTTTGTATGTGTGTGTCTCCCTGTCTAGTCAGACGAGCACAACTGCATATCTTTTGGTCATCAGTAGAATCCCATAGAGTACTGATATTTTGAAAGTTGTAGATGCTTGCACATCCATTTAGTTCAGGCCTCGCAAAATGAAATCCCCAACATCCAACGGTAATGTCATCCACTATGAATTGTCTTGCAGCATTGTAAAACTCAGATTTGTTCCATGGTGCTTGTGTTAAGTACTATTTTGTGTAAAAAGTTAGTTAGGTGTTCTGTTCTCACTCCAGTCATTTGTTATGTGTGTGTGTGTGTGTGTGTGTGTGTGTGTGTGTGTGTGTGTGTGTGTGTGTGTGTGTGTGTTTGTGCGTGTGTGTCCGTGTGTGTGTGTGTTCACTTGGTTGACATTTAAGAGAGCATTTTGCACCAGCATGTCAGGCAGTGCTATTACCATCTTCTTTTCACCAGACACTGGTGATGTCATCAACTATAAAGTGTTGCTTGACAGTATAATAGCCTGACTTGTGCTGTGGAGCCTGCATTAAATTCTGTGCATTTTAGTCGGTGAACTTAGATTGGGGTTCTGTTCTCACTGTGGTCAATTGGTATATGTGTACGTCTGTGTGCTTGCATGTTCACTTAGTTGACACTTGAAAGAGCATTTTACATCAGCATGTGGGGCACTGCTATTACCATCTTCTTCTCACCAGACACTGCTAATGTCATCAGCTATAAAGTGTTGAAGGACACTGTGAAAAACAGACTTTTGTGGTGATGCTTGTGTGAAGTACTATGTCATGTAAACTGGTAGATAGGGGTTCTATTCTCACTGCAGTCAACTGTGTGTGGAGTCAACAATCACTAGGGTGACAATTGTAGAGTGAGATGCGAATCCACAGCAATGTCAAACCCTACTCCAAACATCTCATTGTAGCATACAATAATGATGTCATCCTGCATAACAAGCACTCTGACAGTGTTCAAGACAAACCTGTGCTGTGGCAGTAATATTAAATTCTGTGTTTGCAAACTAGTTTACCTACATATATTGGGGTTCTAACCTAACAGGAGACAACTTGTGTGTCTCTACATACAGCACAAGTAAAACCAGCTGCAAAACACGAACTCAAAAGAGAAAACTTGCAGAGAAAACCAGTTTAATAAAAAGCAGAGATTTCGGGCGTAACCCTTCTTCAATACTAATACATTCAAACAGTAAACTCTAGAAGCTTAAATACAGGTCTAAAATCACATGACCAGCAGCCAAATGAAATCATGTGACAGAAAACAAATTAAAAATTAAAGACATATACATATAAATATATTAAAAGATGTGTAGATACACAGTATAAAATATTTACTTTACAATATTACGTAGCTTAACTAACACAGGTTTTAAACTGACAGTGCTATTTAAACCAGGATAAGTGTCAGCAGCTAATCTCAATATCCATTCAAATTCTTTGAGCTCAAGGCGGTTGTTGACATCACCACCTCTTTCATTTGGACATAGAGCATCAATCACTCTAAACTTAAATGTATGTGTTTCACCACAAGTTTTAATATGTTTACATAGTGCATTATTGTCACAATTTCTCCTAATTTCAGAATTATGGTCTATAACATGTTCCTTAAGCTTACGTATTGTTTTTCCATGTAAAATGAACTGCATGAGATGCAGGTAGCCAAATAAACCACAAAAGTGGTGTTACAAGTAGCTGCAATTTTAAAATTAAATACTTGTCCATTGGCAGGATGAGTGAAAATATCACTACCATTCCCTAAGATGTAAGCACAGGCAACACAGTTAAAACATGGAAAAGTACCAGTTTTAGCAGCCAATTGTGTATAACAGGGTCTATAAAAATCTTTATAACAGAGTAAAATTTTAATCGTCCTCATATTTTTATATGTAAAATGTGGCTTGGTGCCCAATATAGTTTTTAGTTCATCCAATGCCATCAGAATGGGCCAGTTCCTGTTAATAATTTGTCTAATTGAACTTGACCTACCATTAAAAGTTGTGACGTACCTCATTTCATGTTGAGTAATGGTGTTATTACACTGACTATCTGTGAGGTTTGACCTATCTTCCAAAAAAGTTGGTATAAGTGATGTCTGCCTAGCTTCCATTACATCAGATTTAAGCTTGGATAATAAATTCATATCATATCCACTAGAAAAAAAGTCTTCTACCATATTATCAAGTTGTGAAACAAATGTAGTATTATCAGTAGTTAGCCTACTTGCTCTAATAAATTGAGATTTTGCTACACCTTTAAAGAAATGTGGCGTTTGCAGACTACTGTGATGCGTATATCTTCCATTACTAACATCCTTTCTATAAATACTAGTGTTTAATATGCCATCATTCAATTGCAGTTTGACATCTAAAAAACATATGCTGCTGTCAGACACATCCATTTTAAATTTCAAAAAATTAGTACTAGAATTTAAATAATCAATGAAAATATTAAAATCATCCAAAGTACCATTCCATATTAGTAGACAATCGTCTACAAATCGCTGATAGAAACTAATGTTACTAAGAAATAGATTTTGTGCATTAAACAAATAATTGCATTCCCATTGGTAAAGCACTAAATTAGCGTAAGTATTTGCTACGGATGTGCCCATAGCTATGCCTGTTAACTGAAGAAATAAGGTATTATTAAACATAAACACATTGTTCCTCAGAACTACATCCATAAGGCAACAGATATTGCTAATGAGCCTATGGTCAGGACTAGGTTGAGAAGACAAAAATTCTCTAAGTAGTTCTATTCCCACATCATTGGGGATAACTGTGAAAAGGGACATGATATCAAGCGTCACTAAATAATATTTCTTGGTATTTAAATCAGTTTTTACAATATTATACCATACCCGTAGCTTTGACAATAAATCACAAGTATCCTTTAGAATAGAACTACATTTAGGTAAATAAACTTCCAATTGCCTATGCAAATAAACTGATATGGGTTCAGTAACCCAACCACCTCCAGAGACAATCGGTCTCATGGGTGGATTTTCCAGGGATTTATGTATCTTAGGGATCCCATATAAATGTGGAATCAGAGGACAAGGTACTGTAAAATAGTTAAAAAGATCAATATCTATGTCATTATTAAGCTGCAGCTCATACACAACCATGTTCACATAACTTATACAATTTTTTACATCAGTTCTAGTGATAACTTTAAAGGCAGTATCATCATTTAAAAGCAGAGAAACAGCTGAAAAATAATTATCACGATTCATTAAGACAGCCTTGCCACCTTTATCAGCTTGTTTTATAATAATGTCATTACACTGTTGTAAACTTTTTAAGGCTTTATACGCAGAGAAGCTTAAATCATATGCCTTGTTTTTAACAGGCTTTAAATAGAGTTCTCTAATCTGAAACTCGCAAATGTCATGAAAAGCCTTTAGTACAGGAACACTAATTGGCATAAAAGTGCTACTACGTTTACAACATTTTTCAGGCACAGGAGTATTACCAAATAGCAGTCTTAAGTTGAGGTTTCGAACAAAGATTTTTAGTTCTGTTAAAGCAGAGACAATATTGTCACAACCATATGGTATAAATTTAAAACCTTTACTGAAAAGCGAAAAGTGCGAAAAGTGCGCTGATTGTAATTCAAAAGTGGAGAGGTTTAATACACTGTTCATTTGCGACTTACTTTGTTCAGTCCTAAAGGGCTTTGATTCTTCCTTTTGTTTGTAGATGTAATTTGTGTAGATAACAAGCCCCAAGTTGAACATCAAGTTGTCTTTAGACTATATGTGCTTAATGAATGATTTCTTTGTTAAAATAGAAGATGAATATAAAAAAGAAATCTTCACCATGGAAAATGCCATTATGGAACTTTCTGTTTTTTCTAAGTCAATTCATGTCTATCAGCAAATGCTAGATAGACTGCATACCCTTGACATAAGAATGGAAGCTACTAAAAAACGTAAACTTTTACTTGACATTGGGGACTTCCAAAAGGGGAATATTTTCTCTTGGCCTAAATCTGATTATCATACAACCTCTAATTATCAAAAGCCTACTTATAAAGAAGCACTTGATGCCTTAGATACTTTTGATGAACCTGTATGCAACACTAATGTCATAGAAACACCTACAACTAAAGAGATTACCCCCAATACAACATCTGATGGGATAGTCCAACCTACACCTACGTCTGTAACCAGCAGCGCATGCGCATCTGTTAGGATAAGTAAGAATGATGGCGCTGACAACGTGAATACGCTTAACTGGAAAAAGACTCGACAACTGACTTTTAGCTTTGTACCTAAGCGTTTTCAGTGAGAACAACCAGAAGCAGTTGGAAATAAATCCCCAAGTCGAGGGGCTTGTTATCTACACAAATTACATCTACAAACAAAAGGAAGAATCAAAGCCCTTTAGGACTGAACAAAGTAAGTCGCAAATGAACAGTGTATTAAACCTCTCCACTTTTGAATTACAATCAGCACTTTTCGCTTTTCAGTAAAGGTTTTAAATTTATACTATATGGTTGTGACAATATTGTCTCTGCTTTAACAGAACTAAAAATCTTTGTTCGAAACCTCAACTTAAGACTGCTATTTGGTAATACTCCTGCCTGAAAAATGTTGTAAACGTAGTAGCACTTTTATGCCAGTTAGTGTTCCTGTACTAAAGGCTTTTCATGACATTTGCGAGTTTCAGATTAGAGAACTCTATTTAAAACCTGTTAAAAACAAGGCATATAATTTAAGCTTCTCTGAGTATAAAGCCTTAAAAAGTTTACAACAGTGTAATGACATTATTATAAAACAAGCTGATAAAGGTGGCAAGGCTGTCTTAATGAATCGTGATAATTATTTTTCAGCTGTTTCTCTGCTTTTAAATGATGATACTGCCTTTAAAGTTATCACTAGAACTGATGTAAAAAATTGTATAAGTTATGTGAACATGGTTGTGCATGAGCTGCAGCTTAATAATGACATAGATATTGATCTTTTTAACTATTTTACAGTACCTTGTACTCTGATTCCACATTTATATGGGATCCCTAAGATACATAAATCACTGGAAAATCCACCCATGAGACCGATTGTCTCTGGAGGTGGTTGGGTTACTGAACCCATATCAGTTTATTTGCATAGGCAATGGGAAGTTTATTTACCTAAATGTAGTTCTATTCTAAAGGATACTTGTGATTTATTGTCAAAGCTACGGGTATGGTATAATATTCTAAAAACTGATTTAAATACCAAGAAATATTATTTAGTGATGCTTGATATCATGTCCCTTTTCACAGTTATCCCCAATGATGTGGGAATAGAACTACTTAGAGAATTTTTGTCTTCTCAACCTAGTCCTGACCATAGGCTCATTAGCAATATCTGTTGCCTTATGGATGTAGTTCTAAGGAACAATGTGTTTATGTTTAATAATACCTTATTTCTTCAGTTAACAGGCGTAGCTATGGGCACATCCATAGCAAATACTTATGCTAATTTAGTGCTTTACCAATGGGAATGCAATTATTTGTTTAATGCACAAAATCTATTTCTTAGTAACATTAGTTTCTATCAGCGATTTGTAGACGATTGTCTTCTAATATGGAATGGTACTTTGGATGATTTGAATATTTTCATTGATTATTTAAATTCTAGTACTAATTTTTTGAAATTTAAAATGGATGTGTCTGACAGCAGCATATGTTTTTTAGATGTCAAACTGCAATTGATTGATGGCATATTAAACACTAGTATTTATAGAAAGGATGTTAGTAATGGAAGATATACACATCACAGTAGTATGCACGCGCCACACGTCTTTAAAGGTGTAGCAAAATCTCAATTTATTAGAGCAAGTAGACTAACTACTGATAATACTACATTAGTTTCACAACTTGATAATATGGTAGAGGACTTTTTTTCTAGTGGATATGATATGAATTTATTATCCAAGCTTAAATCTGATGTAATGGAAGCTAGGCAGACATCACTTATACCAACTTTTTTGGAAGATAGGTCAAGCCTCACAGATAGTCAGTGTAATAACACCATTACTCAACATGAAATAAGGTATGTCACAACTTTTAATGGTAGGTCAAGTTCAATTAGACAAATTATTAACAGGAACTGACCCATTCTGATGGCATTGGATGAACTAAAAACTATATTGGGCACCAAGCCACATTTTACATATAAAAATATGAGGACGATTAAAAGTTTACTCTGTTATAAAGATTTTTATAGACCCTGTTATACACAATTGGCTGCTAAAACTGGTACTTTTCCATGTTTTAACTGTGTTGCCTGTGCTTACATCTTAGGGAATGGTAGTGATATTTTCACTCATCCTGCCAATGGACAAGTATTTAGTTTTAAAATTACAGCTACTTGTAACACCACTTTTGTGGTTTATTTGGCTACCTGCATCTCATGCAGTTCATTTTACATGGGAAAAACAATACGTAAGCTTAAGGAACGTGTTATAGACCATAATTCTGAAATTAGGAGAAATTGTGACAATAATGCACTATGTAAACATATTAAAACTTGTGGTGAAACACATACATTTAGGTTTAGAGTGATTGATGCTCTATGTCCAAATGAAAGAGGTGGTGATGTCAACAACCACCTTGAGCTCAAAGAATTTGAATGGATATTGAGATTAGCTGCTGACACTCATCCTGGTTTAAATAGCACTGTCAGTTTAAAACCTGTGTTAGTTAAGCTACGTAATATTGTAAAGTAAATATTTTATACTGTGTATCTACACATCTTTTAATATATTTATATGTATATGTCTTTAATTTTTAATTTGTTTTCTGTCACATGATTTCATTTGGCTGCTGGTCATGTGATTTTAGACCTGTATTTAAGCTTCTAGAGTTTAGTGTTTGAATGTATTAGTATTGAAGAAGGGTTACGCCTGAAAGCTCTGCTTTTTATTAAACTGGTTTTCTCTGCAAGTTTTCTCTTTTGTCTCTATATACACCTAGCACATTTGAGACAATTTTACACAGGAATGTGACTTCACATCCATGTCCTACACTCCTCCCAACATGTTTTTCTCAGCATACAATTATGTTATCATACTCCAAAAAGTGCAGTTTGACAGTGTTAATGTCAGATATTTGTGGTGTTGCTCTTGTGACATTGCCTGGCATTCATATTCTACACCTACACATGTGTACTATTCAAATCAGATCCAGTCTGTGTGTGTGTGTGTGTGTGTGTGTGTGTGTGTGTGTGTGTGTGTGTGTGTGTGTGTGTGTGTGTGTGTGTGTGTGTGTGGTTGGTGGTATGTTATGGGCATTGTATGATCTTTGGAATCATTCTTCATTGAACTACCACTTGGAAAACCTTTCACATAGTCCCATGCAGCCACCATCCTCCTTTTTCAAGTGGGCACATGACATCCTTTCTGCAGATGAGTGGAAGATGCCCTCATGCCAAATATGCATGTATACATCATGAAGCAGAGTCCTTTCATGAGCCAGTGCAAGCCATCTCAAGACCACTTCATGTGTGATTGTTGATTCTGTCATGGTGTGGTGCACCTGTCTCATATGGACAGTGGCAGGATGTAATGCAGTCAAACAACTATACACATATACACAATAGGCTGACTGTCTCCCATAATATGCTTAATAGCGATTTTCTTACAGGGTATAATAAAGGCTAGGATTTCATGTTATGTTGGATATTAGCCTAATAATGTCCAGTGACCCGATGAACAGTTGACATGTCAATGTTGCTGTCATTGACATGTGCTATATTGAGGTGAGGATACACAGTATGGTTACAAAAGATTCTTACAATTTGTGATGTGTGCTAATGTATTTGTGGACATTGATGCCATTGCAGTACATGCTCCTTCTATATCAGCTGTAGTAATATGCCTCCTGAGAACTGTCAACATGGTATGATACACTTGTTATGTATAACAGTGGCATATTAGTACATGTGTTTTTGTAGTGGAGCAGATCAACCTTATGCACAGTTCACATTCCACAATCACAGTGACACTTGCGGTATGGCACAGGTGTGCCTGTGTCTACATACCATCGCTAAATGTTCTGTGACTGAAATCAATATTAATTCATATTGGAAGATAGTAAGCCTATTAAAAAAATTATCATACTTTTTTCTGTTGTTCAATTGCATTTCTGTTGGCCTTAGTATAGATTGGATTCTGACTGGCTGAATTCAATTGTTTGTAGATTGAGCACTAAAAGTCAGAACATTTTTTTTGGAGAAGTCCCTTTGTACCCTCATGGCAGAAGCATACACTACAACTATTTAATTGAAGGTTAATGGTACAGGGCTCAGTTTGAACTATTTTATTGGTGCAGGGCTCTATTTGAATTATTTCATTGGTGCAGAGCTCTGTTTGAGCTTTTTCATTGGTTTCTTTCTTTTAGCTGCTTTGTTCTTGCTTGCCCATAGTGCACCATTATGCACCATTGGGCAGAGGGGGTAACTCATGGTGGTTATAGACACAAAAGTGCCAGTAGAAATATTTTCCCTTAGAAATGGCTGCTATCTAGCAGAGCAGTTCTTGAATAGCTCTCAGCTGTTCAGTGACCCACCCAGCAGAGATTTTACCTCTTTACCTATCATCAGACCCTATAGACACCCTTTTTTATAGACCTCCTACTGTACACCCCATAAGGTAGTCACCCTAAAATAGCTACCTTTCTGATACCCCAATCTTTTTCTTCTTATCTGCTTCAAATCTGGTTCAAATCTTGCATTATGGGCTGTCGATTTCCCTCTGTTTTTACTGCCAGCCTAGTGCATGTGTTTTTTTAAGACAGTGTAGCAACTGCATGTACACTGACAACCCCTTACTCCTAAATCAATACGTTGTGGGAGATGCTCCTACACTATGAATCTGGAATCCCTGCTCTACCATGCCCAGAAAAGAAACACTAAACAGGTTGTCAGCTCACACACCACAACTCCTATTCATAATATGCATCCAACACATAAACCTTCATATGCAGAGATACTCTCCAGAAACCTACCTAAACACCAGAGACCTGCAAAACACAAACATGCTACACCTAGCACAACACTCAAAGCACACAATACACATAAAAACACTAGCACCTGTGTCTCACCAAATAAGCCCTTAAGGCAATGCACAATTATTCCAAATATTTTAGTTATAAGTGACTCTATAGTTATAGTGAGACCTACAGATGCTCCACTCACCAGGGTGAACAAGGAGAAGGTTATGATCAGCTGTCTGTCTGGTGAAATGATTCACCAGATCCCACATGCACTCAAGTCTCTCAACAACAAGTTCTGTTTTGACTGTGTCATGGTTCACGTTGGTGTGAATCACTTGATATGTACCTCTCTGGACTATATGAAGAGAGACATGATTGAGCTCTCTGAATGTGTGTCCCAGGCAAGTGTGGCCCTAGTTTTGAGCAGCATTTTACTCTCACCTAGGATGATACCACAGTATAAACAGAAAAATTATTGACTTCATTAATTGGCTTAGTTTCTGGTGTCATTCTAAGGGAATCCAGTTCCTGTCAGTCTGGGATGACATGGTGGATAGACCACACTGCTATGCCAGAGGTAGTCTTTACCTGACACCTGTAGGCTTTTGGTTGCTGTCTAAGGCACTTGGCTCCCCTATAATGCCTTTATTAGACAAGGTCACAACAACAATATTCCTAAAGTGAAAACATCAAACACAAAGAAACTAAGAGTCATACTGCTAAATGCTAGGAGTTAAAATCAGAAGCTGCATTCTCTGGAAGCACTCTTCTCCCTGTAAGATGTTGATGTCTATACAGTTACAGAAACCTGTCTCAAGGCCACAGAAAGTACCCCAGTCTTGCAAGGCTACAATGCCTTCCACATTTTCTGACCACAAATTGAACATGTGAGAACCAGAGGAGGTGGAGTATCTATCTTCATTAAATATAATGATATTTGTAAACTGGTTAGACAAGAAAACTCTATGGAGCTACTTCAAGACCAAATTACTGTGGGTAAGACTCCCCTTCAGGTCATTGTTACTTGCAGATCATCCTCCATGAACCAAGATGCCCACACAGCTTATTTAGACCTACTTGGGAAAATTAAGGTACAACCTAACACCTGACGTCAACTGTCCTTCCATTAATTGGGAAACTTATATGAGCCCAAACTCACTCGCACAAAAGTTCCTTGTCTTTGTTAACTCAAATGCCCTGGAACAAATAGTGCACCACCCCACAAGGGGATCCAGTATTCTATACCTGATCCTCACCAATATGATTGACCGATGCAATATCTCAAGTGTTGGGCCTGCACTGGTTAGATCTGACCATAAATCAGTCATTTATGAAGTAGTAATAGCACCAGAACTCCCCAAAGCTAACTATACCCTTCTGAGGGAAGGTGTAATTGGCTTCCAAGCTCCAATTTCCACAGATGGCATTGGCGGTTATACTTAGGTATACACTGATGCCCTGTATAAATGTCTACAGAAATGCATAGACACAGCCATGCCAGATAGGATTAAAGCAAGATCCTCAAGAAAAAACAAACCATCCTGGTGGATGACTAGCATTAATAAGTTATACAATACGTGAAAAAAGCAGCTGTATCATAATACAAAAGTGAGATCTCAGAAGTGGAAGAGAATCCTCCACAGCCTAAACAAGCACATAAGACAACTCATAAAACCTTCAAAGAGAAACTATGAGAAAAATTAGCAACCACAGCTAAGGATAACCATAAAGCTTTTTTCAGCTACATCTGCAACCTAAAAGGTAGGACTCAAATGTGTGCTGAACTAATTGTGGATGGCATCATACACACATTGAAATTGTGGAAATTGTAAACCTTCTAGAAGAGAGGTTCAGTGAAAATTTCACCCCTCTATCCCCCCAAGCATACCACAAACCATGTCTTCATCACCTCTTCCTCCCTCCAACAGCAAGTCTCAATGCTTTCTCCAAGGCTAAGAACACAGCCTCCATAGGACCAGATGGTATTTCATGCTGCATTCTTAATGTTTTAAAACAAGAGCTAGCTACTCCATTATGCACTCTATTCAACCACAGCCTGAGAACTGGCTTTGCCCCACTGAATGGAAAACAGTGACTGTTATTCCCCTCCACAAGATTGGCTTGGCAACAGACCCAGGTAACTATAAACCCATACGTTTAACTAGCCTCATCTGTAAAGCAATGGAACAAATCATCATGAACCTCTTAAATAAGGATATATGTGACCTACAAACCCTGGATACATCCCAGTTCGGATTTGTCAAAGGAAGGTCATGCCTGCTAAACCAGGTGGACTTCTTTGAGAATGTGACCAGAGCCATAGATGAGGGCAAAGCAGTGCATACAGACTATCTTGACTTGGCCACGACTTTGACACTGTCCCACATTTGGGCATCATTAATAAATTAACCCAGTTGAATATCAACCCCTGTGTTGTTATGTGGGTTGCATACTGGCTCACAAATTCACAACCCTCAATCAAAGTGGGACATTTTACCTCTACCAGCAGATCCATCACCAGTGGAGTCCCACAAGGGTCAGTGCAGGGTCCCCTCTTGTTTAGCATATACTTCTCAAAAGCTCAGGCCAAAAGGGAGGGGCAGTGGCTAACCATGTTTACAGATAACTGCAAATTAGGTGCTATCATTGAATCCTCTAGCGATGTCAGAGTACTTAAAAGGGGGCTTACATAGACCAGTGATTGGTACCAAAGCCATGGTCTTAAACTAAATGCTAAAACATGCATCATCATTTCCTTCAGTAAAACAATGCCCTTGCTCATTATAAAATAAACAATAATACCCTAAGTACCAATTTAATAGTGAAAGACCTGGGAACACAAGGTGACAGTGACTTCAACTTTGACCACCGTGTGTCCACTGCGGTGTGGAAGGCATTCTTCGTCATTCACCTGGTTAGCAAAGGCATCACCTCAAGAGCAAAATAGGTTATAATCCTATTATTGAATGTAATGCTTCATTTGATATGTATCGTACCAGGCATCTTCAGCAACTTGAGAGACCTCAGAGATTTCTAACTAAGAAAATTCAGGGTATCTAGCACATGTATTAAACAGACAAACTGAAGTCACTGTCACCATAGTCAGTAGCATATAGACTACCTAGAGGTGACTTATATCTGGTTTACAGGGCTATCTTTGACCCAAATCTAATGGAAATGCTGCACATCCATAAATCAAATGGGACTAGAGTCATCCATTCCAGGGATCTAGTCTGCAACATAAACAGGACCTGCTGGAGAGACAGATGCATCTGCTAGAGGTTGCCATTCCACTGGAATAGGCTTCCAATGCATATCAAGCAGAGCACCTCCATGACCCTGTTTAACTGCAACCTGGGTGACTGAATATGAAAGTGTAAATTTCTGCCTAGGATTGCCTTGGCTTCTAGCTGGACAGGGATAGTCCTTGCTAAAAAAACCTTGGGCATTGATGATATCTCTCATCTAGTATTATATTGGGATTTAATGGCTAGGCTTGTAAAGACCCTTGGTCAATAGCCTAGTAACATCCTACAAACCTATGATTACATGATCACATACGTCTTGTCTCATACACATAGTTGTTATGCTGTGATATACACGACCAATGTATCACATGTTTTGATGCCTTGCAGCCTTGTGTAATTCATTGTATGTGCAGCTATGTTGTTACACCCAAGGATTATTGAGGTGGTCAGCAGCGCCATTGTGTGAGTATTAGCATTTGTGTCAAGAAATGTTCTGCACGAGCCACAGACAACTGTTCTCTAATGTGTCCTGATATGACATCAGGCCATTCAAACACAGCTTGCCTGTGAAACACATATAGGTATATGCTGTGCAAGTGATGCAAGTATGTGACATTGGTACAGCTGTACGTCTATGTGCATAGCAACAGTGTGGAATGTGATGGAGGGAGGTTTTGTCACAAATCATTTATTCCAATACATATAAAATATTAAGCAGAATGCACAAGTAAGCACAGATCTGTGTATGGATGTCATCAGACATACCCACCCAGAGGACAAAGACAACCTGCTAGCTATGTCAGTTTGTATCACATGCCACCACCCTGTCACTACTGGCCATCAGCCAATGTATACATGCAAACATTACTCAGTTATTATTCTCAGCAGGGCAGCACATATGTGCACTCTGTACAGCTAACAACACAGAAGCAATGGGCCCTGACAACATCACAGGTTGCCCATAGTATGACTTAAAACCTGACCTGCTAGACACAGTCCGAGCTGTATGCTAACACAGCCTCTAGATAACCTATGTTCCCATAGAAGGGTGTACAGCAACATGCATCTTTCTGACTCAGGCAGACCATCACCTGCTCACTACTGATCATCACTGATGAGGGTTTCACCCTCCTGTTTAAAAACATGTGCTAATTAACTGGGTCCTGTTTTTAATTGGATTTTTAATAAATTGTTAGAGCTGTGTGAAGTTCCCTCATGTTTCAAACAAGCCACAATCATTCCAGTGCCTAAAAATTCCACTGTAACAGGACTGAATAACTACAGGTCTGTTGCTTTGACATCAGTGGTCATGAAGACTTTTGAGAGGTTAGTATTAGCTCACTTGAAGGATATTGCAGCTCCCACATTGAACCCCCTTCAGTTTGCTTATCCAGAGAAACCGGTGAATGGATGATGTAGTTAATATGGGCCTGCACTGTATCTTGCAAAATCTTGACGACCCAAGGACATATGCAAGGATTCTGTTTGTGGACTTCAGCTTTGCATTTAATACAATGATTCCAGAACTTCTTCACTTGAAGCCCTCCCGCTTTCCATTCCTGCTTCCACCTGTCAATGAATCACCAGTTTTCTAACCAATAGGGAACGACAGGTGAAACTGGGGAAATTTACATCTATCATTGCACGATCAATACAGGTGGCCCCAGGGATGTATGCTCTCCCCACTGCTATTCTCCATCTACACTAATGACTGTACCTCTAAGGACCCCTCTGTCAAACTTATTAAATATCCAGACGATACAACTATAATCAGGTTCATCAGGAATGGTGATGAGTCTGCATACAGACAGGAGGTTGAGCAGCTGGCCCTTTGATGTAGTCAGAATAATTTGGAACTGAACACTCTTAAAACTGTGTGAAGATGACAGTGGACTAGGAGTGGTGCCACAATATCCCCCTCCCTCTTTATATTTAATACTGCTATGTCAGTTGTGGAATCCTTCAAGTTTTTTGGGATCTATAATCTCCCAGGACTTGAAGTAGGAGACCAATGTAGGGTCCATTATAAAAAAGGCACAACAGCGAATGCACTTTCTGTGACGGCTGAGGAAGTTCAACCTTGCACAAGTACTGTTGATTCAGTTCTATACAGGAGTCATTGAATATGTTCTCAGCTCATTTATAACAGTGTGGTTTTGATCTCTGTCTAATCAAGACAAAATTAGGTTACATCAAATAGTCAGGTCTGCCAAAAATATCATTGGTGCTAGTTTGCTCTCTTTATAGAACCTGTACTATTCCAGAGTCATGAAAAGGCCAGGGAAAATCATCACCGACCCTTCACATCCAGGCCACCATCTTTTTGAACTATTACCATCAGCCAGGCATTATAGATTAATATGCACCAAAAAAAGTAGATATAAGAAGATTTTTTTTTTCCACAGGCCATCAAGTCCATAAACAGTTAACTTAGCTTATTAGGCTGGGGTATTCTTTTTCCCAAGCCTCCAAGGATTCTGCAGTATTGTTTACATATTGTTAATACTTGCTTCTTTCAGAGTTTATTTCAGTATTTCTTGCACTGAGTTGCATTTTGCACCTTTTGTGAATATGTATATTTAGTTTTTTGTCTTGTTCTTAATAGTTGCATGTATGTCATTTGTCTTGTTCTTAATAATTGTATGTATATCATTTATGCAATGCATACTTGGAGAATTACTGAAACCAGAGTCAGATTCCTTGTATGCATGCATACCTGGCCAATAAATGTGATCCTGATTCTGATGCATGGAGTTATAGACCCATCCTGACTCTCCTCATCTGTGAGGTAGGCCAAGGAGTCATCATGAACCTTCTCTAAAAGGACACAGGTAATATCCTGACTGTGTACTAAACCCATGTGTAATTTGTTCAGGCTACATCATGTCTGTTACATCTGTTCAATGTCTTCAAGAGGGCTACAAGGGCATGCATGATGACAGCACTATTATTCTGTATAACCTAACCTAGCCAAGGTATTTGACACAAATCAACAGTCAGATCAGAGAAACTGTCACAAGTGGCCATAAACACCTATGTCATCTAGTGGGCAGACAAATGGAACACATAAATGACAGAGAAATACGTTGGAATGCATAAAATCACCTTTATGTAGAGGGCAGTGACCAGGTCCGTACCTCAGGGCTTTGTGGTAGGCCCTTTCCAGTCCATTATTTGTCAGACATCAAAACCGATTTACATATCCTTTCTCCAACGAGCTTTGTGGAGCACTGCAAACTGTGGACAATCGTTGAATCCAAGTCTGGTATTGGTATAATGCATACCATATCAGGGACAGAGTAGATGAAGGAAACTCATGGTGGGATTAGTTCTGTTATGAATGCAAATACACAAAATAATTATAACATGGATAATTCATCCCTGCGAGTAGGCCAAGTGGTATGCACATCTGTTAACTAGGAAGGATTGCTCTTTATTTATAATGCAGGCATAGCTGGCCTTAGGCATAGGCCAACTAGGCGGCAGCCTAGGGCACCACTATAGTAGGGGAATTTTTTTCAGTATTTATCTGGTGTAGGTAGACTAGGATGGGAGCACCAGGTGGTATGGTGGCAGGTGCCATGGAGCTCAGGGCACCAGTTGACTTAAGGCTGCTCCTGAATACAGGGTTAATAGTGCCCCTCTGAACACTTCCAGCAGATGTTACATTTTGAGGGAGATGAGCTTGCTTCCCCTCAGAGATTGATGACAAATAATAGTTGTACAAGTGTGTTCTTGCAGAACCGTTTGTGATCACTCACCATAGCATATGTTACATGGAAGACATGAGATTACTGGTGGTATTATTCTGATATAGGTTCATAGATTAGGTTCATAGATTAGTACTAGGCTAACTGCCCTTGTGGGCCATTTTCAACCTAGCCAATTACTCCATGTGGGAATCAAACCCTGCGCCTAATGTTTGTAAGGGAAACACCTTAACCATTATGCCAACCTCCCACCCCTGATTGTCCCTGATTGTGCTTGCTTCTGTCTACTGTTGACCATGGGCCTGTTACTATGTGTCCCACTTGGTTGAGACATATGCTGACAATACATTCATATTCAGACAACTCATTTTTCACATCTTCACAATATGCACATAATCCCTATTGTGCAGTATATGCCCTCCCTGATACATGTCTTGTTCACTGTTATGTCAGGAAGCTTATATCACAAAGTGTCCACTCAACTGATATGTCACCATGTGTGGTAGTCACATAATATACAATAACTATGCAGTCATTACTGTATCATGTCAATATGTGATTACTGTTCATGTTACAACTGTCTTTACTAACATGCCCTCATCTGCTGTACATTAACATGTTTTATCTGTTATCTTTCCCTGTATTTATTCCTACAGTTCATCTGTGTGTCCCTTTCCAATATACATACTTCACCTATTTATTTATAATGCAGTCAATGTATCCTTACTGATCATTTACACAACTTTTATTCAGTCTGCCTGAAATAGGTTTCCACACTTCTCTGCACTGTATACACTTTCATCTAATGTGCTGGAACTGTATATATTACATTATCAAAAATACAGTAGTCAATGGGGCTTTCCACGGAATCTCAAAGACCTAGTTTGGCTGTCAGTAAACAGGTATACATGCCTGCAGGTGTTCATCTTGCTTCACACGGTTTCCTGGCTGGCAACACTGTTGCAGGCTATGAAACCATGCTTGTTTACATTTAAAAGTGATGTGCGGCATGCATATGTAATTAGCTGTACTCCCCATGCAAGCAAGTAACTCGGTGTAGGTTTCATGCTAAGCCTGCATGGAGTTTATTGAATCCCCAGGGATAATAATCTCAGAATATAAAACAGTAGTGAAGCAAGACATAATATTTTATAATTGCAAGTCTACTATTTTCTTTTTCATCTGTATGTCCCAGGAGCACAAATAACATCCAAGACTAATCTTATTGTTAACTATTTTTTGACAGGGATATTTGCATTATTGTCTTTTGAGTTTCATTGTGATATGTACTGACACATAGTACGTATATAACAAAATATGTTGTCTCCATCATTTGTAACTTTCTATTTTAAGTTATCCCATTATCCAAACTTATGTACAAGACTTTTTTTTTTGCTTCTCTGCTGGACCTGCCTGATGGTGATGACTCTACTACCTTTAAAAACTGGTCCATTCACTCATTGGTAAAGACAGCCAGGCATTCCTAGGCTAGATAACTGCCTACAATCTCTTCTTTCCTAGCCTGGATGCCTAATGAGCTGATTTATTCCCTGCTGGTCAGAGTCAGATGGTGGGCTGTAGAAAGCACAGCATACTCACCAGAGAAGTTTCTCCTCTGTTTAGCCATTCTTTTAAGTGCCCCTGAATAGTCTACTGTTTTGAACATGCCTCTGCATGCTGACATCCCCAGCGACTGTACTTGCACAGGAGCATGGTGTGCTTGGGAAGCCTGTGCTCTAATGGTGTAACACTTTGTGCTGCCAATAGGTGTCACTCAAATGGAGAGTCAGAAATACTTCTTCTCAAGAATGAGATGTTAAAAGCAGCCAGTCATTCCTTTGCTCCTTGTCCCATTTCTGCCAGAGATCCAGCTGTTAAGTGAACTGGAGTTGTCTAGGTAACAGTCAGGGCTTCATCTTTCTACTCTCCACCGTTGGAAGGTCTTATTTACTAAACTTTCTGTCAGGGTACTGATATATATTCTCAAGAGTAACCACTGTTAAGTACTTTTATTGATTAAACCACGCTTTGTACTTCAAACAGGTTTGATAAACTTTTCCAAAACTGTGCCTGCATTATGCACCCAGCTACAAAATGTCAATCATAATCAGAAACAAAGTGGTAAAAACAAAAATAAAAGCATTTTTAAGTGCAATGGCACATTGCTACTTGCCTTAACATTTGTTTGTATTATTTTCCCTTGCTATGATTTATTGTTGCATTGTAAATGTAAAGAAATTCTTCTGCACTTCTTATCATTTTGTACACAAAATGCATTGCATAATTATTGTATGGTTATCTTATTTATTTTGCCAGACGTATAATTATTGTATATGTATTTGTGATAGGCACCTCTTGTGGTGTTGCGGTAGCGCTGTTGCCTCACAGTAAGATGCTGTCCGGTTCGACTCTCAGCTAGAGCGTCTTCTGCGTCGAGACATGCGTGAATGGGCATACCTTCGTTGAAGGTTGTGTGTTAGGGCTGGCAACTCAGCACTTAAAAATCAACTGCCAATCATTAGCGGACCAGAGTTCCACTGTGGTGACCCCTAACCGGGAAAAGCCGAAAGACACACACACACACACACACACACACACACAGACACACACACACACACCTCTTGTAAGCTCTGGTCATGATTGAAAAGAGTTGATTAAGCAGTGTACCCACACAGTTAAATAATTGAAATTAATAGTAATAATAATAATAAAAATAGTAATAATAACAATGTGCACCAACTGCCAAACCAAATTAGATTAATATGAATGAATGGATTACCGATTGCTGCAACAAAATGAGCAAAAAGTGTACTGGAGGAAAAGTTGATGAGCAAACAAAGAGCAAAACCAATGCTCCAAATGTATGTGCCAGTAACCAAAGCCATATGAACTATAAACCTTCATTGGTTATAGCTATGCACATTGCTGGAAGGATATGGAATACAGGCAGAGTTTTGGAAGCTTTGTTTTAGTAAGTGACATCGTATCTCTTTCACTCCAAACTGCGATCTGGACTTGTTTCACAATGGTGTCCTTTGCCTTTGAAAATAGTGGCACCTTTTGCCTTTGAAAAGTCTTTTGTGATATCACCTGCTATAACTAATTTTTGTACAGATTATCTTTTGCTGTATTATTTTAAATTATCTGTTTTAAACTGCAGTTGTACAATATTCAATATAACTGTATTTTTTACGACTTATTTATCTTTTCCTCAAGCAGAGGCTGAAAATGGATGAGAGGGATCAGTGTCCCTCTACCTTGGTTTACAAATAGCAATAAAATAAGACTTTTCCTCTATATAGATAAAGCAGTATCAAACAATGGAATATACAGCACTGAAGACTCAGGCTGAAAACAGTGGCAATCAGAGCAGCAGGATAGGATTTTGTATGTTTTAGAGTTAATTACCTTTTTCACAATATTGACTGTGACAAATGAAGATGAGATCCTTCCCTACAATACAAAATTAATAAAAGAAATATCTAGTATCATAGATTTAAAAATTTACTGATATTCTAAGGCTATCAAGTCTTATGACCATTTATGCCTTGCCAGAGCCCTCCTTCAGATCACAATTCTTTTCTTATGGAGGGATTTGTGAGAACCCATCCAGTCATCTAGATTATGTCCAAGGAAGATAGTGAGTCACATAGGTTAACATGCAGGGGAAGGAAGTTTATTCCAGGAGTTTGGGAGACACTGGTTTCTAAACCTGTCCTCTTATTGTAATTTATATATCTGCTGATGAAAATTCAGGTCCCAGTTTCTAGTATCTTGGAGCTATTCAACTTACAAAGATACATGAGGTCCAAGGCAATTGGGTCTGTAATGACATGGTAGAGGTGAAATACATGTCTCCTCAAAACGTTTTAAGACACTGAATAATGGAAGAGAGATTCCTGTCTCTCCTGTAAGCTAAGGGGCCTTTACTCATTTTGGTGCAAAGCTTTTGGGGTCTTTCTACTTGATTAATATATCTGGTGAGATATATCCTAAAGGGAGTATTGCACTTGACAATTGGTCCAATCACTGCTGAGTATGGGGGAAGTGATTATTTAGACCTTGAAGATATTCCTTTGGCAATTAGTTGAGCTAAATAAAAAGATTTCTTGACAACCATTGTCACATGATTGTCGAAACAGAAGGAATTATCAACCCACATTCCTAGGTCTCTGACTATATTTCTCTTTTGTTGTGATGTGTTATCTAAACAATATAGAGTGGAGAGGTTGTTCACTAAAAAATATGATGCTGCTCTGTCTAATATTAAGAGTTTACAAGGATGAGTTCATACTTGAGGGTTTGGGTGTCAGAGTGTGACTTAAAAACAACCCCTAGTTCAAAGTCATTTGCAAACTTTGTTAACTAGAGGTCTTGGCTCTCTGCTTGTAGATCTGAGAAATAAAAGCCAAAAAAAGGAGAGGTCCCAGCGCCAAGTCCTGAATGATGCTGCTGGTCACTTTTGTACTTCCTGATGAGACGTATTTTTATTTGTGCTGTCAGATTGATAAGGGACACACTATTTTGTAGTTACATAATCTACTGAGTGATGGACTTATTTATATAGATTATTATAAGTATTCTTCTGACGAGATACATGTAAGTAAAAGTCTTAACCAAATTACCCAGTAGTCTAACAGAGCTGTTTGCACATTTTCTTGGATTGTATGAGTGTACTTGAAAGGGTAATTATTCTACTTAATCTATCACAGAATATTTTTTTCTGATTTGTCCTAGCTGCAATAAATTACTTATAAAGGTCAACTATGTGCATTGTTTTAAAAACATTTCTGCAAGTAGAATTTTCTGTGCTGCAAGCACTTTGATTTAGCTTTTCAGCTTACTGTGACATTCTGCTCTGTACAGTTTGTTCACAATTAAGCCTCCCCCTAGACAACAACATCTGATGATGCTGCCTTACTGCATCCACTATTACCTCATTCTCTGCATTGGAGAAGGGGGCATGTCATCTGTGATACATGGTTTCTGAAAGACAACAAAAGGGGAACACATTACAGGACCAGATACATGGATGTCCACTATGTACAGAATCAGCATGCCCATAATGGCCTGCACTACCCACTGCTCGCTCACACATCATACTCCACAGTCTGGCAACATAATATGTGTATGGATCCAGCAAGATAGGAGCACTACAGGGGTATGACCCTGTGTGCTGTGACAGATTCTGCTGTATGTTCCTACACCCAGCACTGCAGTGTACTGTGGTGTGTCGCCTATGGGCAACCTCCTACTACTATGTCATATAGCCACTGCCAGACAAACAGCATTGTGCTATTAAAAACACTATATGGTGACAGTCCACAAACACCAGTGTGCCACAATGACAGAAAACAATGCAAACCTGCTGTAGAATACGTTCCGTGTAGGCATCATACCTCTCAACTATAGAGATGTTTGCAGAATGTCAAGATGTTTGCGTCATACTTTTGGTCATTTTCACACAACATTGTGGATTTCTGATAAAAGACTGGCCAATTATTGATGGTTGATGTCAGAAAATAAAGACAGACATCTGAGTTTAAGACATCATAGCCTTCAGAATACAGTTATGCTCTTTTAATATCTGCTGTTCTATTGACTTTCTTACTTTGTATAAGTAATAGTTACAGTGTCCCTAATGTTGGTCCTTTGTCCTTTGATTAATTATGGCTTTGTTCAGATTTCTTGCTGTGACAGGTTGACAGTTATGTCAGACATAGGTTTCAGCCAGATAGGGAACAACATCAACAGAATCATGGACTTAACCAAAGTACATCAGGGACAATCAGGGACACTTTGAAGATGTTAGAGAACTATTTATGTGAGATACTAACAGAATGAGAGGAGGTGAATTAGTGTACATTGCCTGACATTACAGGAGTATACATCCTTACTTATTGTCACTATGTATTATGTGTAATTCACTAGCTTCCCTACAGCAGCCAACCATTGTGGGAGGGAATAAGAGGGACAGAGCTAAGATGTGAGTGGAAATCAGGGACATTTGAGAGGCATGCCTGTAAGTGTAGGACAGCTGAGTATCAATGACATGTCTTTACCATAGATCTAAGACAGACTTACTACTATAATCCCTATTCCCTATACCTCCATCCTCCCATCTGCATCCTGTTATATGGAGAAATCAATTACATACCTGGTTGAGTGCAGTACTCCTTTGTTGAACTTTGCTTGAAAATAAGCTCTGTCTGTGAGGTAAGTCTCATACAGACTTGTTCCCCATAACCAGCTGCTTACCTTTTAAGGTACTGCTTATTAGCAGGCACTTGCCTCTGCAACAATCTGTGGCTCTGATATGGTAATTGCAACCAAAAAGTTGAATTGCACTATCATTAACCAATGACATGCCAACACAATGCAATATGTAAGGCCTTCATATAGACCTGGGCCGTTTTCTTAGCTGTTAAGATGGACATTACTGTGGTGTGGAGACTATAGCATCACAGAAGGTAGGGACCATAACTGTCAGCTGTAGAGATTGATGCAATATGTCCACAGTTTTGCCTCATATGTGTGTTCAGTGTCCCATGATATTGTGGTCATCTGACAATTCACTGGCAGATGTTGTGGGTTGAGGTCAGTAATGGAAGATACACATTTGAGTGTGAGACTTCATATCCCTCAGAATATCCATGCTAATGCATTAGCTGTTATTCTATCCACTTACTATCTATGTAGGAGCAAACTGTAAAACTTGACCCAATATCTGGACCCTTGTTCCCACCATTATGTATGGCTGTATCTGAACTCCTTGGGCTAGGGGGTTTGGAGGTATGGTAAGTCTATAGTAGCTAGCTTTACATACAGGTGTGTGTGTGCTACAGGCTGCAATTGCAGCCTTGAACACATAGGAGAAAGTGTAAACACTTTGGAGGACAACAAGCTTTACATGTAACTGTGACAGCTGTGTCAGCCCTGTCGTTATGGCAGAGACAGGGTAAGGGTACTCTTTACAGTCCAGTCGAGGCATGTGATTAAGATACATCTGATATGCAACAGTGGCAATACCAGAGTAGTAGGTGATATATAGTTATGCTATATGGATATGTGCCATATGTCCCTACCTGCAGGCCTTTGTCTTGCAAAACTCGATAGTAGTTCATTAATTAACAGTAACCTGTGTGGATAAAGATTGCATGACTCAGTCATTAATTGCTGTGTTCACAATAATGTAATTGAACTGCAACAGAAGACTGGATTTGAACCCAGGACTGTGTGTGGCAAAATGTATGACATACAAGACATTTATTAGACTGAGCTACTGAGTCACTGTGACACCATGTGGATTTGCAAGGTATATGTGCAGTTATACAGGCTGCAACACACATTGTCTGCATCCATCAGTATGTGCATGGTTTTCTATGGCTGAATGTCTGCCCACAGTTCAAGTAGAACATGTTCTTTGCCATTGAAGCCTTAGCAGGTGTCTTTCTACAAGTTTCTGATACAACTGCACATGTACCTGTTATCACAGGCCCCACTTACATCCATTTTATGTCTCTGGCTGTCTAGTGGTGTATTATTGCACCAGAGGCCAAGGTACACTACCATTTTTCCCATTAATTTTTAATTCCAGTTTGTGCGGTGCGGTGCAACACATAGCTCCATTGAGACACGCCTAATGACTGTAAGTGGCAATCACTATGTTTTGATAAAAACACCTGTTTTAATTAAGATCTGCTTGGCATTGTGGGCTAATGCAGTGTGCTACAGGTGTGATGGGCTTGGGTCCGAAACATGGCAGAGGTGTTTATTTTGTACATGTGACATACAGTGCTATAAACACATATGCTCATTAGAGCTCTATTTAGCTGAGCTAAGCTAAGGTAAGCTGTGCAATGCACTGCATAATGCATCTCCATGCTAAAAAAAAAAAAATAAAGAAAAGAAAAAAGAGGAAATAGGAAAGTGGTGAAATGGTGGCAAACAGGTGGAAAACCATAGTGAAAGGCAGGTAGGGATGTACAGGAAGGGTGTAGGAAAGAACCATAGCTATCCATTTCTTGTACAGCAACAGCTGTGCACTTTGACAGATTTTGTAGATGAATTTGAACTCTCAAACCCCAGAGACAGGGGTGACGACAACATAACTGTGTTGTCAAGCCAACTGGACCAGATTACTTGTGTCCATTGGACATGTGTGTGAAATGTAGAGCTATGTATAGGGCAATATATATTTTTTTTGAGACAGGTGCCCGTTTTTTTTATTAAGGTGAGAGTGGAACATTAAGGAAGGGACTTAGGAACATCTGGGAAGATAACTTAGGTAGGAAAGGATGCATTCATAGACAGAAAAGACAGACAAGACAGCAGACAGAGGCAGTGTAAGACACATGAGGTGGGTGAACACCCTGGATGGGGAGAATGTTGTGGAATCCAAGTCGCAGATGCCTGCAGACAGTAGCAGCATGACTCATATCCCCAGCCATGGGACTGTCGACATTGCTCTTTCACTGCCCCAAGGTGCCAGGGTGAGGCTGCCCCACCAGGTTGGCCAGTATGCCCTCAATCTAGCGCAGGTAGCTTTCATAGCATAGAAAAAACAGTCTATCAGTAACATTTCCAGTTATTTCCTTGACAACAATACTACCATCTACTCTTTGGGTCTGTATTTTGTTTATGTGTACAGTGACTACAAATCTTCTATAGCTTATGTAGCATGTGCATACCTCTCTAGCTATTTGCATGGGGCACTGTGGGCCAAGCAGTAACAACTGTGGGTAGACCACTACACAGAACACTTGCACATCAAGTGGACCTATATAACTACCAAAGTGTTCTGTGGGCTGATTTGGTAATACTTTGCAATCTAGGTAATCATTTCCATGGTAATCCTTTGACAGATGAATTATGCACTATTAATTACATAATGTAAAATTGTAACACTTGAGGGACATGTATGTGCACAGTACAGACACAAAATCGCTGTAATGCCTTGTTTGGCAAGCATGGAAATATAATCCAATAGCAGTGACTGCAGGGGACATCTGCATAGAATGTATTACTTGGCTGCAGCAACTTTTAACAAACACTCTAGGCATACAGGCATAGCGGTATTAGGCATTTTATTAGTGGCTGAACATTGCTGATGAACACATTGTTGCTAACAATTTTAACAGTCTGTGACATTTAATCACACAATTATTTACTCATAATATGGGCTACCTCACTCATTTACCTGTAGTTCCTATTGAGGGAGAAATTGTGAGCATTACGTGACTGCTACTGTAATCTTTATAGCTACATTCCACTGGATTCGAACCCTGGACTGTGTGTGGCAAAATGTACTGTATACAGAGCATTTAACAAACAGAGCTACTGAGTCACCGCTGATTACTGACTGATATTTGCCTAGAGCTCAACCAGAATCAAAATATGACCTGGTAGTACTATTACAATGTTATACTAGACTGCAGTTACAGTAGAACACACATGCATGAAATACAAGCATAATGCAGATAGTAGGTAAGCTATATTTCAGTATCATATCTGTGAAGTCAACAAACAATATCAGGTCATGGAGTGGGCTACCTCACTCATCTACCTTTATTACCTGATGTCTATAGATGACAGAGCATTATGTGACCAATACTGGCATAGAGACAGCCTTGAACAGTACTTATGTGAGTTAACCAATACAATTGGTAGCCATTAGATTTGTATTGTACAGCTATTACAGTGTTATACTTGACTGTAGCTCCTTACCTTACAGCCTCAATGCATATAGCTCTACTACAATGGTTATGACAACACAATCCTAATGTATACCATTTTCCTTTTTTGTTATTGATATTGTTTCATGTTTTTATTGCAGTACAGTTGGCATTATTCATTTATTGCAATACAGCTCTAATTCCACATTTGTTGCACTACAAACTATTCATAGATTCATAGTTTCATAGGTGTGCACTAGGCTAATAGCCCTGGAGGCTTTACAAGCCTAGCCAATAGGATTACCCTGGCAATGTGACACCCAACCTTAGTTTCCAGTGCCTCTGTCAAGCAGAGCCACTGAATTGATCCCTGGGATGAATTCACTATTTCCCATCCACTCATCAAGATTTCTCTTGAAGAGAGCCAATGAGGTGCTCTGTCTGACATGTATGGGAAGTATATTCCATAGCATGGACAGTCTTTGGGTTATGAACCTGTCCCTCCAGCACATTCTGTTGATTGTGGTAATGAGGCTGAGGTCTCTGAAGCATGTGGTGTGGAGGGATTGGGATTTCTTTAGATGTAGAATTTCTAACAGAGCTGGGTCAGACATGGCATTATAAGTCAAATAGAGATCGCCTCTAAGTAGGCGATATGAGACAGAGAATAGTTGGAGTTTTTTTAGTCTGTCCATATAGGGCAAGTGTTTAGGGCCTAGAATTCTCTTTGTGAGGTACTTTTGTAGCCTCTCCAGTTGTTGCAGGTGTCTAGTGAGGTACATGCCAAAAAGGGCATTGTACTCGATGATTTGCCTAATGAGGGAAGAGTAGAGGGAGACAATGACCTCTTTCTTCTTAGATGCAAAAGCACATAGCAGAACTTTCTGACCACAGTGGAAGTGTCTAGTCTAGATTGTCTTTAAATTACCAAATTAGAGATTGGACATCAGGTGGTATTGGTCTTCCAGATTTAGAATTATATTCTTTATCCTCCATTGTTAAGCCTCGGTCAAATAATTATTATAATTCCAAATGGAAAGGTATTCAGGGAGATATTTGGGTTAAATCCAATAACTTAATAAAATCATATCATACTAAAATAGCTACTAATAAATTTCATTGGGTAGTAAAAGACTATTTTACATAAACAAAAACAATCATGTTAACTCTTATTATATTAATATGAACATAATCTTCTTTAAAATGTCATTTTCAGGAACCCAGAATATAAAGCATGGATTTTTTTTATATTTCCAATTGTCTATACTCAAAATAGCATTGATAAATTTTTAACAACAATGACTACACTGAAAGATAAAAACCTGTTATACTGGTATCAATTACTAGACGATGGGAAGCTACAAAATGTTGTCTACGTTATTAATAAGCTTGACTTAAGCAAAGACATGTGACCAGAAACTCAAAACTGTAGTTGAATATAAGATTAATTTAATGCAACCAGCAGTTACAATTTCTCCCCACATCCATTGATTTACTCATTATTCTGTTGCACCAGAATATAATTGGAAAGGGACTTCTATCTAAAATATATAAGCTACGTAAGAAGTCAACAGTATGTTACAGAGAAACCTATTGGGACTACTAGCTGCACAAGCCAAAAGACTAGTGGAGGCCATAGAGTTATCTGCAGCTATTACCATAGGTGTACTCACAGGGCAAGATCCTCGCAATGCTGATTTCACTCTTAATCAAAAGGGAGTTAAGAGTGAGGTACAGCTGGGGTCTATTCTGAGATTTTTTTGTTTCAAGATATTAACGAAAAGGTAAAGCATATTTGTAGAAATGGCAGTCAACTGCGATAACATCAGAATTATCGAAATATTATAAATAAAATTAGTATAGCGATTGTTTCAGTAGCCAGGTAAACGATTACCAGCAAGTTTTTTGCTTGGAGGATCTAACACAGCGTCATTCTTATTTAGGATTTATCTTTTTGTGGGGGACTACGAGATGAACGTGATTTACAGATGAACGCTCAGTAAATGGCCTGATGGTAATTATAACACAAGTCAAATGTTTTTGGCTTGTTTCAAACCTCCCAGTTTGTTTCTTATCATTCACATGCTGTAAGGGCAACGTTGCATTATACTGTAGCCACACAGAGTTTACAATTGTGGACATTCAGTGCTCGATATATTGACTGTTCCATAAATATGGTGATTTTTCTTTCTGTTAATTAACGAGCACAGCTTATGTTCCAGTTTACTTGGTAACAGCACTGGTGCATGTAGCAATATATCCAGCTTGTTCTTTATTTTCCGCATGCCATAATGGCATTGTTGCATCATATTTCAGTTAAACAGAGTTCATAATTATGTACATTTAATGCCTGTTACATTGACTGTTCCATGAATATGGTGATTTTTCTTTCTGGCAACTAATGATTACAACTTATGGTGCAACTGACTGTTTAACAGAACTGGTGCATTGAGCAACAAATTCAGCTGTTGTGTAGTATCTCTTGTGATTTGTGGGGCCTTGTATAATCCTTTCAGCAAGCAAGGTAGTCTATGTTACAGCATGACATTGTGAATACAGGTTGGATTTAGTAATCCGTCTAAAGAAAAAGACAATGCTCCATGTTATAAATATTTACTTTTTGGTCATTGTTGTGTTGTTAGACTATTTTTTGTAACTGGAGGAGTCTTGAACGGTCCTTTAAATAAGCCAGGCAGTTTACTTTACGGCATGGCATCGTCAATTCAGTTGGGACTTGGCAATCCATGAAAAGAAAATACTTCATATTATAAATATTTAATTTTTGGGTATTGTTGGACTATTTACTAATTGCGATTCTGTAATAGTTTAAGCATGGGTGAAACTATTTACAGTCATTTGTTGCAGTATTAGCACGTTCTGCAGTGTCTTCAGCAAGAAGTCTGTACAAAGAACAAAACATTAATAAAAAAAAGGAAGACATGCTCATTTCACAACTGCTGCTTGGTGAGGAGAATGTACCTATGCAACACAGGTCGCTGTTAACATCCCCGTCTACTGCAAGACTTTCATTGACTGCTACTTCTAAAGCACAAGAAGTTAATCTTGACATTCTTCGGTCTGGAGTTGCCTGTCTACCTGGAACCAGAGACAGAAGTGGACGTGCTGTCATAATAATCTCTACAAAGAATCCAATTTGGCTGAGTCCACATTGTAATTGCTGTGACCTTGTTCATTACTCTTGTATTTCTCCAGTATTATCAGTATTGAAATCAGAGCTTTGGGACTTACCATTTTGGTCAATGCTCGTCTGTGTTTACCAGTTCCTGAGCTCTTTAAATCTTTCAATGCCCTACAAGATGCTGTTCCCAACTGAATCCATCTTGTATTAGTACTTGCTGACAAAGATTTCTCTTTTCGTGTGGCAAAACCCATTCTGTACTGAATTGTTGCTGTCTATTGACAGACTTCGGATAAGCAGTATTTAATGGTTTTGTTCATGTAAGATATGTACAACTTTTGAGTGGCATGAAACAACTGTACCAATTTCAGAATCCTAAATTTCCTGACTGTTGACATCCATCTAAAGCGAACGCTTACTTTTCCAGTGCTGTACTGGTCCCTTGAGCAGAACCTGTACTAACACTCAAAAGAACCAAAGTTTTGTCCTGCCGCGTGTATGTCATTCCCTGGTGTATCCTGCCTTGAGATTTCCTGAATTTCCTGACTGTTGACATCAACACTTTCCCTCCACACCACCTGCCTCTCACTACCTCACCACTTCCCTCCTAAGTCCCTTGACCTCCTATCTATTACATCCAACAGGCTGCACCTATCATGCACTCTCCTACTCCTAAAACCTTTATTTCCACTTCCTTCCTCATCCTTCTTCTACTTTCTATATACCATGCCACCTCCTGTACTCACTTCCATCTACGCCCTCCTCCTTTGCCTCCCCACCTCCCCCACACAACACACTTTCACAACATCTCAGCATCTTTGGTTCCCTCCCACCATTCCCTCCTCTTCAAAGTAAAACTTCTCCCAATCACTGCTAAATACTACAAACCCAGACCTTTTCATTACCAGACACTTCTAACTAAGTGCAAACCAAAACAACTTATTCCATATCTCACTTACCTCTGCTTAGCCAGTGACATTCACCCTAATCCAGGACCAAACTTCTCTCCTACTAACCACACTAGCTCCCACAATAATTCCACCAATAAATACCTCAAATTCCTCACCATCAACGCCCAAAGCCTAAAAACGAAAATAACCCACTTTCATGCCTGGCTCACTCACAACTCACCTGACATAGCCATCTCTGAAACCTGGCTAAAATCTCACATAAGTGACTCTGAATTCCTTACACCTGGACTTCAATCACTTCGATCTGATTGCTTAAGTACTCGAGGTGGCGGTGTCGCACTAGTCTACTCAAACCAGCTGTCCTTTACTCCATATTCTAATCCCATCCCTTCTTTTAATAATGCTGTACTTGTAGCAGGCCTTCTAAAAATTAACAATCATAAAAGCATCTGCTTCATTTCTCTCTATATTCCTCCAGGTAACAACACCAACACCCTGGAAGACATCCTGTCTTGGGCCTCCTCAAATATTAAACTGGAAACCTACATATTGGGTGATGTAAATATAGACTGGAACAAAATCAATAACCCTAACCCCACCATGTCAATCAATCTATTTAACTACACTCAACTTACTAACACCATCACTAGACCCAACAAAACCAACCCCCCAGGCTCCATACTAGACTGGATCCTAGTATCTCATCCCAATAAAGTGATACAATCTGGTGTCATGCCAGACCCATTAGAAGACCACCTCTCTGCCTTTACCCATTGAGCTTCCCTCACCCCCCCCCCCACTCTCCCACTAGTTTATCCACACTCGGAACCGCTCTAACTTTAACCTTACTACTTTCTCTGATTTATTCAGGAATACCAATTGGAACCCCCTGAAAACTCTTCCATTATACTCAGCCATTGACTTTTTCAATTCAACTTTCTTAAATGTCCTTAACTCCCTAGCTCCAGTAAGAACAAAAAGAGTAAAAACTAAGACCACCCCGTGGCTTACCAAAGACACCAAAAAGATTATGCTACAAAGAGATAAAACCTGGAACACATACCTCCAAACTAAGCAACCAGACATCTTACTTAAATACAAACAACTAAGAAACCTTGTCAAAAAACAAATTAACAAAGATAAAAAGTCCTATTACATCAAAATGCAAACAAATCATGCAAAAAACCCCAAAAATTTTGGAACTCTATCAACTTTCTCCTTAGACCAGGTACTAAAAACAATCCCTGCCCCAACACCAGCAAATCTGACCTTGAAATTGCCTCACTATTCAACACCTTCTTCACCACTTCTATTGCTGAGCTAAACAAGACCTTTACCAACAACAGCCCTTGACCCCACCCCAACCAAACATCCTCTCCCTCTACTCCCCCCCCACTTTCGAACTCAAACCCATCTCCACCTACCAAATAAAGAAACTACTCTCTAAACTAAAGCCTTGCTCCAATGCCCCCGACAACATTCCCTCCTCCTTCTTAAAACTAGCCTTCGATGGTATTGCTCTCCCTATTAGCATCCTGATCAATAGATCCCTACTTGAATCCTATGTACCCAAACTATGGTGCCCTGCATATATTCTTCCACTTCACAAGGGTGGCAAAAACTGTAACGTAACTAATTTCCACCCCATAGCCATCCTTTCCCCTCTCTCTAAAATCCTTGAAAAATGCATCCACCTTCAGCTCTTGCCATTCCTTACCAAACACCAGCTACTCTCTCCTACCCAACACAGCTTCCACCCAGGACATATTACCAACGCTGCCCTTATTTCCTTCTTACATACTGTCAATTTAGCCCATGACTCCGGTAATTTAGTATCCTCAGTTCTGTTGGACTTATATAAAGCTTTAGATACTATCTTCCACACCCACCTTCTAAATCATCTGTCTAATCTCAATCTCTCCCACAAAACTCTCTCCTGGTTCTCCAGCTATCTTTTCAACAGGTCCCAGGCCGTCAAATGGGGCCAGGGCACCTCCACCTTCCATCCTACCCCCACTGGAGTACCCCAAGGATCCATACTTGGCCCAATTCTATTCAACATCTTTATTAACGACTTTTACAAGGCCATACCCAATGCTAAAATTGTTCAATATGCTGACAATTCTACTTTGTTCTGCGGTGCCTCAAACTTAACAGATCTCCAACTACTGACACAAACAGCCTTCTCTACTACCGAAAACTGGATGTTCCAAAATCACCTCTCATTTAATGCTAACAAAACTAAAATCCTTCTATTCTTTCCTTCTAAGTCCTCCCCTATTGAGAAAAACTCATTCCAAATAATCAGCCATAACAACTCCATTTTAGAGGTCGTTCCCTCTGCCAAACCTCTTTGGTGTAAGCATTGATGAACACCTAAAATGTAGTACTCACATCCAGCTAAACATAAAGAAAACCCACATAAAACTCAGCCTACTTTATAGAAACAACCACTTCCTCTCTCCTGCTATCAGACTAATTCTCACCACTACTTATCTCCTTTCATCTCTACTGTATGGCGCCCCTCTGCTTACTAATTTATCCTCCTCACAATCCTCCAAACTAGAAATATGTTACAATAAAATCTCCATATTTGCTACCAAAGCCAAATCTTCCTCTCATCACTGTTCCTCCCTTCACTCATTAAACTGGCTTGAACTCCATAACCAACTTGACTTTCTCCAAATCACGACTGCCTATAGACTAGTATTCCAACCTACCGAGTGCCCTGCACTATCCATTATCCTACAACCATATACTCCCCATAGAACACTTAGATCTAACCATCAAAACCTAATCACAATCCACAAACCCAAGCGCCCAGCTGGTCAACTTCTGCTTTCCTTCTAGCCAAAAAATAGAATGCTCTTCTCTCCACTCTTAGGACCTGCGATAACCTTGAAAATTTTAAAACTCTTCTTCATTCTCACCTTTACTCAAACAGGAAATGCAACTGTACTCTTCACCCTATACCTCTCAAGGTCTCCTCCACTTTTACTCCTGGTTAACCTCTCACCTAGCTAATCTTGCTCATTTGTATTATGTATATATAACTATACTGTAAAATCTAGCCTCAAGGCCATTTGCCTGTTTTTTACACCTAAACAAAATTGTAATTGTTTGTTTCTTTATTAATGCTACCTGTTTATTTGTCAGTAATGCAAAGTTTCTTTGTAATTATTCATGTAACTATGTATTGTTGGAGCTTTTATCCCCGGGCCTTCACTGAAAATGGGCTCCCTGAGCCCAGTGGACCTCCCCGGTCATCAAACTGGAATAAATAAATAAATAAATAATAATGCCCCTAGTAAAGATAATACAAAAGTAATACTCCAATGTTCAAAACAAACTACTTCATCACAAAGGTGGAGGATATTCTCTTGAAAGTTCTTACATATAATCTTTATCACACCACATAAAGTTGAACTGAAGTATGACAAAAACATAGGATGCTGGAGATGTAACCTAAATTTTAAAGCTGACTGGTAGCATATGTTTTACAATTGTATAAAACTTAAAACGTATTGGCATAATAGGTTCATAGGTTAGTACTAGGCTAACTGCCCTCGTGGGCCATTCTAAGCCTAGCCAATTACCCCATGTGAGAATCAAACCCTGTACCTTGTGTCTTTAACCATTATGCCAACATCCCACTCATAATATGACTTTTCTTTTACAGTCTGTTTTAATGATAAATGTATGTTAACAAAATCTATTTTATTTTTTCCAAAAAATCTTTATTTAATTTTATATTGAAATACGACATTAAAGATAGAGCCCAAATAGTAAAATGCACAAGTAAGTAATACCCAAAAAATATATACCAAGAAAATAACTACATTACACCTATTTACAATAGTGTCATTCAACCCAATCATGCATATAAATATATATCCAAAGTATTGAAATATGAAGGGTAGGTGTAAAGCCAGGTTTAACAGAGAAGAGAGGGTTAGAGAGATTCTCTATATTACTTTAGTGATGAAGACTGAAGTAGGGTAATAAACCATTAAAGGCTGAGTCAATGATTCAATGCATTTAAGATAAGGTTTAATAATGTTTCTTAATACTCAAGAAAATAAGACTGCCTTTTACATTTGAAAAATCACAATTTTATGGGCTAAGTGTTTAGTTGCCATTTCTTTGAAGCCCCCCACAAGTAATTGCTTATCTGTCCATCAATTTGGATGCAATGAATAATTTAATTAATAAAAAGAAGATAATTGAGATATGTGTTTGTATTGTTGCTAAGCCTGGGGGAGGAATATGAAGTATTGCGAACTCACACAACAGAGTGGATTTTTCACATCCCTTTTTTGGAGCTGGATCTTAAGAGAGTTCCAGAGCTTATATATATATATATATATATATATATATATATATATATATATATATGAGATTCACAATAAGGACAGAAGGGTGGGATTGTGAGATTAAATTTGTGTAGAACTGTGAGAGTGAAATATGCATTATTAAGAATCATAAGTTGTGAGTACATTAATTTCCTCATTTTAGAAGTTAATTTTATAGACTGATTTATTTGTTGATCAGAAATCACAGGGTTTATTTAAAGCCATCAACTTGAAAACAGTGTATTAGTTTGATATTTAATTGCAGTTTTTAAATTGTATGTATTTGAGATCATTTTTGCCCTTAATAGCATTAGTTTCCAAAGTGAAGTGCATGTCTCAATATCTCTATCTGTTATGGTATTGTTGGATAAATATCCATGGCATATTTGTCTCACTATAATAGTATAGCTTTTGGGTGATTAAGTTTATCCCTTATTTGTGTGATGGTAGAGTTGAAAAAGGGCAAAATATCAAGAATGGGTTTATTTTTTAATAATGGAAAGTTATTTAAGTTTAGCATTGAGTTATTAAGTTTTAGATTCAGGTTGAGATGCAAGGGCTGAAGAGTCTCCATAGCATCAGATAGATTTAAAGATGCAAAATTTTTTTGCAAGTTGACTATGAAAAATTTTATTGGGGTGATTATCTTAAGAGTCACCAAATTTTGTATATGGAGAAAAGGAAGTGCTTTGGGGTTAAAGTTGAGTGATTTAATATATTTATGATATAAGTTTAGCCATATAGGTGACTAAATGTTATTTAAGTCATGTTCAGCAGTCTTTATTATTCTACTACTATTAATGATGTCAAAATATAGTCTAAAGTCTGGAAGGTTAAGTCCCCCATTCAATTTTGGCTGTATTAATTTATGGTACAATATCCTTACAAATTTAGGGGACCACAAATATTTAGCTATAAATGAGTGCAATTTTTTAAAGAATTTATTATACACTATCACATGAGAAGCCATGAAAATATATAAGAATCTGGACAGTATATTCATCTTAACTATTACAACTTTTGAAAGGAATGGTAGTTTTAAGTCGTCCCATCTATTACAGCCTTGTGTTGTATCTTTCCAGATTTTTAAGATGTTGTTTTGATAAAACTCCCTTTTGTTTTGACAGAAAGAGATCCCCAGATATTTAATAAAATGTTTAGTTTTAATTATGGTTTGTCAGGAATACAATAATGAAAGCTTAGGAGTGTTTAAGGGAAATGTTATGTTTTTTTATCTAGACTGAGTTTATAATTGGATAGATTTGAGAAAGTTTCAATAGCATCCAGTAACATTGTAATATCTAAGCTTAGCAAAGTAAAGTATAGGTTCAGGTAATCTACAAAGGCTGATAGGGATATTTTGGTATTGAAAAGTGTTGGGGGTTACAATAACTATTATGTTTGATGAGTAGGAACAGGGGCTCCAAGTCTAAATTTAAAAAGTACAGTGATAATGGACAGCCTTGTCTTGTTCCATTTTTAATAATTATTCTGTTTGACAGATTTTTATTTCTGTAGAGGGCTGTATAGGATTTATCATAGAGAATTTTTATAATTTGGATGAAGCTATATGGGAAAGAAAAGTAGGGTAGAATTGATAAGAGGAAACTTATGTTAAGTCTGTCAAATACTTTATATGCATCTACCACTAGAGTAAAGACTGAGTATTTCCTTAGCTGTGCAAAAGTCATTAGAGCTTCAAGATTAAGGGTATTATCACAGGTTTGCCTGTTGGGGATAAATCCATATTGTTCTGGTGAAATAATGTGTGTTATTATCGATGTGAGTCTATTAGCTAGGATCGATGTAAGAATTTTAACATCTATGTTTATTAGAGAGGTGGGTCTGTAAGTTTTGGGGTCTTTAGGATATGCATGTTATTTTAGAATAAATATAGTTTTTGATGAGTTGAAATGAACATCAGAAATGTTATTATTAATAATATGATTAAATAGGATTAATAGTATTCTGGAAACTGTTGGAGAAAAAGTAACATTTATCTGTAAAGCCATCTGGGTCAGGTGCCTTTTGTGATTTTAAATTTTTTATTGTCATACTAATTTTATGCTGGGAAATAGGGGCTAACAATAATTTCTGTTGACTGAGATGACATTTAGGGAAAGATAGTTTCTGAAGAAAAAGCTTTTTGTCTTGTTTCAAAGCAGAGGAGATTTTCTGCTCTGTATATTTGTGAATATAGATTTTCGAACAGGCTAATAATATCTGAATTAGAAAAATATGTTTTGTCTAAGTGGCTTATTTCATATATAATAGGTGTAAATTTTTCAGAGGAATTAATTTAGCTAGAAAACTAGGAGGAATTTGTGTCCCATCAGCATAATTGGCAAGATTTACTGTTTCCTGAAATGACAAGTTTCTAGCATTAATTAAGCAAAGATTTTTTGAATTTTTATTAGTTGTGTCTCAGTTTCTTTATTAAAGCACTTTTGTAATTCCAACTCTAGTTTGCAAATGTTTTCTTTTATTAGCATTAATTCTTTATTCTGGAGCTTCTTATAGTGTGTTGCTTTGTTGATTAAGAAGCCTCTTATTTGAGTTTTATTAGCTATCCATTTAATATCAAACAGGTAGTGGGAGATAGGGATCTTTTCTAATAGGTCCTTTAGGAATGAATTAATCCCTTCCAGAATATCTTGTTTTGTAAATAGGTTGGGATTAAGAATCCAGTTGTAACCTCTGTAGTTTGAGTGTTGTTTATCGAACCAGTTAATAATTAATGAGATTTATGAGTGATCAGAAAAGAATCTGGTGTTAATGTAACATCTGATGTTCATATTCAAACATAAGTCAGAGATTAGGAAGAAATCAAATCTAAACAATGTTTTGTGGCATTGGAGATAAAATGTAAATCTTTCTTTTGTGTTATAATTGCTGTTCTATTTAAGAGGATCAAATAGTTTAAAATATATTTTTTTTCAGTTCAGTTAGAGCAGTGGTTGCTTGAGTATTGTATGGTTTAGTAGAATTTCATCTATCTGTAATAGCGTTCTGGTAAGCATTCCAATCACCAGCTATGATTATATAATGATTCATAAATGCCAACAAGATCTTATACAGGGACATAAAAAGGTATTGTTGTTTATTACATGAGGCATAGATGTTTAGAATCAGAATCAGTTTCTTAATGGAAGGAATTACTACAGTTTATAAAACACCATCTTCCTTCTGTGTTTGCATCACACTGTAGTATGTTAGCTTGGAAAGATTTCTTAATAATAATGGCTACTCTTGCACTATTGGTCTTTTTACCGGATGTAACAATTTGTCTAATCCATTTTTCTCTCCAGTTTTTAACCATTGCTCATCCATCAGGTGGTATCAGGATTAAGCTTGCCTTAGATTTGAAAGTGAGGTGACTCCACTGATTGAATCCCTTTGAAATTCCAGTAATCAATTTCCCGCATTTTTTCAGTTGTATAAATGAATATATAGAGATGGTATCTTATTAGCATAATGTTGGTATAAATAAAAGTCCTTATAAAGTCAATAGATGAATGACACATGACCCTTTCTACCCTATCCTTGTGCCTACCCACTAACTCCCTTGGCCAAGAAAGGAGGGAAAAATTAAAGGGAGTAGTTGTGGTAGCATTAAGTTCTAAGGAATATATAGCAAGTACAACTTAAGTAGGGAATCATAGTTCTGATTGTTCCCTTAGTAAAAAAACAAACATCAAATAGAAAAAGTCTAACCTGCTAATTCTCTCTTCAACAAATACTAACTATCCTTAACCTGGCTCCTTATAATTACTAAACTGAAAACCAGAAAATAGGAGAGCCAACAGAGAAAAATCAGGATGGATTGGAGATTATAAGGGTGAATTAGTTAAAGCTAATATCCTGGTTTTATTATACTATAGGATAATTAGTAGTAAGGATATCTATATAGTAACCACTAACAATGGTCAACATTTTAACTAGAACTATACCCATTTGACTGGAAGGTCAGGAATTACCCTTATTAACATTGCACATCATTTTATGTTGAAATCAAACTTAATGTCATAGGATGTTTGATTAGAGTCTAAAGTAGTATCTGGGCACCTAATATAAAATTAATATTTTCAGCTTATAGTAAATTTTAAGCCATATGGACTTTTAACAAAGGTATTGCTTTCTTGTATAGCAATTCTTCAACCAAACAGATAACAGGCTCTTGTAGTTTTCATAACTAGAAAGAATGTAAACAGCAAGAACACTCTACCACTAAGAACATGAAAGACATTCCATCAGATAGCATCATTACATCAAGAACTAATCATTTGCTAGTTCTTCAATCCTCAAAGTTTTAGCAGTTTCTAATTTTTTCTAGGATGTAAATACTGAATATAGGATCATAGTTTCATAGGTTGGTACTAGGCTATCAGCCTTAGGGCCTATACAAGCCTAGCCATAACAATTCCCTGGATATTTCTTCCCACAATATTTACTTCCTTTGACCCCTGTCTAGCAGGACGACTGACATGATCCCCGAGGTTAATTTCATATCTTCCATACAATTGTCAAGGTTCCTTTTGACGAGGGCCAAGGAGGCGCCCTGCTTGACATGTATGTGCAGTCAGTTCCAGAGTATGGGGAGTCTCTGGGTGAGGAACCTATCCCTCCAGCATGTTTTGTTCATTGTAATGACAAGATTTAGATCCCTGAAGCATGTGGCTCTGAGGGATTGGAAATTCTTTAAGTGGAGCATGTCCACCAGCTCAGGGTTTGACATGGCCTTGGATGTTAAGCAGAGATCACCTCTGAGTAGACGATAAGCCACAGAGTATAGCTGGAGTTTTTTTAGATGGTCAGCATAGGGTATCTGCTTTAGACCTGTGATCCTTTTAGTGAGGCATTTCTGTGGCCTTTTCTGCTTTTGCAGATGTTTTGTGAGGTACATACCAAATGGGGCATTGTACTCTATAATGGGTCTAATGAGGGATGAGTACAGTGGGACAATGACCTCCTTTTTTTCTGGATGAAAAGCCCTTAGAGATAAAGTGTGCCACATAGAAGGATTTCCTGACTGTTGTGGTGATGTGGTTATCGAAGGTGAGACCACTGACCACCTGTGTCCCTAAGTCTCTCATCACACTTTCGGTGTTTAGTGTACTGCCACCTATGTGGTAATTCATGGGTACATATTTTTTCCCAAAGGGGATAACTATAAATTTCTTGGCATTAAGCTTGAGCCCATGGCTCTGGCACCAAACATCTGTTTCTGTAAGGCCCTTTTCTAGAATTACCACATTATTTGGGATTCAGTAATGACTCCCAGTTTGCAGTCATCTGCAAACTTTGTTAGCCAGAGTCCCTTAGTGTTGGCCAGTACTTCAGAGAAGTAAATGCTAAACAAGAGTGGTCCCAGGACTGAACGCTGAGGTACTCCACTTGTCACCTGTCTGGAGCTGTATTTGGAGTCGGCTACCTTTACAGTCTGGGTTCTGTCAGTAAGCCAGTTGGCAACCCATCAAGTGATGTAGGGATTTATGCCAAGCTTAGTAAGTTTATCTATGATTTCAGAGTGGGGGATGGTGTCAAAGGCCTTGGCAAGGCCCAGATAGGCTGTGTGGACCTCCTTACTCTTGTCCACAGCTCTGGAGACTGATTCAAAGAAGTCAATCAGGTTCCAGAGACAAGATCGGCCCTTCACAAGCCCAAACTGGGTGGGGTCTAGTGTTTGAAGGTTTCCAATGTCTTTGTTTGTAAGTTCCATGATAATGCATTCCATGTCCTTGCAGATCAGGTTCATCAGACTGATGGGACGGTAGTTCCTGGGATCCAAGGAGGATCCCCCTTTGTGGAGTGGGATAACTGTAACTGTGCGCCACTCAATGGGCACGGAGCCTGAGGTGAGGCTATGATTAAACATGACACTTAGGTGAGGTGCTAGTTCATTTTGTAGTTCATGTAGTACACACCCCAGGATGTCATCTGGTCCCATGGATGTTGTATTCTTAGCTTTGGAGAGTGTGGTTTATACCTGTGTGGCCGTGATTACCAGAATTTGGCAATCTTTTGGTTTTGAGATGGGCCCTTTAGGGGGTGAGAGGGGGTGAAGTTGGCACTAAATCGATCTGCAAGGATATTGGCAATATCCTTGGGATCAGTATATTTAATGCCATTCTGTTGTAACTCAGAGCAGATCTGAGCATTGCCATTTAGATTCTTGACATAGCTATAGAATGCCTTGTGGTTGTCTTTGGAATCTTTAGCAATTTTATTTTCGTAACTTGCTTTGGAGGATTTTATGAGGGATCTCAGCTTCTTACTGAGGTTGGTAAGGGAGTTTTTTGCATCCTGGAATTTACCTCTTTTCTGCTACAGTTTCTTCCTTCTGTTGTATAGTTTGTTTATGGCAGGGGACCACCAGATTGGCTTCCTTTTTTTGGAGGAGAGCATCTTGGTTCTATTTGGAATGGCACGAATCATGCACGAGTGGATGTGCTCATACAGTGCCTTAGTGTAGGATTCAGCAGTCAAACTTTCAGCTCCAGTCTGCATGGGTGTCATGAAGTTTGTCAAGTCTGACCTGAGTAGCATGAAGTTGGCTTTGGAGAAGTCTTTGGCAGAGGTTTCCTTACTGGAGGGTGGGGGTGGGATGTGGATGTCAAGGGTGATTAGCTTATGGTCAGACCTGACCAATGAGGGGGTGACCACTGACGTGGAGCATCTATCTCCCATGTTGGTAATGATCAGGTCTAGGATATTGGAGCCCCTGGTGGCAAAATGGATTAGTTGACCCAGAGAATTGGAATTTATGAATTCCAAGAACCGTTGGGAAAAGGTGTTGTTACCTGAGTAGTTTTCCCAGTTAATGGCAGGGTAGTTGAAATCACCCAGTATTAGGGTATTTGGTTGTGTCTTAATATTTTCCAGTATGTTTAGAAAGGTGTAGTGAGAATCTTGGGGCATGGTGGGGGATCTGTAGCAAGCTAAATTTAGATTGTAGTCTTATTTACACCTGGAGAATTTCAGATGCATTGTGTTGGGCAACTAGCATGTAGGTGTGAATACCCTTGGCGAATATGGGCACTCCTCCATCTTTAGTGTTTCTGTCTTGGTTTAGTGGCTGAAAAGTGTGGTAAGAGTTGTAGCCTGGTATTGCAGGGGTGCTCTCTGAAGCCTTGAACCAGGTCTCAGTTACTGCACAGATATCGATGTTCACCATTTTTAGGAATGCCTTGAGAGAGTGCATTTTGAGGTTTAGACTCCTAGCATTGAGTAGCATTACCTTCAGATTTTGCATGCTTGTATCTGTTACAGTGGTATTTTTTTCATTTAAGCCTTGCCTAAAAAAGGCACTATAGGGGTGGCAAGAGCTTTAGTCAGTAACCTGAATCCTAGGGGTGGCAGGTGCTGACTATCTCCAGCAAAGCATCATGGATTTTCGATCATGTCGTCCCAGGCAGACAGATACTGAATCAATTTTGAATGACACCAGAAGTTTAGCCAATTGTTGAAGTCAATCATTTTGTCCTGATACTGTGGGTGGTGCAGCAGTAGCATTGTTGCCTCATAGCAAGAGGTTCTCCCATTCGATTCTTGGCTTGGGTTGGGAGTGTCTTCTGTGTGGAGTCTGCATGTCCTCCCCATTGTCGAGTGGGCATTTGAAAGACATGTGTTAAATAGATGTGCCTTCATTGAAGTTTGGGTGTTGGGCTGGCAACTTGACACCATTAAAAAAAAAAACAAAAAAACAACTGCCAATCATTACCGGACCGGAGCTCCGCTGTTGCGACCCCTAACCGGGAAAGCCGAAAGACAAACAACAACAACAGCTGTGGTATCATTCTGGGTGAAGGCAGAATGCAACTCAGGGCTAGGGTCATACCTGCCTGGGCCACATAATCTGAGAGCTCTTCCATGTCTCTTTTCATGTAGTCCAGGGAGGTACGTCTCAAATCATTCACTCCAACACTGACAATGACAGAGTCATATTTGTACTTATTGTGGAGTGACTTGAGTGCATGCATTATGTGGTGAATCTTGGCACCCAACAGGCAGTTGACTGTAATTTTCTCCTTGTTTAGCCTGGTGAGTGGGACATAACTGTGCCTGACAATGGAGTCGCCTATGACTAAAGTGTTGGGTACATTTTCCTGCCTTAAGGGCTGTCGTTGGGTGGCACACTGGTGTTGTGAGCTATGTGTCACTTTGTTTGTTACTGGTGTTTGTTTGCATTTCAGCTTCGGACGTCCTTGTTGCTTGGGCAGGTTAATGTTAAGGGCTTCCACATATATTAACAAAAATTATCTAATAAGTACATCATGGTCAGATTCAAAAGTAGTTATAAGTTACAACCAAAAAACTTGTGCTCCGTTTTGCTCTCTAAAGTAAATACTGTATAGATTAACAAAAACTATCTATTGAGTACTTCATGGTCAACTTCAACATTAGTCATAGGTTTCAGTACCAAAAAACAAGAAAAAAACCTGTATTATGTCTATCACTATGATCCATTAATAAAGTATTACAATATATCTAAATGTTGACATGTCTAAGATAATTTGTATATAGCACATTCCTTGCATTGATTTAGACAAAAAAGTATACTTCTTCTTTCGGCTTTTTCCCAGCTAGTGGTAGCCACAGTGGATCACCCATCCACTCATGATTGGCAGTGGAGTTTTATGGTGCTGAGGTGCCAGCCCAGTGCCCAACCTTCCACAGAAGGCACACACATGCACACACTCACACCTTGGGCCAATTTGGAGTGTCCAGTCCACCTACAGCATGTCTTTGGTATGTGGGAGGAAACCGGAGCACCCGGAGGAAACCCACACAACCACAGGGAAGACATGCAGACTCCGCACAGAAGGCACCCCAGTTGAGAATCAAACCGGAGAACCTCTTGCTGTGAGGTGGCAACACTAACCGCTGCACCACCAAGGCCACCCAGACAAAAAAAGTATACTAGACTACATTAATTTCCGTGTGTTCCAGTGACTTTCTAAACATCTCTAGTATTACAATAATTTTTTTCTGTACAATACTTTTCTTGCCCTATCTATGTCAAAAAGTTCAAATTAGCTTGCATTAGTCGCAAAACATATCTCAGGTCTCCAGATTTAAATTTACATTTTTTAAATCAATCCTAAGACTCTGTAAACAGGATCAGTTAAGCCAACAAGTAAACTTCTCCATGCCTAGGAGTTGAGCAAGGTTTTGATGACATTCAATGCTAAATATGTTTTATTCCTAGACAATACTTAATTAGATTTTTTGTTATTGCTCAATTCCATTACATACTGAAATTTTGTTCTCACACTAGAATGCTTATTTCTTAAGCAATGCTAACTTTTATGGATGCTTACTCATGTATTATTTCTGATAAGGTTATGGTAGAATGTGGAGCACTTCCCATTCCTCTGCTGAAACTAGGCTGCAAACTATTATGACTTTCCCTGGCATCCAATGTCAAACAAACAAGAAATTGTCATTTATATTCAAAGTGCACAACTTAGATGATGAACTACCTTGAAACTTCTGATTCCGAAGTTCCACAAGTCTGGAGTGCTACTCACGATTATGGAAATCCAGCCATTAACTTTGAAATTCCACTTGAAGTAAGTTTAAAGTTTCAAGAAAGTCCTTTCAGTTGTTCTGATGATTTCCCATTGCAAGATGATGATGTTTCCAATGCATAGCAGAAGAGAAGATGAAGATAACTGTCCATCTGTCATTGCATAGGAGCAGTTCAAAGGCCAAAAGAACTAAATAGAACAGGGGGGTTGTCTCAGAGGAAGGAAGCAAGAAGTAATGGCATCCTTCTTTGTCGTCTGACTATTTCCTCTAATCTGTTCTTACCATTCCTGGCAAACATCTTTAATTGTCAAACTTTCTGGAAAAAAAAAACATAACAGGCCTACGTTAATCAAAGCACACCTATCAGCCACCCCTCTGAAAAGACATGTAAGTGGTCCTGCATGATCAAACTATCAGTATTCACTTAACAGCTGATTCCAATGCAGGAATCTCTTTAAAAAGAGAAAAAATATATATCTTTTGCCTTTTTAAGGGGAAGGTTATGGAGTACTTTGATTCCCGATAATAATATATGAGTGTGCTCAGGAACTTCATTTGAAACTTAATTTTTTGGTTTATTAGGTAGCGGCAAAATAGAGTGAAGGCTTGTCTTGCCTGTCTTATGTGGAGAGGGTGATCCTGCACCAGAGTGATCCGATGAGCATTCTAGGTAATTGAGCCTTTTTTTTTTTTTTTTTGTTATTTGAAGGATTTTAACCATGACTTGATAATTTAATATTTTAACATAAGTTGGTCTTGGTTTTGCTGTTATTTGTGTGTCACATAAGGCACGGTGCACTTGTTCTATAATGATTTGCCTCACGTCTGCAGGGTCATCCATTAAAATGCTTAGGATTTGTTTTATAGCTGTTATTACATTGAGATGTGTGGTATTTTCAGGTATACTGTGCATAATTATGTTGTTTCTTCTTGAGTGGGCTTCCAGGTTTATGACTTTGGATTGCATGTCTTGGATTCATTTTGTGTTGCTGTCCATGCGTTGCTAGAGAGGGACTAATTTTGTTTCAGTATCCAATATTCTTGATTCCAGTTTTTCATTTCTAGTTAACAGCTGGTTGAAAGAGTCCCCAAAGGATTTAAATTGCAGAGTGAGGTCTTGTATTGCTTGGTGGATTGGTTGTAGTGCAGTTTTAATATCCTCTAAGTTTCCCGGTTTGTCCAATTCATTTTTAGTTGCCGTTTTTACAGGATCTAACTGTTTAGTAGTTCTCTGTCTCTTTGGTATAGTATCTTTCTCAGGAAAGGCTAACACTGAGAATTTTGTTTTAGTTGTTACAGTTTCCATGTTACATTCTTCATTAGAAATTTTAGTAGTTCTCTGTATTTCTGCTTTCCAGATAAGGTTGTTTTTACCTTGTGGTTGCCAGATTGCAAATCAATCCCGTTTAAACTTGAATTTAGCTAACTTCTCCGGTATTTTAAGGCCAAAGGAACAGTAAAGCAGAGTAATTAAAAGTAGATTCACATTATATTTCCATATTAAGGCATCTTAGTGTTCTCAAATTGGAAGTGTTTTTCAGGATCGAGGATAGAGACAAGGATGGTAGTGTCTACAGAACAGCAGCCATTTTTTTCTCCATATCTATTATTTTATTTAATACACCTATTCCCACTTCTATTATGAAAATGGAAAACCCTCTGTTATGGAGTAACTTAACATTACCAAGAAAAATCATAACCAAGAATAGGAAGAATGAGACTACTACTATGAAGGAATTTCTACACTTGGCAACTGAAGTCTGCCATCTTAAACATACAATCAAGACAACTTATACAATCCAGACAAAAACATCTAGAATCACCTCTTCATATAATATATGGTTGAAATTCAAAGAACTGCTGGATAAATAGACATTAATAATTAACTTACAGCTACTCTTTTTACATTTTTTTGGTTTAAAAGCTTTGTTTTATAGTAGACACCTTTGTAAATAGTTATTTCATTGTTTTTATTCTTTTCTCTCCTGGCCTTCATTGAAAAAGTGCTCATTTAGGCCCAATGGACTTTCTCGGTTAACAAACTGCAAATGAATAAATTGTTCTTTTAGATATGTATATTTGTTTTACAATATTTCTGTTATCATATATTAATGTTTTGGTGCTAACATTTTCAATAAAAACAATTCAGAAAAAAAAATATGTGGACCCAACAATTACATCCTTTAGATTTTCAGATACCTATCTTAGGCTTTGTATAAATGGTACTGCACTTGTTGAGACTACAAATAAGCAATTTTGTGATTCTCCTTTTTCACCTCAACCTGCAAGTAAACTTGGGGCAGCTTCTCTGAAGCTAAATGTGCAAAGCTAGTGGGATTCCTCGGACAGACCAAAGTGCATCATTTTCACACACTTGTACATCACTGTGATGTGGTACACCAACATTCTAGGGGGCATGAGGCTCTACCCTCTATACAGGTTGGTTGTGATCAATTGAGTTAGCTGTTCAGCATTCCTTAATACTCCAAGCATTTTACTTTCCATCAGAGCAAAACATAGTCCCTGACAAACAGAGCACTACAAGAACACACTCTCACAAAGGAAATGTGAAGTAGTGGGGGTCTTCTGGGCTTTGATCCAGTTCTGGAGAACACTTCAAAGAGATCTGTTGGCCTCCTTTCAAAACAGACAATATATGCTTTTTATTGCACTGCAAGGGAATGTTTCTTAATGCATTTCACCCTTCCTACTGATATCCAGGGGGATTCTGAAGATGCAGAATATTTAAATCAATTGTCAACGACGAGCTGCTTGATTTGAGTTTTTATCCAGTCCCGGACAGCCAAGAGTCTGTTCTGGATGATGTAGCAGCTGTTTTGGGAAGAGTTACAAAACTCATTGACTTTGTTGACCAAAAGACTCACTAAGAGAGAAGGAAGAACTGAAGGTATTACCTCTAACAAGGAGGCTAGTAAAGATTGTATTGTTGGTATGAATAAGCAACAGTGTAAAAAGAACACTGGCAGAGCTAATATTTATAAAGATGTAGCCTCTGTCTTGAACGTGACTAGTAATCCCTTTGTGAACTCACTGAAACATGGGGGTGATATTAGACTGAATAACAGCATAACTAACCAATTTTTTGAGCTAGAAAAAGGGCTCAAAAAATATAGAGCACTGTTAGTAGAGAACAAATACTTTGAACACTGTATACAATGTAACATCGTGCCGAAGGGGCTTAGATTTTTTTTAAAGTCCCCAATGGCGTGAGCAAAGACGATCCGTTCTTTGAAAAACTAGTGCTGTTTTTCAATGTCGCTGGGTTGGACTTTCTCAAATTATTGATTGCTAGAAACAATGACTTTATAATATCATTGAAAACTCAGTTGGAGGAGATTGACTGCAATATCAAAAAGCAATTAAATAATGAATGAGATGGTAATGAGAATTGCCATAAGGTGTTCGACACAGTGGAAAAATATTAAAAGGCGGTCATAGATAGAAAAATAAGTAAAATAGAGAGAGATCTAAAAGATTATGATGCTGAGACTGCTTATTTTATTAATGTGGAAAAGAAGGATTGGAAATTGGGTGCTTTATCCTTTCAAAAGAGCTCTTTGAGCTCTAAGACAACGGGCCCTTTAACTGAAGATAATAAAGGTGCAAGTACTGTACAACATCGTCCTGACGTCACACAGGAGCAGCCAAGAGAGTCCGGTGTTAACATGGAAAACAACAAGCCAGGCAATTCTTTTGAACAAATGGTTGGAGGCTCTTCAAAAAACTTCAGGGTAAGATCAAACAGAATGCAGTCGAGACAAAAATGAGGCAGGAGCCGATTTCGGAAAAAGAACTACGCCAGTACCCGAATTTTTCAGTGAGTTCGGAAATTAAACTATATAATTTAACGGACATTTGTTTAACAGATATACAAGAGCGCATTTTAAAACTAGGTTTAAATTTTATACCTAGTAAGCGTGCTACTGTGGCTAATACCTTATTAGATTTGAAAATGTATATCCGTAAGTTGAATTTAAGTTACATTATGAAAGATGTTAATGTTAGACGAAATAATTACTTGCATAAACCTTCAGTGTATAATCCTAGTTTGCATTCAATTTTAAAGGTATTTGACAGCTGTTGTGAGAGGGACGTTAGGTCCATCTTAAAAAGCAAGCCAAAACAAAAGTTTTTTAATGTAACTAATGAAGAAAGAAAGGTTCTTTTTGATTTAAGAAACGAACATGATTTACGTTTCATGAAGGCGGATAAAGGTGGTGGGTTGATAATAATGCGAACCATAGATTATAATAGGGCCATGGAAAGTTTATTAAACAATGAAAGAGAATATTGTGAAGTAACTTTTAATATCATTGAAAGAAGCTGAAAATATATACAATATTGCTTATATGATTTTTTTGATGAATGGCGATATAACTATGGATTTGTATACTTTTCTTTTGGTTGAAGAACCTAAAGTGGGTATATTATTTGGTATACGCAAAATTCATAAAAATACAATGAACCCACCCTTTAGGCCAATAGTTTCAGCTGCAGGGAGTTCTACTGAAGATATCTCTTTGTTGTTGGATTTTGTTTTAAATCCAGTAGTACAGAGCCTGCCTTCTTTTGTGAAAGACTCTTGGTCCTTTCTAGACAAAATTAGAGAGTTTTCTGAAAATATTCCTAATATGATCTATTCAGACATTTTAGTTAATAATGAATTGATCAGTACTAGCAAAAAATTACGATCCCTCATAAAATCCTCCAAGGCCAGCTTCGAGAGAAAAATTGCACAGGACACCAAAGACAATCATAAGGCTTTTTTCAGTTATGTTAGAAACCTGGGATGCAACTCCCAGACTTGTTCTGAGTTGATTCTAAATGAAAAAAAATACACTGAACCCACAGACATCGCCAATATCCTGGCAGACAGGTTCAGTGCAAACTTCTCCACCCCCTCCCCCCAAAAGAGCAAGTATCTATCCCAGCAGAGGGCTGCCTCCCAAACATCTCTGATGCTCAGGTGAAGGCTGCCCTCTCCAAAGCAAAAAACACTGCTTCCATGGGACCAGATGGCATCCCAGGTTGCGTCCTACATGAACTCCAAGAGGAACTAATCCCTCAAATAAAACAGCTATACAATCTCAGCCTCACTACAGGATATGTGCCCACAGAATGGCGTACAGCAACAGTGGTCCCACTCCACAAAGGTGGAGCCTCTACGGACCCTGGAAACTATCGCCCCATTAGCCTGACTAGCTTAGTCTGCAAGGCTATGGAGAGGATCATCATGGAGCTCATAAACAAAGACATTGGGGACCTACAGACACTAGATCCTACCCAGTTTGGCTTTGTCAAGGGCAGATCCTGCCTTTTGAACCTGGTTGACTTCTTCAAAACAGTCACCAAAGCCATAGATGAAGGGAAGGTAGTCCACACAGCCTATCTGGACATTGCAAAGGCATTTGACACAATACCCCACTCGGGCATCATAGATAAGCTATCCAGCTTAAATATAAACCCCTATGTCACAAGATGGGCCGCAAACTGGCTCAAAGACAGAACCCACAGAGTGAGAGTTGCTGGAGCCATGTCAGACTTGAAGCCAGTCACAAGTGGTGTCCCACAGGGTTCTGTCCTGGGACCACTCTTGTTCGGTATATACTTTTCCGAGGTACAGGCAAACGTGGGAGGACTATGGCTCACCAAGTTCACAGACGACTGCAAACTGGGCGCCATAATCGACTCTCCAGCTGATACAAACATCCTTCAAAAAGGTCTCACAGAGACAGATAACTGGTGCCAGCACCATGGTTTAAAGCTAAATGCCAAAAAATGTATAGTCATACCCTTTGGCAAAAACAATGTGCCCACAAATTACCACATAGGCGGAAACCCATTAAGTACAGAGAAAGTTATTAGGGACCGGGGGACCCAAGTTGATAGCAATCTCTCCTTTGAAAACCACATTGCCAAAGTGGTTAGAAAGACCTTCTACATAGCCCACCTCATCACGAAGGGTTTCACATCTAGATAAAGAGAGGTAATCGTGCCTTTATTCATCCCTCTTCACGCCCATCATAGTATACAATCGCCCTTTTGGGATGTACCTTACCCGACACCTGCAGCAATTAGAAAGACCCCAAAAGTATCTCACCAAGAGAATCAAGGGTCTCAAACAGATGCCATATGCTGCTCGGTTAAAAACTCCAGCTCTACTCAGTTGCATACCGCCTACTTGAGGCGATCTATGCCTGACATACAAAGCTATGTCAAATCCAGAATTAATGGACATGCTCCACCTCAGTAAATCTAAATCCCTTAGAGCCACAGGCTCGAGGGACTTGAACCTCAGCACAGAAATAAATAGAACTTGCTGGAGGGACAGGTTCATAACCCAGAGGCTCCCTTCGCTCTGGAATAGAATTCCAGTTCATGTGAGGCAGAGCACCTCACTGAATCTCTTCAAGAAGAATCTCGATAGGTGGATGGGGGATCGTAGGTTTGTCCCAGGGATTACTCCCATGTCACTATTAGACAGAGGCACAGTAAACTAAACCTTAAAAAGGGCACAGTATACTCAAATCAAGGGGTGGCGTAAGCCATACAGAATCGGGCTAGGCTTATAATTGCCTCAGGGCAGATAGCCTGGTATGAACCTATGAACCTATGAACCTATGAACCTAATTGACTATGTTAACATTGGACGTTACTTCATTATATACTTCCATTCCACAAATAGAAGGAGTGGACTTCGTTGTTAATTTTTTAAATAAGTATACTACGTGGAGTGAGTCCAGTATTAATTTATATGAAAATCTGCTAGAGTTATTATTGGAAAATAATTATTTTATTTTCAATAAGAAATATTACAAACAACTGAAGGGAGTTGCGATGGGGGCTACAGTAGCGCCGGCCTTTGCGGGATTGGTTATAGGATGGTGGGAAAAAGAAATTCTACCAATTTTAAAGTTCTTTTCCAATGTATTATTTTATTGTAGATTCATTGATGACCTTTTTTTCATTGTGAAAGGCGAAGACATCATGGTAAATAACTTTTTGGAAGAGATAAACAGTAGCTGTAGTTTTTTAAATTTCACCATTGGTGATAGAGGAAATAGAGTAAGTTTTCTGGATGTAGATTTAATTTGGAATGTAATGGAAAAGAAGTTTTCTAGTGGAGTTTACAGGAAGAAAACATATGTAAATAACTATTTACATTTCAAAAGTAATCATCCAAATTTTATAAAAATGAATATTCCGAAGGGTCAATATATAAGATCCTCTAGGATGGTTAGTAATGATATTGATTTCATTAAAGAGATAGAGTTTATTACTCAATTATTTATCAACAGAGAATATCCTATTAAGTTGTTACATAAGTTAGCCTCTAATAAAAAAGAAAGAAGAGAAGACGATTTTCCAGCTATTTTAATCAAAGGATTACTGGTAAATAAAAAACATCATGTGGAGAAATCTAGTGAGATGGTACCTAGGTGTGCCATTGAGATGTCTGTAGACAGTGAAAATATCAAAAGTGCCATACAAAATAATTGGACAATTATCAAGGGTAATAACAAATTAAGTATAGTATTAGGAGAAGCACCTAAGTTTGTTTATAAGAAGAATCAAACTATTAAAAACATGCTTCAGTGTGATGAAACTCTCATTCCACCTCCAGTAACAAACAAAATTAGAGGGATGTTTAAATGTTAAAGCTGTAGTGCCTGAAGGTATATTTTGGAGGGACCTTACATCAATTTAGAGCATTATGATAAAATTATAAGTATAGATGGAAGATACAATTGTATGACTAATAATGTTGTGTATGTTGCTTTATGCTCAGGCTGTTCTGCATATTACATAGGTATGACTACAAGGAGCCTTAGTAAATGCATAAAAGAACATTGTTATGCAATAAAGACTAAAGATGTTAATAGTGCCCTCTATAGGCACACAATGAAATGCACATTTAACAAAAAATTTATGCTCTCTATTTTAGAACATGTCAAAGGTGATTTGAGGGGAGGTAGTATGAAAAATAAGGTAGAAAGAAAAGAAACTTTGTGGCAATTAAAGCTGGGAGCAGATGTCTCACCAGGCTTTAATGATATGATAAATATTATAGCAATAACCCACGCCTGGGTGTGGGTAATGCTGGATTTACCCACAGTTGGAGTGTTTGGTCACGAGGTCGAAGCCCGAGTGGCCAAACAAAGCCAATCATGGGTAAATCCAGCATTACCCACATCCAGAAGTGGGTTATTGCTATTATACAATGACATTATTTAAGAAAAAAAATAATTTCTTTTCTTAAATAATGGCATTGTATAATGCCTCCTTGCTGCCCTTCCACAGCTGTCTGGTATTCTGCGGCAGTTCTGATGTACTGCGCATGCATATGTCTACACAGTACATCAGAGCTGTGGGCAAAAGCAATGGAGAAAGCAAGTTCCGTTGCTTTTTTTAAAGCTGTCTCGCTATGTTAAACCCATTTAACATAAAACTCACTGGTTGGATTCAAGACGCTCTCCACAAGATGCTAGAATATTTTTCCTTTTATTTACTGATAGACTTGAAGTGCGTTCAGTATCATACACTTTTCAGCAAGTGAATACTCAACTTCTTCAGAATGCAAAACAGTGGAGCCTTCCAAAAGGCTGCCTTTAATACATCAATCAATTAACACTAATTTAAAACATTTAAAAGAGCTGTTTCTCTTATTAAAACATTTAACATAGCGAGACAGTTTTGAAAAAAGCAACGGAGAAAGCAAGATCTCCGTTGCTTTTTACAAACTGTTTTGCTATGTTAAATGGGTTATATGAGACAGCTTTAAAAAAGCAACGGAGTTCTGTTGCTTTTTAAAGCTGTCTCGCTATAAACCATTTAACATAGCGAGACAGTTTTGAAAAAAGCAACGGAGAAAGCAAGATCTCCGTTGCTTTTACAAACTGTCTCGCTATGTTAAACCCATTTAACATAGTGACACAGCTTTAAAAAAAGCAACGGAGATTCTCCGTTGCTTATTTTAAAGCTGTCTCGCTATGTTAAACTCGTTTCAATTTCACCCCATCTCATTGAACTTTTACCTTCAGTCATCTCCTTGGCTTCTACTTTTTATGTGTTTGGTTTTGGTGACAGCGAGGGAAGCTGACTGTGGTTTTACATTTTCATCTTTAATAGAACACATTCGGATGCAAACCAATGTCACACACTGAATTTAAACTTTGCTTAGCTATTCTGCTCATAAGTTGACTTGAAATGGTGTGCGTGTGTGTAATGCCCTAGTTAAGGATGGCAGGTTAGTAACTTAATTTACTCAAATTCAAACCCTGTACCATGGTTACAGGAGACAAGAGCCTGAATCCTCTACATCAACTGCCAGACTGCTCAAGTAAGTGTGAATTTCAGTAAATTTTCAAGGAATTGTGAGTTTCAAGAGAAGAGATGTTTACTGTTGCTGGTGCTGTTTGATTTAAATGTGCAACTGATTTGTGTAGTAAATGGCAGTCAGTATTTGTGCAACAGAATATGAAAGCTGTGTTAGTAGTACAATGAGTAGCATTTGGTGCAGAAGGCTGTGGGTTCCACTCCCACACCATGTAGATGGAGTGCTGATATTCCAGTGTTCTAAGGGAGCATGAGAGTGCTGCACTCCTGAGTGTGTCCTCCTTTGGATGAGATGCCTAATAACTATGAATTTCTTGTCGATTTGCCAGCCAATCCCTATGCAATTTTACCAGCTTATCAACTTCTTTTTAATTAATTCCTCAAGGGCAGAAGGCACCAAATTTGTAGATGAAACACTGAAATGTAAAGTTGTTTGTCAGTAGCAACCTCTTCATTACTTACAGATCTATTTGATGTGGAATTATTCAGATGACTTTTACTTCTACAAAAACTATACATATTGACTGCTATTGGTGGATTGTAATGACAGACGTTTGAGTGACCTTTCATGCTTTAAATTTTCTGAAATAGGTACTTTTGTCATGATTGTCTGATGCATTTTGTTTCAATGCTTACGGGAAAAATGTCCAAAACCACAAATGTAAACCTCACTCTAACAAGTGGTGCTGTATTACACAAAGAATATAAATTAAGACAGTCGGAAAGGTGAATCTAAAAATGCATGCATGGATGCTGCAATGGTGGTAGGGGGTATGATCCATTACCCTACCAATGGCCTTATCTTAACCATGATCTTGATCATGAGGACAGACCTGTGACTAGCTTACTGGGCCCCATATATGCAATTATTGTTGTCCTCCTTTTCCTTGACAAGTCAGATTATGTAGCCAGCACGAGAACCATAGCTCTAATTATTCATCAATAAATCAATAAAACTGATGAAGAGCTAGATACATCCACTGCTTCCCCTGCTCTAGAATAATCTCCTCTGGCATGTCAAGCAATGTGCTTCTCTGTCTTCCTTCAAACATAGCTTGGACAGTTGAATGGGTCCTTTAAATTTACTTGAGGATTTACAGGCATCACCCTTCTTGCAGAGGTGGATATTGGCAAGACCAGAGGGTCTGACTTGCATTGTATATTCTATGATTGTATGATCACAATGATGCAGCCAAACTTCAATTGCCATTAGCCAGAAGAAGTCTGTGGTGCAGATTCAGTAAAGCCTACACAGTCTATTAAAACCATCTGTGTGTCATGGCATGATGCATACATGATAGTGCACTGTTCTGTATTCAGTAAATGGCGCTACATGGTAAACATAAGGGCATGCTAATTGGAGCATAAGCAGCTGAACTGTATGCTAATCAACCATTCCATCATGGAGGAGTTATTAACAAGCTATAAAGCAACCATGTAGACTCCATTCTTGTTTTCCATTGGAATACAACCACAGAAACAAGGCTACACAGAAAGAATGTTAGTGGCTGCTGCTGCTGTTATTCGTGTGTGTGTGTGTGTGTGTGTGTGTGTGTGTGTGTGTGTGTGTGTGTGTGTGTGTGTAACAGGTCTGTGTATATGCTGCTGCTGCTGCTAATACACCATGGCCAAGAAAGAGAAGGGGATTTAGAACCCATTTAACCCCCATTTAATTTTTCATATACTGCATTTCCTGCTTCCCTGGACAGCACTGACTTCATTCACAATCTGGTTCCAAATTTGCATTCTTCCAGACAAATCCCTGTGTCTTTCTCAAGCAGAAGGGCACCATGTTGATGAAAAGCTTGGATGATCATGTCATTCTCTGAATCACTGATGGTGGGTTTCCAGGGATTGTGACTCGAGTGCCATAGTCATATGTAACATAAAACACAAAAGAAGGATACTATACATAAATATCATATAAATAAAGGTCCTGGTTAGATATAACACATATTATTAGTTTTTCAATATTACCCACTAGAGAAACAAAAAAGGGGGTTATGTGGTTGTAACGTATCACAGTCACACATAAACAAAGGTTTGATCCAAAACAAGGACTAACAATAGCAAAGCAAACCTTTGTAAAAACGTTTTGGTTGTGCCAACATAGAAATTGAGCTTGGCTCTCCCACCCCACAAAACAACACAATCAGGCAAATGACATTTTTGTACCAAACAAGGAATAAAAGATCAGTGAATTGGTATAACAAACTGTCGCAAAACATGTGTACACATTTACTACAGAACAGTCATGCTTATGCAATTGCCAGTCACCACTACCTGTGCCCAGCACTCCACTAGAGGTGTTTATGGGCCATCCTAGAAGGCTAACCTAACTGTGCCATTGACAATATAGGACATTTACATTTCACTGAAATAGAATAGTGTAAAGAGAAATAGTTGTAAAAGTAAAACTTGTTAGTTAATAAAGTTAAGAAGTCTATGCATCTGAGAAAGTAAAATGCCCTGACAAAAATACCTATGTCTTCAGTAAACTTCTAAGAAGTACATACAAATAAAATTTGCATATATCCATATATATATATATATATATATATATATATATATATATATATATATGGATTCCTATTACAAGAAAGAAAGTTCACTACTTCGAACTTGTAATAGGAAGCCTCACTTCTGCGAAAGTTCACTTTAACGAAAGTGAACTTTTGCATAAGTGCACTTCACTGAAAACACTGCAGCACAGTGGAGGACATAAAAAACAAGCTATGTCCTTCACTATGGTGTGATAGTCACAGAACGTAGGGTTAGGGCACGGGTTAGAGTAAGGGGACAGTTAGTAAAGCTATCCCCTTACCCTAACCCATGCCCTAACCCTAAGGTTCGTGACTATCGCACCATAGTGGAGGACATTGCTATGTCCATCACTGCTCTGCAGTCATCACAGAACTTAGGTTTAAGGCACGGGTCATGGTAAGAGGATAGCCCATAGGCTATCCCCTTACTATGACCCATGCCCTAACCCTAAGGTCTGTGAGTACTGCAAGGAAGTTCAGTACAACACCCGTTTGTTGTACTGAACTTCGCATAAGTGCACTTTTGATTAAGTGCACTTTCGTTGTGGTGAGCATTCCATGCACTATTTCAAATTAGTGAAAATTCGATCTAGTGTATGGAACCCATATATATACATATATATATATATATATATATATATATATATATATATATATATATATGTATGTATAGGTTTACTATCAAAATAAAAAAAATGATTGTTTTGCTGAAATGGGAATGTTGAACATCAATTGGCTGATTCCCATATTGCCAACCTTCAATTTTGTGAGTGGCCATTGCAGCGAATGGCAGTGTGGATTTGCTGATTCGTGGTCTATGTTACTAATAGAGATTGCGGTACTGTGCAGATTTGAAAATGTATCCCTTTCCTCATTGTAATTCAATCTCAGAGTGGGAATATATAATTTGCAGGGGTGGGGGCAGACCCCACGGGGGGCTGTAGCCTCCCCCAGCATAAACGTGAATTTCAGTGTTGTGTAGTACGTTTGTACTGCTGTAAAACAGGTAGGTAAGTGCATACTTATCACACTGTTGTAACAGGTGCAGGGGGAAAAAGAATGTTGACAATGCCATATTTCTATTCATTGGCATGATGTTCGACATACTGAGTTAATTAATATGCAGTTCATTGGTATTATGAGACACTAACATGAACAGATTACCTTCAGAATTTTGTGGTTTTGATAGTAAACCTATATAACATGTGTGTGTGTGTCTATATATATATATATATATATATATATATATATATATATATACATATATGTACTGTATATGAATATATATATATATATATATATATATTTTTTTTTTTCCTATTGACATGTATATAACTGAAAAATGCAGCCATACCTTATCAAGATCAGTTGTCTTCTGTGCAGATAAATCCAAAGTAATATCAGTATTCTTCTCTGTTATGCACATATACAACTCTCCACAACTTCCGTTTCCCTAGCTACACAGTTCCCTTTTTACAGTATAGAGTCAGGCCTGTGAGCATGGTGAATATGCAAATGATGTATTAACTCATTAGAATTGCAAAATCTCAAATTCTTGGCTCCGTGAAGCAGATGCAAACATAGTGCAGGCATCCCCTCTGTGTTTATCTCCAATGGATTGCAACTGTGAATGACTACTGCTAGGGAGAAGGAAAACACAACAGCAATTCAGACTCCCTTCCCTCCAGTGGGCTTGTCATCTGGATTACACTTGCAAAGTGTAGAAGTAATTGTATCAAGGTTTTAAATGTAAGCAGCACTGTATATTATTGCCATGTAATATTCACATACTGTACATTTTAAGGACAATGATAGAAAATGCCTCACAGACTGTCTGTTTCAGATTACTGCTCAGATAAGAGAAAAGTGAACACCATATAAAGATAAGGCAGAGCTGCATTGCTGCAAACAATAGTCATAAATAGTTGTGTGATCAATCATTGCGCTACATCTGAAACTTGCGCACATGCAAATGACTCAGAAGTGTACAACTGCAACATGTGTTGTTAATACAGTGGATGATTTGGGACTTGCTTGCATGAACAATGCATTTCCTTCCTCCTGCAAAGCTTTTTCAGGGGTAAAAGTGTCTTATAGGTTCACTGGTGTGAGAACTCAAGTCCAGACTTGTGTAAAAATCTTTCATGTATACTAACATTTATTTTGTAATATTGTTTATTTTTTTTAATACCAATTTTTGTGTACTGTCCACACCTTAGCGCAACCACGGGAAACAGATATATAGAATAAATGTTGTGTAATGTACTTGTGATAACCAATGCAGAATCTACACCTTTAAATCACATGTGTGTAGCACATCTGTCAAACAAGAAGGAGCAGGTGCCCAATTAGAAGCAATTTCTCCTTAGCCTGAACACGTAAATAAGAACACTAGTGAAATCCTCCAAAGCAAACTTCAAGTCCAAATTGGATGTCTCTACTAGAGTCAATCATAAGGCCTTCTTCATATATGTCCGCAACCTCAAAAGCAGCACCCAGATTTGTTCAGAACTGGTGGTCAAGAGCATCGCATATACAAATGCTGTAGATATAGCAAACTTACTGGCTGACAGATTCGGCAAAAACTTTACCCCTCTGTCCCCCCATCAGTAAATCAGGACATCCCCAGTACCGGCCCCCTTCCCCTTATATCTAGGGAACAGGTCATGACTGCTTTCACAAAGTCAAAAAATACAGCCTCCATGGGACCCAATAACATCCCAGGCTGCATCCTGTGTGAACTCAGCCAGGAACTTGCAGCACTATTAGGCACCCTATTCAACCAAATCCTTAGTCCCAGCTGAGTGGAGGACGGCCACTGTAATCCCTTTACACAAAGGTGGACCATCCACCGATCTGGGCAATTTTAGACCCATCAGCCTAACTAGCCTGAACTGCAAGGCCATGGAATGGATTATCATGGACCTCATTAACAAGGACATTGGCAACCGCCAAACACTTGATCCCACACAGTTTGGCTTCATCAAGGAGAGGTCATGCCTGCTAAATATGGTCAACTTCTTTGAGACAGTCACCAAAGCCATGGACAAGGGGAAAACAGTGCACACCACCTACCTTGACCTGACTAAAGCCTTTGACACTATTCCTCACTCAGGCATAATAGACAAACTATCTCAACTAAGCATCAGTCCATATGTTGCCAGATGGGCAGCAAACTGGCTCACTGATAGAACCCATGTAGTCAAAATAGGGGAAGCACCTAAAGTAGTAGACCTGTAACAAGTGGCAAAGCCAAGGTTTCGGTCTTGGGGCCTCTGTTATTTGAGATTTACTTGTCTGAGGTGCAAGCCAAAACCAGTGGGCTATGGCTGACTAAATTTTCAGATGACTGCAAGCTGGGTGTTATCATCAGTTCCCCTAGTGATGTGGACTTCCTCAAAGAGGGTCTCACTCAGACAAATTACTGGTGCCAGAAACATAGCCTCAAGATGAATGCCAGAAAATGCATCATCATCTTCCCCTTTGCAGAGAGCAATGTCCCCACAAATTATCACATTAATAACAATGTCCTAAGCATGCAATCAGTCATGAGGATTTTGGCACCAAGGTTAATAGCAACCTGACTTTTCACCACCATGTTGTTTTGTTGCCTAGAAAGCCTTCTACATGTCCCACCTCATCATCAGGGTATCTCATCCAGGGACAAGGACATCATAACATCGCTGTATTCTTCCCTTATAAGGCCCATTATTGAGTATAATGCCCCTTTTGGCATGTACCTCTCAAAGTACATGCAGCAGCTGGAGAGACCACAGAGGTTCGTCACCAGGAGTATTCAGAGCCTCAAACATCTAACATACACAGATAGGCTAATAGCCCTATCCCTCTACTCAGTTTCATACAGACTCCTCAAATGTGACCTCTGTCTGACACACAAGGCAATCATGGACCCCACTTTGATAAAAATGCTGCATATCCACAAGTCAAGCTCCACTCAAGTAACCCACATGCTCGGCCTCAACCTGGTATGTGACATCAACAAGACTTGTTGGTGGGAGAGATTTGTGTCCCACAGACTCCCCCATCTTTAGAATAGACTCCCTCTCCACATCAAGCAGAGTACCTCTTTACCCTTTTTTAATTGCAACCTGGATAACTGGATGGGAAACAGGAAATATACCCCTGGGATTCCACCCGTGTCCCTGCTGGATGGGCATCAGGTGCTGATTTGTCTAAACATGGGCTAAACTCTTGGCTAGGCTTATAAGGGCCTCAAGGCCAGTAGCCTAGTAACCTCTTATGATCCTATGAAGGTGATTCACACAGTATAGTGAGCAGTGAGGAAGGGTTGTATACCTGAAAGCTTTGCAGTAAAAGTTTTTATATGTTGATACATTGCGTTTACTTCATTTTATTTAATTGCAAAGTTAAATCAAGTAACAGTTACAGCAAAGAACCCTCAAACTAATGCTAAGTGTCACACAGACCTTCCAATTTAAAAAAAAAACTGCTTTCCTCTTTGTTTGGCACTGTTGCTGTCCACTTAATATCATGCAAATGTGGTTGGCATTGTTGTTCAGGTGTGCAAACTACCATTAAACATGACAATATGCATTGGCAATAAATCACTCTTAACTATTGCTGTTTTCCCTGGTTGGACATGTCTGGTGGTAGAAAGGGAAGGTGCCCAATTTAGGGCACAGAGGTGGGGTGTTTAGAAGTCCAGAATCTTCACTGGACTCTTTCTAAAGTGCCACAGCCAAAGGCTCTTGCACTGGGACTATACCAGCTCCCAGTACAAGTCTGGGGCATGGGATAGTCTAGCCCAGGCTGTCTCCAGTATGAATGGCATTCCACATGCTGGAAAACACTGTAGGCATCATTTTAATGACCTGGAAAGGTGCAAGCAGGATACACTCAACCAGTGGCTGGAAGAGTTCAGCACTGCTGACATCCCAAAGTTGTGTAAGTATATTGATATAGAGTATTTATAGTAGACAGAAATCTGTATATAGGCAAGACCAGTATGTATACTGCTCTTGTCTTGTTCTCTTCTCTTTACTCCACAGCTAATGAAGAGATTATGGTGACTAGAGATGCCCATGCTGAGCATCTAGAGAGCTGAGGGAAGCAAAGGTTATGTATGCAACACAACATAACTTATTTTAGTTAAAGTATTGCTTTTCTATAAAGTAGTAGCAAATTAAGCATGCATATCCTAACTGTAAAAGCAAGCATGCATGCTTAAGCCTATAGCACAAGCCAAATGTAGGAGTCAAGTGTAATACTGTAGTCAGATGTTGTGCGTTTAAATACCAGAAGTAACGAATATTACATAATTTAATTTAAATGCCCTGCTGTTGACTTAATCTGTATAATTTGACCAAGCATATATTTAATATATGCAAATTGCAAGAATTACTTTGAGCAATCATTACTTAGAGTTGGTAGTTGTTAAGAAGTATACTTAAATATAGGGTCTATATTAGAACATCGAAGTTTCAGAACTTCGAATGTTCTAACATCGACACCTAATAAGCGAAAGCTGAAAACAGTGAAGTTTTAGATAACCAAACTCTTTCCTAGGGAAAGAATTTGGTTGTCCATTCCTGTCGCTTCGCTATTTTCAGCTCTGCAGTGGAATGTTATGTTCGGGTTCAGGTAAATGTGCAATTGTGTGGACGTGAGGGTTAGGGTGGGATAGGTGAGTTAGGGTTAGGGCGCGGGTCAGGTAAGTGTGTGAATGTGTGGACGTGAGGGTTAGGGTGGGATAGGTGAGTTAGGGTTAGGGTGCAGATGAGGTGTGTGTGCGATAGTGACAGACCTTAGGGTTAGGGTTTGGGTTAAGGTAAGTGGGTAGATAGTGATGTATGTACAGTTTAGTGAAGGTTTAGATGTAAGATTTTAGGTGTATGTGTGTGGATTGCTGTTTGTTTGGTATGTTTGTGTTGTGTGTATGTGTTTTGGAACAGCGATTTTTTTTTTCCCTAGGAAAAAATTTGTTGTTCTAAATTGTTGGTCTTATCAGTTTTTAGTTACTAGGTGTCGATATTAGAACATTTGAAGTTCTGAAACTTTGATGTTCTAATATAGACCCTAAATGTAAAACTACAGATAAATATAAAATACTTTATTATTGTGATAATGCATTTTATGTCACATATGATGGTACTAATTATTTCTTTTTTCTCTTACCCCAAACCTTATCTTTCTTTTTTTTTATTTTTCTTTGTGTCATCAAAATGTTTCCATGTCATCCATCTCTGGCAAATCAAAAATGTTTTACAGCACAGTGAGGTAGGCCAACCCCCATGGCTCAGCCTGGCTCCTGCACCAATGCCCAGCACATCTGAGACCAAACCTGGCAGTACTGCCTCTGCTACCACTGCACTAACAGGGTCTTCCACATCAGGTAGTACTACCCCAAGAGCTGATGCTGTGATACCCTCCAGGAGTACTGGCAGAGTGGGAATTCTGTCACACACCAGGAGTTTCCAGGCTTGGTGCATAGGGTTTTGCACATCACCATTGTTGCACAGCTATGCTGGATGGAGAGGATGCTCTCTTTTATGGTCTGGAGAAGAAGACGTCAAACACTTCAACAGCCAGTGGAGTAAAGTGACAGTGATGATAGTTTGGGGGGGGTAAGGACTAGATTCTCACTGTCCCCATGTTTGATGGGAATAAGCATCTGTTGCTCCCTCCCTAACCCCAATCATGGTGGCTCCCAAACTTTTGTGTCCCTTACCACCCCTGTGTCTTGTCTGCCTTGTTTGTTTGCATCTGCTTCCTCAATTACCCTACTTACCTGACCCAGAAATACCTACATCCGTTACCCAACATTCATCTCTTACTGAACTAAAAAAAAAAAAAAAATGGGCAGCTGTCTCAAAAAAAAAAAAAAAAAAAAAAAAAAAGTCCGCATAGCCCTCCACTTTGCACACATGTTTTTTGACATACTTAATTTGCTCCAGTTGGATACACAACATCATTTTGTTGTTGTCACCCCTCTTTGTTGAGGTGGCAGTCCAAACTCAGCTACATATTTTCATGTTGCACTGTTGAAAAAGTGAATAGCTGTGGTTCTTTCCTACCGCCCCTCTGCACATTCCTATTTTGCTTTTCCTTTGTTTTTCCTCCTGCTTGACCCCCGCCCCCATTTCAGCACTTTCCTATCTATCCCATCTTAACACATTTAATCTGGTCAAGAAATAAAATCACACACACAAGTAAAAAAAAAAAAAAAAAAAAAAAAAGACACCAGACTACAAAGCCAGCAAAAAAAATGCCACCAGTCTTATATTAAATAGTTTATTCACACTGAATAACACTCTGATGCCTCGGCACAGCCTTCCTGGAGTTACAAAATATGCCAAACTATGCATCTATATATATATATATATATATATATATATATATATATATATATATATATAATATATATATATATATATATATATATATATATATATATATACACACACACACACACACATATATTCAGTTAAACACAATTAATTAAACAATTATCTAATTCGTCAACCATCAATTAAAATAACCATAAATACATTTAAAAAAAAACACTCTCCAGTTACATTCACTATTTAGACCTGCTGGAAATACTAGATTCAATTTTAAAATATATAAAGTTTCTTTGTACAGTAATTTCTTTTTCATTAACACTTCATCTGTATCTGAAATATGTTCCAAAATACAAGCTTTTAACAGTGAAAAGTCACTACTATGACAAGTAAAAATATATAAAGCTATAGAGCTCATAGCATTATTTTTTTTTATATCTCTAATGTGTTCTTGTAACCGTAGCTTGAATATTCTTTTAATCTCTCCTATATAATACAAATTACAAGGGCAAGACAGAGCATATACCACTGATTTGGTTATACATGAAAAAGCAGAAGTGGAACAGAATTTTACACCATTTATTTTTTCAAAACATTTGGTAATGTTGGGGAGGACCGAATACCTTCCACAAGGGAAGGTGCCACATTCACCAACCTGTAGATATAATTTTTCACCAGGTGAAACAAATCCATTGTGTACCACCATGTCTTTAATATTTATACTTCTCTTAAAAGAGATATTTACAGTTCTACACAGATGTTTTACCCCTACTATATTAATTAAATTGGGCCAATAATATCTAATGACATCAATAATTTTCTCACTTAAAATATTATATACAGTAACAAAATAAACTTTTCTATACTCCTGCACAGTATTAAATTCTCTATTATTATCTATCTTATTTACTAAAGGCCTATAATGAAGTAATCTGGTATCCATTATTTAATGAAGGGTATCTAAAATAACATTTTCATCTTACCCCCTTTGCTTGAAGTTAGTACATGTTTTTATAATTTCCTTTTCTAGACCCATTTCATCATTACATAGCCTGCTAACTCTCAATAATTCATTGTAAGGTAGTGCCTTCAAAGTATGTGGTGGATGGCAACTACTACTATCCAAAATATGATAATCTCCAGTTCCCTTTCTGTGTATATTAGTTACTATATTATTATTCCTAATAGTCAAAGTGACATCTAGATAGTTAATTGTTTTTCCTATCTGTAAGCCATCAAATTTTATCTGGAAATGACTTGCATCTAAATCATTTATAAACTGGGGAGCTATTTCAGCACCCCCCTACATAAAAAATCAAATCATCTATATATCTACAATATAAAATAACATAACTTTTAAAAAATTGAATCTATACAAAAACCCAACTTCAAAAAGGCCCATAAACAGGTTAGCATACATGGGTGCAAAAGATGCACCCATGGCAGTACCTTGTACTTGATGGTAAATGAGCTTGTTAAACTCAAAAACATTATTCATCAAACAAAAATATAATAATTCCATCACATATTTACTATAACTATATACTAATATACGTCATCACATTTAACATTTTTTATTTTATCCAGAAAATGAAAAGTGTCTAATATAAGAATTTAACTTAACTACATAGTTCAAAAGATAAGAATGTACGAAAATTCCCATATTATGGAGAAAATAATTCTGTGCTGCTACTATGGCTCTACCTGTGGGGGGGGGGCACATTTTTATGTGTCTTTGGCAGACAATAAAACTTAGCCATTAAGCTTCCTTCTACATTAAATTTATTTAGGGCACATTTTCTTGTAAAATAGCCCAATCTTAAGCCTATAGCCACTAGTTCTTTAAAATTCATTACAGCTTGATAGAAAACATCAATATTTACTGCCCTATATACTTGGCCATCAGATAAATGGTCCATACACATTTCCAGGTATTGTTTCCAGTGCATAACAACAATTTTTCTATCTTTATCTGAGGGTTTTATAATTATGTCTGATATTTTACATAAACTTAATAAAGGCAACCATTCATTCTTACTCATATTATACAACATGTCTTTCTTCTCAGAAGAAAAATCTTTCAAAACTTTCTCTAATGCAAAATTAAGCATCTTAGAAAATTGCAAAATCACCTTGTTGTTAAATACAGGTATAAAAATACTAGTATAAGTAACCATTTCAGTATTTAAAGTGCAATATGCATTAACATTTTCAGCTGTTTCAAATGACGAATCACAAGAGAAGAAATCCAGCAGCTCATCTTCACTTGCAGATACACTGTCTTCATTAACTGACATACTTTCACTATTACATTCAAAATAATTAACCAAGTGCAGCTTTCTTCTTAACTTAAACACTTCTGCTTTAATAAAATGTGCTCTAGGTAGAGCTGTTGGTATAAACTTTAAACCGAACTACAAAACAGATATTTCAGTTTCACTTAAATCAACCCCAGATTAATTTACTATACATTTATTCAAATTGCATCTTTTTATACTGCTAACTACTGTGCAAACATGTTTAAAATCAATATTTAGTCATTTTATTTTGTTGTTTAAACTGTTGAAAGTCTCTGTTACCTTCATACCATCATTTAAAGCTGTTTTGTTGATTGTAGCCATTCTGCTGTCTTTCCTGTTGTTTCCCTTGGCCCTGAAACGTAGTATTTATGTAATTAGGTTGCTGTGGAACAGGCAAAGGTGGACAGACTGTATTTTCTTTATCAGAGTCTGCAGAAGTATTAGTTCTATCGGTAGAGGGAAAGGAAACATGTTGATGTTTCTTAGATCTCCCAGAAGCATTTGTAAAGCCTCTGGTACCATTCTAATTGACTACCTTCTTAAAAGCCAAACCAGAGTCATAGTCTCTAATGTTTCTTTGTAACTTATTGATTTTACTTTGCATAATTTCACTAGAGTTTTCCTCTAACTTGATATTTAAAGAACATAACCATAGTTCAAACTTAGAACAACCCAGCTGCCCAGATAATTCATCACAAGCAGCTGCAATTTCAGCCTTTACTTTAAGCTGTTTTAAGGTGTCACGTTCTATCAGTATAAGCAGCCATTCCCTTACACACCTATGGGAGGCACAAATCCATCTTTTCTCAAATTCTAGTTCAGTTGCATCAGAGGTATCCAAGGCAGCAGAAGGATTCTTTACAAATCGTAACCCCTAGGGGTAATGTCTATATCCAAATATCTCTGTAAGCCTAGAATATTATAATGTAAGGTATTTTCTGTAAACAACAGCCGTTCAAGTGATTCTAAGTTAGTATGGTCAGCTGTTGACAAATGTACTGTATTAGGCTGACCCACTACATTAAAAGGGTTTGTAGATCTTTTCCCCCTTCCTTTTTCTAACAGACGCTCACAAGTTTTAACAGGGGCAGCATTGGATATATAGGTAATCGGCTCCATCTCAGTTTCACCAACTGGACAAAAAGTACCAGAAACAGATGTGTCATCTCGAAAAATATGTGGCAATTGTTACAGCAATCCACTAGCCATCTCTCACCACATAAAAAAAACACAAAGCAAGTGTTGAAACACACCAGACTACAAAGCCAGCGAAAAAAAAATGCCACCAATCTTATATTAAATAGTTTATTCACACTGAATAACATTCTGGCACCTTGGCACAGCCTTCCTGGAGTTACAAAATATGCCACACCATGCATCCATATATATATATATATATATATATATATATATATATATATATATATCTACACACATATATTCACTTAAACACAATTAATTAAAATATCATCTAAATTAAAAAAAAAAAAAGCCATTCACTTTTTTCCTCTGTTTGCTCAGTGTTTGGCATGAAGCACCAATGCCAAGTGAAGGTCTTCAGTGGTGTGGTGACCTCCACTCAATGTTGCTTAAACATGCTGTGCTAATTGGTAATACACGGTGAATGTAGAATAGATAATTATGTCATTGTATTATAAATACATATTTAAATCTACTTGATACACCTGGATTTGAACCCTGTATCATCTAGGCTCAAAAAGAAATCTGTTGATGGATTTACACCAGCTGCCACAGAGTCAGCTAAAAAGCAGGTGTGTTTCTTACACTCAGTACTTTTCACAATTTTATCAGTGAAGCAGAGACTCATGTTTGCTCATCTCTTAATTACATGTAAATGGAGAAAACAGTATAAATGTGTATCTCACATGCACAAACACTTTGCCATCCTTCGCACAAGCCAACTGCTCGGCGGTGTGCTATGGAAAGTGCAAATTAGCATGTATTACTTATGCTTACTGCCCACATAGTCTTCATTCCATGAAAGTACATGTAAAAATACAAACAAAGGGAAGGTGCTTTTTAAGCAAAGGGCACATATTTACACTGTACCAGCTGTTACCTGCACTCATTCACTTGAAACATGGTCTCTCTGTAATTGTTCACAGATATCTCAACTACACCACAGAAATAAATAAAAAAATACTTGTAGTAATGTGGACAGCTGTTAGCATATAGTTTGCAAAGCTGTGTTTTTTGCGTATACCTGCACATTGGAAACACAGCAACAAATGCTACAATTTGCACACTCATCAATCTGGTAAATTGCAGATCTTTAATATCTTGAAAGTTGTATATGGCTATCCATTTCAGAAAGGCCTCCCAAATTCTTCTCTCAAACATCCATTGATGATGTCATCCATAATAAATTGTCCTGAATCATTGTAAAAGGAAAACTTGTGTTGTGGTGCTTGTGTTAAGTACTGAGTTTTTTAGTATGTGTACTTAGGGATTTTAATCTCAATGCAGTCAACTGGTGTGTGTGTGTGTGTGTAGTCAGAAGAACATAACTGTGTATCCTGCAGTCATCATTACAATCCCATGGAGTACTAATATTTTGACAGTTGTACATGCCTATATTTCCATTTTATTCAGGCCTCCCAACATCTTCTCTCAAACATGCAATGTCATCCACTATAAATTGTCTTGCAGCCATGTAAAGTTAAGATTTGTACTGAGGCACTTGCACTAAGTACTTTGTTTTTTATTATGTGTACTTAGGTGGGGGCTCTAATCTCACTGCAGTCAATTGATATGCGTCTATCTGTCAGACTTGTGCTGTGGTGCTTGACTTATGTAAAGAGATTTCTAGTCAGTGTACTTAGGTAGGGGTTCTAATTTCATTGCAGTTTGCTAGTTTGTATGTGTGTCTCTCTGTCTAGTCAGAAGAGCATAACTGTGTATCTTTTGGTCATCAGTACAATCCCACAGAGTACTGATATTTTGAAAGTTGTACAGGCTTGCACATCCATTTAGTGCAGGCCTCGCAACATCAAATCCCCAACATCTAATGGTGATGTCATCCACTATGAATTGTCCTGCAGCATTGTAAAAATCAGACTTGTTCCATGGAGCTTGTGTTAAGTATTGTTTTGTGTACAAAGGTAGTTAGGGCTTCTGTTCTCACTGCAGTCAATTGTTATGTGTGTGTTCACTTGGTTGTCATTTGAGAGAACATTTGCACCAGCATGTCAGGCAGTGCTATTACCATCTTCTTTTTACCAGACATTGCTGGTGTCCTCAGCTATAAAATTTTGATGGACACTGTAATAGCCTGACTTGTGCTGTGGTGCTTGCATTAAATTCTATGTATTTTAGTCAGTGAACTTAGATTGGGGTTCTGTTCTTACAGTGGTTAATTGGTATATGTGTGTGTCTGTGTGTTTGCATGTTCACTTAGTTGACACTTGAATGAGCATTTTACATTAGTATGTGGGACACTGCTATTACCATCTTCTTCTCACCAGACACTGCTGATGTCATCAGCTATAACGTTTTGTAGGACACTATGAAAACCAGATTTTTGTGGTGATGCTTGTGTGAAGTACTATGTCATGTAAACTGGTAGATAGGGGTTCTATTTTCACTACAGTCAACTGTGTATGTAGTCAACAATCACTATGGTGACAATTGCAGAGCGAGATGTGAGTCCACAGCAATGGCAAACCCTGTTCCAAACATCTCATTGTAGCATACAATAATGATGTCATCATGTATAACATGCACTGTGACAGCGTTCAAGACAAATCTGTGCTGTGGCAATAATATTAAAAACTGTGTTTGCAAACATGATTACCTACATATATTGGGGTTCTAATCTAACAGCAAGCAACTTGTGTGTCTGTACATACACATAGCACTTTTGAGACAATTTCACACAGGAATGTGACTCCACATCCATGTCCTACACTCCTCAACATGTTCTTCTCAGCATACGATGATGCTGTCATACTACAAAAAGTGCAGTGTGACAATGTTACTGTCAGATATTTGTGGTGTTGCTCCTGTGACATTTCCTGGCATTCATATTCTACAGCTACACAGGTGTAATATTCAAATCAGGTCCAGTCTACTGGTATGTGTGTATGTATGTGTGTGTGTGTGTGTGTGTGTGTGTATGTGTGTGTGTCTGTGTGAGCGTGTGTGTGCGCGCGCGTATGTGTGTGTGTGTGTGTGTGTGTGTGTGTGTGTGTGTGTGTGTGTGTGTGTGTGTGTGTGTGTGCGTGTGTGTGTGATGGTATGTTATGGGCATTGTATGATCTTTGGAATCATTCTTCATCACACTACCACTTGGAAAACCTTTCACATAGCCCCATGCATCAACCATACTCCTTTTTCAAGTGGGCACATGACATCCTTCTTACAGAGGAGTGGAAGATGTCCTCATGCCAAATATGCATGTATACATCATGAAGCAGAGTCCTTCAATGAGCCAGTGCAAGCCATCTCAAGGCCACTGCATGTGTGATTGATGATTCTGTCATGGTGTGATGCACCTGTCCCATATGGACAGTGGCAGGATGTAAAGCAGTCAAACAACTATACACATATGCACAATAGGCTTACTGTCTCCAGTAATATACATACTAGGAATTTATTACAGGGTATAATAAAGGCTAGGATTTCATGTGATGTTGGCCATTAGCCTAATAATGTCTTATGACCCTATGAACAGTTGACATGCCAATGTTGCTGTCATTGACATGTACTATATTGAGGTGTGTATGCACAGTATGGTTACAAAAGGTTCTTACAATCTGTGATGTGTGCTAACGTATTTGTGGACATTGATACCATTATAGTACATGCTCCTTTTATATCAGCTGTAGTAATATGCATCCTGAGAACTGTTGACATGGTATGATACACTTGTTATATATACATATATATATATATATATATATATATATATATATATATATATATATATATATATATATATATATATTAGTGGCATATTAGTACATGTGTTTTTGTAGTGGAGCAGATCAACTTTATACACAGTTCACATTCCACCATCACAGTGACACTTGCAGTATGGCACAGGTGTGCATGTGTCTACATACCATCATTAAATGTTCTGTGACTGACATCAATGTTAATTCATATTGGAAGATAGTAAGCCTTTTAAAAAAATTATCATGCTTTTTTCTGTTGTTCCATTGCACTTCTGTTGGCCTTAGTATAGATTGGGTTCAGACTAGCTGAATTCAGTTCTGTTCGTAGATTGAGCACTAAAAGTCAGGACATTTATTTGGAGAAGTCCCCTTGTACCCCCATGAGAGAAGCTTACAGCAGAACTATCTAAAGGAAGGTTACTGGTTCAGGGCTCAGTTTAAACTATTTCATTGGTGCAGGGCTCAGTGTGAGTTATTTCATTGGTGCAGGGCTCAATTTGAACTTTTTCATTAGTTTCTTTTTTATAGCTGCTTTGTTCTTGCCATCATGCACCATTGGGCAGAGGGGGTAAATCTTGGTGCTTATAGATGCAAAAGTGCCAATAGAAGTATTTTCCCTTAGAAATGGCTGCTATCTAGCAGAGCAGTTCTTGAATAGCTCTCAGCTGCTCAGTGAATCACCCAGCAGAGATTTTGCCTCTTTACCTATAAACATCAGACTCTATAGATCCCCTCTTTTATAGACCTCCTACTGTACACCCCATAGGTTAGTCACCCTAAAATAGCTACCTTTCTGATACCTCAATCTTTTTTTCATTATGTGCTGAGATACCAGGTTCAAACCTTGCATTATGGACTGTCAGTTTCCTTCTGTTTTTACTGCCAGCCTAGTGCACATGTTTTCTTAAGGCAACTGCATGTACACTGGCAACCCCTTACTCCTAAATCACTTCATTGTGAGAGATACTCCTTCACTAAGAATCTGGAATCATTGCTCTATCATGCCCAGAAAAGCAACACTAAACAGGTTGTCATCTCACACACCACAACTCCTGTTCATAATATGCACCCAAAACGTAAATCTTCATATGCAGAGGTACTCCCCAGAAACCTACCTAAACACCAGAGACCTCCAAAACACAAACATGCTACACCTAACACAACACTCAAAGCACCCAATGCACATAAAAACAGTAGCACCTGTGTCTCACCAAATAATCCCTTAAGGCAATCCACAATTATTCCAAATGTTTTAGTTATAGGTGACTCTATAGTTATAGTGAGACATACTGATGCCCCACTCACCAGGTTGAACAAGGAGAAGGTTATGATCAGCTGTTTGTCTGTTGCAAGGATTCACCAGCTCACACATGCACTCAAGTCTCTCAACAACAAGTTCTGTTATGACTCTGTCATAGTTCATGTTGGTATGAATCACTTGAGATGTACCTCTCTGGACTATATGAAGAGATACATGTTTGAGCTCTCTGAACATGCGTCCCAGGCAAGTATGGCCCTAGCTTTGAGCAGGATTTTTCCCTCACCTAGGATGATGCCACCATATAAAAAGAAAAATTATTGACTTCAATAATTGGCTTAGTTTATGGCATCATTCTAAGGGAATCCAGTTCCTGTCAGCCTTGGATGACATGATGGATAGACTATACTGCTTTGAGGAGATAGTCTTTATCTGGCAGCTCTAGGCTTTTGGTTGCTGTCTAAGGCACTTTGCTCCCCCATAATGCCTTAATTAGACAAGGTCACAAAAACAATATTCCCAAAGTGAAAACATCAAACATAAAGAAACTAAGAGTCATAATGCTAAATGCTAGGAGTTTAAATCAGAAGCTGCACTCTCTGGAAGCACTCCTCTCCCTGTAAGATGATCATGTCTATGCAATTACAGACACCTGTCTCAAGACCACAGAAAGTACCCCAGTCTTGCAAGGCTACAATGCCTTCCACATTTTCTGACCACAATTTGAAGGTGCTAGAACCAGAGGAGGTGGAGTATCAATCTTCATTAAAGATAATTATATCTCTAGACTGTTTAAACAAGAAAACTCTATGGAGCTACTCCAAGTCCAAATTACTGTGGGTAAGACTCCCCTTCAGGTAATTTTTACTTGCAGATCACCTTCCATGGACCAAGATGCCCACACAGCTTATTTAAACCTACTTGGGACAATTAAGGTACGATTTAACACCCTAGTCATGGGTGACGTCAACTATCCTGCCATTAATTGGGAAACTTATATGAAGCCAAACTTGCTCACACAAAATTTCTTGGACTTTAACTGAAATGTCCTGTAACAAATAGTGCACCACCCTACAAGGGGCTCCAATATTTTAGACCTGATCCTCACCAGTATAATTGACTGATGCAACATCTCAAGTGTTTGCCCCGCACTGGTTATATCTGACCATAAATCAGTCATTTTGAAGTAGTAATAGCACCAGAACTCCCCAAATCTAAATATACCCTTCTGAGGGTAGGTATAATTGATTTCCAAGCTCTAATTTCCACAGATGGCATTGACGGTTATACTGAGGTATACACTGATGCCCTCTATAAACGTCTACAGAAATGTATAGACACAGCCATGCCAGATAGGATTAAACCAAGATCCTCAAGAAAACCATCCTGGTGAATGACTAGCATTAATAAGTTATACAATAAGTGAAAGAAGCAGCTGTATAAAAATACAAAAGTGAGATCCCAGAAGTGGAAGTGAATCCTCCACAACCTAAACACACACATAAGACAACTCATAAAATCTTCAAAGAGCAACTATGAGAAAAAATTAGCAACCATAGCTAAGGATAACCATAAGGCTTTCTTCAGCTACATCCGCAACCTAAAAGGTAGGACTCAAATGTGTGCTGAACTAATTGTGGATGGCATCACATACACATTGAACTTGCAGAAATTGCAAACCTGCTAGCAGAGAGGTTTGGTGAAAATTTTACCCCTCTATCGCCCCAAGCATACCACAAACCATGTTTTCATCACCTCCTCTTTTTTCCTCAATCTCCAAAAGAAAGTCATCAGTGCTCTCTCCAAGGCTACGAACATAGCCTCCATTGGACCAGATGGCATTCCAAGCTGCATTCTTAATGTTTTAAAACAAGAGCTAGCCACTCCATTAGGCACTCTATTCAACCACAGCCTGAGAACTGGCTTTGCCCCACTGAATGGAAAACAGTGACTGTTATTCCCCTACACAAGGGTGGCTTGGCAACAGACCCAGGTAACTATAAACCCATAAGTTTAACTAGCCTCATCTGTAAGGCAATGGAACAAATCATGATGGACCTCTTAAATAAGGATACAGGTGACCTCCAAACCCTGGATACATCCCAGTTTGGATTTGTCAAGAGCAGGTCATGCCTGCTAAACCAGGTGGGCTTCTTTGAGAATGTGACCAGAGCCAGAGAAGAGGGTAAAGCAGTCCACACAGCCTATCTTGACATGGTCAAGACATTGACATTGTCCCACATTTGGGCATCATTGATAAAGTAATCCAGTTAAATATCAACCCCTGTGTTGTCATGTGGGTTGCATACTGGCTCACAGATTGACACTCAGTCAAAGTGGGACATTTTACCACTGCCAGCAGATCCATCACCAGTGGAGTCCCACAAGGGTCAGTGCAGGGTCCCCTCTTGTTTGGCATATACGTCTCAGAAGCCCAGGCCAAAACAGAGGGGCAGTGGCTAACCAAGTTTGCAGATAACTGCAAATTATGTGCTATCACTGAATCCTCTAGCGATGTCAGTGTACTTAAAAAGGGGCTTACACAGACCAGTGATTGGTGCTAAAGCCATGGTCTTAAACTAAATGCTAAAAAATGGATCATTATTTCCTTCAGTTAAACAATGTCCTTGCTCATTATAAAATAAACAATAATACCCTAAGTACCAATTTAATAGCGAGAGACTTGGAAACACAAGTTGACAGTTACCTCAACTTTGACCACTATGTATCTACTGTAGTGAGGAAGGCATTCTTCATCCTTCTCCTGGTTAGCAAAGGCATCACCTCAAGAGCAAAAGAGGTTATAATACTATTATTGAATATAATGCTTCCTTTGGAATGTACCGTACCAGACAACTACAGCAACTTGAGAGACCTCAGAGATTTCTAACTAAGGAAGTTCAGGGTCACCAGCACATGTCTTATATGGACAGACTGTAACTGTAGTCAGTAGCATATAGACTACTGGTTTACAGGGCTATCTCTGACACAAATCTAATGCAAATGCTGCACATCCATAAGTCAAATGGGACTAGAGTCACCCATTCCAGGGACCTCAATCTAGCCTGCAATATAAACAGGACCTGCTGGAGAGACAGATGCATATGTCAGATGTTGCCACTCCTCTGGAATAGGCTTCCAATGCATATCAAGCAGAGCACCTCCATGACCCTGTTTAACTGCAACCTGGGTGACTGGATATGAAAGTATACATTTCTGCCTAGGATTGCCTTGCCTTCAAGTTGGACATGGATAGTCCTTGCTAAAAAAACCTTGGACATAGACAATATCTCTCATTTAGTATTATATTGGAATTTAATAGCTAGACTTGTTAGGACCCTTGGGTCAATAGCCTAGCAGCATCCTATGAACCTATTATTACATGATCACATAAGTCTTGTCTCATACACAAAGTTGTTATGCTGTGATATACACAAGCAATTTACCATATGTTTTGATGCCTTGCAGCATTGTGTAATTCATTGTATGTGCAACTGTATTGTTACACCCAAGGATTACTGAGGTGGCAGCAGCGCCATTGTGTGAGCATTAGCATTTGTGTCAAGAAATGTTCTGCACGAGCCACAAACAGCTGTTCTCTAATTTGTCCTGATATGACATCAGGCCATTGAAACACAGCTTGCTTGTGAAACACATATAGGCATAGGTTGTGCAAATGATGCAAGTATGTGACATTGGTATAGCTCTATGTCTGTGTGCATAGAGTGTGGAATGTGATGAATGACCAAGGCTGTATGAAGGTCTTGTCACAAATCATTTATTCCAATACATATGAAATGTTAAGCAGAATGCACAACTATGCACAGATCTGTGTATGGATGTCAGCAGACATACACATCCAGAGGACTAAGACAACCTGCTAGGTCTGATAGTTTTTCTCACATGTCTCCACCCTGTCACTACTGGCCATCAGCCAATGTATACATGCAAACATTGCTCAGTTATTATTCTCAGCAAGGCAGCACATATGTGCACTCTGTACAGCTAATAACACAGAAGCAATGGGCCCTGACAACATCACAGGTTGCCTATAGCGTGACTTAAAACCTGACCTGCTAGAAACAGTCTTATCCATATGCTAACACAGCCTCTAGATGGCCTACGTTCCCATAGAAGGGTGTACAGCAACATGCATCCTTCTGACACGGGCAGACCATCACCTGCTCACCACTGATCATCACCGATGAGGGTTTCACCCTACTGTTTAAAAACATGTGCTAATCAACTGGCTCCTGTTTTTACTCAAATTTTTAATAAATTGTTAGAGCTGTATGAAATTCCCTTATGTTTCAAACAAGCCACAATCATTCCAGTTCCTAAAAAATCCTTTATAACAGGACTGAATGACTACAGGTCTGTTGCTTTGACATCAGTGGTCATGAAGACTTTTGAGAGGTTAGTGTTAGCTCACTTGAAGGATATTGCAGCTCCCTCATTGGACCCCCTTCAGTTTGCTTTTCCATAGAAACCGGTGAGTGCATGATGCAGTTATTATGGGCCTGCACTATATCTTGCAAAATCTTGACAACCCAAGGACATATGCAAGGATTCTGTTTGTGGACTTCAGCTCTGCATTTAATACAATGATTCCAGAACTTCTTCACTTGAAACTCTCCCAGTTTTCCATTCCTGCTTCCACCTGTCAATGTATCACCAGTTTTCTAACCAATAGGAAACAGCAGGTGAAACTGGGGAAATTTACATCTAGCTATCGCACGATTGATACAGGTGACCCCAGGGATGTGTGTTCTCCCCACTGCTATTCTCCATCTACAATAATGACTGCACCTATAAGATCCCCTCTGTTAAACTTATTAAACAAACAGATGATACAACTATCATTGGGTTCATCAAGAATGGTGATGAGTCTGCATACAGACAGGAGGTTGAGCAGCTGGCCTTTTGATGTAGTCAGAATAATTTTGAACTGAACACTCTTAAAATTGGAGAGATGACAGTGAACTTTAGGAGTGGCACTACAATATCCCCCTCCCTCTTTATATTTAATACTGCTATGTCAGTTGTGGAATCCTTCAAGTTTTTGGGATCTATAATCTCCCGGGACTTGAAGTGGGAGACCAATGTAGGGTCCATTATAAAAAAGGCACAACAGCAAATGTACTTTCTGGGATGGGTGAGGAAGTTCCACCTCCCACAGGTATTGTTGATTCAGTTCTGTACAGCAGTCATTTTGTCCTATTGTATTGCACTGTTTTTTGGAGCGTTTCTCCCCGGGCCTCCACTGAAAATGGGCACTTCTTGGCCCAGTGGACTTCCCCAGTAATCAAACTGAAATAAATAAATAAATAAATATTGTTCAGGCTACATCATGTTTGTTACATCTGTTCAATGTCTTCAAGAGAGCTACCAAGGGCATGCATGATGACAACACTGTTATTCTGTGTAACTTGACCTGGCCAAGACATTTGACACAAATCAACAGTCAAATCAGAGAAACTGTCACAAGTGGCCATAAACACCTATGTCATCAAGTGAGTTGACAACTGGAACATATACATGACAGAGAAATATGTTGGAATGCATAATATCACCTCTATGTAGAGGGCAGTGACCAGGTCCATACCTCAGGGCTTTGTGGTAGTCCCTTTCCAGTCCATTATTTGTCAGATATCAAAACTGACTTACATATCCTTTCTCCAACCAGCTTTGTGGAGCACTGCAAATTGTGGACAATCATTGAATCCAAGTTTGGTATTGGTATAATGCATACAGTATCAACACACACAAAGGATTAATGCCACAGCCATGGGGACAGGGTAGATGAAGGAAACTCATGGTGGGATTAGTTCTGTTATGAACGCTAATACACAAGATAATTATAACATGGACAACACATCCCTGTAAGTAGACAAAGTGGTATGCACATCTGTTAACTAGGCAGGATTGCTCTTTATTTATAATACAGGCTTAACATTGCCCCTCTGAACACTTCCAGAAAATGTTACATTTTGAGGTAGATGAGCTTGCTTCCCCTTAGAGATTGCTGACAAATCATAATAGTTGTACAAGTGTGTTCTTGCAGAACCATTTGTAATCACCCACCATAACATATGTTACATGAAAGACATGAGATTACTGATGGTATTATTCTGATATTAACCCTGATTGTGCTTGCTTCTGTCTACTGTTGTCCATGGGCTTGTTACTATGTGTCCCACTTGGTTGAGACATATGCTGACAATACATTCATATTCAGACAACTCATTTTGCACAGCTTCACAATATGCACATAATCCCTGTGCTACAGTATATGCCCTCCCTGATATATGTCCTGTCCTCTGTTCATGTCAGGAAGCTTATATCACAAAGTATCCACTCAACTGATATGTTACCATGTGTGGCAGTCACATAATGTACAATAACTGTGCAGTCCTTACTGTATCATGTTAATATGTGATTACTGTTCATGTTACAACTGTCTTTACTAACATGCCCTCATCTGCTGTACATTAACATGTTTCACTATACTCTTATTTACTTATTTTATTTTATTTTATTTTATTTACATTTGTTGACTGGGAGTGTTCGACTGGATGTAGGTCCATTTTCAGCAGAGGCCCGGGGAGAAAAGCTCCACAGTTAAAATATACAGACAGTAGTTACATTGGATTTACATAGCAATTAACAATTTGATCAGCATAGCAATTAACAATTACAAACATAGTTACAGATGAAGAGCATAGTACATCAGTAGACAACTAGAATCTTTATCATCTGCGAAGTACATAACAGACATTAACAATTATTACAATAAGAAGTTCCTGCTGTATAATAAGTAGTTAGGATTATGAGCATCCGAGCTTGCTATAATCAAGGTAGTTAGCAGGGTGGAAAGAAAGGTAGTGTGGGTGGATGGGGTGGGTGATATTAGAGGGGGAGTTGCAATGGCATAGCCAGCATGTTTTTAGGTGCACGTTTAGTAAAGTTTTGAGGTGGGTGCATGATGGTACAGAGGTACTTGTTGGTAGGAGGGAGTTCCATAATTTGGCTATTGCGCAAGAGAATAGTGCTTCTCCACCAGGGTTATTGGTTTTAGTGGCCTGTAAGTGATTTTTCTTGCTGGATCTTAGTGGTCTGGTGGTGCAATAGGGTTAGAGTAGATTCTGGAGGGATGGGACTTTTAGTGGAATGTTTACTAGTTTGTGGGTGAGTGTGAGCTGATACCATTGAAGGAGGTGAGGGAGTTCAAGCCAGCCCAGTTCAGCAAGTGAGAGACAGTGGTGACTACAGTAGGATGCCCCTGTGGCGAATTTGGTGATTTTGTTGTAACAGGTCTCGAACTTGTTTAGATTGCATTACCTTAGGTTGGTATATATTGGAGAGGCATAAAGTAGGGTGGAGATAAGGTGGGAATTTGCTACTGAAATCTTTGCTGCTTTGGTGAGAAGTTGCTTATTTCTGTATAATGCTTCTAGTCTAGTTTTTTGTGGACTTTTTTTATGATCATGGATATGTGAATGTCAAATTTGAGTTTATTGTCTATTTCCACTCCTAGCAATTTGGTGTGTTCAGATGGGTGTATAGTGGTGTTGTCTTTTGCTGTGATGTTAAAGTGAGAATTGTTTTGAGTATGTTTGGTGGGTTGGAAGATGAGTAGTTTAATTTTGTTTGGGTTGAGTATTAATTGGGCATAGGATAACCAAGTTTCAACAGAGGAAAAGGCTTACTGTGTGACTTTTGCAGTTTGGGTAGGGACTGGGCTGAGCAGATGATGGTTGAGTCATCTGCGTATTGTATGAGTGTGCCATGTTTGGTGGCAGAGGCTAGATTTTTGGTGAAAATAGAGAAGAGTAGGGGTCCAAGGATGGATCTTTGGGGAACCCCTTTAGAGACAGGTAGTTGGGGAGATTGTACAGTATATGCCCTCCCTAATATATGTCCTGTCCTCTATTCATGTCAGGAAGCTTATATCACAAAGTAGCCACTCTTTTCCTGTAGTTTTCAAACTACTCTTTCCCTGTATTTATTCCTACAGTTCATCTGCATGTCTCTTTTCAATATACATACTTCCCCTAACTATTTATTTATAATGCAGTCAATGTACCCTACCTGATCATTTACACAACTTTTATGCAGTATACCTGGCACAGGTTTCCACACTACTCTGCATTGTATCCACTTTCATCTAATGAGTTGGATCTATATACGTTGCATTATCAAAAATCTGGTAGTCACTGGGGCTCTCCACGGAATCTCAAAGACCTAGTTTGGCTATCGGTAAACAGGTATGCATGTCTCCAGGTGATCGTGTTGCTTCACACGGTTTTCTGGCCGGCAACACTGTTGCAGGCCATGAAACCATGCTTGTTTACATTTAAAAGCGATGTGCAGCATGCATATGTAATTAGCGCTGCTCCCCATGCAAGCAAATAAACTCAGTGTAGGCTTTGTGCTAAGCCTGCATGGAGTTTATTGAATCCCCAGGGATAATAATCTTAGAATATAGAACAGTAGTGAGTCAGGACATAACATTTCATAATTGCAAGTCTACTGTTTTCTTTTCCATCTGTATGTCCCAGGAGTGCAAATAACATTCAAGACTAATCTTATTGTTTACTATTTTATGACAGGAATATTTGCATTATTAACATTTGAGTTTCATTGTGATATGTACTGACAGATAGTACGTATATAACAAAATATGTTGTCGCCATCATTTGTAACTCTCCTATTTTAAGTTATCCCATTATCCAAACTTATGTAAAAGACTCTTTTTTTTTTGCTCCTCTGCTGAACATGCCTGATGGTGATGACTCTACCACGTTTAAAAATTTTCCATTCACTCATAGGTAAAGACAGCCAGGCATTCCTAGGCTAGATAACTGCCTACAATCTCTTCTTTCCTAGCCCGGATGCCTAACGAGCTGATTTATTCCCTGCTGGTCAGAGTCAGATGGTGGGCTGTAGAAAGCACAGCATACTCACCAGAGAAGTTTCTCCTCTGTTTAGCTATTCTTTTAATTGCCACTGAATAGTCTACTGTTTTGAACATGCCTCTGCATGCTGACATCCCCAGCGACTGTACTTGCACAGGAGCATGGTGTGCTTGGGAAGCCTTTGCTCTAATGGTGCAACACTTTTTGCTGCCAATAGGTGTCACTCAAGTGGAGAGTCATAAACACTTCTTCCCCTCAAGAATGAGACGTTAACAGCAGCCAGTCGTTCCTTTGCTCCTTGTCCCACTTCTGCCAGAGATCCAGCTGCTAAGTGAACTGGAGTTGTCTAGGTGACAGTCAGGGCTTCATCTCTCCACAGTTGGAATGTCTTACTTACTAAACTTTCTGTCAGGGTACTGATATATATCCTCAAGAGTAACCACTGTTAAGTACTTTCATTGATTAAACCATGCTTTGGACTTCGAACAGGTTTGACAAACTTCTCCAAAACTGTGCCTGCATTATGCACCTAGTTACAAAATGTCAATCATAATCAGCAATGAAGGGCTAAAAACAAAAATAAAAGCATTTTTAAATGCAATGGCATATTGCTACTTGGCTTAATATTTGTTTGCATTATTTCCCCTTACTATGATTATTGTTGCATCGTAACTGTAAAGAAATTCTTCTGCACTTCTTATCATTTTGTACATAAAACGAGCTGCATAATTACTGTATGGTTTGTAAACATCGTATTTATTTTGCCAAATGTATAATTATTGTATATGTATTTGTTATATGTGCCTCTTGTAAGCTCTGGTCTTGACTGAAAAGAGTTGATTAAGCAGTGCACCCACGCAATTAAAAAATTTAAATTAATAATAATAGTAATAATAATAATAACAATGTGCACCAACTGCCAAACCAAATTAGATTAATATGAATGAATGGATTACTGCTTGCTGCAACAAAATGGGCTTTGTGCCCACTAAATTGTGCACAGCGACGGTTATCCCACTCCACAAAGGGGGAGCCACCATGGACCCAGGGAACTACCACCCCATTAGCCTAATGAGCCTGGTCTGCAAGGCCATGGAACGTATCATCATGGAACTTATAAACAAAGACATTGGTATCTCCAAGCACAACCTAGAGCTGTTTACTGAATTTCCTGTTTGCACTTATTTTTAAAATTGTTTTTTTTCTCAAAACTTGCATTTTATCTGTCTTTGGCCTAGCACTCTTGTGTGGGGTCATTTACTGCACTGTTATAACTTGTTGATACTTGTGAACCTCTGCTATCTCTGAAAAAAACAAAAAAACAAAAAAAATCTTGCTTTTTTCCTACTTTTCTGAGATTTAAAAAAGTTCAGTTACATGCTTGCTGTTCTTGAACTGTTTGTAAGTTTCTTGGAGGCCATTTTTTGCTTGGGCTAAAGGGAAGTCTCTCTGTTGATCAGTGGCAGTGAAAAACATTGAGCAGCCTGACTGCCCCTGTGGGAGTGGTTACTGACTTGAAACTGTAGTTTTATTGGCCATTTTGGGTCAATTCCTAACTCCTTCATCTTCCTCTCTTAAAACCCTCTTTTGCGCGTTTTTGCACATTTTTGTGCATAGCGCAACATCGGGCAGCGCTGCCTAATTGGGTTTAAACTATTCCTGGCTCCACAAAGTCTGCTCTTCACTTTTTCCCTTAGAACTGTTCTATCTCTCAATTTAAACACCATATTCTCATTCTAAGGCCCTTCACTGGTCCAATTAAGTAATCCTACAAGTTAGCACTATTAAACCATAAGCAATACTTACTCTTATACTCTCTATGATTACCCTGTCCTCTATTGGTCCGTCTTAAATTCAGTTTCCCTATATTACTCTAGCATGTCCAAAGGTCAGTCAATGGTTTCCTCTCCAGTCCAGCTGGTGAATCTGGGAATTTTGAGGCAATGTTTCAACTGTCTCATGTACACGGACAACCCTCTCCTCCTCCAAACAGGTTCAAATATATGTGAGAGATGCAACTATTTAGTCAAACTGGAGGCTGAGCTCTCTCATCTCAAAACTGGTGTAACCAGTCAGGAGGAGAAGGTAACCTCACACAACACAATTCCAGTATCACATAGTCCCACCACATCAGCGAACCAAACACATAAATACACAAAAACATACTCGGAGGCTCTAAATAAAAAGCAACAGAGACCTCCAAAGCAGACATCCAAGCAAACGATACCTCAAAACAAAACACGCACAACACATAGCCCACAAAGTCAGTGTGCCAAGCAGCAAACAGCCCTTAAGGCTGAATAACACACCTGATACTTTTGTAATAGGTGACTCTATTGTCAGACACACTGATGTCCCGCTCACCAGGCTGAATAAAGAGAAGGTCACGGTGAGCTGCCTGTCGGGTGCTAGGATCCGCCACATAACGCAAGCACTCAGGTCACTCCAAAGCAAATACAAATATGACTCAGTCATTGTACATGCTGGTGTGAATGACCTGAGATGTACCTCCCTGGACTACATGAAAAGAGACATAGAGGAGCTCTCTGATCATGTAGCCCAGGCTGGTATGACCCTGACTTTGAGCAGCATTTTACCCTCACCTAGAATGATGCCACAGTACAAAGACAAAATGATCGATTTTAACAATTGGCTAAAATTTTGGTGTCATTCAAAGGGGATCCAGTGTCTGTCAGCCTGGGATGACATGCTCGACAAGCCATGTTGCTTCGCTAGGGACGGCTTGTACCTGTCACCACTGGGCTTTCGGATATTGGCAAAGGCTCTTGCCACCCCCATAGTGCCTTTTTTAGGCAAGGCTCAAAAGTCAAACCCACCCCCATAGACGGCACAAGGAACAAGAAACTAAGGGTAATGCTGCTTAACGCCAGAAGTCTTAACCTCAAGATGCACGCACTCGAAGCTCTCCTCAGTATGGAGAACATCAATATCTGTGCAGTGACAGAAACCTGGTTCAAGGCTCCAGAGAGCACCCCAGCACTACCAGGCTATACCTCATATCATGCTTTTCGGCCCCAAAACCCAGACCGAATCATAAAAGGAGGGGGAGTTTCCATATTTATCAAGGATATCCACACCTCCAGGTTAGTGGCATTGCACGAAGTATCTGAGACCATCCATGTGCAACTAACAGTGGGCAAGACTGCTTTTCAGTTTATAGCATCCTACAGACCACCCTCTCAAAGTCAGGAATCCCACTCGGCTTTCCTGAAAACATTGGAGAACATGAAGATCTCTCCGAACACCATTATATTGGCCGACTTCAACTACCCAAACATTGACTGGGAGCACTACTCAAGCCCCAGCACCTTAGCCCAAAGGTTCCTGGAAATTATAAACTCAAATGCTATGGAACAACTAGTCACCACTCCCACAAGAGGGGACAACATACTAGACCTGATCATTACCAACATGGGGACTCTATGCTCCACACCAGAAGTATATCCCTCATTGGTAAGATCAGACCATGAATTAATTTCACTGGATGTCCACATCCCGACCCCACCCCCAGCCCAGAAAACCACAGTGAAAAACTTCTCAAAAGCGAACTTCTCACTTCTCAAAACTGAAGTGGAATCCTTCAAGGCCCCAGGGCCAGTGGAAACTACAGCCCAAACTGCAGAATCCTGTATAAACGCATTCTACGGACATCTCCAGGAATGCATGGATCATGCTATCCCAAAGAAAACCAAGACCCAATCATCCAAAGGCAGGCGTCCAGTCTGGTGGACCCCTGCCATAAATAAACTGTACAACAGAAGGAGAAAGCTACTACATGATAGAGCAAAATCCCTAATAGGGAAGGCATCTATGATCAGTACTAGCAAAAAATTACGATCCCTCATAAAATCCTCCAAGGCCAGCTTCGAGAGAAAAATTGCACAGGACACCAAAGACAATCATAAGGCTTTTTTCAGTTATGTTAGGAACCTGGGATGCAACTCCCAGACTTGTTCTGAGTTGATTCTAAACGACAAAAAACACACTGAACCCACAGACATCGCCAATATCTTGGCAGACAGGTTCAGTGCAAACTTCTCCACCCCCCCCCCAAAAAGAGCAAGTATCTATCCCGGCAGAGGGCTGCCTCCCAAACATCTCTGATGCTGAGGTGAAGGCTGCCCTCTCCAAAGCAAAAAACAATGCTTCCATGGGACCAGATGGCGTCCCAGGTTGCGTCCTACATGAACTCCAAGAGGAACTAATCCCTCAAATAAAACAGCTATACAATTTCAGCCTCACTACAGGATATGTGCCCACAGAATGGCGTACAGCAACAGTGGTCCCACTCCACAAAGGTGGAGCCTCTATGGACCCTGGAAATTATCGCCCCATAAGCCTGACTAGCTTAGTCTGCAAGGCTATGGAGAGGATCATCATGGAGCTCATAAACAAAGTCATTGGGGACCTACAGACACTAGATCCTACCCAGTTCGGCTTTGTCAAGGGCAGATCCTGCCTTTTGAACCTGGTTGACTTCTTCGAAACAGTCACCAAAGCCATAGATGAAGGGAAGGCAGTCCACACAGCCTATCTGGACCTTGCAAAGGCATTTGACACAGTACCCCACTCGGGCATCATAGATAAGCTATCCAGCTTAAATATAAACCCCTATGTCACAAGATGGGTCGCAAACTGGCTCAAAGACAGAACCCACAGAGTGAGAGTTGCTGGAGCCATGTCAGACTCGAAACCGGTCACAAGTGGCGTCCCACAGGGTTCTGTCCTGGGACCACTCTTGTTCGGTATATACTTTTCCAAGGTACAGGCAAATGTGGGAGGACTATGGCTCACCAAGTTTGCAGACAACTGCAAACTGGGCACCATAATCTGACTCTCCAGCTGACACAAACATCCTTCAAAAAGGTCTCACAGAGACAGATAACTGGTGCCAGCGCCATGGTTTAAAGCTAAATGCCAAAAAATGTATAGTCATACCCTTTGGCAAAAACAATGTACCCACAAATTACCACATTGGCGGAAACCCATTAAGTACAGAGAAAGTTATTAGGGACCTGGGGACCCAAATTGATAGCAATCTCTCCTTTGAAAACCACATTGCCAAAGTGGTTAGAAAGACCTTCTACATAGCCCACCTCATCACGAAGGGTTTCACATCTAGATCAAGAGATGTAATCGTGCCCCTTTATTCATCCCTCATCAGGCCCATCATAGAATACAATGCCCCTTTTGGGATGTACCTTACCCGACACCTGCAGCAATTAGAAAGACCCCAAAAGTATCTCACCAAGAGGATCAAGGGTCTCAAACAGATGCCATATGCTGCTCGGTTAAAAAACTCCAGCTCTACTCAGTTGCATACCGCCTACTTCGAGGTGATCTATGCCTGACATACAAAGCTATGTCAAATCCAGAATTAATGGACATGCTCCACCTCAGTAAATCTAAATCCCTTAGAGCCACACGCTCGAGGGACTTGAACCTCAGCACAGAAATAAATAGAACTTGCTGGAGGGACAGGTTCATAACCCAGAGGCTCCCTTCGCTCTGGAATAGAATTCCAGTTCATGTGAGGCAGAGCACCTTACTGAATCTCTTCAAGAAGAATCTCGATAGGTGGACGGGGGATCATAGGTTTGTCCCAGGGATTACTCCCGTGTCACTATTAGACAGAGGCACAGTAAACTAAACCTTAAAAAGGGCACAGTATACTCAAATCAAGGGGTGGCGTAAGCCATACAGAATCGGGCTAGGCTTATAATTGCCCCAGGGCAGATAGCCTAATATGAATCTATGAACTCTGGACCCCACCCAGTTCGGGTTTGTAAAAGGCAGATCATGTCTTCTAAACATACCTCTCAACCTGGAAACATCAAAAATCTGGACAAGGCCCATGAAAAATAGGTACAAATCTGTACGCTGATTAACATAAAATATGCATACATAATTAACCCCGCCCACTCCGATGGAATTGTGAGATGCCAACTTTCAAATGCAAACTGAAGAACAGACAACCAAAATATGGCACCAGACTTCAGAGTCCCCCTGCAGCCATTCCAATATCCCATTACCTGGCTATTTCACCCAATTTACCATAAACACTGTGTGCATACTGCTTTATTTCTACAATGAAATCCATTGTGAATCTCATAAAAAATGTACACACAAAGAGCATGCATAACTCATTAAGTAATAAAAGTTACACTATTCAAGAGAATTAGTACAAAAATTATGTCAAAACATTATCCCTCTTTGCTGGCTTTACCTCCTTAAAGTTTATCACTTTGAATTATTATGACACCATATGTTAAAGAAGCCTTATGAAGCAGAGCTGTTTTTATCACTGACACAATTCAGTGTTTGTAATTACCCAAGCAGTCAGCTGAGAAATCTTTAAAATAGATATGAATTTAAGGTCATACTCCTTGTATAATCACACATTTATGAACGTTTGCAGTTTTATAGTTCATATTTCATGGCAACTAGCTTCAAATATTTATTAGTAATAGGTTGGTGTTAAATTCATTAACCAGCTGTAGAACAGATTAGATCATTACTCAGCTTTCACCAAACTACTGAAACAAATGTCACCTCCATAGACTTGTACTTTAAGGTTGAATACATTAGGGCAGGAAGTGTTAAAATGTGCATATTGGCGGACACTTAAAAAAATTAACAAACATATGGAAATCTGAAATTTATGTCGAGCTGAAAGAAATGTATATAGCAAATAACAATAGTTACAACTTTTAACTCTCTGTCTATTAAAACTGGTGTAACCAAGGATACTCTGATTATGTCACTGTTCGTGTTGTTTAATTTATTCTTTATCTTTTGGGATCTTTGGTAGATGAACCAGGAGGAATTTTGAGCAAACTTCTGAGATTGTTCTTAATTTCTATAACCATGAAACTTGTTGGATTTTACCTCCTCATTTCAAGTATAAAGAAAACATTCAGTTAAAATACATAGAGGCAGATAGCTGACAATTTGTCAGTTAGGCCTCATATATTTTTGACAAATTCAGCTTTGGAAGACAAGGCATGGAACAAGTGATATAAGTCTCTCTACAGTCATGTTGCATTTAATCCATTTCCTGGCAGTTTAATGATTGTGAGTAGTGACAAAATTTAAGACTTTCATATTCAAAAAACAAAAATCAGGCAAGAGAAAAAAATGCAACAGCATTTCATTTTAAATTTGGAAAGAGGTTAGTGTTTTAGATGCTGCTTAAAACTTTCCGTCCTTTCTCCCTGGGGCATTCTGTCCAAACTCCCGTTCGTGTTATGCATCATTCATCATATATGTCATGTATGTCAGATCTGCATTTGATCATTGCCTGGTACCTGGCATACAGTTTAGCCATTCTCAGAGGTGTTCTGCTTATTTGTATGCGTGATATGTGAAGAGCATGATCAGGGCAATGTAAGTGCTTTAACAAGGGAAATTAACATGGGGAACAAAAAGAGTTTCAGTTGGCTACCTACTGATATGCTGAGTGCCAAGCTACTGAAAAAAATACCAGAAATGCAAAAAGAGTGAGACTCTTCTCCTTTGTCCTCTGCATCCCCTGAACCTGCTGCATTCTTTGAACTCAGGCTGTCAGGGGAAAGTCTTTCTGAACCTTGTATAAAATGTACGGGCAGAAAGTGTACACACACACACTAACTTTCATCTAACAGTGGGATATTTACTCTAGCATTGTCAAAACTGTCAATATCCATTTCATTTCATCCTCCAAAATGCAGTTATATTCATTCATATGGATTATCTTGAAAAATATTCATTTCTCATCAAGCTGACAAATTAATACAATCAATAGGAAGTCACCACTTGCAAACAAAATGCTAATAAACTGCAGAAGATGTTTCAGTGTACATAAATTCTAATCCTGATGATGCCTGATTTTACACGTGGTATTAGAAGTAGTAGGAATGCATAAAATGACTCTGTACACAGTTTTGAGTGAAGTGTCTAACTAGTAACTATTTACTATAACACTGCCCATCACACGCAATGTGATGCTGCCAGCGAGGGCACCTTTCCCCAAAAAGTTTAGCTTCTTTCTTAAAATTACTATTCAAGCAAAACACATGTTCAGCTATGTGGTACTCGGGACCGCAGATACAGTGCGTGGGTTCAAACATTAAACGGAATAAACTATTTTCACACTGAAACACAACACAACAATCAACACGCGTACCAAAACCTGACAGCCGTTAATTAGTTGCCTTGTGCATTAGCAGCATGTGAGAAAAGGCAACGGTGTCTACCAAATATCCGACTCAACGTGACCATAATAACATAAAAGAAAACTGACATACGTCCAAGGAGAGCCTCACAACCACGTACAATAATGCATAAAATAATCTAATGTAAGAGAGGAACACAACAGTCTTAAATCACGATTATGAACTGCAAACATCCTGATATGATACACTTACAAAGGACCTTGATGCAGGGATTATAACAGAGAAAGAAAACTAATTATGCCCCACGCATATGCTACAATACAGCAACTCAAACGTTAAAGCACAGCTCTTCCAATCTCATTCTGCCTTTCATTCAACAGTACACATTATTACCTGGTACAGATGCGCCCTGAAAAGGAGCAACAGCAGACCATTCAATCCTGCAATATGCGCACAGGCTCGCATCGCTGGCCCCTTTGCTGCTGCCATAAAAACCATGAGCTCGCATTCCCACCGTTAAAACCGCCAGCCGGAAATGATGATGCGAGCTCCATGAGCTCAATTCCGACTGGCTGGTAGCCTGACGGTGCTGACGTCATCACGCACGTGATGACGTCAGCTCCGACAGCGCGAAATTCTAAAAAAATAAAAGAAAAATCGGAAATGAAGGGGTGCCAATCGGGAATCGTGGCACCCCTTCATTTGGACCCCAAAACTCGGTAAAAACCGAGTAATTTGGAACGGTTGGGAGGTATGCTTCTAAACCTGATAGAGTTCTTTGAAGCAGTCACCAAAGCTGTAGACAAGGGTAAGGTGGTTCACACAGCCTATCTAGATCTTGCCAAGGCTTTTGACACCATCCCCCACTCTGGAATTATAGATAAACTCACTAAACTAGGTATAAATCCCTATGTCACAAGATGGGTTGCCAACTGGCTGACTGACAGAACCCACACTGTGAAAGTAGCAGACTCCAAATCTGACTTCAGACCAGTGACAAGTGGAGTACCGCAGGGTTCAGTCCTGGGTCCTCTCCTGTTTGGTATCTACTTTTCTGAAGTATAGGCTAACACAGAAGGTCTTTGGCTAATGAAGTTCACAGATGACTGCAAACTAGGAGCCATAATCGAAACTCCTAACGATGTGGACATCCTAACAAAGGGCCTCACTGAGACAGATGCCTGGTTTCAAAGCCATGGCCTCAAGCTCATTACCAAAAAGTGTACTGTCATCCCCTTTGGTAAAAACTCTGTAACCATGAGCTACCACACAGGTGGACAGTAGTCTCTCCATTGATAATCACATCACCACAGTAGTCAGGAAATCCTTCTACATGGCACACCTCATCACAAAAGGTTTCTCATCCAGGAAAAAAGAGGTCATTGTTCCACTCTACTTGTCACTCACAAGACCCATTTTAGAGTACAACTCCCCTTTTGGTATGTACCGCACAAGACATCTACAACAACTAGAAAGGCTGCAGAAATACCTCACAAAGAGGATTATTGGCCTCAAACAGATGCCCTATGCAGACCGTCTCAAAAAACTCCAGCTTTACTATGCCGCATATTGCCTACTCAGAGGCAATCTCTGCCTAACATACAAAGCAATGTCAAACCCAGAGCTGTTGGACATGCTCCACTTAAGAAAATCTCAATCCCTCCGAGCTACATGCTCTAGGGACCTAAACCTTGTCACCACAATAAACAGAACATGCTGGAGGGATAGATTCCTGTCCCAGAGACATCCCATACTCTGGAACAAACTACCTATCTATATCAAACAAAGCTCCTCATTAGCACTTTTCAAGAAAAATCTTGATGATTGGATGGGAAATAGGAAATTCATCCCGGGGATCACCTCTGTGGCTCTGCCCAACAGGTGCACAGGAAAATAATTTTCTTAGGTGGCGAAAGCCAGGGTACCTTTTTGGCTAGGCTTATATAGGCCCTAGGGCCAATAGCCTAGTACCTACCTATGAACCTATGAACAAGTGTATTGGAGGAAAAGTTGATGAGCAAACAAAGAGCAAAACCAATGCTTCAAATGTATTTGCCAGTAACCAAAGCCATCTGAATTATAAGCCTTCACTGGTTATAGCTATGTACATTGCTGGAAGGATATGGCATACAGGCAGAATTTTGGAAGCTTTGTTTTAGTAAGTCACATCATTTCTCTTTCACGCCAAACTGCAATCTGGACTTGTTTCACAGTGGTGTCTTTTGTTTTTGAAAATTCTTTTGTGATATCACCTGCTGTAACTAATATTCATACAGATTATCTTTTGCTGTATTACTATAAATTATCTGTTTTAAACTGCAGCTGTACAATATTCATCATAAATGTATTTTTTATGAATTATTTATCTTTTCCCCAAGCATAGGCTGAAAATGGATGAGTAGGATCAGTGTTCCTCTACCTAGGTTTACAAATAGCAATAAAATAAGACTTTTCCTCCATATAGATAAAGCAGTATCAACCAATGGAATATACAGCGCTAAAGACTCAGACTGATAACAGTGGCAATCAGAGCAGCAGGGCATGATTTTCTATGTTTTAGTGTTAATTACCTTTTTCACAATATTGATTGTGACAAATAAAGGTTAGATGCTTCCCTACAATACAGAAAATAATAAAAGAAATATTTAGTATCATAGAGTCAAAAAATCACTGATATTCCAAAGCTATCAAGTCTTTTGACCATTTATGCCTTGCCAGCGCCATCCTTCAGATCACAATTCCTTTCTCATAGAGGGATTTGTGAGAACCCATCCAGTCATCTAGATTATGTCCAAGGAAGATAGTGAGTCACATAGGTTAACATGCAGAGGAAGTTTATTCCATGAGTTTGGGAGACACTGGTTTCTAAACCTGTCCCTTTATTGTATTTTATATATCTGCCGATGAAAATTTAGGTCCCAGTTTCTAGTATCTTGGAGCCATTCAACTTACAAAGATACATGAGGTCCAAGACAATTGGGTCTGTAATGACATGATAAAGGTGAAATACATGTCTCCTCAAAACTTTATAAGACAGTGAATAATGGATAAGAGCTTCTTGTCTCTCCTGTAAGCTAAGGGACTTTAGGCCTGTAATCTTTTTGGTCCAAAGCTTTTGGGGTCTTTCTGCTTGATTAATATATCTGGTGAGATATATCCTACAGGGAGCATTGCACTTGACGATTGGTCCAATCAGTTCTGAGTATGGGGGAAGTGATTATTTAGACCTTGAAGATATTCTTTGGCAATTAGTTGCACTAAATAAACATTTATTTTTGACAACCATTGTCACATGATTGTCAAAATAGATGGAATTATCAACCCACATTCTTAGGTCACTGACTGTTGCACTAAATAAACATTTATTTTTGACAACCATTGTCACATGATTGTCAAAATAGATGGAATTATCAACCCACATTCTTAGGTCACTGACTATATTTGTCTTTTGTTGTGATGTGTTATCTATACAATATAGAGTGGAGAGGTTGTTCACTTAAAAATATGATGCTGCTCTGTGTAATATTAAGAGTTTACTAGGGTGAGTTCATACTGGAGGGTTTGGGTATCAGAGTGTGATTAAAAACAACCCCTAGTTCACAGTCATTTGAAAACTTTAACTAGAGGTCTGAGAAATAAAGCCCGAAAAAAGGAGAGGTCCCAGCACCAAGTCCTGAATGTTGCTGCTGATCACTTTTGTACTTCCTGATGAGGTGTATTTTTATTTGTGCTGTCAGACTGATAAGGGACACACTATTTTGTAGTTACATAATCTACCGAGTGATGGACTTATTTATACAGATTATTATAAGTATTCTTCCGACGAGATAGATGTAAGTAAGTCAAAGTCTTAACCAAATTACCCAGTAGTCTAACAGAGCTGTTTGCACATTTTCTTGGATTGTATGAGTGTACTTGAAAGGGTAATTATTCTGCTTAATCTATCACAGAATTTTTTTTCTGATTTGTCCTGGCTGCAATAAATTACTTATAAAGGTCAACTATGTGCATTGTTTTAAAAATATTTCTGCAAGTAGAATTTTCTGTGCTGCAAGCATTTTGATTTAGCTTTTCAGCTTACTGTGACATTCTGCTCTGTACAGTTTGTTATCACTGAACATCACAATTCCAAATTCAGTACAAAGGGTAAGGGTCACATCTCCCACACAAAAGAAGAATATTTATTTCCTTAAATCAGCAACTGAAAAGAATAACAGATATTGTAAAAAGAAAATAACTTCTCTCACTCATGGGTGCCAGGGTATTGTAATTAGTGCTGAAAACTAATAATTAGTGAGAATGTACTGAAAACAGCTGCAGCAGCTAATCTCAAATGGATTTTAACATTTGATCTGTGGAGTTAAGTATTTCATTTAGCCAGAGGAAAAGTAAAGTCCCAGTTTCACATCAAAAAAACTTTGTTTGCAGATTTGTTTAATGTTTGCAGGCTTTTTAAATAAAATCAGTTGTAATTAGAAGTCTAATAAGTGACTTTATAGTTAAAACCTGCATTCTAATGTGTCCAATGTTCAGAGATTTAGTGCAATGATAATGCTAAAAACTGTGTCTAAAAAGTTAATGTATTTTAAGATAATGATGTCACAGAATAACATTTCTCATTTACAAATTGCTTCAAGCAGGGGACAGGAGACAGTTTCTTAGAGATCTACATACCTGTATGTTATAAAACATTCAGAATGTTATGATTTCTCTTATATACAGTTAGACTCCTTGAGATAATTAAAAATCAAGACAGAAAAGGTATTGCATAGCCTGTACAAGGTTCAATGGAAGAAGTGGTCCTTGCAGCTTGGTCTCGTGTTATGCTTTCACAAGAGGCTCATCACTCTAAACAGTCAATTCCACTAGTGTCTTCTCTTTCTGTCAAAAGGGCATTATGATTTTTTCCTAGTTTAATACACAAAGTTGTTCTATCATGCCTGATTAAACTATATGGTTAGCTCTAAGAAAAAGTTCAACAGCTCTTTCTTCATGGATGGTCACTGCAAAGTAAAGCATTTTTGGGTTTTCTAATCAGCTGAGCTGGGTTCTGTTGATGTTTCTATGCCAGAGAAGGCTAATGGTGCAATGCAAATTGCAGATGTAAAAGACATGAGGCTCCCAAATAATAAAATGGGAGAGCAAAGTAAAGAAATAATACCTGATGTTTTTGATCATCAATGCACATCAAATTTTGTATTCAAAGTTTGCACCAAAGGCTAATTTTGAACCACATTAAAATGACTAATGTGATTAGTATAAATTTTAATCAACTTAATATTATAGGGGCTCTCACATATGCAACATCGTCTAGAAGATTTAGAATTTTTGCTTGGAAAAATACCTCTTATTCTCTTAGTGCAAAACATCTGGATAACACTTAAAATAATGGGGGGACAAAGGCCCAAAAATTGGGACAGATTTTAAATATTCCCCCAGATTCACGAATCCTCCGTGTAAGACTTAATAAGTCTTACTCGGAGGCTGCAGTTGAACGGTATGACATCAGCGTGCCATGAATATTTATGAGGGCACACTGACTCAACCGTAACTCTTACACGGACTGAGTATGAAAGCAGGGGGAGTGTCTGACTGCCAAGCAGTCTAAATGTCCTCGCCCCTGCAAGTGTAGTAAAAGCAAAATGTCAACACACAAGAGTGAGTTCGCTCAAATGTACTTGCACCCAACACCACACTCCTTGATACTGTAAACCCCCATCACAGTTATAAAAAGTGAAATATGTAATTTTTTTAAATCCATGATATGATTGCCTGTATTTGCGAGTGTGTGCGCGGGTGTGCTCATTGCTTAGCTATAGTTAGCAATTCCGACATGGAAGAGCATAAGAAAGAACGTTTATGCAAATCACACCAAATTGCAATGGTGTAATGGTAGAGCATATGCACGAAAAGGAGGCATTCACAGTTCGAGTCCCACCACTCCCCTTCTTATTTATGTTTAATTCAGTATTAGAAATAATACCAGACATATGATTAAAATTTTATTAAAAGCAGTGACATGGCCAATGTATCAGTGAACAAAATTATATATTTTTAAAGGACTCAGATATAGAATAGCTTGCTGTGAAGCAACGCTTTACCCAGCTAAACAGAGGTGCCCATACCTAAATAGCACTTTAGCCAGCTAAACAGAGGTGCCCATAGTTTAATAGTGCTTTACTCAGCTAAACAAAGGTGCCCATAGTTTAATAGCGCTTTACCCAGCGCAATAGAGTTGCCCAAAGTTTAAAAGCATTTTACCCAGTGCAATAGAGTTGCCCAAAGTTTAAAAGCGCTTTTCCCAGCGCAATGTGTTTGTGCGGACGTGCGCGCCGCACCAACCAGGGCACGGTAGGGCACCGGGGAGCAACGTAGATCTAGGTTGCTTAAACGCAGCCACAACCCCTAGCCTGTCTAGACAGTATTAAAATAAAAGAGTGACAAGGTTCGAACCCAGGACCCTGTGCATCATAATCAAAACACAGAACCACTAAGCCATGACAGCTTAGAAGAAACAGCCACTACTAGCATACATATACTTATACTAAGCAGGTCTGCAGTCAGCTTAGAATTCTCAAAAACGGCCAATCACAAAAAATTGCGGGAAATGCGGCATATTTAAGCCCCATCGGCAGGAATACTCACCATAACTGATTGTAGTACCCATTTGCAGTCAGGATAGCAGGTGTCGGAGAGGGTAATTGCTTTAGAGCGCAAAGGTGGGGCATTGAGGAGACCAAATATATGGTTTGGCTCCTAGTCCACCAACATGAAGGCTGACTCATGCAGGGCCAGGTTCAATGGGGAGCGTACAAGGCAGAGGCATGGAACCAGTTGGCACATGATCTTACCAGTGCCACAGGCATTCCTAGGACTGGTGAACAGGTCCATCACCACCATGCGGACCTGAAGCGACGAAAGGAGGACCAACTGAACCGATGGATCAAGGAGGCCATGTACTTAAGTATGTAAGAAATGCTATCCTAGCCTATAGTATGGATAGGTATGTTCCAATATCCCTTCATTTATATTACAGCTGCAGGTGTTCGTTCCGTGAATCAGCATGCCTATGCTGATAGGCTGGTATGGCTGCACCACTAGACAGGTTAGTAATTATTCAGCTGGTATTATTATAGAATATAAGTGAGACAGCCTGTAAAAGAGTTCAGTGTTGTAACCCAGTAATAAAGGTCAAATAAGCCTAGAATAAAGCTTCTGCTAGTATTCTAAGATCAGATAAGTGATGCAGCCTGAAAAAGAGTATTGTAATCCATTAATAAAGAGTAAACAAGTCTCAAATAGAGTTTCCATCTGTATTGTAATATCAGATAACTGCTTCAGCCTGAAAATGAGTGCTCTAATCCATCAATAAAGGACAGACAAGTCATGAATACATCCTTGTATATACTGACATATGAAATAAGTGAGTTAGCTGGAAAGGATTGTTGTAACCCAGTAATAAATGTTAATAAAGCCTGGAATTAAGTACAATCCTGAGATGTAAATATAAAATAAGTGAGAGAGTGTGAGAAAGAGTTTGAAGCTACCAATAAAGGTGTAAGAAGTCTGGAATAAAGGTATACTGCATGCACTACATAATGCAATGAATGAGACAGCCACAACCAAAGAGTAAAATGTTTTTAATAAAGTACAATACCTGGACTCTGTCCATCCCACATTTTGGATATGTTGTTGTAGCCTTGCATTATGGAGATAGTATAGTTGTATGAAATGCTGAACATCCACAGTTGTCTAGGCCCATATAAACTGGCTGATGGGAATGCAAGTACCTCAGAAGAATATTTATAGTCCTCAACTGTTTCATGTATAGTATGTACATGTTAATCTGGTACATGAGCAGCTTGTGCTTGTGATCCCACAGATGTCAGTGTGTTGCTAGAACTGTACGTAACTGTTCAAATGTAGCAGGATACTTTACCTGAACACAGCCAGATATGAACATATATGAATACAAATGGAATGTATATTAATGTAGCAGTAACATCTCCATCACCAACATTTCTAAGGTTACATACAGGGAACTGTACTAATACATGTAGGGGATATATATCTGCATCTAGTAGGAATGTACAGTATATGTATAGGTATTTTAAGTTGTTAATGTAATATTTTACCACCCTACGTTATGTTCACAAATGATGCCATTCCACACCAAAATGGGTATGTGTATTCACAATTAATTCCTATGGACATTTGTCCTGTTGTTTTATACATATCTGCATGTACGTTGATGCATGTGCCCTTTTCACATATCCAAACCTGATGGCCTGTTGCCACCAATCAACCCTGCATGCTGTTGGAATGTCCACTGTTGTTCTAAATATGCATCTGTTATGCTTGCTGTTCAACGTTTTGAATTCATGTGTGTTTGGTTAATGGGAATACTAATGCATGCTGTTACAACTAATTTGGAATGATGTTGTTTGTTACTAACCCAAAATGCCATTAAATACTGCTAACCATAGGACAACTGGGAAGGCGGGTCCCAGCGGACCCACCTCTCCCACCTCATCTGGCAATTGCACCTGGCACCAGTGCCCAGCCCAGGACCTCCTCCTCCAGCGGCCCTGTGCCACCTATGGGTGGAAGCGCTGCAGGGGATGGGGCTCGCCCCCCCTCTGCAAGCGTGGCCAGAGGAGAGCCTCCACTCACCCTCCAAAGGGTCCGGGCTGTGGTGTGTAGTGAGATCAGGCATTTTGTGACTGATCCCCTACCCCAGCTTGAGGAGATAGTGGCGCAGCTCATGGGTGTGCCTGCCACTCCTATCCAGCCCCCAGCAGAGCCTCGGCGTGGGCTGTGAAGGTGCAGTGGTAACTGCCCATGGGTGGGGTTCTCAGTTCCACTGTTGCCATCTGTGGGCTCATGGGCTTGCGCTATCCAAATATCCATCCCTGTCAATTGTGTTTACCCACCACATGTGTCATACTCCACCCCTGTATGCGTCTTGTTTGTCTTGTCTGTTAACCTCCCCAACCCACCTCCCCACAATATTCCTACTTTCTTCACCTCACATTCCACTCTTACCTGAAAAAAACAAAAAAACAAAAAGGGCAATCTGTACCCGCAAAAAAATTACGCCCCATACATAGCTGCCCATTTCGCACACATGTCTGCTGGACATGTAAACTGATACTTACAATTGGCTGTACAACATACTATGTTGTCCTCACCCCTTTCTCAGGGGTGGAAGGTTTCAAATCTCACTCTAAGTTTCAAACATATGCACAGCTGTTGCTGTAAAGAATTGGGCAGCTATGGGCCTTCCCTATATCCTTCCTGCACATCCTGAGCTTGTTTTCCTACTGTCCTACCCTCTTTGTGTCCCCTTTTTCACCTCTTTCCTATTTCCCCATTTTCTTTTCTTTAAAAGAAATTAGCGCGGGTGTTAATGGGAGTAAGCGCTTTTAAGCAGTAGTCAGCGGGTGTGCGCTTGTGTGCGCTTAGCTAAGTGTAGATAAGCATCGCACAAACTCGTGAAAACCCACTTACAACTGCTTAAAAGTGCCTTAGTCACTCTGTATGACAAGGCCTGTAGTCTGCTCATCAGCAAAATAAAATACCCCTCTCAGTCCCAAACCCCAGAACTTGGGCACACTAGATTGCATGAATTACCACTGAGCCACAGCAGATATACAATATCTTGGTGCTGCAATAAATATATCATGCATTACTATGAGGGAATGTAAAGGGAAAATAGGAAAGCCAGAGCAATACATTTCAAGACAGACAGAAATATAACATGCATTAAAAGGAGTGAATGTAAAGGGAATATAGGAAAGCCAGAGCAATACATTGGAATAAGCACTGTAGTATGCTAGTTAATTTCCTAATTCCAAAAGAAAGTACATACTCCCATGTATGCAGTGTTAGCATTAGGAGGTGTGAGTAAACTGAAACACTGAGAAGAGTGTACTGGAAGAAGCAACAGTCAGGCTTCAGTACAACATGCATTTCAGCAGCTACAGCCCAGCTGCAGATATGAGACATATACCAACCTTCTGACTCACAAAACAGTGTCCACAGCAAACAAGCATGGTTCCCACCTTGCAAAACTGAAAGGCCTATGCCTACCTAACCTATTATTTTATAGCAGTGTCCTGAAATCACAGTGAGAACTGCAATTAGCACACAGCAGGCTGCATGCAATTACTAAATGGTGGGCACCAATTGGTGCAGAGGCCATCACATGCACGTGTGCAGATACCCACAAAAACAGCCCGTACTTGCTGTCCACACATGCAATAATATTATTGCAGCATATGGAGAGAGAGAGAGCGAGCAAGCAAGAGAGAGAGAGAGAGACACACAGACAAACAAACAAACACAAACAAACAAACAAACAGAGGTGATTGGAGGCACCAAAATAAAAAAAAATATTTAAAAAGAACAATAAACATCAACAGGTACAACAGACAGAGGTAAGACATACAAAGATAAGGTATGTAACAGATATGTATTTGGCGGGATGTGAATGATGTGTCTGTAGGGTACTGTACATACAGTGAACCCTCCATATGTGTGCGCAGTCCATATCTATATGTAAATGCAGATGTGCATAGGGCAAGGGACATACTGCAACTGTTAGTGAAGGCTAGACATATATATGTAGTTGAAGGCTGCTATGTGCACATATCTATGTACGTTGTAGTGTGTGGCATTGAAAACAGCAAGCAGTGCAGGTATATGTCATGTGATGGTTAAATGCTGCGGGACTGAGACAGTGAGGCCTGCTACAGCTATACGGCCTGAGGACAACACAATGCATTCCACACACCACTGTGCAATATTGTTACAAAATTGTATGTCTCACAACTGTTTAATGATTGATATTCCCAACATGAAAGGTGGCCAGTATATGTGCCTATATGTGCATGTATATGTACAGCAATGGATGTTTACAAGTATGTGTATATATACCTGTATATATATCTATATATATATATATATATATATATATATATATATATATATATATATATATATATACACATATATATAGAGAGAGTGAGATATATACGTATATATATATATATATATATATATATATATATATATATATATATATATATATATATATACATATATATACCCTTATAGAACCCACCACTGTTGCAACCTGCAGCAACTCAGTTGGTTAGAACTACAGAACCAACTACAATATAATCAACTTCTGATTGCTCAAAAAATTCTCCACCACCCTACTAACACCCCTATCCTTTCTAATCTGATCTCCCCATACAAAAATCTTACAACACTACACTCAGCTAACAAGTTACACATTGCCAACAATACATCAAATAACAAAGCAGGAGATTCACTCTTTTCCAATGTGGTTGGTAGAATCTGGAACAAGCTTCCTGACACACTCACTTCTCTCTCCTCTACACAACTCTTTAAGAAACACCTCAGATATTACCTAAAAGGACAATGGCTTCGTCCCTGCTCTAAGTCTGATTAAAACATACTTTTACTTTTTCACCCCCTCCTCTCATGCTTTTTAACAAACCCCACCCCTGTGAGTCACTGACTTTTGACTACCAACCCCTTTTTTACCTGCTCTTTCTCCTGCCTTGTCTCTACTTTATTTTTTTCTTTTTCTTTTTCTTTTTTTCTTTTCTTTTCTTTTCTTTCCCTTACTTTGTGATTTTAGATTTAAGTTTCTTGTCTCTCAAATGAATGTTGATACTTAATTATGTTAACTGTTGCATGATTGTATTTGCAACCCCTCTGTAGAATTAAAATATGATTATGCTATATCTACTCTAATGTCTCTGTACAGTGTTCACAATACTAACTTCTGTACTTGTTATGCTGTATAATTGTAGCTAGTCTTTTTTTGCTAAGTTTTTAATACCTTAATGAATTTGTACATGGAGCTTTTCTCCCTGGGCCTCTGCTGAAAATGGATATGTATCCAGCTAGACTAGCCCGGTCAACAAAAATAAATAAATAAATAAATACATATACATATATACAGATATATAGATATGTACATATATAGATATGTAGATATATAGATATATGTAGATATATAGATATATACATATATAAATATATATAGAGATATATAGATATATACAGATATATATGGATATATCCGGATATATATAGGTATGTATATATATATATATATATATATATATATATATATATGTATGTGTATATATATATATATATATATATATATATATATATATATATATATATCTATATATATATATATATACACACATATATATATATATATATATATATATATGTATATATATATATATATATATATATATATATATATATATATATATATATATTTATTTATTTATAGAGAGCGAGAGATACATATATAGATATGTATATATATATATATTCATATATATATATATATATATATATATATATATATATATATGTATATATATATAGAGAGAGAGAGTGACAGAGGGGGACACGGGGTCAGACGTGCCTGGTGACCAATACATTGACTGAACACTAGTGTTGATACTGCAGTACCATACCCCATTCCAAAACACTTTACACACTAACTACCAGATAGGTGGTTACCTGTCCAACACAGAAGGTGTCAGAAGGGAACATGGGACACGGTGTACAGTGGCCTCCCCTCTGATAATCACAGTTCCACACTAGTCTTGTAATCCCTCTACGTGGTACATATCATCACAAAAGGTGTGCCATCTAGGGAAATATAGGTCAGTGTACCCCCTACTCCTCACAATGCCCCATGTGGTATGTACCTCACATGACAACCACAGAAAGTGGAAAGGTCACAGACATACCTAACAAAGAGTGACACTGCCCCAAACATATGCCCTCTGCAGACGGACTCACAAAACCACAGCTAGAGTGCATTGCATATGTCATCACAGAGGTCACCACTGCCGGACATACAGAGGTATGTCACACCCATAGCAGTCGGCCAACCACCATGACAACACCTCACAATCCCTCCAGGCTACATGACCTAGGGCCCTAATCCTTGTCATAGCACTAAACAGCACATGCTGGAGGTACAGGTTTCTATACACAAATATGCCATACTCTGGACTAAACTACCAAGCATTAATAAACATGGCTCCTCATTAGTAGATGTCATACATACCCCTGATGAATGTTATGGAGATAGGTAATATGCCCTGGGAGTCACCTCTGTGTATCCGTTTGACAGGAGCAAGTGTAATCACATTACATGTGTGAAATGGCAGGGTAGCATATGGCTAGGCTGCTGTAGGCCCCGGGCCAATAGTGTAGTAGCTACCAATGACACAATGCGCACACACATGTACTCAGTGCAATACCAGCTATGTGAGGTGGAATGAGTGTGATACTGACTGTGTGCAAGGTCTGTAAAGGTGTGATAGCTTAGCGTGAGGTTGTGTCTGTCACAGTAGTTTGCATCCTAGGTGTGAGGGCAGAGAAAGATGTGTCCGTTATTGGGATGCAGACATAGTAGGATGGCATATGTTGTGACGTAGTACCTTGTGTACGACTGTGGTGTCCCATTGTAGGCTGTAGCAATACATGTATGCTCAGTAAGTGGTACTGCTGGTGAATCCAGGTCACATATGAACTGTTGTACTTCCTGAAGCTGTAGGCCTAAACACGACAGTATGGTGTATGTTCACATTCCCTGGTATCACTGTCTTGTGTGTTTCCTGTAGTCTGCACAGATCACATCCCTCAGGCATAGGTATCTGTAAGTAGGGGCATACAGTACTATAAGGTACACAGGTAATGCTCATCTGTGTTGGCATACATTTGTGTGTTGTATGTATGTCTAATGTGTGTGTAATGACGCCTGTACCATAGCCGCAATCACATATGTGTTACAGGGTATGTGTGTGTACCTAGCAACATGTATACTCTGTAACAGCAGTATGCCAGCTATATTAACAACCATGCACATATGTTAGGTAGGGGTATGGCATCAAAGACTATGGTGGTTTACTGTTAATACTGTAACTGTACATTACATTCATTGCATTGAATGACAATATTCATCATGCATTAGCTTGATATATACCCCTGTTGTGAGGTTGTGCATTGTATCCAATACAGTGTGTCAAGTACTGGTGTATATTGGTTTGTTGTATGGAGTGCGGCAGCCACTGTCAGGCAGTTGTGGTTTGAGCACTGATATGTGGTATTGAATGTGTGTATCCTCTGATAGACAGATCTGGCAGTTAAGTGATATTTGTACTTCATAATGTTAAGTGTGCCACATGACTTACTCACACCTATTGTTTAATTGTCTGCCAGATTTATGGCTCATTGCCGCAATCCTGTGTATACAGCTGCAGAGGAGGAGGTCATACAGGCCAGCCTGTATCAGAACTATGCACAGCTTTTTTCCAAGGCCAGCCAGCACCAGCATGAGCACACTGCACTGCACTGCACTGTGGCAAGATCTTGTTCGCCGGGTAAATGACATAGGCATGCATAACCGGACATATGAGCAGGTACGCCATCACTGCAATGATTTAATCAGACATGTCCGGCAGCGTGCATCTGATATCCATAGGCAACAGCTTGCCACAGGTGGTGGGGAGCCCATACATCCCCCACTCACCAGAGTGGAGGAGCTGCTCCTAAGCGTGGTGGCTCCTGGCCTACAGCAGCAGCAACATCATGCATGTATCATCATGGAGGCCAGAGCTACCCAGCAAGACAACATGGAGCATGCAGGTAATATGCCCTGGCTGTAGACTACTGTTACCTGTATTGTTAGAATATGCTTATGTGAGATGTGTACTGTGTGTTTAGCTGTTGTGCTGCCTCTCGTGTGCAATACTGATATTTGGAATAGTATCTCCACACTTGTGACTGTTGACTGTTGTTCCACTGTAGATTAGCACACTCATTCATGGCAGCAATGCCACAGTTGTGGCCACTGATAAACAGTGTCATATTCTTGTAGGTTCCGCTGGTGTGAAAGCAGGGCAGATGGTACATGCTGGTGAGTGTGTTAACTCTTTAATATTGGTAATTAAATGTGCATATCATAGGTGAGGTGTAGGCCATGTACATGTAACACACCTACGCATAATGCATGCTGTCCATTTTTGCTGTGAGACATTAATCATCTCATTAAAGTCAGCAGCTGCCTCAAGCACGTACACTGCACAGTGCAGCAGACACAAGTGTGGCAACACTGTACTGCACCTTAGATATGCATAGTTGCCACAGCTGTACACAACAGAACATGTTTATCATATGCAGTACACGAAAACATGCTACCTTTCCAATTACACCCGCTGTAAGGTCACACGTCAGTATCCCATATGTCTTGCACTCACGCATGCTGTACCTCAGGGGTAGAGTCCTATCTTGGGTGTGTGCAACATTCTGCAACACATAACACACTCAAGTTAGGCAATGTTCCCTATTGGTCACCTCACACACCCATGTACAAGGTGTCTGTGTAATTGTGAACATAGCCCCGGCATTGCAGTTCAAGTACAGCATGCTAGGCGGTGGTCTAGCACACATTAGTAGCTGTCAGTGACCATAGGATGCATGTTGATGATGGCACAGGGTACTACATCCCATCCAGTTACAGTGACCACAGTACTACTCATAGCAGTCATTGCTTTGTACCTCAATGTTGTGCGTGTGCAAACATATGCACCTATACACAATATGCATAGCATGTTGTGTGTGTGCTTACATATGCCAGTATACACAATATGCACAGCAGTCATCATCCAAAGTGTCACATATATGTCCTGGAATGTTAGTGGGTGTATAGGTCACTTGACACACATTGGGTATGTGTGGTGTTTAATGTTGCAGTCATGTAGCATGACATGCCATGTGTGGCACCGACATATCTGCAATATGTCCCACACTCACCATAACCACTGTACACTGGCCATTTAGAGCATTGGGATACCTTCATGTCAACATGCAGCAATCATCCCGTGTGTGTACATAGCATGCATGTGCTACACCTGTGCCCACTATTATCTGCTTTGGACACAGACACTGTACTCAGACATTGATATCTATGTGACACACAGATAACACATGCAGCCATGGCATGTATACATGTGAGTGATGGTGCACAGGGCATTGCAGAGCTGATAATACCTGCACAGCAATGTTATGTCCATGTACAAATTGTGTTCCAGGGTGTAGCTAATCACTGAACAACGACACAGTTGCAACAAAGCCATGTATACTGCCATTACATTGGGGCATCTGCACTTGCACTGTATGGTCATGTGCAACTGTTTACTGGTGACTGTTTACCTTGTGATACTGACACCCACCTTCACCCACTATAGAGTATGTGTTGGATTGCTGGTGTGTGTGTGTATGTGCTGTAGTGACGAGTGTATTACTATTCATGTGTGCATGTGTGCATGTGTGCATGTGCGCATGTGCGCATGTGCACATGTGTGCATGTGTGCATGTGTGCAAGTGTTCATGTGTAGACCGTAAAGTGTGTTTCCTGTCTTCTTCTCACAGGTGCTGAGTTAGGGCTGGCCGAATGCAACAGGGAACCTGAAGCCACTGCCACAAATAGTGCTGATGATGAGACATGTATTTTGACACAGGAAGGTTTGACAGGGTCTGTCGTTGGTCCACCAATCGACAGTACACAGCGTTCAACCCCATCTATGCACACACTCATACTGCCAATACATCCCTCATCACCAATGGCCATAGGCGAGGGACAGCATACAGCTGGCACTGATCAGGAGAGTGTGGTACCCATGGCACTTGCATCCCCTCACAGCAGCCATAGCCGTATTCCTGGAACGGTACAACATAGGTGGAGGTCCAGGGGTTCTCGGGGGAGCACCGCTGGTCATATTGCCCCTGGAAGGCATGCCCTCACTGGTCCTACAACATCCAGTATGTTCCAGGCTGTAATGCAGGCTCAGGCACGTATGGAACGGTACACCAGGCAGGGACTTAGGGCACAGAGGGCACATTACACTGCTATCAATGACAGCATCCATGACCTTGCTGGTGCTATCCGGACGTACACCGAGGTCATTGATAGACGTTGGGGGGAGACATTAGATGCCCTCCACAATATGTCATCCATGAGCCAGGACCGTGCGGGACGGTTGCGACATTGACGCAGACGCATGCCAGCGACAGCTGGCAGTGGTCGCGGATGGCCCCTGGGTCACAGCCACTCCCATAGTGGCAGTACCAGCCCCAGCATTGCTGGGGCTGGTCTGTCCATTGACCATCTCAGTAGACCATGTGCACATGGCTCTGGCCATTCCCAGCAGGGACATGGGTCCAGTCATCCCACCTCTGCCTCTGAGGACAGTACCCAGTCAGGGTTGGTACCCAATACTGTCCGTAGCACCCCTGCCAAGCACAGGTACTGTGTCCGTGGCCAGAGACAATAATCTGTACGACCTAGCAGGTACAGTCTGTGGCTGTCCCACAAACTACTGTATATGGCAGCCACATGGTGGAGCTATATGCATGCAGACACACACACATTAACGAAACAACTAGGGCTCACACATGGGTGGTTTCCCTTCTCTGTCTGTAATTCTAGGGTGGTGACATCATCAGTCTTTCCAAAGAGGAATGTACATCTATGGTGTGTTTTCCCAGTCTTCAAAAAGGCCACTCCTTTCAAAGGAAATTATACACATACCACAGTCAGCGTTTGCAGGATTCAAACTCCTACCTAACTAGGTTATGCTATTAGCGAGAAATGCATTAGCACAGTGCACTATTTGCTTTATTAGGTGGTTTCCCTTCTCCGTCTGTATTTCTAGGGTGGTGACATCATCAGTCTTTCCAAAGTGGAATGCACATCTGTGGTGTGTTTTCCCAGTCTTCAAAAAGGCCACACCTTTCAAAGAGAATTGTACACACAACCCCCACACACAAACAGCATTTGCAGGATTCAAACCCCTACCTGACTAGGTTATGTTACTAGAAAAAACGCATTCGCGCAGGGCGCTATTTGCTTTACTGGGTGGTTTCCCTTCTCCGTCTGTATTTCTAGGGTGGTGACATCATCAGTCTTTCCAAAGAGGAATGTACATCTGTGGTGTGTTTTCCCATTCTTCAAAAAGACCACTCCTTTCAAAGAGAATTGCACACACATACACCCAGCATTTGCAAGATTCAAACCCCTACCTAAGTTATGTTATTAGAGAGAGACGCATTAGCGCAGCGCGCTATTTGCTTTAATGGGTGATTTTTCTTCTACGTCTGTATTTCTAGGGTGGTGACATCATCAGACTGGACATGGTAATGTGTGTACACTTTGTTTTATGCCATTCCAGGAATGGTCCATGTGGGTCAGCTGGAACAGGAACTCATAATCCTTACCTTGTTTGATCTATCTGTGGACACATCGACATTCCTTCATATGTCAACACATATTTATGCATAGCTTGTTGGTTTTGTGGGTACTACATGTGTCTGGGATGTTGATAAAGGGGTATTCAAAGTCTATGTGAGACATGTGCAGCTGTGTTCAGTGATGTATGTCCTGTGTGTCTGCTTTGCAAACAGTCTAGCATGTTTGGGAACCGTGATCCGCACATGAACATACCACGGTTAGTAGGGTTGTGTGTATGTCAGCTTCCAATAGCTCGGTTTATGACTTCAACCATGATGGACTCCATGGCTTGCAGATCATACTTCATAGGCATACTGGACTGTACATCCCATGGTGTGTTGTGCACCAACACTTGTGTGGAGTGCCATATGTTGCTGTAACACATTCAATGGTTCCACATCCTGTGTAGGGGGGGGGTTCAACTGACTGTTCAGGTGCAGGATTTGTTTGTTCTGTAGTTTATGCATGACACATATTGGGAATCAATGTAGTCCACTTGATGCCATGCTTTTAGCATTGGGGGTAGCTGTTCATCTATTCTACATGTGATATCTCCTGGTATGATGTTATGGACTATCGTCGGTGGGAGGTGGGTATGTATATATGGGCCTGTCTGTCAGGATGTCGGCATTGTCAGTCAGGTACAGTTGGCCCTCACTCATGACACATATGTGTGTACATTGCTATATATGACATAGCTGTCGGAGGTGTCATGATTCAGTCTGGACTCCTTCTCAGCTACTCTTTACAGAACACCAACAAACCTGAGCACTAATCCCTGTTATACTCCTTTACACTCTTAACATCCTACTGATCCTTTGCCATCTGGCTACAGAGTATGTCATGATGATATCCAGGCATGTCCAGGGGTCGGCTTTGTGTGCACTCTCCAGTCCAGCTGGTGAATATTGTGATGTAGACACAATGTCACATCTTCCTCATGTACACAGACAAGACTCTCCTCCTCACAACAAACCCAGATATATGTGTGAGATGCACCTATAGAGACTTACAGGGTGCTGAACTCTCTCGACCCATGCTGGCATAGTCTATCAGGTGGTGAAGATAACCACACACACCACATATCAGTCTCACATATCCTCTGGTGACAGCACTCAAACCACATTATCACACATACACATACTCGGATGCTGTAAATGAACTCTGCCTAAGCTGCAGAGACCTCCACAGCAGGCACACACACAACTGCTACCCCACTACAATTCCCACATCTCACATAGTTCACAATGTCAATGTGCCAGGCAGTCACTTGTCTTCGGGCTACACAACACACATAATACACCTGTGATAGTCGACACTTATTGTCAGACACACTGACGTACCACTCACCAGCCCATACAAGGGAATAGTCCCTTTGTGCTGCCTGTCATGTGCCAGGATCTGCCACATAACACATGCAGTCAGGTCACTACAAAGCAAGTACAGGACTGGCGTCATCATCGTCCATGCTGGTGCGTAAAGCCTCAGATGTTACTCCCTGGACCACATGACATGGTACATGGAGGAACAGTGTCATCATGTAGCCCAGGCCAGTATGACCCTGACCTTGTCCAGCATCTTACACCCACCAAGTATGATGTCACAGTATACAGACAAACATATCATGTTTAATACTTGGCTAACAGATTGGTGTCATTCATAGGGGATACTGTGTCTGTCAGCCTGTGGTGACATGCTCTACATGCCACGTAGCTTCACTATGGACAGCTTGCACCTGTCACCCTTGGACCTTTGAATGCTGGCTAAAGCTCTTGCTATCACCATAGTGCATTTGTTGAGCAGGGCTCAAAAGACAAACCCACCTACATAGACATTACAGGTTAAATAACACTAAGGGTAATGCTGCTCAACACCAGATGTGTTACCCTCATATTGCGGCCACTAAGGACTCCCCTCAGTATGGGGGATAGCAATATATGTGCACTAACAGATGCCTAGTTCAGGGTCACATATGCACACCAGCACTACCAGGTTATGTTTCATACCATGCTTTCTGAACACAGGACTTGGAACGGACAACACAACTAGGGGGTGTATCCCTATACATCACAGATACACACACTTCCGGGTAAGTGGCACTGCAGTAAGCATCACAGACCATACATATACAACTGCCATTGTCCGAAACTGCCTTTCAGTTTGTTACCTACGACAGACCACCCTCCCATACTCAGGAACCACAGTTGGATTTCCTGGGAACAGTGGGGGATATGATGGTCTCCACAAACACCATTATATTGGGTGACATCAGATACATGAATATTGACTGGGGATACTACTCAAGCCACAACAACCTTGCCCTACAGTCGCTACTATTTGTACATTCATATGCTATGGCACAACCAGTCACCACAGCCACAAGGGGGAATACATATTGCACCTGATCATCACCAACATGGGGACTCTATGTTACACACCAGCAATATACTCCTCATTGGTAAGGTTGGAACATACATCTATCTCACTGGACATACATATTCACAACACACACCCATCCTGGGTAATCTTGGTGAACTTCTGATGAGCCAATGTCTCACTTCACCAAAGCAAGGTGGTAGCCTTCAGAGAGCTTGAGACAGTGTGAAATACAACTCCGACTGCTGAATCCTTTACATACATGTTCTATGGACTCCTAGTGGATTGCATGGATTGTGCTACCCCAGGTAACAACAAGACTCACTCCTCCAATAGCAGGGGACCTGTCTGGTAGACACCAGCCATTAGTGAGCTGTACAATGTCAGGAGGAAGCTACTACATGATAGAGCACAATCCCAGACGGGGAAAGCATCTGTGATCTGTACTAGCAGACAGCTATGATCAGTCATGTACTTATCTAAGGTCTTCTTCTCACGGACAATTGCACCAGACAAGTAGGACTATCACAAGGCCTTCGTCAGTTAGGTCAGGAACCTGGGTGGACACTCACTAATATGCTGTGAGTTACTGCATACTGACTAAACTTACCCTGAACCCAATGACATAGCCAACATCCTGGCAAACAGGTTCAGTGCAGATTTCTCCCCCCATCCCCCCTAGGGAGCAACTATCCATCCCAACAGAGTGTAACCTCCCTGACATCACACAGTAACAGATGAGTGCTGCCTTCCCCAAAGCATACATTACAGCATCAATGTGACCAGTTGGTGTCCCGGCCTGCATCTTACATGAGCTTCATGACAGATGTAACCCTCACATTACATCACTGTGCAATATTGGAGTTACTACAGGATATGTACCCATGGAATGGCAAACAGCAACAGTGTTCCCACTCCACATAGTTGGTGCCAGAACGGACCACAGACAATATTGCCCTATACGCCTAACTATCCTGTTATGCAAAGCTATGGAGTGTATTGTCATGGGACTCTTACACATAGACATCAGGAAACTACAGACACTATGTCCTACACATTTCAGCGTTGTTGTGTGCAGATCTTGCCTCTTGAATATGTTTGTATTCTTTTGACAGTTAACAGGTCCATCAACATAGGGACAGTTGTACACGCAGCCTACCTGAAGCTTGCTAAACACTTCCACACAATAACCCATTGGGCCATTATGCATAGGCTCACCAGCATCGACATGGACACATATCTCACATGATGGATTGCTACCTGGATCAGAGATAGCACCCACATGGTCAGAATTGCAGGTGCCATGTATGACTATACACCAGTTACACGTGGCATCCCACACGGCTCGTTCCTGGGACCTCTCTTGTTCAGTATATATTTGTCTGACATACAGGCTACCACAGGGGGAAATATGGCTGACCTTGTTCACACTTGACTGCATACTGGGTGCCATGATCACATCTCCAGCTGCCACATGCATACTTCAACATGGTCTCACAGAGATGGATGACTGGTGCCCTGAGCCATGGCCTACAGCTAAATGCCATTAGTTGCATAGTCATCCCCTTTGGGAATAACAACATGCCCACACATTAACACGTAGGTAGTACTCCATTACATATGGTAGGTGTTGTTAGGTGATTGGGGACATGACTTGTTCGTACTGTCACCTTTGACATTCACGTTGCCACAGTGGTTGGACAGACCTTCTATATAAGCAACCTTATCCCATATGGTTTCACATCTAGATCGAGTGATGTCATTGTGCACCTATACTAATAACAACCATGCTTGGTTACAATGCCAACTTTGGGGTGTACCTTGCCCAACACCTGCAGCAACTGTACTGACCACAGATACCCATGCAACAGCCACCCCTCAACAATACCCATGAATCACATATCTCACAAAATCAGTGTTCTTCACAGTCACAGCCCTTAAGGCCAAACAACACACCAAATATACTTGTTATAGGGGACTCTATTGTCTGGCACACTGACATCCCACTCAACTGACTGAACAAGGAGAAGGTCACTGTAAGCTGGCTGTCAGGTGGCAGGATCCACCACATAATGCAAGCACTCAGGTCACTCCAAAGCAGGTACAAGTATGACTCTGTCATTGTTCATGCAGGTTTGAATGACATGAGATGTACCTCCCTGGACTACAAGAAATGAGACATAGAGCAGCTCTCTGATCATGTAGCCCAGGCTGGTTTGACCCTGACCTTGGGTAGCATCTTGCCCTCACCAAGAATGATGCTAGAGTATAAAGACAAAATGATCAGTTTCAACAATTGTCTACAGTATTGGTGTCATTCATTGGGGATCCAGTGTCTGTCAACCTGGGATGATATGCCCGACAAGCCACGTTGCTTCGCTAGGGACGGCTTGCACCTGTCACCCTTAGGCTTTCGTATACTGGCCATGCCTCTTGCCACCCCCATAGTGCATTTTTTAGGTGAGGCTCAAAGGGCAAACACACCTCCATAGACAACCCAAGGATACAAAATCTAAAGGTAATGCTACTCAATGCCAGACGTCTAAACCTCAAGATGCACACACTTGAGGCTCTCCTCAGTATGGAGAATATTGATGTCTGTGCAGTAACAGAAATCTGGTTCAAGGCTCCTGAGAGCACCCCAGGTTATAACTCATACCATGCGTTTCCCACACAAAACTCAGACAAAAGCACAAAAGGAGGGGTAGTATCTATATTCATCAAAGATACCTACACCTCCAGGTTAGTGGCACTGCACGAAGCATCAGAAACCATCCATGTGCAACTAACAGTGGGCCAAACTGCCTTTTAGTTTGTAACCTGCTACAAAACACCCTCCCTATTACAGGAACCCCATTTGGCATTCCTGAGAACACTGGAGAATATCAAGGTCTCTCCTAAAACTATGTGATTGGGTGACTTCAACTACCCAAACATTGACTGCAACAACTACTCATGCCCAAACACACTCGCCCAATGGTTCCCTGAAGTTATAAACTGTAATGCGATGGAACAACTGGTCACCACTCCCACAAGAGGGAACAACATATTGGACCTGGTCATCACCAACATGGGGACTCTATGTTCCACACTACAGGTAAACCCCTCATTGGTAAGATCAGACCATTAACAAATTTCCATGGACATCCATATCCCGTCCCCACCCCCAGCCAAGGAAATCACTGTATTGAATTTCTCAAATGCCAACTTTGCACTTCTCAAGACTGAGGTGGAATCCTTCAAAGCCCACGGGCCAGAGGATAATACAGGCCATTCTGCAGAATCCTTTACAAATGCATTCTATGAACACCTGCAAGAATGCATGGATCATGCTATCCCAAATTCTGGAGTGTTTCTCCCCGGGCCTCCGCTGAAAACAGGATCTGTGGAACCTAGTCGGACTTTCCCGGTCAACAAAATGTTAAATAAAAAAATAAATAAAATAAACAAATAAAATGAAGAATCACTCCTCCTAAAACAGGAGACCTATTTGGTGGACCCTGGCCATAAATAAGCTATACAACAGAAGGAGAAAGCTACTACATGACAGAGCAAAGTCCCAGAAATGGAAGGCATCTCTGATCAGTATTAGCAAGAAACTTTAATACCTCATAAAATCATCAAAGGCCAGTTTCTAAAGGGAAATTGCCCTAGACACTATAGATAATCACAAGTCCTTCTTTAGTTATGTCCATAATATGGGTGGAAACTCCCAGATATGCTCTGAATTGTTGCATAACGGTACAAAATATACTGAAACTACAGACAGTCAACATCCTAGCAGACAGATTCAGCACAAACCTCTCCCCCCTTCACCCTCAAAGGAACAAATGCCTACATCAACTGAATGTAACCTCCCTGACATCACAGATGCACAGGTAAAAGCTGCCCTCACCAAAGCAAAAAAAAACAGCAGCTATGGGACCGGACGGTGTCCCAGGCTGTGTCTTACACAAGCTCCAAGAAGAACTGAACCCTCACATTAAGTCACTGTTCAAACTTAGCCTTACTATAGGATATGTACCTGAATAATGGCATACAGCTATAGTGGTTCCATTCCACAAAGGTGGTGCCACAACAGACCCTGAGAACTATCACCCCATAAGCCTGACTAGTCTGGTCTGTACAGCTATGGAGCGTATTATCATGGAACTCATAAACAAAGACATTGGGAGCCTCCAGACACTGGACCCTACCCAATTCGGCTTTGTTAAAGGCAGATCTTGCCTCTTAAACCTAGTTGATTTCTTTGAAACAGTTACCAAAGCTATGGATGAGGGCAAGGTAGTCCACACAGCCTACCTAGACCTCACAAAAATGTTCAACACGATACCCCACTCATAAATCATACATAAGCTTAACAGCTTAAATATCAACCCCTATATCACAAGATGGGTTGCAAACTGGCTCAGGGATAGAACCCACATGGTCAGAATCGCAGGTGCCATGTCCGAATACAAACCAGTTACAAGTGGCATCCCGCAGGGCTCAGTTCTGGGACCTCTCTGGTTCGGTATATACTTCTCTGAGTTCAGGCTAACATGGGGGGATTATGGCTGACAAGTTTCACAGATGCCTGCAAACTGGGGGCCATAATCGACTCTCCAGCTGACCCAAGCATCCTCCAGAAGGATCTAACAGAGATGGATGTTTGGTGCCAGAGCCACAAGCTCGAGCTACATGCTAAAAAGTGCATAGTCATCCCCTTTCTGGAAAACAAGGTGCACACAAATTACCACATAGGTGGTAATCCATTAAGTACAGAACTAGTAATTTGAGATTTGGGGACCGATGTAGATAGTAATCTCTCCTTTGATAATCACATTGCCAAAGTCGTTACAAAGACCTTCTATATATGCCACCTTATCACAAAAGGGTTCGCATCTACGTCAAGAGAGGTCATTGTGCCCCTCTACTCATCAGTCATCAGCCCCATACTTGAATACAATGGCCCTTTTGGGATGTACCTTACCCAACACCTGCAGCACCTGGAGAGACCCAAAAGTACCTCTCCAAGAGGATCATGGGCTACAAACAGATGTCATATGCAGCTCAACTAAGGAAAATCCAGCTCTACTCAGTTGCTTACTGCCTACTCAGAGGCAATCTATGCCTGACATGCAAAGCCATGTCAAAGCCAGAATTAATGGACATGCTCCACCTCAAAAATCCAAGTCCCTTAGAGATACACTCTCCAGGGACTTAAACCTCAGCAAAAGAATAAAAAGGACATGCTGGAGGGACAGATTCATTTCCCAGAGGCTCCCCTCACTCTGGAATAGAATCTCAATTCATATTAGACTTAGCCCCTCGCTGACCCTCTTCAAGCCAATTCTGGACACATGGATGGGAAATCGCAAATTCAACCCTGGGATCTCTTCTGTGTCCCTGCTAGACAGAGGCACAGCAAACTAATCTCAAAGGGTACCTTCTGTGACCTAATTTACAGAGGCACAGTAGACTAATCTAATAGGGAGACGGATGCCAAATACACTCTGGCTAGGCTTATAAATGCCCTAGGCAGATAGCCTAGTATCTATCTATGAATCTATGAACCTATAAGTTCCGCACCAAGCAGATGTAGGGTCTCACACAGATGACCTGCACAGTTCAGATGCAGTAACTCCATGTCTACTCAGTCGCTTACCACCTACTCATATATGATGTGTGCCTGATGTTTGCAGTAATACCCCACCCAGAATTAATGGACATGCTCCATCCACCTCAGGATATCCAACTCCCTTGTAGCTACACACTCCAGGGACATATACCTCAGCACAGATGTTATTAGGACATGCTGGAGGGACAGATTCTTATCCCAGGGCCTCCACTCACTCCAGATTGTGATCACAATTTCACATAGGCAGAGCCACCCACTAGCCACCTACAGGGGACATCTTGATGGCTGTATGGGTGATTGTATGTTTACCCATGGGATATCTTCTGTGTCCCTGCTAGACAGAGGCACACTAGCCTAAATGTACATGGGCTATCTTGTGTGACCTACTATTCACTGGCACAGTGTAGTACTCTGACAGGGCTGCAAAAGCCAAACACACTCTGGCTAGGCTTGTACATACCCTAGGGCAGATAGCCCAGTATCGACCTCTGAACCTATGCTTCTGCTCGGGATGCAAAATATTTATTGCTGATACTGTTTGCTGGTCTTTATCGTCTTTGCTTTCCCAGTTTCTATGAACAACTTAGGTATCTGTGGAACATGTTTGATCATGACAGGGTTCCACTATATTATATAAGTGTCTGTTGTCATGTATCTGTGTGCACAGCGTGGATTGCTGGATAATGAGAGGTTCCTGGGTTAACACATGCAACTGCCAGATATGTGTGGTCCACTGCTGTAGTCAGACATGGCCTAAGTGTTTGAGCATGTCCAGTTCAGGCTTTCCATGTTTTATTGCCTGACATATGTCTCATTTATCCAAGTGTGTGAGCATGCCCAGTGTGACCTTTCAGTATGTTGCAATCTGAAGTCCACTACATTTGTGGATGTGTGTGAACATGGCCAATATTAACATTTACACTGTGTGTGTTGGAAGTCAAGTTCTGTTCTTACTGCAGGACTCATCTTTGTGTCATAACTCAACAGGGATTATGCTGTGCCTGCAGGGTTTCCATGAGATACTTTGCATAGACTTATCAACATTCCTTCATACGGGCTGAGCAGTGCAATGCTGTCATGGTTTACTGGTTCAGTACTTTAACTATGGTGCACAGTATCCTGGGTTTGAGGCCCATCACTGCTGTTATATTTCCACACTGAGCAGACCAGACTGCTTAAGGGTTAGTTAAGCAAATATGAGCATGTTGGCTTTTGTTCTGCTATGCCCTACTTAGGCCAGGCTTGTCCGACATTGCTGTATATTCACCAACTTTGCTGGATATTGCCCAGTATTACTCAACACTGACCACAGTTGTACTAGTTGGTGTGTGCATTCTGTTTGCATATACTACATGGTGGTAAATGCTGTTTAGCACTACCTTAAATTGCTTGACACATGGCAATCATGCCTCAGGTGGTGCTGCAGGGCCGCCTATGTCAGATGCACATACTACACTCCCTGTACATATTTGAAGTAGGTAGTGTCAACTGAGGCATCCCTTTTACTATATGTGCAGGTCAGAGAGAGGTATCATTTCCAGGGTTCCTACTGAGCCAGTGTATGTGCTATGCGTTGCCTCTTTGCCAAAGCCAAAGCATACTGGGCACGCCTCCTTCTGCCTACTGGGGCAGGCTCAGGTTGTTCCTCCTCTGAGTCACGCTCTGCCTGTGATGATCTTGGCAATGGTGGGGGGCTGTTTGGGCCAGGCCTATGCTGGTCCTGCTGCAGCTGTTTTCACAGTATCATATTATGTAGCATATCACATACCATGACAATTTGGGTACATGTAGTTGGTGTGTACTGCAAGGCTCCACCAGATGTGTCCAGGCACCAGAACCGTGACGTGAGCAGCCCAAACACACGCTCGATTACATTTCGTGTTTGTGCGTGTGCCTCATTATGGTGTTCCTGTTCAGGTGTGTGTGCATTTCTGATGGGTGTCATCAGCCACGGCTCCAGTGCATAGCCAGCATCTCCCACTAGGTGACCATGTGGGATGTCCCCATTAGCAAATGTCTGGTACAGCTGCGTCAGATGCCAGATATGGGAATCATGGTAGCTTCCAGGGCAGCCTGCACACACATTCAGTATTATGCCCTGGGCATCACACACGACCTGGCAGTTGATGGAGGGGAAGCCCTTGCGGTAGAAGTAGACCCTACCCGGCTCACCAGCTGGTGCTTTGATGCATATGTGCATGCAGTCTATTGCACCCACTACCTCAGGGTATTTCACTATTTGCTGGAAGAGACGCATATTGCTGGCCAATACCTCATGGGAATTGGGGAAATATACATGATCACAGACATGTGCTGACATGGCATCCAGAAACTGGTGCAGTACCCTGAATGCTGATGCCTGTGATATCCCCATCATATCACCAGTTGGTCTCTGGAAGGTACCTGTTGCTAGTATTCGTACGCCAACACATACCTTGGTTTCCACTGGAATGGGTTCCCCTCTGTTGGTTTTGTGTGTGAGGCGTGGCCTGCACAGCTCAACAATTTGCTGCATGAGGTCTCTGTCCACTCTATAGTGCTCCACTATCTCCAGCTCATGTAGCCCCTGATAGGTTACCCTGGGCCTGTACACTCTTCTCCGTCTCCTCACTGGGGGTTGGTTGGCAGCATTCCCATTGTCACCACCCTCAGCATGTTGCATATGTCAGTTTATGACAGCAATGGCAGCCCCTAACATTTCTTTGTCTCAGTTAAGCCTTTTCAGTATTCACTTCTCTTAGCTTACTGCAGTGCTGCAGTGTCTCTGAGCAATACATGGTGAAAAGTTGTTTGCAGAGTTTTAGGTGCTGGGCTGGGCTGGTTTACTGCCTGTGTAATTGCCTGATTCTGATAATTTCCAGCTGCTAGCTCTGCTGACTCTCCCTGGTTAACTTCCTACTGTTTGTTGTGCTTCCTTTTCTCTTTCCACTTCCTCAGGGGGGCAGTGCAGTGCACACTAGCGCAGACGTGCGTACACGTGATAACACGCACGTACACAGGCTTAGATGGAGTTACACATGCTAATTCCTGCTTACACGCGCACACACCAGCGCAAACACACTCACAATACTGTAAACTGCCTTATACATGCTTACTCCAGCTTACACGCACGCACACTGTCTTACTCGGGTTTACAGGCGCGCACACGCGCGCATACACGTTGCAAGCATTTTTACAAGAAACTTTAGTGATACCCACAGTGTGCACCTTCTATTTCTTGACTTTAGCTAGGATACCTGATGACACACCTCTTCCAGTGATGAGCAACTGACAGCTAATACATGCCACTCTGCTGCAATGAGCTTATCTTCTTTCATACATACCCCCTCCTGATGTCACCTATATCCTACTCTGTTACTCCCCTTATCCTAGTCTTACACTCCACTGACTGTGCTCATTTGCTATGTAGACTTGGGATTCACTATCCTTACCATCATTTGCATAGGATTGTCTACTAATGCTTGGTTACATCTCTTAGACTGGGTTCCCCCCTTAGCAACCCCTACTCGGTAGCCATGTTGTCTTCAGCCTGCCATTGCCTTGCATTGTACATTACAAATACCCATAAAATCCACATTTGTGGGTTTTAATTTTTATTTTTCTGTTTTTTTAGAGCGCAGACAGTTTACGCTTAAGCATGGAAAATCGGGGAAAAAAATTCATTTTTTTTCATTTTGCATCGGGAAACATTGCCAATGGCCATATTTGGCCATTGGCATGCTTCCTCTACTGGATGCAACCTTTATTTGGAGCTGTCAGAGCTCCGTTTTGCTATTTGCAGAATGATACTCAGTTGTCAACTGAGTACATTTCTGCAGATAACACTACTCTTACTCGGACAGGTTCAGGTTTCCTGAATCGCAAATCTACCTCATTTGCATGCCTTTCAGCTGCAATTGAGGTAATTTGCATGTCCCGGCCCTGTCTGTGTAAGAGCCATTTTAGGAGCTCTCTTGCATGCCCCTACAGGCTGTTCCTGGATTGCTTGTCGGACATGATGGCTGCATGGAGTCTTACTCTACTCTTAGACTCCATGCAAGCCATCGTGAATTTGGCCTATTGTTTTTTTTAAACTTCGAAAGTCAGTAGATTAATAAGTTTTGTGTTACCATGCATTTCTGGAAAGATTTAAAACTCAAATATGTGTCTTTATTTAAGTGACTTCAATTCTCAGTGATTTGCCAGCAAACCAGAAATGTTATGAGGAACAGACCAAAAATATAAAGCAAAATTCTGGGCATTCTGTAAAAATCTGGATAGTTGAGCAGTATGCCTAGAAGTGTTTGCATAGATACCTTTATACTCCAAGCAGGCTTCAAATAATTTTTCCTCAGGTAGATGGAGGTGTGATAAGGAAGAAAGAGGTAACTGGAACCTATGTTTGGGAGTGTAATGTATTGTCAGACTTAAATCTTTACAGAGTACTCTGTCAGAAATACTGGGTGAGCAAATGGGTGTAACTAAGGTAATTATTTTTTGAGCTGGAATACAGGATCTGAATTGTATAGACACATTAAAGCCTTATGTTTAATTCTGGATGCTGCCAACAAAAACAAATACTAGAAAATGGAAATTAACATCTAAATCTACTATACTAAACTAAAAGAGCTGAAAGTGAGTTCTTTAGAAAATGGTGGGAGTAAATTACATGGAAAAAACAGAAATTGTGGGAGTAATGCACGCAGAAAAAAAGTTTTCAAGGTGGAATGAGGTTTAAGAGAAAGCAAGAATTGAATAATTTATGCAATGTTGTTTACATTTTAAGCAACATATATTATTATATGCCCTATAATGTTTATGAATGTGAACTTCTTAATATTGTTTGATCACTTTTATATAAATGTAAGTTTGCCTGTATCACAAGTGACAATTCAAGAAAGATGTATAAAAAAAAACTATTAAAGAATCCATATTAAGTGGAAGGGACAGAGGTCGTGATAACCTCATTCTAAAGGTTGTATATATCCAGAAATAATTGTTGAGTGCCCCAATGCAAAGAAAAAAAAAACTAGACATATTAGTGAGGATAACATTAAGGACAGGGATAAAGTACACAGTAAGAAACCAGAAAAAAAAATTGGACCTACCAACTAATAGTGTTTTTGATGACAGTGGTATTAATTTGCATTCAGCTTTTAACTGTGAAGTTTCTGATTACAATGACAAAGTTATGGGAAGATGTTGGATGAATTCAATAAAGCCTGCACATTTTTTTTTCATGTAGGCATTGCTCCACGATGCTGACTCAGATGGGAACATATTAAGATTCAGTAAGCTCTGCTGAGTGGCGTGCATACACAAGCAAACACTGAAAATTCAATCGCCTTATAAGCAGGTGAATCTCATGCAAATGAGGCAGATAGAGTGATCCAACAAGCAGAAAGGCATCTGTTCAAACCCCGTGTCAATGCCGGTAGTGTACACGTAAAAATTCCAAGTAGAGGACTCCAGACAGACAAAAGGGGGTGAAAAACTGTAGAAATGTGGACTTAAATCCCCTAACAATGTTATACCACATACACATATGAGAAAACTATTATTTTGGATGTCAGAAAGATTAAGGGAATAAGTGAAATTAGTAATTTTTTTTAAATAATATCAGTGTGTTTGCACTATTCGTGGCACTGCACAAACAAGCTTAATAGAAAAAAAAAAAAGTGAAAAAAAGACTTTTTATACTGTGTGACAGAAATGTATTATAGGACCTTGCATGGGGTCCCTACAATGGAGCATTGCTGCTGCTGCTGCTAAGGTGATAGGGCTAGGAAGCATGCAGATTCTAAGCTGTCAGCATGGATATGTATGCAAATGAGGTGGATTTATCGAATAGCAGAAAGGAGTAATTGTGTCTGCATATTCCCTTCATGTAGGCTCTTTGACCATGTTTATGTTTACACAGGATGCAGCTTACATCAAGGGTGGTGTGTGCTCTTACTTCCAGGCTCTTTTACGCTTAGGTGCACGTGTTTGCATGGTGCATCACCTGGCTGTGTGCGTTCTTAAAACTGGATATATTCAATTATTGATTTTGAACTTTGTATAAGCTATGCTGCATGATGCGGTGCTGTGTGTGGTGTCATGCACTGAAATAGGGCCATTAAATTATGTTAATTATATTGTAGGCAGGTGGAATGCATCATAGTTAGCCAATCACACATTTTAGACCTATAGCATAGCTGTATAAAGTATGCATACGCCCTACATTCTGATTTTCCCCCACTACTCTAGACCATTGGAGTGCACTCTTGGGAATTTTAGCTGAGATAATGCCAGGAGCTGCTGCAGGTCTGCTACATCCGTATGTACTAGATGCTGAAGTCAGTGCTGCTGGCGCTGCTGACAAAAGATCTAGGCAGAGAAGGAGAAGCATGTTCAGGCCCAGGGTAACCTTCCAGGAGCTACCTGATTTGGAGATTGTAGAGTGTTACAGGGTAGACAGGGACATACTACCAGAACTCACTGAGCTCTGCTGCCCTCAACTCATACCCAGAGCCTACAGAGGGGAACCCATTCCAGAGAAAACAAAGGTATGTGTAACGCTTAGGATACTAGCTACAGGTACTTTCCAAAGACAAACTGGGGACATGATGGGGGTCTCAAAGGCATCTGCATCCAGGATACTCCACCAGTTCTGGGATGCCATGCTACCACATGCCAATGAGCACATATCTTTTCCTCTCAACTCTGAGGCAAGAGCATGCAATATGCAACATTTCTACTGTGTTACACACTACCATTAAGTACTGGGTGCCATAGATTGCACTCATTTACACATTAAGGCATTACCTGGTGAGGAGGGTAGAATCTACTTCATCTGCAATGGGGACCACTCCATCAACTGCCAGGTTGTGTGCATTACAAAGGGGATTATCCTGAATGCATGTGCTGGCTGCCCTGGCAGTTATCGCAACTCACAAATCCATTATGCATCACAGCTGTACCATGGGTTTGCTAGAGGGGGCATCCCACATGGCCATTTACTGGGAGATGATGGATATGCCTTGGAACCACAGATGATGACACCCATCAGAAATGCGCACACACCCACAGAAGAATGCCATAATGAGGCACAATCACAAACTAGGAACATCATAGAGCATGCGTTTGGGCTTCTGAAGTCATGGTTCCTGTGCCTAGGTACATCTGGTGCAGTACTCTCCAGCCATATGTGCACATATGTTCCACAGTACGTGCTATGCTACACAATCTGATCCTGTGGAACCACCTCCAGCAGGATCAGAAAAGGGAATGGATACACAGACCCCCACAATGCTTAGGTTACCACAGTCACAGTCACAGGAGGACTTGCAGGAGAAACCCCCTGCTGATGTCCCTGTAGGCAGACATAGGCATGCTCAGGACACCTTGGCTTTGGCTAAGAGACAATACATAGCAGATTCACTGACAACCTAGGGACTAACACCTTACTCCTACTCACATACATATATTAAAATTCATGCCAGGCAACCCACACAACCTGCACCTCTCCATGTATTAGCTGTGTACTGCTTGCATCAGACAGAGTCATTCCTGACATGCAGTTCTTTCAACTGCTGCATTTGCAAGGTAAGTCTCTAAACTATACATTACTTGTAAGGATTTGTATGAGATGGCATTGCATGTATGGATCTGCTACATTTATGCAAGTAAATATAGTGGGCTATTTGGACAGAAGTAACATCTACATGGCACTACAGATACCCAGTCCACTATAATGTGTCCTTTAATATTCACTAGGTCTCGTGCATGGAATATTGACTACATGGTTACACAGCAGGGTTACATGATACTCAGACTACTGTGTATCCCGGCAAAATATGCAGTGTTATTCCCCCACCCCCAGCACAGTAGTGTTCCCATATAACTGCTTTAACCGTAGCTCATCAATGGTATATCAGCAATCCACACAATCTCAGGGCAGTAACATAGAAATTGATTATACATTGTATGTCTCACTTAACGCAAGAATAACAATGTAAATATTTATGCTATTCATTGCATGATGAATGACTCCTCTCTGTCAGGCAGGTTGTGTGGCTCAGTGGACTGGAAACTTAGCAGGTGTGGTGGCATCGATGGATCTATTCTGGAAGTATCCACATCTTTTGGATGTGAGATATTATTATGTTGTTTTTTACAGACTGTCTGCATGTGGTGTAACATCATTAACCTCTGCCACATATTAATTACATCATACAGCTGAAAAATGCCATGAACAATTTGAGTGAAGTGCAGTACTGCAAAAACAGGGACACGTATCACCTGTAACACACAAAATCCTGGAATGAAGTACAGGTAGGTGTGGTCTGGAGTCAGTTAATAAGTAGTGACAATCCCACTGGGCATGCTCATACACGTAGTTAAATGAGCGCAATTCTGTTTCCCCTTGCTCAAAATTACCTATTATGTATAGATATGTCTATATATACATACATTTCTTATTTATTTACATTTGTTGACCGGGCTAGTCTAGCTGGATACATATCCCTTTTCAGTAGAGGCCCGAGGAGAAAAGCTCCAACATGAGTAAATTAATATATTCAAAATATTCTAAAAAAAGACTAGTTTCACATTACAAAATAAGGCATGAAAAAAAAATAATAATAAATCGTGAATAATGTAATGTTTCATTAGAGTAGAAGTAAAAAATAAACAAGTCTTAATGCTTTAGTAGGGTTCATGTGAAGTCAATCAAAACTAAAACATTAGAACATTAGGAAACTTGTTATAGTGTTGTTCATAAGATATGGGAGGGTAATTGTTAAGGAAGCAAGAGAGAATGAACCAGGGGAGGGGAGAGATGAAAAGTAGATTCAATCAGGCTTTGAGCAGGGGCAAAGCCAATGTATTTTAAGGTGGTCTCTAAGGTGTTTTTTAAAGATTAGAGAGGATGAGAGTGAGGTGAGTGTATTAGGAAGTTTGTTCCAGATTCTACCCACAACATTGGAGAAGAGGGAATCACCTGCTTTGTTATTAGAAGGGTTGCTGGCAATAAGAAGTTTATTAGCTGAGCGTAGTGTTGAAAGATTTTTATAAGGGGAGATCAGATTAGTAAGGATGGGATTATTAGTCGGATGGTGCAGGATTTTTTGTGCAATCACAAGTTGATTGTATTGTAGTTGATTTTGTAGTTCTAACCATCTGAGTTGTTTAAGGTTGAGGCAGTGATGAGTTCTGTATGGAGAGCCAGTGGCAAATCTGGTTATGTTATTGTAGCGAGTTTCAAGTTTGGTGAGATTATGCTTTGATAGATTGGTGTTAATGGCAGAAGCATAGAATAGGGTGGAAGTAAGGTGAGTCTGGGCTATGGATTTCTTAGCTAGAGGTGTAAGGAAAGGTTTTATTCTATACAGGGAGCCTAATTTTTTTATTAACAGTTTTTATAATATTATTAACATTGGCATCGAAGCTGAGGTTATGGTCAATAGTTATGCCAAGTAGTTGAGCAGTAGAATCAGGGGAAATGCAGGTTCCATTGTCAGAGGTAATAGTGAAGTGGAACTGAGGAGATTTTATGGTGGGAGTAAAGAGTAGTAGCTTAGTTTTCTTAGGGTTAAGAAGAAGGCAGCATTGTGTGAACCAGTTTTCAACTGTGTTAAATACATTTTGTGTAAGGGTGTGGAGAGAGGAAGAAGACTTGGCAGTACAGATAAGAGTAGAGTCATCAGCGTATTGTATACAGGTGGATTGTGGAAAAACAGTATGGAGATCATTAATAAAGATGGAGAAAAGAAGAGGGCCTAGGATAGAACCTTGAAGAACTCCAGTGCTTACTGGGAGGTATGTGGATAGATAATTGTCCCAGAGTACTGCTTGTTGTCTGTTTTCCAGATAAGATTTGAACCAAAGGATTGCTTGTGCATCAAGAGATTGGGCTTTTAGCACATTGATAAGTAGGTTATGATTGACCATATCAAAGGCTTTGGTCAATAAATAGAGCAGCTGAGAGACAGTTATTGTTACGATTCCTATTTATGCAATCAGTAAAAGTTAAAAGAGCAGAAGTAGTGCTATGAAAGGGCCTAAATCCATGTTGGCAGTTAGCAAGCAAGTTGTTTTGGAGAAGGTGCTGGAGTAGCTGATGGTGAATATATTTTTCCATAATTTTGGCTAGTGGGGAGAGTAGAGCAATAGGACGGTAGTTGGAGATCTCAGTAGATTTACCACCTTTGTGCAGAGGGATTATATGTGAGAATTTCCAAATAGAGGGGATGTAGGCTTCAGAGATGGATCTATTTATCAGGATAGAAACAGGGTATGCTGCAATTTGAAGGTATTCTGCTGGGAAGCAATCAGCAGAGGGAGTGCAGGGTTTGAGTTTTTGAAGGAGTTTGCAGATAAAGGAGATGGAAACAGGTTGCAAATGAAGGGAGGGAAAGGACTGTTAGTGTGTTGTGTAGGAGTGGGGGACATGGGAACTAGAGTTTGAGTTAAAGTTTGAATAGTTTCAATTAAGTAATTGTTAAAGGCATTAGCTATTTGCAGATGATTACTATTAGGAATAGAGCAGGGAGAAGGAGTTGTGGCATGTCCTGGTTTGAGAAGTTTATTAATGCCAGACCAGAATTTTTTAGGATTATTAGAGTGTGAATGTTGCAGGTGGGAGTAGTAGTTTTTTTTGTCTGAGATTATATCCTTTTTGACAGCATTTCTTAGTTGCTTAAAGTATAGATGATCTACAAAGCTTTTAGAGGTTCTCCATCTTGCCCATATTTTATTTCATAGAAATATTTTTTCTTTGGTTTGTTTTGTGAGCCAGGGGGCTATTTTTGTCCTGATTCTGGAGGAGCGGAAAGGAGCATGGTTATTTAGAATATGAAGGAAAGTAGAATTAAAGTAAGAAATTGCTTCATCTAGATTAAGTAGTTTTAGAGATGACCGGTTACATGCATTTAGTTCATTAATAAAGTTCTCAGCATGAAAATGTTTTTTAGAATGATAGGTGACAAAATTGTTCTTTTTTGGGCTATATTTCTTTTGTTTAGTGATAAAGGTTAGAATGTGATCACTAATGTCGTCAGGGAGAGATCCTACCTTATAGGTATCTGGGTGACTATTTATAAGGATCCAGTCAAGAGTAGTTTCTTTGCTACTTGGTTTGTGGATTCTAGTGGGGAAGTTTATTATTTGATTGAAACCAAATAGATTAATATGGGTGTTAGGGGTGGGGGAATTACATAAGGTCCAGTCTATATTAAAATCGCCTAGGACAATTGTTTCTTGTGGTAAATGGGTAAAAAGGCTATTGAGAATGTTTTCTAGGGTGCTAATATTATTTCCTGGAGGGATGTAAGAGCAGATAATATAGATTGCTTTAGAGCTATTCAATTGGAGTTTGATAGTAAGGGTCTCAGCATTGGTTTTTGAGGGGAGTGATACATCATAGAGTGAAACCAGAAGATCAGATTTGAACAAGATAGCTACACCAATATGTATACATAGCTGTCTGTCACAATCTCTGTCTTCCATATATATTATATCTACCTCTATGTATATGTAAATAGATGTATGCCTATATATACCTATATATATATATATATATATATATATATATATATATATATATATATATATATATATATATATATATATATGATACATAGTCTCTCCCACATATCTACATAACACATAAATGTATCATACAAACACACACACAGCTACTTTTATATATACATTTCTATTATATACATACATGTGTGTGTCTGTGTGTGTGTGTGTGTGGATACCTGTATTGTCTTACATATTGTGATAATGCTGATTGAAGCTGTACTATCACACATTTATAATGTTGCTCAAAGGATCCAAAGTAAGGGCTCAGCAATACATAATGCACTTACCTACAGGCCCCTGTACCTGCTGGATCACCACACATACAGCAACAGGTGAGCAGGTGATGTAATGTATAATGTTGTCTACACACACATGGGCAGGGCACATTGCTCCTGCCTACAGGCTTGCCCAGCTAAATGCAAACTGTCACATATGGCCAAACTGGTAACTGTAGCCACAAAGTTAGGAAAAACAATAGTTATCTCTGTGGTAGGCTACTAGATACAGATACCAGTATGAATGCATATTATTCTGCAGGCCACAGATGCTGTTCAATACAAGCCTAGTTTATGTTATCCACAAGTAGTTTACCTGCAGTCATCAGCTGTGGTGTGTGTGATAAGTACTGTGATTGATAGTGTGTAAGACTGGATAGGAAGGGGTTCTAATCTCATTCCATTGATAGTGTGTAAGACTGGTTAGGAAGGGCTTCTAATCTCACTCCAGGCCCCTTGGTGTATGTGGGGGTGTGTGTGTATCCCCCTGTAAAACAACTGAGAATACCTCATTGACTACCAAGCTGTAATGGTTCTGCACATTTTAGCCCAGTAAGTTGCTGCTGGCTTCCAAACTGCCCTCTTCTACAAGGCCTGCTGATGTCATCTACCTTAAGGCTACCAATTGACATGCTAATGTTAGACTTAAGCTGTGGTGTGTATGATAACTACTGTGATCTATAGTATATAAGACTAGATAGGTAGGGGGTTCTAGTCTCATTCCAGGCCACTAACTGTGTGAGAGAGAGTGTGTGTGTGTGTGTGTGTGTGTGTGTGTGTGTGTGTGTGTGTGTGTGTGTGTGTGTGTGTGTGTGTGTCTCTACAACATATATATAATATCTCAGCAACTTAGAATGAGGTAGGGTTTTGCAGTATTTTGATTGTAGCAGGTGATGTGGGCTTTCAAATGCCTGACCACAACTAGGCCTGCTGAAGTCATCAAGCATAAGATGTCCTAAAGAGACAGTAATATCAGACTTGAGGTGTAGCATGTGTGTCAAGTACTGTGATCTGCAGTATGTACCATTAGATAGGTAAATGTTTTAATCTACATGCAGCCAACTTGGAGTGTGTGTCTGCTGTGCCATAGCCTGTAAACACTAATTGGACTTTATGCTATCCTCAATACAGCCAGGTTTGTGAATGTGGTTGTTAGAGCATTTTACATCTGCTTATGGGATCATAACATCTTTGAACTTTAGTAGCATAATAGCCCTACAGCCCTCATGATCCTAGCCATGTTTTTACCCTTATTTACATGATCAGCACATATTGCCTGCATCCACGAGGGACACAGGCAGAAGCCCTGTAGTGAAATGATGGTCACCCAACCAGTCATACAGATGGCATCTGATGAGGTCCAATGAGGTGCTCTGTTTGCCATTAGACAGGATTCTGTTTCAAAGGTGTGTTAAATACTGCTAGACAGATCTCCTCCACCAGCATGCATTACTAATATCACATACAAGGTTAATGTCCTTAGAGTGAGTAATCCATGAACCATGACAACTGCAGATATGCAGCATTTCCAATTAAACACGGTCACACATTGCCCCATATGCAAGGTAGATATCATGTCTGAGTAGCCTATATACTACAGACTACTCAGACAGAGATTTCAGACGATCCCCATTGAACAGATGCTGAATATGTGAAGTTCCCTTGTGATAGACCATTGTGCTGTGTGCAACTGTCAGTAGTGCTTGAAAATGCACATTACCAAATGGCCATTGCACTCAAATATTTGCATGCCAAGGGAATAGTACATGGAGGTTATGAGCATGTCAATTTTGGGTGGCTGTGCCATCAGTTATGACATATGATTCCTGTCTTACCACAAGGGAGACATGATGATCTCAGGTACATTAGGTGTAAACCTGAGTGGCCAGGTCTGTGTGCTCAGTTCTAGCACCCCTGACTATGTACATCACATGTTGTGAATGATGTGCTACTTACCCATCTTTTTTCCCAAAGGGGGTAACTATACAATTCTTGGCATTGAGCTTGAGCCCATGACTCTGGCACCAAGCATCTGTTTCTGTAAGGCCTTTTTGTAGAGTATCCACATCATTTGGGGTTTCAGTAATGGCTCCCAGTTTGCAGTCATCTGCGAACTTTGTTAGCCAGATTCCCTTAGTGTTCAATTTATTTCAATTTAATTGTTGGAACCTGTGCTCTGAGAGACTGTTTTCCAATCTATCTGAAAATATACAGAGCTGAGTATATATTTTTTTGGTTTTAGAGTTTAATTGTTGCTTAGATCTCTGTTGAAACTGTTGTCTCCCTGTTCTGAGAGACTGCTTTCCAAGCTATCGCAAATATACAGAGCTGAGTATTTTTTTTTTTTGGTTTTAGAGTTTGTACTGTTACTTGTTGCTTGGATCTCTGTTTTGTCCCACCTACCCTCCCTATTTTTGCTTGTAGCTTAAATTTGGTGGCTTTTGCAGTTGCCCACCCCACTGTAGATTTGATCTGGGACACTCCCCCAGCCCCATCTCTTTATCACTTTGTACCTAATAAACTCTTTCTGCACTTGCTTTCAGTTCTTTTTAATTTAATTGCATTTTTTAAACTGTGTTTGGGCTAATAATGCTACATACTCATGTGTGCCAGCTTGCACTGCATGTGAATAGTTTTTACTACTGTTTTTGCTACTTTTCTGTAAAAAAAAAAAACAAAAAAAAATGCAAACCTGTTTCCTACTTTTCCTGTAGCTTGTGTTCCAGATACAGATTTGCTGTATATCAATGGGAGTGGTAAGCACTAGGTAATCTGTCTACCACATAAAGAGTGGTTCTGGCCCAGAAATTGTAGTTATTGGCTGTTTGGGCAATCTCTTCCATCTATCTCAACTTTCTGATTTGAAAGCCTGCATTTGCACTTGTTTCTGTCCTGTAACTCATCTAGTGCAGATACAGAATCTTAGTTTTAGCACTTAAATTTGCTTATTCGTGCTCAGCACTTGTTCAGAACTTGTAAGCACTAAATAAGCTACTAATTACTATAGCACTTAACCTTCCACATTACCTAGAGGAAAATAGTTTTTGTACTTACTTTTCTCACTTGCTTAGAGAAAAACAGCTCTTATACTCACTTTCCTCACTTATCTAGAGGAAAATAGTTTTTTATTCAGGCATGTCCAAGGGTCAGCTCCCAGTGTTCTCTCCTGTCTATCCGATGAATCTGGGCAGCAATGTAGAAATTGCCTTATGTACACAGACAACCCTCTCCTCCTACCACCCAACACTACAACCTGTGAGAGATGCACTTATCTAGCCAAACTGGAGGTAAAGCTCTCTGCAACCAAGACTGAACTTGACAGTCATGAGGAAAAGGTAAACATTTGCACCACACCACACTCATCACATAGTCTCACTAAATCTACACCACCAAAATCCACACACAGTAACATAAAAACATTCACGGAGGCTCTCAATAATAATCTATCTAAGCAACAGACAACTCCAAAGCAGAAACACAAGCATCCACCATCCCCCAACACAACCCAAATGACACATAGCCCACCGACTCAGTGTGCCACTCAACCACAGCTAATAAGGCAAAACAATGTACCCAACACATTAGTCATAGATGACTCTATAGTCAGGCACACTGATGTCCCACTCACCAAGCTAAACAAGGAGAAGGTTACTGTCAGCTGCCTGTCAGGTGCCAGGATCCACCACATAACCCACGCACTCAGGTCACTCCACAACAAGTACAAATATGACTCTTTCATTGTCCATGTTGGTGTGAATGTCCTGAGATGTACCTCCCTGGACTACATGAAAAGAGACATGGAAGAGCTCTCCGATCTTGTAGCCCTAGCAGGTATGACTGTAGCCCTGAGTAGCATTCTGCATTGTCCAGAATTATACCGCAGTACAAGGACAAAATGATTGACTTCAACAATTGGCTAAGGTTCTGGTGTCATTCTAAGAGGATCCAATGTCTGTCTGCTTGGGATGACATGGTCAAGAGAACATGATGCTTTGCCACAGATGGCCTGTACCTGTCGCTCCTGGGATTCTGGATACTGGCTAAGGCTCTTGTGCCCCTATAGTGCCTTTTTTAGGCAAGGTTCAAATAACACATTCACCACCATAACAGGAATAGGCAAGCAAAAACTGAGTGTAATGCTACTCAATACTAGAATTCTAAATCTCAAAATGCACTCACTCGAGGCACTCCTTAAAATGGAGAACATCGATATCTGTGCAGTAACTGAGCCCTGGTTCAAGGCTCCAGAGAGCACCCCTGCACTACCAGGCTATAATTCATACCACACTTTTCAGCCATGTAACCTGGACCGGGACACCAAAGGCGGAGGTGTGTCCTTATTCATTAAGGATATCCACACCTCCAGGCTAGTTGCTCAGGATAATGAATCCGAGGTTATCCAAGTGCAACTAACTCTGGGCAAAACTGCAATCCAAATTGTAGCATGCTACAGATCCCCACCATGCCCCAGGATTCCCACTCCTCTTTCTTTGATGTACTGGAAAATATTAGGGTTCAACCAAACACCCTAATAATGGATGACTTCATCTACCCCACCATTAACTGTGAAAACTACTTGTGTACCAACTCCTTAGCTCAACGCTTTCTGGAATTCATAAACTCCAATGCACTGGATCAACTTATCCACACCCCCACCAGGGTCAACAATATCCTAGACGTAGTCATTACCAACATGAGTGACCGGTGCTCCACACCTGAAGTCAACTCCTTGTTGGACCGATCCGACCATAAGCTAATCACCCTTGATATCCACATCTCGCCTCCACCCCCCATTAAGGAAACCATGGTAAAAACTTTCTCCAAAGCCAACTTCATACTTCTTAAGACAGAAGTGGTGAACTTCATGACACCCATGCAGATGGCCAATACAGTTACAACTGCTGAATCCTACACAAATGCACTGTATAAGCACTTACACGAGCACATGGATCGTGCTATCCCAAACAGAACCAAGACGCTATCCCCCCAAAAAAGGAAGCCAATCTGGTGGTCCCCTGCCATAAACAAACTGTACAATAGAAGGAGGAAACTGTTGCAAAACAGAGTGAAATCCCATGAGTGGAGGAGCTCCCTGGTCAGCCTCAGTAAGAAGTTGAGACCCCTTATAAGATCCTCCAAAACTAGCTACGAAAACAAAATCGGCACTTATTCTAAGGACAATCACAAAGCATTCTATAGCTATGTCAAGAATTTCGATGGCAACACTCAGATCTGCTCTGAGTTACAGAACAATGGCATGAAAATTACAGAACCAACTGATATTGCCAACATCCTGGCAGATAGGTTCAGTGCAAAATTTACACCCCCCCACCCCCTAAAGGGCCAATATCTATACAGGAAGAATGCAGAGTCCCTGTAATCACAACTACGCAGGTAAAAGCTGTGCTCTCTAAAGCCAAAAACACAGCATCCATGGGACCGGACAACATCCCAGGCTGCGTTTTACACAAACTTCAGAACGAACTAGCTCCCCACTTAAGCACCATGTTCAATAATAGCCTCGCATCAGGCTTTGTGCCCACTGAATGGCACACAGTAACAGTTATCCCATTCCACAAAGGGGGAGCCACCACTGATCCCGGGAACAATTGACCTATTAGCCTGACAAGCCTGGTCTGCAAGGCCATGGAACGTATCATCATGGAACTCATAAACAAAGACATTGGTAACCTCCAAACTTTGGATCCCACCTAGTTCAGGTTTGTGAAAGGCAGATCATGCCTCCTGAACCTGATCGGCTTCTTTGAGACAGTTACCAAAGTCGTAGATGAGGGTAAGGTGGTTCACACAGCCAATCTTGACCTTGCCAAGGCTTTCGACACCATCCCCCATTCTGGAATTATAGCTAAACTCACTAAACTAGGTATAAATCCCTACATCACAAGATGGGTTGCCAACTGGCTCACTGACAGAACCTTCACTGTAAAAGTTGCAGGCTTCAAATCTGACCTCAAAGCAGTGACAAGTGGAGTACCACAGGGTTCCGTCCTGGGACCTGTCCTGTTTGGTATCTACTTCTCTGAAGTACAGGCTAACACAAAAGGCCTCTGGCTAATGAAGTTTGTAGATGACTGCAAACTAGGAGCCATAGTCAAGTCCCCAAATGATGTGGACATCCTACAGAAGGGCCTCGCTGAGACAGATGCCTGGTGTCAGAGCCATGGTCTCAAGCTCAATGCCAAAAAGTGTAGTGTCATCCCCTTTGGTAAAAACTCTATACTCATGAACTACTACATAGGCAGCAATCTACTTATCACTGAATGTGTGATAAGAGACCTTGGGAACCAGGTGTTCAGTAGTCTCTCCTTTGATAGTCACATTGCCACAGTAGTCAGGAAGTCCTTTTACATGGCACACCTCATCATAAAAGGGTTCTCATCCAGGAAAAAAGAGGTCATTGTTCCCCTCTACTCGACACTCATTAGGCCCATTATAGAGTACAACTCCCCTTTTGGAATGTACCTCACAAGACATCTGCAGCAGTTGGAAAGGCCATAGAAGTACCTCACAAGGAGGATTACTGGCCTCAAACAAATGCCCTACACTGACCGCCTCAAAAAGGTCCAGCTTTACTCCATAACATATCGCCTACTCCGAGGTGATCTCTGCCTAACATATAAAGCTATGTCAAACCCAGAGCTGTAGGACATGTTACATGTAAAGAAATCCCAATCCCTACAAGCTACACTCTCTAGGGACCTAAACCTTGTCGCCACAATAAACAGGACATGCTGGAGGGATAGATTCCTGTCCCAGAGACTTCCCATACTCTGGAACAGGCTACCCATTTATGTCAAGCAAAGTTCTTCATTAGCACTCTTCAAGAAAAATCTTGATGGGGGGCGTGGCCAAGGATGAACACAGGATAGCAGCAGATTTCTTCAGCTCCACCAATTTCATTACACTGACAGGAATTAATTACTTAAAAATTAATTTTTGAAGTAATTTTCTTTCTAAATACGTTTGTTTTACATAGTTCTTGAACTATATCTAAAAAAGAAAGGAAATCTTAACAATATTCCTGTCAGAAATCACTGTGGAAATTTTCCTGTCAGTTTATCAGTCTGAAATGAGTTCCAGTAAGACAAATTCTCAAGACTCCAGCATCAAGAAAGAACTTCAGTCTCTGATAATTATAATCCAGCAACTTACTGATAAAATGGATAAAATGGATACTAAAATAGACACCTTCATAGAAAAACTACAAAACAAATAGACCTGTTACATACAGACCTGCAACAACAGAAGATCCAGATGACAGGCATAGAAGAAGCTGTGAATGACATGGAAAATAGAATCCAAGAAGAGGAAATCAACATTGAGTTTCTGCTGAAACAAAATACACATTTACAAACAAAGCTGGATGACCTGGAAAATAGATCTAGGCGCAATAACATTAGGATTTTTGGACTGCCAGAAAATATTGAAGGTAACAATATTACTTCTTTTTTAACAACTTGGCTCCCTAAAACTTTAGACTTACCAGAAGCATTCTCTTTTGGTATCGAAAGAGCACATAGATCTATAGCTAATACTAACTCTAACAAAAAATATCCTAGATCAGTTATAGTTAGATTTCTATCATCTTTTGATAAAGAGATGGTTCTTAAATCTGCTTGGGCTAAAGCTCCTGTTAAGATTAATGAGACAACTGTGCGTTTTGGCAATGACTATTCTTCCATGGTATTAGCTAATAAGGGAGCTTAAAAAAGCACAGTTTAAAACATACCTTCTGTTTCCTGCCAAGCTTAAAATCTTCCTTCCTGATGGTCCTAAGGTTTTCGATGATTTAGACTCTGCTTTACTGTTTGTCAAAGAAAAAAGGATTTTGGATAAAATAGAAGAAATGGAATGGGCTAGTTCTTCATTAAAAAGATTGGCAACTGAAGCTTCGTGGAAGACTTCAGAGAAGAAGAAGAGACTAAAAAACAAATGATTTGTTATATGTTTTTTTCTCTCTCATCATTTTAGTTCATTATTAATCTTTTTGAATATAGTTCCTGCATTTCCAGAAAGCCACAAATATTTTGGAAAATATTTAATCACAGTTATTCTCTATGTGCAAAGAAATGTTTTGTTTCATAACCAGTCAAAATACCTGAAGATTTAATGGCAAGCTGTGATTCAATTTGTTTCTCTTTCTGAAAAGAAATAAGGTTAGTAATTTGATACATTTTTTTATCTTTACCTTTTTTTCCTTCTTCTTTTATTATTTTCTTTGTTTAAACAATGACATTCTATTTAGATTATGTAGTGGGTAAAGGGTGGGGGAGGGCAGGGAGAGAACAGTAATGAAAATATCATTAATAGAATAATAACATATTTATTCCTTGTAAAAGTTTATAAGTTCTTCAAATGCTATTTCTAATTATACTTTCTTGATTATACTGCTTATGCTTGTTTGTAAATAATCTGTCATGCTTTAACTAATAATAATCAGAACTAAATAAGAGTAAATAATATGTTTTATTTTTAACTCTATTAATATAAACAGTAAGCAACATTCCATTGTATATACTTCTTACAGCTTTCTCTTACATTTTTTATTTCTGCCTCACTCCCTTTTATTTTCTACTCTCTTTTTCTTTTCTTTATTAATATATAGAAATGCTTTTGATTGTGTGGGAACAGTGAATAATAGGATTTGTATGAAAATTGAGTTGGGAGAAGAATGTTGAGTTTTATTGCTTGTTGGTAATTTTGGGCTTAATTTCACTTACATAGAGGCTGTAATGATCTGTGGAATACATTGTGAAGGTTTTGTCATGTTTAGATGCATTTACACTGCTAAATGAATGTTTGTCACTAGTTTTAAATAAGTTTCCCACCAAAATGTTAAGAGAGACAATCTGGGATGTGGGCTGTCTCATGCACAGTGTCCATGAACTACTTCAAAAGCTTCAACCCACAGAATTCTCACAGAGAAACTGAAAGCAGTTAGTATAACCTTTGACATAGTTATCACACTGACACACCACAGATTCAGGAAAATACTCTATTCATAAAATATGTCAGTTATAATGTTTTGTTTCATAACCAGTCAAAATATCTGAAGATTTAATGGCAAGCTGTGATTCAATTTGTTTCTCTTTCTGAAAAGAAGTAAGAGGCTGTAATGGTCTGTGGAATACATTGTGAAGGTTTTGTCATGTTTAGATGCATTTACACTGCTAAATGAATGTTTGTCACTAGTTTTTAATAAGTTTCCCGCCAAAATGTTAAGAGAGACAATCTGAGATGTGGGCTGTCTCATGCACAGTGTTCATGAGTTACTTCAGAAGCTTCAACTCACAGAATTCTCACAGAGAAACTGAAAGCAGTTAGTATAATCTCTGACCTAGTTATCACACTGACACACCACAGATTCAGGAAAAATACTCTATTCATAAAATATGTCAGTTATAATGAGTTTAAATGATGTAGTTTCTTGTAGTAAGTAAATGTCTTATTTTAGAAGGCATAGAAAATGAAACATTTATTTAAATGTTTTTGAAAATCTACTTAACAGCAGCATAATAATCTGTGTTAAAAACTTGTGTTCCAAACATATACTTTATTATAATTCATTTAATTCTTCTGATTGACAAGCATAAACAATTTTATAATTCTATTCTGGAAGAAATGTCATGTGATATATTTTAAAGCAATAGGTTAGCATGATTGTAAAATCTGGTTACTAAAATGTGTTTGCTGTGCATTATTTTCTATAAAGCAGACAGATTTATTCTAGGGACAGCAAGTAGGATAGTGCTCAACAAGGACATAACTCAGTGAGATCATATATATATATATATATATATATATATATATATATATATATGTGTGTGTGTGTGTGTGTGTTTGTGTGTGTATGTGTGTGTGTGTGTGTATGTGTATGTGTGTGTGTGTCTGTGTGTATGTGTGTGATGGCTTTTTTTTTTTTAATAATGCAAGTGTTTCTGAGAATTTGCATAACTATGCAATATGATTTATAATAATTTTTATGAATACAATATTTTACTCTATTGACAATAATGAGTTTAAGTAAATGCTCATATACAAACAATTCAAGATTTTTTTGGAAGCTGTTCATAGTATTCACATGACAGAAAATAGATGCATCTTAATATATGTAATGTCTGAATCATATTAGCCAAAGTTTTTGATTTAAATGAATGTTAGAACCTAATTTTCTCTCCTCTTGATTTCTAACATCAAGATTATTTGAATGCTATTTGAATACAAGTGTTATATATTACATAGATCTATATAGTAGTATGAACAGTTTTTAAAAAAAAAAAAAAAAAAAGTTTATTTTAGTTTATATGATGCTGTTTTACCAAATGCGTAGTTTTGTCTTGATAGAAAATTGAAATGAAAACTGTAAACCTCGGTTAAATATAACTAGTATTAAATTGATAAGGTGGTAGCTGATGTACTGCTGCTTAGGGTAGGGGGTTAACTTGAGTAGTAAATACTACTCTAAGTTGGAGTTTTCAACTCCAGGCTGGATGCAAGGTTTAATCCTTACATTATTTTCACTTGTTCATAGTTATATGTATATAGTTTTGACATCCACAATATATTTTGTACACTCATTGTCACTACAAACAAAATTGAATCCTATACAAAATCCCATAAGAGATTTAATAAATACAGCTATATTTAAAGGTACACCTAAAAGAGGAGATGTAACATTATTTATCTTGTTATTTGTTATCTCGATCATAAGATTCTTGAGTTTTAAAAATGCCAAATGACATCTTTAAAAGGAATTTCTTTAAACATTAATGGATTGAATAATCCGTGTAAAAGGGCAAGCCTAATAAGATACATTAATTTACACAAGGCCAATCTAGTCTTCCTGCAAGAAACCCATCTCTTGAAAAAGATATTGATAAACTAGCCACTAATAAGTATACAGTATTGGTTAGTTCAGAGCACACTCAGAAAAAAAGAGGAGTGGCTATTTTATGGAATAAAAGTATGCCCATTCCTAAAACCATTAAGTCTTATCAGGATGACAAAGGAATGTTTTGTATGGTTACAATACAAATTAATGGGAAGACTTACACTTTAATTAATGTATATTGGATACCTGGAATTGGTATTAATACACTGAAACATCATATTGATAAGATCATATAATTCTCTATAGGGGATATTATTTTAGCTGGTGATTTTAATTGTATACTACATGAAAGTGATACTACCACTATAAGGAAAAGAAGAATTACATCTAATGCAAAACACTTAAATGATTTTGCTAATTCTTATCATTTGAATGATATTAATAATCAGATAGATTCAAAATCATTACCATACACCTTTTTTTCTAACAGATACAAAACTTATTCAAAAATAGATAGGGTCTTTATTTCTAACCAGATGGTAACAGATTTAATTAATTCCAAAATCATTTCATGTCCTATATCTGATCATAACTCAATTGTTTTTGAATTCATGATAAAAATACTTATAATGTTCAGATCAAAAGGATACCAGCATACTTAACTCAGCTAAAAGACTATAAAGAATATATACTTTCAGAAGTACAACATTTTCTAGACATAAATAATACTCCTGAAGTCTCCATTGTCTATGTTTGGGATGCCTTAAAATCATATCTATATGGACAAAGTATCAGATGGTATAATAATAAAAGGAAATCTTGGGATAAGGAATTGTTAGATATTCAAAGTAAATTAGACTCTTATAAACATAATAATAAAGAAAATATTATGGACAAGAAAGTTATTGAAGAAATAAACAAACTAAATGAGAAATACAAAGAAATTTTAACTCATAAAGTTAAAATAACTTTAGAGAAATACAAGTTTTTGTCTTATTCAATAAGCCCCAAATACTTACATAGACTTAAAAATAAAACAAACAGATTGAATAAACAAAACCATATCAAAGAAATCTTTTCTCTAAGGAAAAAGAAGAATGTTTCTAGTATACCAGAAATACTGGATGAATTTAGAAATCACTTTCACAAGATTAACCATAACAACATTAACATGGAACCTAAAGATAAAATAAAGGAGTTTATAACCACAAACATGAATAAAAAGCTTAATAAACAACAGATTAAACTATTGGACAAGAGTATTTCATATACAGAAGTTATTGCACAAATAAATAAGCTTAAATCAAACAAAGCACCGGGTAATGATGGTATTATACCAGAGATATATAAAATCCTTTCTAAAACTACATATTCATTAATACATGAGGTTTTTATTTTGGCCCAAACTGAGTTAATAACCCCCCCATCTTGGCAATATACATTTATTTCACCAATTTTAAAACCTAATAAAGATCCAACTAGATGTTCTTCATATCGACCCATCTCATTACTTAATGTTGATTATAAAATGTTTATGAGTATTTTTGCTGATTGAAGACAATCATCCCCGGCATTATAGATATAGATCAGACGGGCTTCATTGTAAATAGAAATACTTTTGATAATATAAGAAGAACTTTAACATTAATTCATTTTGCAAATAGGAAAAAGAAAGATTTAACACTTATTAGTCTTGATATAGGTTAAGCATTTGATTCAGTAAGTTGGGACTATCTGTTTACCTTACTGAAATGCACAAACTTCTCTGATGCATTTGTAAATTTAATTGAGCATTTATACAAAGGGACACTGGCTTATATTAAGGTAGGAACATATGTTTCACAAAAAATACCCATTCTTAAAGGTACAAAGCAAGGATGTCCACTTTCTCCACTATTATTCACTTTAGTAATGGAGCCTTGGGCTAATTTGATTAGAAACAGTACTGACATAGAGGGTTTTGAAATAGATGAAAATACAACATCAAAAATTCAACTTTTTGCAGATGATGTTCTAATTACATCAGCAGGATCTAATTCTTCTATGCAGTCTTTATTTGATAAAATGCTGAATTTTAAAAGTATTTCTGGTTTAATATTCAATGAAGAAAAAACTAAAATACTACCTATATATACACGAAAAAATATTCTCATTAGTGATTTTACTAAATATGTACCCAATTCAGGTCAGATAACTTATTTAGGTATAATACTATCTAAAGATATTAAATCTATTATATATAATAACTATAATACCTGTTTTCTTAATATACAAAATCTTTTTAATACCTGGAATAATATGTTTTTACTATGGAGGAGAGACTTACAATTATTAAAATGATAATATTCCCCAAGATTTTATACTTAATACAATCAATAATACTTTCACCTACAAAAATAACTATCAAGAAACTGAATACACTAATGTTAAATTTCTTATGGGCACCTAATAGACCTAGGATTGCATTAAAGAAACATACTAATAGCTGGTCTCAAGGGGTATTTCTTTTCCAGACTTTAATTTATATATTATCTCTTCTATTATAAAAGTTATTACTTTATTAATAGATCAGTCATATATCGCAAAATGGAAAGATTATTGGGAGCTAATTAGTATGCACTTCATGAAAATCTCCTTAACACATAAAAATATGATTGTAAATAACTCCATGTTGTGGTTGCTAAAGGAATTTTGTACTTCACCTATTACACCTAAACATATGGTTTGTTACCCATTAAATATTATTATTAGTTATCATAACTTTATATTCATGCACCCTAAGTATAGGGAATGGAATTTTATTGTATTCCTATAATGTATACTCAGGGTATGCTTATGTCATCTACTTCTGAAGGAGCTCATTTAGCTATAGATAATAATCTAAAGTACTGGTATCAGCTGATATCTGATAATAAAGTTAAAAATCTAGATTTCTTAAAAAAAGAATTTGATCTAAGAGAAACTTGCTGGTTAGAGGTTCAGATCTTTAGACAACATCTCATTGATAGAATAGATCTAATGTCTATAACAGTTAAAGAATCTATTCCAAAACTGATTGATTACTTGATATTAAATTTACAGCATAAAGTTTCTGATAAAGGTAAACTTTCATATATACATAAAATTATCAGACAAGAAACTTTTTGCAGTGTAGATTCATACTGGAATTATTTCACCTCTATTAATGGGGACCCACCAACTCAACAAGATAAACAATATATATTGGAATCTGCTTATAGAACTACATCTTCCATTGTCTGGAGACTTTATACATGGAAATTTTTACATAGATCTTTTTATACACCTTTGATGATGAATAAAATAAATAATAAAGATAATCTATGTAAGAGATGTAATGTAGAAATTAATGCTGACTGGGCTCATATGGTTTATGACTGTATGAAGTTGAAAGAATACTGGAAGTCAATTAATAAATTTTTGCAGGCTCTTTTACAGATAATTTCATTATTTCTAAGTCTCTTATATTATTCAACACACCTGTACCTCAATGTGTTAAAAAGATTAAGCTTCCCTTGTTATGGTCTATCCTAGCAGTGGCCAGGAAAATAATAACTAGAAATTGGATTTCAGATACACCTCCTTCGTTCAATGAATTTAAAAATGTTATGAATATAATGTGCCATATGGAAATAAGCACAATTAGAATGAGAACAACTAGAAAAACATCATATTATATTGTATGGGATAATTTACAAAATTTGTTAAAAAAATTCTAATTTCAATAGCACGGTATTTTAGTTTAATTAATTGATCTGATTGTAGTGGATGTCTTTGTAAATACTTTAGTTGTTTTGTTGAATATTATAATAATACCTATTTTTAATTACTTGTATAAAATTGTTATGATATTTCTCTTATATGTTAAAACAATAAACCTGTTTTGAAAAAAAAAAAAAAGAAAAATCTTGATGAGTGGATGAGAAATAGGAAATACACCCCGGGGATCACATCTCTGTCTCTGCTCGACAGTGGCTCAGGAAAATAACTTTCTTGGGTGGCGTAAGCCAGGGAACCTTGTTGGCTAGGATTATGTAGGCCCTTGGGTCAACAGCCTAGTACCTACCTATGAACCTATGAACCAGGAACATAGGTGTTACTGATGAAAATTATAAGGCATATATATATTTACATGGAGTTTATGGCCATTAGTATGTCAACAGGCATTTGTTTACCTATACCCTCTTGTAGGATATTGACATAACTCACTGATTCTATGACTGCTCACAGTTTATAGGTATCAGCCAATACTGTCGGCCACAGACATTCAGTTTTCACTTGTATTGTGGTTAAATTGATTCCAAGCAGTAGAGTACACAGGACAGAGCCCTGTTGAAAACTGATGCTTACAGTTCAGCAATTGGAGGTGGACCTATTTTGAGTATATGTTCCATCAGTGAGCCTCTTATTGACCCCTATAATAATATTAACGTGGATGGCTAAGTGAGTGCTTTTGTCAGTGATGCCTGAGTGGAGGATTGAGTCACACAGCTTGGCTAAGTCCAGGGGGGTGTATGTCCTGATATTGCCTCACACAGATCCTTGGTGACTGCCTCGAACATGTCCACCAGGTTTAACAGCCACAATCACCCTGTCAGAAATCCAAACTGTGTAGATTGCATATATGGCATCTAAGTCCAAGTCCAAGAAAGCCATTGTTCCACTGTATTCAGCATTCATCAGAACTATCATTGAGTAAAATGTCCCCTTTGGTATGTACCTAACCAGGAATATCCAACAACTGGAAGGTCCACAGAGGTTCCTCACTAAAAAAATACAGGGTGTAAGTAATATGTCCTATGCAGACTATCTCAAGACCCTATGCCTGTATTCTGTCTCCTACCGGCTTTTCAGGGGAGATCCATGCCTGGCATACAGGGCATTGTCAGACCCCACTTTGATGGACCTCCTGCATATCAACAAAACAAACAGTACCAGAATAACCCACCAGAATAACCCATTGTAAAGACTTAAACCTTGTCTGTGATATAAATAGGACCCACTGGTGAGATAGGTATGTATCCCAGAGACTGGCCCGTCTGTGGAACAAGCTCCACATCCATGTGAAACAGAGTCCCTCCCTAATCCAATTCAAGTGCAACTTGTACAATTGGATGGGAAACTGGAAATTCATCCCTAGTTTGGCACCTATGTCTCTGATGCAGACAGTCAACCTGTAAATGGTTCATCTCCCAGGCCCATGCTTACACTTATCAAGGGTATCAGAAATGATCAGAGATTTAGGATGCATGGCTAGGCTTAAAAAGGCCCTTGTGGTCGTTAGTCTTGTAAACACCTATGAACATATGAACCTATTTATTTGCTGATCAGCTCCATGATGATTTGCCCCATGGGTGTACAGATATGGCTACTCAGGCAAAGCGGTATATAGTTTTGGTGGTCATTGGATGCACCACCTCTTTGCAAGGGGATAACAGTTGCCATTGTTCAGTCAGCCAGAATGCAGCCAGTGGTTGCAGTATGATTGCAAGGTTTTCCCAATGGGGTTATTAATCCTTGTTGAATCACATGTAGGATGCAGCCTGGGATGCTAGCACGTACAATAGATGCTGTGTATCCCCCATAGAGAGGCCAGTTACACCTGCTGTGTAGATATAGAAGGTATGGGATAGGTTAGAGGAATGTCATGTGGCATATGTTGTGGGGATAGAGGAATGAAGTTGATGCAGAACCTGTGGGACAACAGGTTAGCTATGAGTACAGGCCCATTATATGTGGTTTCATTAAGTACGTATTCACCGACAATCTGGGCCTTTCCTCTGAGGTTACACATGTAACTACACTGTGCGTTGTGGTTCTTTTTTGTGGAGGTGACTTATTTTGTCACATACTGTTTCTGCATGACATCACAACAACACTATGTGCTTGCTTTAGTTGAGGAGGTTGTGCCTCCATTTTAGTGGGGCACCCCTCGCCACAACTGTCACACGACAATGTCAACCTCTTGTACAGCCTGCTAATGGCAGTTGTCTACCAGGCAGGTTTGCTGTGCCATTTGGAGCTTGTGTTCCTCCTGTCAGGTACAGTCAGGTCTAAGCAGTTGTACTGCTGCTTACATAAAGCATGGGTGCAGAGTTCTGCATACTTGCATGTCCCATCTGAAGGGGGAGATGCAGTCAAGCTATGTAAACCATCCCAGAGGAGGTAATAAATTGCTTTGCTGAAGTTTATTTTTGTATTTTCTGAAAGGGGGTTAGGTCTGATACTTAGTTTTAATGAGACTGATCTGTGGTCAGATCTCACCAGGGAGGACCTCACAGTGGGGTGCTGCAGTGGTCACCCATGTTGGTAAACACATGATGCACTAAATTGGCTCCCCTTTTAGGGAAGTCACTCCACTGGTCTAGGGCATTGTAGTTAAGGATGTGGATGAAACTTTGGGCACATGGGCTTCAGCACAACTAAGCAAAACAGTTGGTGGTTACTTAATGTCACCCCAAATCATGGTGTACTGATATATCTTGATAGACACAAGTACATTCAAATAACCACAATGAGTGTCTGGATTCCTGGAGCTACCGCTGTAGCTGGCAATGACTTGATTAGGTGCCCTTCCAGCAGTGAATGGTACCTGCAATGTGTCCAGGAAATTATAGTGTTTCACTAAATCTGGATGTGTATCTGTCCTTAATTAATATGTTTACACCACCTGCATTACCTTGCATACTGGCAGTTTGAGGTCTGAACATGTGAAAGGACATGTAGTTTGGTATGGCTATGGTGCTGTCCACAGCCTTGAACAAGTTGTTTTTGACTGCACAGATGTCTGCATATTTCAAGGTGGAGAAACCTTCCAGAGAGCAAGGTTTAGTGTTGCCATTCCCAGCATGTAACAGCATAACCATGATTTTTATGAAGATGGTGTTCTCTTTGGAAAGTTTTCCCTCCAGACAGTGCCTATAAGATACACTGTGGGGGTGTGAGCTGCCTTGGCCTGTACTCAACATCCAATGGGCAAGAGATGAAGACCATATCTGGCAAAGCATTGATGTATGTTGAGCAAGTCATCCCAGGTGGACATGTAGTGGATCCCCTTACAATGACTCCCCATGCTAAGGCAATTATTGACATTCATTATTTTCTGTGTGCATTGATCAGTCATCCTAGGTGAGGGTCAAATGCAGCTGAAAGCTATGGGCATACCAGCGAGAGACATAGACTGTCTAAGCTCAGTCATGTGTCTGCATACAGTCCGGTCACATACGTCCCTAGTCGTACACACCTGCAGGAACTATGATAATTTTTCTTAATGTGAAATGCTTTTAATGATTAATGCTCAATGTTTAATGTATTTCACTTGGATCTTTTCTCCCCGGGCCTCTGCTGAAAATAGACATAAATACAGTTGGACCAGCCCGGTCAACAGATGTAAAATAAAAAAATAAAAATAAATGTCATGTTACCTGATATTCCTTGAGTTGCGGCAATGTGTGGTATGGCATATTGTGTCAAGCCACAGATGGCTAACTGTGACCTTCTCCATATGTAGCCTGGTGACATGGAAATCATTGTGTCTCCTGATGTAATCACCTATGAATAATAGGTTTGATATTGTGTTTTGCCTCAGATGTTTGACCAGTGAGACAGTGGTGCATGAACTCTAATGTGTACTGTGCTCTCCAGAGGTATGATTTTCTGAGGTGTTTGTTTAGGAATGTGACTTGTAAGGAGCTGCACATGTGCAGGTATGTGTGTGTGTGTGATGTGGGTGTGGGTGGAGCAGGAGGTGAGCTGTGCATGTTGGCAAAATGTTCATTGCCATATGTATTGACTGCTGTTTGAGTCACCATGGAATCAAGGTTTGAAATACAGTCATATCTGTCACACATTGTGTTTGTGTGGCATAGGAGTAGAGAGGTGGGGACACTTTCCAAATCTCAACAGCAGTCATTGATAGTGCCATTAGAAATACAGTCATACTTGTGTGTACATCTCAGCACACCATCATTGGGCAGTGTCATGATAGATGGTGAAAACACAGCACCTGATAGTGTGCCATACAATGCTTTGCCAGCCACGTGGACCTTGGATTGACCATAATGTTGTTATTATTCTTGGTTCCAATACCATACCTACAAATGTGACACTCTGTAATTCAGCAAAGTTAGAGTCATGCTGCCACACTCTTGAGGTTGACAGCCTGAAACACATTATTTGTAGGCACTCCTTGCAGTGAAGATGTGGATGTCCATGCATGCACAGAGGACTTGTTCAACTTTGCTGACATTACATTGGCCTTGCAAGTGTACAATGCCTTTCAAGCAACCAGACAGCAAATGGGTTGTTGTCTGACATGATGTGGGAACACAGACGTGTTCCAGGTACATAACTGTATAGTATGAGTATGACATACCTAGGACATGTGACAAGTGGACATACTTTGGACAAAGGTGGCCAGTCCTCTGCATTAGGCCTCAGAGCCATGTCATGCACATATCCACCATTAATCTGCTGAAGGCCAGGATGCATGAAGTGTTATGAAATTGTCACCTAACATGGATCACCGCCCCTGTGCTGCTTGTTTTGGCAGGCTTAGACATCTACGTCACTGGACATTGCACATTATATTGTGAAGGTGTAGCTGTGCTCCTAATCACCATCTGGTCAGTTCCCTAGTGACATACCACCAACTTTGATATGGAAGGCATAATACATGTAAAAGCCAACCAATTTCTCAGGTTGCTAATCATGGCATCTACCTAGAGAAGGGTATCTGAAGCCTACAGAGCCTTTCATGATGTGGGACAACTATGTGGATGAACAGACTGTGCAAGTCAAGTCAAAGTAAGCTTTATTGTCATTTAGGGCTACATATTTATAGCCTAAATGAAATTTCGTGCATCAGCTTAATTCTTGAGGAAAGTGAAACAACACATACAAGTAGATGAATAAACATAGCTAACAAATACAATACTACTCCCAATACATGCAAGAAAGAACAGAGCTATTTACCAACACAACAAATACATTTACTGACACAGCTGTCCTGCTTCTTATCATGAGCTTCGTAGTAACATTTTACATGCAATGACAGAAGAAGTATTGGAGCATGGTATTCCACGAGAGAGTGGCTGTGGTGAGATCAGTATTAGTAGTAGCCAGGCAGCAACAATTCAGTGCACTCCCCTGCTTTCTGCATTATTCACAAGGTAATTGTGTTCTTTCAGTACACACTGCTTGAGTAGTGTCCAACTGCAAAATACCTGTGAAAAACCTCCCACTTTACCTTTACAGGGTATACATATTACCCTTCCATCCATTGTTTGTCTGCACTCTGTACAGACACCTTGGCTGACTCTTTTCTTGGAAAATGGTAGAATTAACTGCAGTACTCAGTTGCACAGAGGACAACTAGCATGCAGTGCCAAGTAGTGTCGCTAGATCTCTCAGTCATCTGATATGTAAGGACCATGAAAGGAGTTAGCATGGATACGTTCAGTAACAATGTTGTACACCTACTGACACTGGACCAAACAAAGGTTGTTTTGCTCAAGGGCAGATCATGCCTACCTACCCTAGCTGATGGATCTCATTTAGTGTTAATCTATCCAATGAATGAGGGGAATATAACTCACTCTACCTACCATGGCCTGATAAGGCCTTGCTGAAAACTGTGTAGGTTATTGACAGAGTGGTATTTCAACTAGTGGATAGCTAGGTGTCTGATAGTCATAATATGGAAAGATAGCATTGGGTAGTCCAATGCTACAATGACACCAGTCATCAGCGGACTTCCCTCAGACATCATTAATAGAGTACACCTTCTAGCCAGTTCCTTCTCTGCAGTCACAGACACTGTCAGTCACCTCTGACTGATGATATTAGCAGTTGATTGTATATTAGGAACTGTCACTGCATCCCACATAGAACCAACAGTCATCCAGGATGGCCTCAGACACACTTTCAGTTGTTGTTAGAGTCACTGACAAATAGTAAATACCAAGGACTGTGCAATACTATCCTTTTGGAAGTCACCTACCCCTGGAAAATATAGTAATGTCCACACACCACACACAGTTGAGATATTATTCAAGGACTTATGGACACAGAAAGTAATGTAGCCTTTGACTTTCACTGGTCAGTAAGATGTGGGGATACATTCAATTTTCTACAACCTATACAGAAAGATATGGCATATAAATCCCAGACTGTCATTGTTATACTGTATTTGGCACTCATCACACCTATCTTTGAGTGCAATGGCAACTTTGCTATGTCACTACACTGGCATATCTTACAACTGTAGCAGCCACACAGGTTCCATGGTAAACCAATTTATATTGTAGATAATATGTCATATACAGACCATGTCAAGACTGTACATGTGTAGTCGCTGTCCAACATGATTTGGAGGGGATGTGTATGGCTGCCATACAGGGAGGTGTCAGATCCCACTGTGTACCTCCCACTTATTCAAGACAGGACTAAAACATGTATTACCTGTTCTACACCCCTACACCATCATTGTGGCATAAATAGTATATGCTGGAGAGACAGGTATGCAACACAGACACTTCACCCTATATGTAACAGGCTCTCCATGCATGTGGAGCACATGTCTGCTGTAACGCACTTCATGAGCAAGTTACACAATGGGATGCAGAACAAGACAATTATAACTGGTGTAGGACAAATGTCTGTAATGGACTTAAGAAATTTGTAGATGGGTTATCTTCATCACCATAGCTAGTAGATGTGTTAGCACCTGAAACCTTGGTGACACTTATCAAGGGTATCAAACCTTTTATAGGTTCAAAGGTTCATAGGCAGGTACTAGGCTATCAAGCCAAGGGCCTATGTAAGCCTAGCCAACAAGGTTCCCTCACTTTCACCACCCAAGAAGGTTATTTTCCTGTGCCCCTGTCGAGCAGAGAGACAGAAGTGATCCCTGGGGTGAATTTTCTATTTCCCATCCACTCATCAAGATTTTTCTTCAAGAGTGCTAATGAGGAACTCTGCTTGATGTAGATATATACCTTGTTCCAGAATATGGGAAGTCTCTGGGACAGGAATTTATCCTTCCAGCATGTTCTGTTTATTGTGGTGACAAGGTTTTAATAGATTAGGGATGCATAAGTCGGCTGAATGATGCCATTTTCCTTGTTAGCCTATTATGCACATATGAGCTTATGGAGCCATGCACTTATAGTGCTGTAACTTGAAGAAGACATATTTCTTTCTTCTGTACTGACATCCCATCCTGTGCTGTGATGTCTATGGGTATATTGCTGCTGTATATCCATAGGTGTCCCCTAAAGATCCCTGAAACGTAACCATAAACAAGTCCATGACACACTTTTCATTGTGTAAGCCATTACAACATCATAAAACATAAGGTACAGAAAATAATATGGCTTACTCATTACAAATGGCAGCATACAGTATCTATCAGTGGCCAGAGCAAGTGACATGGCAAAACAACACTGCATTACACAAGTGCATGTTAATTTATATAGTCACCCTGTGCATCAGACACATAGCTTCATTTCTCTGCATCAATGACGAGGATGACAGGGATACGGCACAGGTATCATAAGTTGCACAGGGTGTTGTGTGGGGGTGCCGGAGGCGTAGGTTGAACTAATAGGTTGAAAGCATGTGTGTCAGTGAGGAAGGGAAGCAGGCAAGATAGACCATGGAAATATGCCATGTGTGTTTGTAGATGAGCTGATTTTGACAGCGGTGTGTGTGTATGTGTGTGTGTGTGTGTGTGTGTGTGTGTGTGTGTGTGTGTGTGTGTGTGTGTGTGTGTGTGTGAGCACAGTTAAGCTTTGTACTAGCTCTATATGTGTGTATGTTGGACAGCTTTAAACCATGCATGGTAGAGCTGACATTTCACTGTATCTGCCCCCAAACATGGGAACTGGCTCTAACAGGAGTTGAACTGGGACCTCCATGCCAAAGGTCAGAAGTGGTGCTAGTACCTGATGGTGACTGTTGTCTGCTCTGACCATGTCCTCCACAGGAACACCCTGGGACCATGAGCCCATGGTCTGTCATGTCTTGGTGTGGGCAGCGCACTCCCATCTGCAGTACTGGATGTACTGCCACTATGGGACCGTGATTGAGCATGGCCACATGGACTTTCAGCAGATGGAGTTGCTGACCTACATCCATGAGTCCAATGCCCAACTCCAACCACATGTTCCATCACAGACAATGTGTGTTCCAAGACAGATATTTAGCAATCTGTGTCAGACCAATGTTTTCCACTGCATCAGTGAACTGATCCTGCGTATCAGCAATGCGATGGAGGCAGTCACAGATGTCAGACTGTGCTGCATGCATAACCCTGAGCATTCATCTGGAGTTTCTTTCCAAACATGCCTGTGCCTCCATGACAGCCTGAAACATACGCCAAGTGACCCGTGATGAGACACCTGCAACAGGTGGTGGAAGGACAGTAGGCCTCCTATGAGCAGCCCTATCAATCTGCCTGTGTTGAACCTCACCAGATCTCTGGCTATGGCCATTGTTGACACTAGTGGAGCCATAGTTGCCATACTTTACTGCTCAATGTCCCCACCCTTTGTCTGTCCAATACTTGTGGCCTGCGGAACTGGGTATGTGTAGGCATAGAGATTGTGTGCAGTGATAATGTGGGCAGAAGAGGGATGTAAACCTCTGGGACAGATTCAGCCCCTGAAACCCCCACCTGTGCCTTACTTTGGCTACAGTAATCATCAGAATCTGAAGAGACACTGACATTAGGTTGTGTAGGGGACAAAGACCAACCCCCCCCCCCCCCGGTCACCTGTGATACAAAATGGAAAAGCATTACATTACCCCCGGTCACCTGTGATACAAAATGGAAAAGCATTACATTAATACCTGCACTATTATGCTCTGCAGTACTATATTGCAATGATGTCACTATTACAAACCTGTTTAACTCCCACCCTTGCATAGTAGGACATGAGGATTTTTCCCCAAAACATCTTGTAGTTACTTGTAAATAAAAGCTCTTTATACAGAAATATCAGCAACAATGAGGTACACTGTTGATATTTGTGAAGACTCTGCACAGTTGACACACATGCTGTAATGTTGTGGCAATACTGTCACATCTATCAGTGTGGTCACACCTACAAGGCATAAGTATGACTCTAAAGTGTGTACAGTCAGAAAATATCTATGCAGTTGGCAATCATGCCAACAGAACAGCAATCCAGCCAGCAGGCCTGGGATGACAATTTAGGGACTACATTGCAGTAAATCTACATATGTAACAAAACAGTGTTGTGCTTACCAGGAGTAGGAAAATAGCCTTCTTCAATTCCTGATGGATCTATGAAAAATTGAGGGAGAGGTAAAGTAAACACCACTGCATGTTGCACTATAAGAGGGTAGTATATGGTTCCCCTTCATATGATCAAATTTCTCTAAACTCAAAATTCATAAGCCCAAAGCCAGAATTTCGAGTTTAAAGAAACTCAAAAATATAAAGGGGGCATAAAAAAATGTACACCTTTCTAATGTTTTTGCAGGGGGCGAGCCCCCCTGCACCCCCACACCCCCCTACTTAAATATTCCTACTCTGAGATCGCGCTATAGCGAAGGAAAGGGAAATCTCCCATTCCGCACTATATGCATAAGCGCAAAATGGAAGACTTTCCAGTCCTCCGCTATACTGCAGTCACATAGCATGTGGATTTAACCTGCATGGGTGCAGGGGGACCTGGCCCCCTGCAGAAAGGTAAGTGAACCCTTTTTTCTCTAACCCTAAACTTCCCATTCACAATTTTGAGTGAATGGAAGTTCGAGATTTTCGTCTCGAGCTTATGCATTTCGAGCTTCCATTCATTCGAGATTGTGAAGGGTAACCAATATATCCATATATTTCACATTTACAGTAGCTACTTTGTTGATTGTTATGTTGGTCAAAATCTGGGCATGAGATTCAAACTGAAGATAACCCCCCCCCAAAAAAAAAAACCAAACACCTGACACCCATTTAAAAGTACGTACACACTGCCACACTGAATGCTACAGCATTCCAATGCTGATAAAACTAAGCCTACCTGGACGGTCTTCTGGCATGGAAACTGTGGCACCCATGTCTACGATATATGGTGTGACAGATGCCTGGGAGCTGTCATGTGTTCCTTGGTTCACCAGGAAATTCCTCAGTGGCTGAGAGTGGTTGTTCCACCGCAGGCCCTCCACTGGTGACATCACGATCCCTGGCCACATCTTCTGCTCTTCTGCATGCAGAATTTATCATATCTGTCGCAAAGTGTCAAACCTGCTTATATGTCCTCCTCTGGTGACCTATGTCATTAACATCATGGACAAGGCTAGCCCACAGTGCTGAAATGAATAACAACAAAATAAAAAATACCAGGATCCAAACACCAAATCCAAAAAAGTTTAATAAAACCTCTAGCACCTCGGCAGTAGCCTTCAAAGGAGAATACAAAACATATTCTGAGACTCAGGTTTAAATAATAAAACAATTAAACTACAGTGCTGCCTGCTGTCCCTGTTTTGCCTCCACTGGACAGTGGGAGATTATAGTGTTGACGGAAGCCTTCCAGGATTATATCATTCTCAGCATTCATAAAAAGGGCACAGCATCTTGCATGCATGTTTCCTGAAAGACAACAAAATAGGAACACATGTCAGGATCACATACGTGGGAGTACACTATGTAGAAATACAGCAAGAACAAAATGGCTGGCAGTATCCAGTGCTTGATCACACATGTCAGATTCCACATTGTGCAAACATACTAAGCATGTGAATTTGGTTTACTATTATAATTTCAAAAAAAAAAAAAAGTGTACTAATTAGCGAAGTCTTTCGCCGAAAGTACACAATACCAAACATCACTAATGTCGGAAAACAGCTGTTAATGTCGAAAATGTCGCTCACGACATTTTCGACACTCAACAACAATCCCACCCTTCCCTTAACTCCCTAACTAGCTAGCCTAAAATCCCATTTATGCAGGGGGGCAAGCCATCTGCACACCCTTGTGGGGGACTGCACCCTGCACACCCCCCAACTTAATATTCCAACTCCGAGATCGCACTACAGTGAGGAAAGTGATGTATTTCCCTAACCGCACTGTACCATGATCCCTTTACATGAGTGAACGTTATAATTGTGAATGCACAGTCCATTCACAATTATACCGTTTGCTCATGTAACCTGCCAAAATATGAAGTATTTGCACATCTGTTGTTTGAATACATCATAGCCATGCAATTGCACGGAGAAATTTTAATGGTAAACCTGTGAATACAACTAAGACACTAGTAATATTCAGCTGTTTCCATGTGTGCCATGACAGATACTGCTCTATGATCACACACCCAACACAGGAGTCCATTGCAGTGTGTCCCATAGGGGCAACCCCCTAATAATATGTCAAAACAACAGTACCAGACAATAGCAGTGTGGTATTACAACCACTATACAGGACATCCCCCTTAAGCCCAGTTTGCCACATTGACAAAAAGCATTCCACCCTTGATGTATTGTATGTCTTCTGTAGATGCAACAAATCTAGAGATCAATAACATGTCATCATTACAGTTCTCAGAAAGGCTTAATGCTGTAATCCCTATTCCCGTTAAGTATATTCACACATATGCATCATGTTGTAAACAAAAAGGTTACATACCTGATGGCATACAATACTCCTCTGTTGATATGTGCAGATACATAAAGATTTTGGCAATGCTTTTACTGTGTGAAGAAAGTCTCATACTGACTGGTTCTCCTAGTCAGCTGTTTGCCTTTTTAACATGGTTCTCATTACCAGGTGATTTCTCTTAACCAGTCTGTGGTTCTGAAATGCTAATTACAGCCAACACAGCTGATCTGCAGTATAATCAGCCAATGGCATGCAACCACTGAACAAGATATAAGGCCTTCATGTAGATTAGAAGCCCTTTGTGATGTGTTATGCTTACATTACTGGAGTCAAGATACTATGTCATTGCAGAGGGTATGTCTGTAGCAGCTACTTTTACATACAGATGTGTGTGCTACAGGCTGCAGCTGATGGTGCAGGCAATAGGCATAGGCAGAGAGTGTGAACACCTTGGAGGACAAAAAGCTGAAGAGTAATTGTAGGAGCTGTGGCAGCCTTGTTGTAGAGGCAGAGCCAGATTGAGGTTACCCATTCCACCTCAAATTAAGAAATGTGTATAAGGTAAGTATGTTAGGCAATTGTATCACTACCAGAGTACTAGGCAACATGTTTGTTGTGTCCTTGAGCAACACAGGGGTACATATACCATTATGTCAACCATGTGGGCAACTGCCAGGCCATGTGCAACATTATGGTAATCATTTGGAATGTTTGTGCTGGCATTCCTTGTTAGTAGCAGGACCTCCATATGTATATGTTAGTTGTGTAGCTGTGCTAATCTGTAATATCATTATGAAATGATTGTATGCTGCACTCTGATATTAGTCAGCCTCATTTGCATTATCTAAGTTAAACTCCTCTGTGAATGCATAACCTGACACTTTATGTACTTTATAGTGCTGCTATAGGGATAGGTCAAATGTGCTCCTATCTGCAGGCCTTAGACTAACATTATTGAAAAGCAGACATTGCATTTGAAATGCATTGTGCGGACAAAGAGTGCATGACTCAGTCATTAATTGCTGGCTTCACAATAATCTAATTTAAATGCTATACTCCACTGGATTTGAACCAAGGACCATGTTTGGCAAAACTGTTTGTAAAGCATTTAACAGACTGCATTAATGAGTCACTGTTCCAGCATGTGTGTTTGTGAAGATATAAGTCCACACATGCAGGCTATGACATACCTCCATTACATTCATTATTATGTGCCTGGCACAATAATCTAATTTAAATGCTATATTCCACTGGATTTGAACCCAGGGCCATTTGTGGCAAAACTGTAAAGTATTTAACAGACTGCACTACTGAGTCACTGTTCCAGCATGTGTGTTTGTGAAGATATAAGTCCACACATGCAGGCTATGACATACCCCCATTACATCCATTATTATATGTGCCTGGCTTTATAGCGATGTATTTCTCCACCAGAGTCCTAGTTGAACATGTATTTTGCCATTAATGTTTTATCAGGTGAATTTCTAAATGTTGCTGATAAAAGTGCATATTGACCTGGTATTAGAGACTTCACTTACATCCATTATTCTGTGTCTGGATATTTAGTGGTGTAGTTCTGTACCAGATTCCAAGTTACACTCCCAGTTTTTCCATTACACTTTCAGCATGCTTGCGTGAAATGGCATGATGCACAGCTCTGCTTAAACATGCTTAATGATGGTAACTTGCAATTACTATGTTTTGCTTAAACCACCAGTTTTAATTAACAGCTGTGTGGCATGACAGGTCAATGCAGTGGTCTGCATGTGCAATGGTCTTGGGTTTGAAACAGGTGACAGATGTTTATTGTGTACATGTTTATTATCATTTAAAACACATATATCAATATAGCTCCATTTAGCTGAGCATAACATGCAGCATCTCACAAAAAATCTTTAAAGAAAAGAAAAATTTGGAGCTAGAACAGTGGTGAAATTGGGTGCAAGCATGGGGAAAAACATAGTGAAAAGCAGGCAGGTATGTGCAAGAAGGGTATAGGAAAGAACCATAGCTATCCATTTCTTGTACAGCAACAACTGTGTACTTTAACAGAATTTGTACATGAATTTGGACTGTCACCCCCAGAAAGAAGGGTGAGGACAACATAACTACATTGTCAAGCCAATTGGACCAAATTACATGTGTCTGGTGTACACGTGTGTGAAATGGAGAGCTATGGATTGGATAATATTTTTTTTTTTAAGTTGAGAATGGAACGTTGTAGAAGGGACATAAGTACGTGGGGGGAGGTAAGTTGGTAAGGTGAGGAAGCTTTTGCAGACAGACAAGAAGCAGACAGGGGTGGTTTGTGACACAAGAGTGGGGGTAAATATCTTGGATGGGGAGGGTGTTGTGGATTCCCAGTCTTGGGTGCTTCCACAAGGTAGCAGCATGACTCAAGACCCACCCATGGCACAGATCCTTCATTGCCCTTGTGGTGGCAATTGTGGAGGCTGGGACACCACAGGCTGGGATCTTGGATGAGGTTGCCCCACCAGGGTGGAGAGCATGTCCTCCATCCAACGCAGGTAGAGTCCAAAATCTCAGAACACTATCCTGTGCACCAAACTTGGTAGTTTGTCATGGGTGACAATACCATACCCTCCACCACCACTCTCAGAGGGAGGGCTCAGCTCTGCCCTGTGTGCCAGAACTACCCGATGCTGCAGATAGTGCAGGGGGTAGCAGGTGGGGCACCACCAGGCTGTGGCCCAGACATGCTGGGCCCCAGTGCCATGGCCGGAGGAGCCAAGGTAGGTGGATCACCTGGAACCAGCCTACCTTGCTGCACTGTAGTAAATTAGATATAACAATACGTTAAGCTTAGTGATAACCAAACAATGTTAGTACTAACATAATGGAACATAATATTCATGAATCCAAATACATATTAAGGTATATTATGTGGAATACAATAATAAATAACATAATAGTAAGCATGTTAACAGCAAACCAGTATGAGATAACCCATAAGGCCAACATAACAGTCAGTTTAACTGAATATACTAATATTAAATCATAATAATAAATAACATTAATAAATTAAAAAAGATAAGGGGTGGGGAGAGAGAGAAAAATGTACAATTAGTGAATTTGTAGATGATGTTGAAACACAGACTACTAATACATATTTCTACAGGTGTGCAGTGTTAGTTGTGAGTACTGTGATTCAAATTCTTCTATAGATGATGTAGCACGTGGATACATTTCAAGCTGTTAGCATAGGACAGTATGGGCCAAGCACTAACAAATGCAGGTACACAACTACTTGGAACTGTTTCACATAATGTGCACGTAAACCCAAAACAATGAGTGTACTGAATAAACTAAGAAAAACAAAAAATGCTGCACAGGTTAACTCAGATGACTTTTAATAGTGCAGTTTAAGCACTTTTGTTCATTAATCTACAGAACTTCGTCAGAAACTAACCTAAAATAAAACCTCTACCCCTTTTAAAAACTTCAAAACCAGCACCAAAAGCCCTTAAAGAGACCCAGCCATAAATACTATGCATACAGTAAAAATACTGCTATAAATGTAAAAAAAAAGAAAATAAACATTAAACATTCACCAAGAAATTATAAATTAACATCAAAATATATAAACAAATCAATAAACAAGAACAACGATTTATTAAAAACTAAAATAAGTTTAACTATTGATTTTTTATATATTTTGATTTGAACTTTATTTACCACTGAAGCTATCAGGATGGAGGATACAACTCTAACTCATCAGAATCTTCTAATTTTCTTTAATTTGCAGATAAATAGATGAAAAGACCAGAACAAGAAAACTGGATCTTTGGATGTGGAAAGATTTTTGTTGTGTCTGCACTATGTAAAGGGCTAGACCACTTAGATTATTCTGTATCAAGTATGAAGTTAACTTAGCCCCTTCTTTAACTAAACTTAATATTTCAGCAGTTTCAGCATGTAACCACTCTAGTCTTGAATGGCAGCCAAATTATCTGCCAAAAGATTCTTATTAAGAATTTTACAATGAAGCCAGGAAAATAAAACCTTCATATGAGTTAGTATTTATGCATATGTTCATATTTTCTTCACATAAACAAGCAGTTTCACCAGATTTAAAGTATCTTTCCATAAAAATGTATTTATTATTGGCAGTCATTTCTCACAGAAACATTTCTGAACAGTATGCTGAATGTGACATCCTCCATATATAGTATTCTGCAATGAAATAGCTTCTCCTGTTTTGGTGAACAAATGCATTCACTACTAAGGGAGATGTGAGTGTGGGCCTAGCTCTGAAACTGATTGAGATTAATTACAATATAGTTAAGCTATTAATTAACTGATCAGTGTAAAATGATCCTGTGTTGGCTAAAACTAAAAGGCAGTGGGTATGGGAACCGCAAGAAAGCTTTAAAACTATCAATGTTCAATGTGTTATAGGAGCACCCCAAAACCTCCATGGGGAAAATTTAGAGTTTACCATACATAAGCCGTGATTCAAATACTTTCTAACAAACCACTTTTCTCAATTTTTTTAAAAACAATAACATGATCTAATATTCATAAGTAAATTGCTCCACAGATTCACTGATCTAAAATAAAAATATAAAGTCACAAACCAACATAGAGTTTGGCAGGACAATCAAAATTCTGTTGTTTGTTATTGAAAAACAGTGTTCCAAAAAGTTAACTTCCAAAATGGCACAAAGGGCATTGTCATTTTTGTACCTAAACAAGATTAATTAAGTCATCTCTTATTAACTTAAATACTCAACAGAAAAAATATTTAATTTCTTCAATCTGTCTTCATCATGGAGATTTGCAAACCCTGACTACAATCTAATGAAGGATCTTTGAACGCAATCCAACCTCTTCATCTTTATAGAGCTATAAATATAGATTAATACAAAATATTCAGTTATACATCTTAGTGCTAATATTTTTAATAGAAAAAAGAACTCCAGATGAGTGACTAGGGAAACATAGCCTGTTATTACTCAAGATGCTGTAACACCTACAAAGCACTGTAGAAATATGCTCACTAAATTTTAAATTATCATCTGCAATGATGCCTAGATCTTTAATGGACTCTACTGCAGACAGCATCTGGCCATCTAAGGCATACAGATATCTACATTTATATTTTCCAAAACACATAACAGAACATTTCTTGGTATTAAACAGTGTCTCGGTTGACATGGACTATTGAACAAGGAGCTCTAGAAAGGTCTGCAATCTATTTTTTGCTAGTTAGGTTTGATATGTTATCGTTAACATTCATATCATCTGCAAACATCCTAGCACAGATTATATTTGTTTGAGAAGTGTGCCATAAAGTTACCAAACAAAACAGGACCAATCTCTGAACTCTGAGGGACCTTTCTCAGAATGCCTTTTGATTCAGAAAATGAATTCTTGACTCACCATAAATTTCCAACCTCTTAACCAACTGGCTACCCATCCAAATATGTAAAGATTGATTTTAAGATCCAACATAATTCTAGTGATAACACCATGAGAAAAAGAGTTGACAAATTCAATAAAGCCAAGATAACCTATATCAGCTGAGGGGCTCTGATCTAAGAAAAGATTAACAATATAATAGAAGTTTAAAATATTAGTTGGACATGAATGGTGCATAGTAAAGCCAAACTGCAAAGTATCCATTATGTAACAGAATCATTGATCAATGAGAGAATCAAATGTTCATAACATTTGCTCAAAATGCAGTTAAGTGTAATTGGCCTATAATCATCAACAATACCCCTCTTCTTTTAGGTGTAGGAACAGCAATGGCTTCTTTCCACACATCTGAGATGGAACTTTGTTCTAGCAATATTTGAAACGGAACAAGTAAAAAATCTTACTAAGCTACCATTAATGTTCTTTAAAAGAAACCATTCAACCCAACTGGTCCAGTGGCAGAATTGATTTTACCACATCCAGAGATTTATTTATTAGGTCTGCATTTACAGTTGGACAGCAACCCAGAGCACAGATAGTATAAGCTTCACCACAGCTATAACTTCCAGTGGCCATAACTGAATTTCCACCCAAAAATGTTTGCAAATGTATTGGTTGATTCACTATGAATCTACTTTCAAAAATTAGTCAGAAACTGTATGTTTCATTTAGCTCCTAAAATGAGTATATGGAGCTTTATTGTTACTTATGTAATTATTTTGCTATACTCATTTCATATTGATTTCCAGTTTTCTTTATTATTTTCCTGCTCATCTGGACTTACAATATTTTGGACTATTCTTTATACTTCAGCAGTTTACTATAGTCTTTTTAGCTCTCTCAACTCTTTCTGTGCACCATTCATGAATAATTGTACTTTTCTTATTTTTGGATATACTAATTGATACATATTTTTGGATTAAAGAGTTAACTGTTTATCTTTAACTGTCATGCTGTTCATTATATCTCTCCACTGCCACTGCCTTTTTCATCATTGATTGTAGTGTAATCAGCACTATAGTATCTCCTGTAGGAAATAACATTACGATCAGACTTATTGATATCAGGAACTATCACAAATATAATACAGTTTTAGTCTGACTTCTGAATTCTAGGTTCAAAAGAGCACCTATTTACCATAATTTTTTTTTACCTATCCAGATAACATTCCGCGGTGGTGCAGCGGTAGCATTGTTGCCTCACAGCAAGAGGTTCTCCCATTCGTTTCTCGGCTGGAATGCAGGGAGTGCCTTCTGTGTGGAGTCTGTATGTCCTCCCCACGGTTGGGTGGGCATTCAAAAGACATGTGTAAATGGGTGTGCCTTCGTTGAAGGTTGAATGTCGAGCTGGCCCCTTGGCGTTTGTGAAAATCTACTGCCAATCATTAGCGGATCGGAGTTCCGCTGTGGCGACCCCTAACCAGGAAAAGCTGAATGACAACAACAATATAACATCCAAAATGTTACTCAGCCTAATGCCCTCATTGATTACTTACTAGTATTAAGCTGTATGTGCTGCGGTAGCATTGTCGCTTCACAGTTAGACGTTGCCCGCTCGATTCTCAGTTAGCGCGTCTTCTGCGTAGCGACATGCGTGAATGGGCGTTCCTTCATTGAAGGTTGTGCGTTAAGCCCGGCAAGCCAGTATGTAAAAATCTACTGCCAATCATTAGAGGACTGGAGTTCCGCTGTGGTGACCCCTAACCGGGAAAAGCAGAAAGATGCAAAATATATAAGACTGTCTTCTATAATCTGATTTATTATCCTTAAACTATTATCGGAGCTAGTTCAGTCAATGCCACTGGCATTGAATATTGCCAACATTTCCAAAACCATTTTGAATTCATTGGTAGATATTCTTACTAAACTGAATATGAGATGTCATATACTTGGGCTTTTGCAAGTGGTTGCGGTAAAGGCCAATGCAGAAAGTCAGCAGCAAGGAAGCAACCATCAAGATGACATTATTAGAAGAGAGAAACAACTTGCTAGAAAACTGGGTAAAGCAAACACAGGAAAAAACTAGGAAGCTGAAAAACATAATAAAAATACAAAATGGTCAGTTGATTTGAAAATTGATCCTTGTACCGACACTTGGCATTTATTGGTGATTTTGAATTGATCTTTTAACATTTATTTAAGCAGCTTCTCAAGAAAGTTATGATGGGAAATTTAATGACCTTTACTAAGTTTAGGAAACTCAACAGAACCACTATCTTGCTGGCAAACAATCATTGATTCAGGAAGGCTCTAGCATGTTCTAGCCCTATTTCATTAATTTCATTAATTTTGGAATGCAACTTACATCTATTCACTCCAACAGATAATGTGCACATTACATTCTACAGAAGTTTTCTTGGGAACTAAGCCAGAAAAGAGTAATATACAACTGATTTAGGGCTGACATCAACAGTAAGCAACACAGTAGCAGGGACACAAACAAATTGTTCACCAACCAAAAAATCCAATGTATAACACGAAGTGCAGATGAACAAAACTGATGGAGGTCAGGCATAAACCAGTAGCTTTATTAAAAGCATGAGCGCTTTTGCAGTATCAAGCACACTGCTTCATCAGATAATAAAACAAATAAACAATATGCTGATTCCACAAAGGCCAGTATTAACAAAATCTTATATTAATCAAACCACACATAATAAAATACAACTATAACAATAACTCCATTTTAGTCCCTAATAAATCTCAGTATGAGCCATACATTTTTCAGCAATCTATATACATGCTTATATAACCTAAATTTAAAACTATATTTATTAATAAAATAATATAACTTAACCTTTGATGTATTTTTAATATTAGTTTTTGTTAATACTGGCCTTTGTGGAATCAGCACCTTGACAATTGTAATGTTTTAGCTGCAGGTTAGTCACTCTTTGTATAGAATATACTATAGCAATTTCAATGGAACTAGTACTTTAAGAGTGTGAAAGCTTTAATTGCAGGTATCTTTGACTGGCTAGCTGGTTAAGTATAGGGGTGTATTAAAACGGATTCACTACATAATCTCAAAATCTTGAAATATGAAATTTCAAAATTTCGAGACTATATAGCTGAAATCCCTAAATGCCGAAAGACCAGAAGCGCGAAATTCGAAATCCCGAATGTACAACACACATACAGCACACACATACACATACACACAACTTCCCCCCACAATCAAACACATCATCCTACACTACAGATAAGCAGGGGGGCAAGCCCCCCCTGCACCCCCCATTCAGGGGGCTGTGCTCCCCACACCCCTCCTACTTAAATATACTAACTCCGAGACCGCATAAACACACACACAAGGGAAACTCACACCCACACATTTTACAGTCCCTCACACACATACAGCACAGTCACAACATACACTGACACATACTAAAGACCCTAATCAACACACTTACACACAGATACTTACCTAAACTTCCACCTATCCATCAACAAACCACAACACCAGACGCTCTACTTCAATATCTCCAAACATCGGGATTTTTAATTTTCTCGCTTCTGGTCTTTCAGTATTCAGGGGTTTCGGCTATATAGTCTCGAGATTTTGGAATTCGATATTCCAACATTTTGAGATTATGTAGTGATCCCATTAAAACACAATGTTTTACTTATTTTATTATCTGATGCAGCAGTGTGTTTGATACTGGAAAGGCACTCATACATTTAATAAAGCTACTGTTTTATACCTGAACTGCATCAGTTTTGTTCATCTGCACTTTGTGTTATACATTGCCATCAACATTGCTTTGTACTTAGAAACTCTTGCTATTTAAATGGTCATTTATTGGGGAATAAGGAAAACAATTTAAGATTGGAATATACATAAGTATTTGAAAAAACCTGAAAGGAAGTGAGTTTCAGAGTTCTGTAAACACTAGGGAGGCAGACCAACAAGAAGATATTTAACATATGTAAAAATGTGAATGGAAGGTCACAGGAGTTAGCCAAGGTGTACAAATGCCAGGAATGTGAGTTTGCCCTGAAGAGTTGACCAGACAAACTACCATTTTTAAGCAGTTCATTTCCTCTGAAGAGAGCTAACAGCTTGAAAAAATAAACCAGAATGAAAGCTAGACAGAAAATGAGAAAGAAATTGCAGTGAGCCTGGCAGGAGACATAGTATTGCTTCCTGGAATAAGAACTTCTCAAAAGAATCAAACAGCTTTAGTCAGCATTGCTGGGTGACTGAAGGCTAGGCAAACAAATTAGCTGCTCAGGTAGGGCCTGGCCAGATATTAGGGGAAAGAAGAAGCAGTGGATTATAGAGCAGTGGAGAGAGTAAATGGGCAGAAAGAGATGAGGGTCTTTAGACCACTACAGTCATATTTTTCACTTTAGCACTAGTCAAACCAGAGTCTGATGTTTTAGTATTTTGTCATTTTTTATTACATGTACAGTTGTATTGCAGAGGACTTTGATGTTTGAGGTGCAGTGGTTTAATTAACAGATGACATTTTGTAAAAATAAATAGAAATAAATAATGTAGTATGCGTCATTTTGCCCTGGTAGTGTAAATTATTATTTCTATTTGCAGTGGATCAGTGGAGGCAAGGGTTAGATCTAGATCTACAGTTCACAATTACCAGGAAAACTAATAGAGGATGGAAATAAATGAAGCAGTGCTCAGCTTGACAAAGAGGAAACTTGGGAAAGTAACTCTCTAATGTATTCATTTATTTGTTAGTTATCAGTTAAAGACATCAAAAAATAACTCCACTCATTAGGTTAGTCTTAAAATGGGTGCATGACAGTTGACTTTATTCAGACTCAGCTGCGATGTTGGAGAGAATGAAAGAGCACTGCGTACTGAGATTTAAAAGGAAAGCAGGGGAAAGTAGCTGAATGTAAGCTTTCATAAATAAGTGAGACAGTGGGTATTCACAGTGGCACCAGACATAACACTCTGCAAGAGGTTACATCTTAGAGTCCTGCGTTTGTACCTGTTGAATAATACTGCTGCTTCTCCAAATGTCTCTTTATACTGGTGTAGGCTGGGGAGAACTAATATTCACGGACTAAAGTAGACAGATGCATCTTACTGAAGTTACTGACTTTGTCTTTGTGTTCTGGCTTTTCTTTTATCTTTCCCATGTTTCTCTGTTTTTTCTCAATGTGTGTCCTCTGTTTGGAACATTTTGTGAAAGTCTAGTCCACCTCAGTGGGGATTCACCTGGAGACCATACAGTTTAATCATGTAAAAGGTTTTGAGGTGATTTTTGAGAAGAGCTCCTACTCAAACCACAGTGCAGTCAGCTGAGTGGTGGAAGTGTCCACACTGGTGGACTGATAATCTTAGGCTTTACTCTCTCTTACAGATGACTGTAGAGTGTCACATGGGTGGTGAAAATAAAAACACAGGATAGGTTTATTTGAAATTAATAATACTTAAAGGTTATGAATAAAGTTAAAATAATGATGGCTAAATTCCATTTATTACTATATTGATCTTTGAAGTTACAAAACATATGTTGTCTTAATAAACATTTTCCTTTTATAGATCTATGTGTGTGTGTGTGTTGATTTTAAACTAGATAAGATATAAGACTAAATGTGTTTTCTGAATCACTGCTGACTCTTTTTCCCAGATTGTGTTGCTTACAGCAGTAACGGAATAGGCGCAAGCAGACCAATGCTGGGTACAGCTAGATATACAGTAGAGAGGGGACATGCTGCCTGTGCAACCAAGCAGTAATGTCAAGATCTGCAGTAGAATAAATAGCAAGTAAACTTTAAAGTCAGTTTTATTAAAGAGCTTGTTCTATGCTCTGTGGTAGAGACTATAGAGAGAAGAAAAGGAGAGTCTGTTAACATTCAGCTAATTTAACTATTACCAGAGGCATGATGCTCCTATAAGTTACAACAATATATTGGCCTTAAAAATTAGGGCAGAGGGCTGCTCAAGAGGGAGGAATTTATGCTACCACATTTATAATAGTCACAAGAATCCAGAAAGGGCCGAGGTGTTGGAGTTGGGCCAAAGCCTGGTTCCTGTAGACATTACAGAATGGATGTTCATATAAGCACTTAGGATAGGTATATCAGACATGATGTCTAGCAGTCCAGGAATTGAACTGAGGAATGTGAATCATTCCTATTACAGGCACTGCCTTCTGTGTTCAAGGCACCACTTTCTGTGTTCAAAGCAAAAGGTACTGACAAGAGCTTGTGTACACAGGTGGTTGATGTACTTCCAGTGCTGTTATCTTCCTTCTAGAAAAAAGACCCATGTAAACATAGCACTGGTGAGTGCAAGGGAGCAGAGTTAATGAGATTATGTTAAGTCATGTTGTTTTCTCACATGATCTGTCTTCCTTTCAACAAAGAAGCACTCATGCTGTGGGAGACAGTGAAAAGTCAACTGTCCAGTAGTCTTCTACCATCTTAGGTAAATGCTTTGATTTTCACACACACATTACCATGTTCCAATTAATTGTTTATGAGAATAGAGTCACTGTCTCTGGATGAGTCAGAACCTGGGAATAAGAAGCCCATACAGAGGGAGTTATGATCCAGTGTTGCCCTCATAACCTGTGAATAAGAAGCCCATAAAAAAGAAGTTGTGTACCAATGTCACCTGCCCTTGTGAGATTAAAGAGAATTGTTCTATGCAGAACAATTCAGGTGGAAGACAGGAATACCTATTCCTACTTGAACTAGCTGTTTAGATAGGGATACAGAGTGACCAGCTGCGGGGGATTATAGACAGTGAGATTGGGTGGGAGGGTGAAGCCCCATGCTGTCCTGCTACTCAGCATGCCATTTAAGTTCTACATTGCAACACATCAGTGTGTTTCGATTATTTGAAATCTTCTCTCTCATGTCATTCCATTGATGCATACCTGTAATCCAGTATTCAATATCTGTGATCTATTTCTTACCTAGCCTATAGTGCAGAGGCATAAAGCGCAGGCTACACCCTAGATGACCAAAGCTTCACTAGCTGCAGTGACGTTGAAGGGACCAGATGGAGGAGAACGATTGGGGTGAGCAGTCATCTCAAGCTCACCAGTCCTGGAGGGAGACAGGCAGCTATGCTGGCTGTAGTAGCAGCTAAGATCCTAGTGAGCTTCATGCTGCAGGGAATGTGTACTTGGGCTGGAGTTCACATATCTGTAAAAGCATACATGTATTTCACAATGGCAACCATAGCAGAGCTTGCAAGGCTGCTACTAGGTGATGAGGTTAGGGAATACTCCCTTGCATGAGTGCGATGCTGCATTAGGATCCTCAATCTCCTTATTTTCCCTGGATGTAAGATAAAGACTGGTTGAGGGTAAAGCAGCTCCAGTAGACTTGGTGAATGAGGAAAGGAACTGATAGTCAACTGCAGGGAGCTTTGGAAAAAAAAAAAGTCATCTATCTCTTGAAGATCTACATGTTATTTTTCTTCATACTTATTTCTCTGGGATAACAGTTCTTCCAATCCAGTTTTGTTAATTGGGGTAGAATTTGAAGAATTCTTCATCTACTTTTTAATTTTAAAAAATTAAATTTAAAGTTTTAGTATTCTAGGACAGACTTTATACTTATACGTGTTCAGTAATGGCATTTTCTACAATTTGACAGAGACTGTCCCAAAGTTCTCCTGTCTGCCAGTATCTCATTTCCCTTTGCCTTTGTCTGCTTTGCACTCTACAGATTGATAATGGGTGCTGCTTTCCATGCACAGGACACATTGATTAAAATCTCTGCCTCTTAGTTCCAGGATTCAATGTTGCCTGCTGATCGCTCTCTGAGCAAAGCTGGTATGCTGTCCCAGTGTCTCCGTGGGTTTTTTCCTGCTTCCTCACAAAATTTCAACTTGAACAGCTTCAATTTAAGATCTATATGCACAAGCTGCATTTAATATTAACCTTGTGGCAGGGATATGACTGAAAAGGATCTGAGCTAGTCCAGTTAAATAAGTTAAATTCAAATTAAACTGACTTGTGTGTGTGTGTGTGTCTGTGTGTGTGTGTGTGTGTGTGTGTGTGTGTGTGTGCATTCTGGCTGTGCATGCTATCATAAAAGTAACGCATAAAGTAAAGAAACATAATCCCTGACTATGTCGTTGGTGACCCAAGTTTGATTATTGGCTCAGGTGCTTGACAAAAGTGGTGGGATAGAACTGACATGTCTTTCCTAGGTGTAGACCATGATGGACCTGACCATGTGCTGCTATGTGATGCAAATACATGATCCGTGAGCGGGCATTCTACTCACCAAGCCTCCAGAAGGTCTTGGCCTTCACTGTGAGTGCAAAGAACCATGCCCTGCAAGGAAATGGCACTGGGGCTTCCACATTAATGTGGATTGCACATCCCTTAACCCAGGGGTAGGATTAGGTTTGTCAGATATTGTCATAGCCAAGATGTTAGTAAAGAGCAGAAGTAACCTTAATGCCTGTCTATTAGCTTCATACTGTATAGGGAAGGAACCCTGCTAATGAGCCAGGTAACATCAGTTCAGTTAGCAGTCCCATCACTGGAGGAGCTGACGAGTGGAGCAAGAAGAATGAACAGGATATGTCCACTTACCTCCCTTGGGTTGAAAGATGAGAGTTGCAGAACAGTTGGACTATAGCTGCCGTGTTGCCTCTGCATACCAGAGAACATGGTAGAGTGAACACCAGATCTGAATGGCAATATTGTGCTACCACAGAAGCAGGGAGTAGCCTTATATTATCTCCATGGGAGGGTGGGTCCCAAGAGACGCATATCACCAAGGAGGTGTGACATTCACCTAACATGTCAAGACACTCAGAGTGAGTCTGGATTCTGCAAAGTGAGTTAGGGCTCAAATCGACCCATCTGTAGTATGACAGTCTCTCCCTGGTTAAACAAACTCTTACTTTGATGGCAACAAGGGAATGAGTGAGCCAGATGGTTGAAGACTGATGGTCAGGAGAGGGTGACAGAAAAAGGCAAAACAAACCCCATTGCTTGATGGTTAGTAAGCATGAGGGCAAACGCAGCCAAGAAACAAAACATAAACATAAGCATGGCTTGGACCTATGTATTAAGCAATGTTTACTAAATTATGAACAATACAATAAATGAGAAAATGTAATAAGGCAAACTTTTAGGTGCAAAAGCCACCTCCACCTTTGAAACTAGAAAAATTAAGAGAAAAGGGGAAAACGATTGTGATGTAACAAGATAAAAGACACCTTCTGTTAATCACAATACTAGATGTTTGCATGAGATAACTATCAAAAGTATCAAAGAAAATGTATGAAGTGGTTATGCCTAACTGAAAGACTTTGGTACTTTTTATGCTGTAAGCTGAACACGCTAGTTTGATTTCAGGGTATAAAGGTCTGATATTTAAAAGGCTGTCCATGCAATTTCAGATGACAGTGTGCACAGGCATTTTCAAGCCAATAATTATGAATTTACAATATCAAGAGGACACATTAACTGTTAAATAATACTAGGTAAAACAGTTAATATATATGAAATTAAAGGCAGTATGTATTTCCCGGAGGAACTTATTAATTGTTAAATATTGGAACAAGCTGTAAAGATTGAATTTATGTGTATTAAAGGATTTATTACTCCATTAAGGAATGTATAATAAGAGAAAAATTACTCCAATTTATGTTCTGGGAAGTTATAAGTTTCAGAAATCAGTGTGCATTTTGCAACAGTAGTCCCCGGATTTACTATTCTTCAGTGCAGGAATAGCTTAGTCCTGCATGGAGGTGGGCGTTTAGGAGCAGGATGGCAGTGCGTCATGCATAATAATGAGGCACGCTGCCTGAGCTCCTAGGTTTACACGGAGCGTGTAAGAATGTAGGGGACATGTCTGAAAGCAGAGCACTCAGAATAAACAGTATAAACCAGGCAGATATATAAGATGCAATGAATAAGAAATCAATGCCCAAAAGGAAATATAATGCAAAGTCTAATGTAAACAATGCTAAGGATTGCACAGGCCAGCTTAGGAGGTGTAAGCAATGTGTAGACCAGCTAACTCAATGTGCCCAGTGATATACCCCTTTAAACAATGCCAACACAAGGTAAGCAGGTTTGCCCATAGCTTAGCCTTTTCAAAACTGGCCAATCACAGAAAAGTGCAGGAAATCAGCCCTACTTAAACCCAAGAGGCAGAAATACATCTCATAACTGGTTGTAGCTTCCCCACTATGGCAGTAAGGGGAGAGGGTGTGCGCTTCCAGGCGCAGCGCTGGTGCAGCCAGGGGTCCAAGGTCATAGTAGGACTCCTAGTTAAAGAACATGCTCAGAGACTGCTGCAGGACCAGTATCAGGGCTCCCAATATAAGGCGGAGGCCTGGGACCATCTGGCCCATGACCTCACCAGTGCCACTGGCATAGCCCAAACTGGTGAAAAGGTCAGGCACCACTAAGCCGACCTGAAGCGGTGTAAGTGGGACCTCTTGGAGAAGCAGCTCTAAGAGGCTAGAGCATCAGGGGATGTTCCAGACATGTGTAAATATCACCCCAGTATGTGTGTAATAATTGCCAGGTATATCACGGAGAGGTATGGCTAAATATTCCTCTTATGTGCCACACAGCTGTAAAGGAGCGGGCCGCGAACCAGGAGGCCCACATCAGTCGCCTGGTAAGGTTGCAACACGAGGCAGGTCAGTAATACTTATACATTTACTGTCATAGGGAATAAAAATAAAAGTAGTAGTAAATTAATTGCTAGTATAAAACCTGTATTGTTCAAGACAAGTATAGCATACACTAGAGAATATGGCAGTAAGAGTCTTATATTGTTTGTAAGTCAATAAAAGTGTAATAGCCTGACAATACAGGTCTAACTGCTGGACTGCATGTGTATATCTTGGTATCATACAGTAATGTAGATATGCAATCATGTAATAGTACTGCAGTATTAAGCACCGTTACCCACACTGTGCACCATAAATTGAATGTGTTGGAATGACTGTATATGACAGGTGTAATTGCCAGAGGCCATTTAGTACAACTGAGAGACACATAGACAGTAAACAGGGAAAATGCAGACAACAAAAACCGAATAGCACATGCAGCTGAGATGTGAACTGTTGTTTTTTTAGCACACACAGCCATGGTGCAAATCCTGCCAGTGGTAGTATCCTGCATACAGAATCATACCCCACAACTGTACAGATATGTCCATAATGTCTAGTAAAGTGGCCCATATCTCTTGCCTAGCAACCTGTCCCCCTGGGAAATCAGTGAGATGATCCTCGGTGTATAGGCAGCAAACAGGAAATACAACTGATTGACACACAGCTATGAGAACAAAGCTGGCAGACAAGCAACTCCCCAATACCTTATGTGACTAACAAGCCATGTATGTCCCGTTTACACCCCAACTTGTCAAGCTGTGGTCAGAGTGTGTACAGTAACAGAGTGAGATGTATGTGCATAATAATAATGTGGAATCTGGTACTGTGTGTGGGAACATTCAGGTAGTGCTAATAAACATTCCTCCCACAGGTTTGTCAGATGCCAACACTGTGCCCAGAAATACAAGAATGATACGCAGTTGTTCTGAATAATGAGGTATTACACATCACTGCCACCCACACTGTCCTACAACATTTAACTGTCTAGGAAAACTGTATATGAGTCTTGTAATACAAGGTCAGAATGCAAAAGCACAGGGGATTAATAAGACAGAAAGCAGATATAGCAATATCTATATAGCAGACATAATTGTGATGGACAGTGTTTAAGTTGTAGCAGACACAGCCATGGTCTGAATCCTTGGAATGAAATAAGGCTGCATACAGGATCATACCCCACAACTCTACAGATGAGGCCAGAATGTCCAGTATATGGGCCCATATCTGCTGCCTGTCCCCTTGGTAAGTCTGTGGGATGATCCCAGACATGTAGTCAGTAAACAGGGAATACAAGTGATAGTCGAACATCCATGAAAACACACCTGTCATGGTAGCAACCCCCAGAAATGTTAGGAGAGTAATATTTCAAGTATGTCCTATCTACACTCCTATGTTGTCAAGCTGTAACCAGGGTGTGTACAGTAACAGAGTGAGATGTATGTGCATAATATTAATGTGTAATCCGGAACATTGTGTAAAACAGTCAGGTAGTGCTAACAAACATTACTCCCACAGGTACATTGGATACAAACAGTGTGCTGAGAAATACAGAACATTATAACCTGTACTGGGACTGTTCACTGTGGTATTGTAGGGAATTATGAGTATTACAGTTTCTCTGAATAATAAAGTATCACTGATCACTGTCACTCACACTGTACTACATAATATAACTGTGTAGGAAAGCATGTATATGTGTGTGTCAGGTCACTAAAGGTGAAAGAGGGCGATATTCTTGATATGCTATGGCACAACAGCACGTGGTCAACATGTAGCCAGAGTCTGCGCAGAAGGAGTTGGATGGCTATGTGCAAAACATCAACCCGGAATCAGGGAGTATGTGTAGAAACAGTTAGAGTTAACAAACATTCCCTCCACAGGTATACCAGATAAGAGGTGTATGCTGAAGGTAAAACCGGTTCATGTGTAACAATGACGACAGCCATATTACTGTCCAAACTAAGGCTATAGGGTAGTGTAGTAAGTCTTGTAAAATGCAGATAACATCACTGACTAGGAATGTAATGTGGACTACAGGAATATACTAGTTGTTAATTGACATCTTTCTCTCCCCCCACCATATCTCCAACAATAGTCAACATACCCACCCCAACTGGTATGTAATGACTCTGATAATGTCCAATTGTTTGATAAATACCTTAACTGTTCTCATGCATGTGCTATATTGAATTATTCCAACATTGGTGGCATAGAGCCATCAATGTACCTGCATGCTGTTCTTATTTCCACTCTGGTCTCATATATGCATGTGTTCTGTTTGCTTTCCAACAGTTCAGTATCTGGTGTCTGGGTTAATGGGAATATTTATGCATTCTGTTATACCTAGCCTTGGTATTTGTTGACTATTGCTAACCCACATATGATGAAATCTAAACACTCTAGTACGCTTGGGAAGGTTGGTCCCAGCAGACCCACCTGTCCCACCTCAGCTGGCCATGGCACCAAGCACCAGCATGTCTGGGGCCCAACCCGGGACCTCCCTGTCCGATGGTCCTGCACCACCTTTGGGTGGAACTACCTCAGGGGATGGGACAAGCCCCCCCTGGCAGTGGGCACAGACAGGCACCTGTCACCCTTTTCCAGGTCAGGGTCATGCTGTGTAGAGAGATCAACCAGCAGTTTGGTGATCATCTATGTCAGCTCGAGGGCCACATGTCATAATTTAAGAGTCAGCCTGGCTCTGCGATTCAGCCCCCAGCACAGCCAACTTTGGGGCTGTGAAGGTGCAGTGGTGATTGCTCATGGGTGGGGACCTCAGTCCCACTGTTTCCACTAGGGGGCTTGTGGGCTTCTGATTTCCCAACACCCCTCCCCATCAAGGTGTTTACCCCCCACATGTTTCATATACCGCCCCTGTATGTGCCTTGCTTGTCTTGTCTGTTAACCTACCCAACCTACCTCCCCAAATATACCTGTTACCCCTCTCCAACATCCCACTCTCATTTGAGAAAAAAAAAGAGCAATTGGTTCCCACAAAAAACATATTGCCCCATACATAGCTGTCCATTTTGCACATGTGTCCACTGGATACATGTAATCTGGTCTGATTGGCATCCCAACGTATTATTGTTGTCCTCACCTCCTCCCAGGGGTTTGAGTGCCTAAATCTACCTCCAAATTCAGTGTATATGCACAGCTGTTGCTGTAGAAGAAATGGGCAGCTATGGGCCTTCACTACACCCTTCCTGCACATCCCTGGCTATTTTCCCTACTGTCTTTCCCTCTGTGGCCCTTTTTTCACCACTTTCCTATCAACCCCTTTTTTCTTTTCTTTTAAAGAAATTCGCATGGGGTAAGTGAGAGTAAGGACTCTTAAGCAGCAGTAAGCAGGTTTAAGCCTGTTTGCATGGGGGTAAGAAATGCATACACAGGTTAAGAAATTAAGAAGCTCACTGAGTATAAGAAACTGTAACCGGAAGTTAGCAGTGCTTATCTCTGCGCAAATGCATGCAGACCCACTTACAACTGCTTTAAGGTGCCTTAATCACTCTGTATCCAACATCCTGTGTTCTGCCTAGCAACAAAATAAACAACATCTGCCAGTCTCGAAACCAAGACCCTGCACACCATAGCCAAAGTAATTTACCACTAAGCCATGCCAGATATACATAACCTTGATGTTTTCAAAAACATATCATCCAGCCCAGTCAGTCAACAGTAGAGAGAATGTACTCCAACATTTAGATGTATGTGTGTGCCTATATATATATTAATATCAAAACAGATACAGCTTATCTATATATGTATATATATATATATATATATATATATATATATATATATATATATATATATATATATATATATATATATATATAGAAATATATGTGAACATATATACATGCAGATGTCTACATCTATATGTTTAACTATATACGGCAGGTTATATATGTCAGCAGATATATATATATATATATATATATATATATGTCTTGCACGAATAAGTATAACCCCCCCACAGCCAAACATGTCCACCCTGCAATACACTACCAAGTGTTGCGGAACCCATAACCAGGTCCTAACATGACTTGGGCATCCCTAGGATACATATACACAAACACATATATGCAGATACAGATATACATACATGTATATATATATATATATATATATATATATATATATATAATATATATGTAACTACACATGCACACGCAGAGATATGTACAGTAAGTTACATATGTAGTACGAGCACACAATATGGAACAGCCACTATTCCTACAGTTACCACCTTACCAACTGGAGACTGTATGAGCCACCAATAGAAATTACATTCATTGCCTGCAACATATACCCAAACAGATATAAAAGGATATAACACCACACACAGGTGTGCATAAATGGGAAAGCTTTATTAGTGTACTATTACAGTTGTATATGTCATGTCATATAGCTGTTTAGATATGGACATCCATATAAACTGAGTAATGCAACTGTGAAACAGTTATACAAATACAGTAGTCTGGGAAAGTTAACAAATGTTGCTGTCCAGGCCAAGGCCATCAAGTAGTACAATAGTAAAGACATACTGGCCCACAGGATACCAAACAATCAATGATATGTAATGCAGGTGTATAGTTGAGTAGTCTCTATCTACACTCTGTAGACAACCCCTCTAGGGGGTAAAGACCTCAGTTGACGCAATGGGATGTAACTGTTACATAACAAGGCACAACTGACACCATCACAAGCACACTGATAAACAGAACAGTCTGTATGGCCGGTGACAGCAGGCTTGCATTTACCAAAGTGGATTGTATGGTAAAGTACATCCATATACCTTAAGGCAGATCACCCCTGATGGTCATCAGGAATTTCGCCTTTCAGGATTCTGTAGTGCTCCCATATACATATGTGTATATATAGATCTATGTATACATAGATATACATATATGTATATATAGATTTATCTATATACAGCTATATATGTATGCACATCCTATTTTTACAGATATGCCTACTTATGTTGGTATATATGTAGATATCAATAACATTATGTGCATACATCTCAATTCTGATATACCTACTGCTGCCAAACTATATGCAGATATCCATACATATATGTGCATATGTATCTCTATCTGTATATGTGTAGACATATATTGCTCTGTATATCTGGGTGTTTATTTGTACATCTATGTACATATACATATCCATCTATGTATGTCAATATGTATATCTGTATGTCTATATAGATATCTGGATAATTATATGTACATATATCATCACCATATGTCCTGAACATGGAGTGTAGCCCTACCTCAGCCCCTGCAGACCCACCTTCATAGTGCAGGGGCTGAGGTAGGGCTACACTCCATGTTCAGGACATATAGTGATGATATATGTACATATAATCACACACATATATTTGATGACATATGCAGCTGTACTAGGGATTGTCTTCACAGACATGGTGTGTTTGGGAGGTCACATCTGCTTTTAACATGTGCACCATTGGCTACTGACAGACATCCTAAGGACATCATAGTACAGTACCACTGCTAGCACGTAATGCTTCTGTAGATTACAGCAGAGATAATGACCAATATATGTGGACAGTCTGATACACTCTGGACAGCCCAGAGGTATACACATAACCCCTTAGTGCAAGACATGTGGACCAGTCCTGACAATGTGGATGTTAACAGCCATGTAGATGGGTATAACACATAACTACTGGTATACATTTGCCCCCATAGGTTATGAACTCACATCCTTCTCTGTCCTGCCACATAATAACCAGTGGTAGGGGGGTGCCATTGCCACATACCACCCACTAGATATTGACATACATCTGTACAACATCCTACTGCTCTGTCTGACATACATGACTGTTACGGTGGCCCAGCAGCAGTACATCTGGCAATAACTGGACATGACATCTCACTGGGTAAGTACACTAAGCTGCTAGGCATGTAACAAAGCATTGTGCAGGCTACAGGCAGATCGGCTCAACACTGGCCTACATTTCCTATGGGGGAATGTACATGTACCTGCACATAGATAGCAGGCTCTACAGGCATGCCACAGCACAGAGTAACATACACCTGTGTGTAAGTACATCACTACAACCAGTGTGAACACAGCCACAGCTACGTGTGGCATGCTAGTGTATTATTACAGTATATGGACCATCTGTTCAACACCAACCTCATATGTGCCCCCCACACACTCACCCTACATGTATTGGGACACTACACAGTGTGGTATGCTGCCTGTCTGTGGTATGGGACATGTGCATGTATGGACCTACAAACATGTAAGCCAATAAGGTAACATACAGTGGAGCAGCATGTAACATCAGCTAGAACAGGACCAAGAACAATGACATCTACCACAGTCTGCACACAGGCCAAGGTACATATTAACAATACACACACTGCCAACAATCACCATAAATACACAGACCTCAGTACTGTGCACACAACCACAGAATGTCCAGATTATGTCATCAAATATAACCCCTACTATACATTGCATGTGTAGCAGTCTAATATCACACTGGCTTGTTATCAGATATGCTGTCAGTAATTATGGTGTACAGTACATATGCATCCCTTACTGAATGACATATGTACAAAGGTTGTCAGGGTTGTGACTGGTAGCACATACACAGGGCCAATATTGACATTTTGCTGTGATAACCTCATACATTTACTGTTGTAACAGGGTTTGTTGCACCATATGTCCTATGAGGGATATGAAGTCAGTAACTCTCACGGCTGTCACCATCTACAGATTGCAATCCTCACACTATCTTCTGCAGTTCACAGATAACTGAACAGCCAAAAAGGAACTTTCTCAGCGTTAATATAACAGACTAAACCAAAAACAAAACGCTGAACCCCTGTGTCTTGAAACGCTCAAAAAAATGTATACTTATTAAATGTAATGATGGTCAGCTAAGTCTATTGCTAGCTGAAGTTGAAATTATTAACAAAACAATACAAGATGATTTAGTATTCCCTCAATGGGAGCGATTATATAAGAAACAGTTTAACATCGCTGAATATAATACTAAGAGGGCGCATTATAGAAAAAGCAATAAATTTCAGAGGGACATCAAACAATATCAAAATAATATGGCCTACAAATGGGGCAATGATGTTGATACAAATGACTCTAATTTCAATAGATATAATAGTAAGAACATTTTGAAGCATAGACATATTAAAGATGATTATGATGAAACATTACATGAAAACAAAGCTAGCCATTTTTTGGACCAGGGAGGCAACAGGAGGCCTCCAAGGGACAAAGAATGGGTAGGGAAATACAAGGAGTACAACACACAACAATGCAGACCTTACTTCTAGATTCACAGTCAGAGTGTTACAAAATAGATTCTTTATTAGTTCAAACAACAAATGTTGTGGAAGTCCACCAAAAAACAGGAATGCCATGTGAGACTTTCATAGATCAGAGGGTTCCGGATATGACTTTGTACAGTCCTTCAAGTGAAATAACAGCAAGCGATTCTATTAAAAGAGAAGGTGTTGTCTCTTCTTATAAAAATTTTAAAATATACAATTATACTGATATTGAGATCAATTTATCACATTTTAAATTATTTTCGAAAGGGATGAAATTTATACCTACTACTAAGCCTAAACTTGTTGATACTCTTAAAGAGTTCAAAAAATATATTTGTAAATTAAATTTGGCTATCATGTTCGAAAACAATGTAGAAGGCAGATCTTCTCCACAAAAAATTTAAAAAAAGAAGAGTTATTTTATGCCCCTATGCACCCCACAGTATCGGTATATGATAAAACAGTTTCAAGACAAATGTATTTATTACATAATCAAATTAAAGGAAACAAATTAAATTATAATTTATCAAAGGATGAATACATGACCTTGCAAGAATTTAGGAATAACAAAAACATTTGAGTTATGAAACCCGATAAAGGGGCGGGGCATTGTTTTATATGACAGTACTCAATACACTACTATTATTCATGATTTGTTGTATAATTCAGGTAATTATGAAATAGTATCACTAAACGAAATAAAAATAGCATATCGACAAATAGACTTCAATATTGAAGAATTTTATATTGATCATAGAATTTCAGGTGATACATACGGATTTCTTAAGGCTGAACATCCCATATTAGCATCCATAGTTGGTATTCCCAAAGTCCACAAAAACATAACCAATCCCCCGTTTAGACCTATTATATCAGGGAGCAGATCCAAGACTTTCCCACTTGGAACAGCGGTTGACCATTTTTTAAAACATATTTATGACCGAATACCACATCTAGTTAAAGACTCGTGGGAATTTTTGAGAAAATATCCTGTCACCTTATGGATTGCTGATTTACTATTTGTTACAGTGGATGTCATTGACCTTTTTTCCTGCATCCCTAAAGAGAGTGGATTGGATGCTTTTGTTAACAGCATTCGTAAATACAGTGGACTATGTTGGGATAGTATCTGCTTGATTATGGACCTTATGTCCATAGTTTTGGAACATAATTATATTGAATATGAAGGGGAATATTTCAAACAGTCTAGAGGCGTAGCTATGGGAGCAGCTTGTGCTCCCATATACGCCAATATGGTTATATTAGACTGGGAAGAATCGAAATTATTTACTAGCAAATACTTCAAGAATATTAAATATTATTCAAGATACCTGGATGACATATATATATTATGGGATGGTGACAGGGAGCTACTCGATGAATTTTTGTTGTTTTTAAATGCGAGTAGTGATTATCTCAAATTCACGTACACTTGTAATAAAGATGGTCTTCCTTATCTTGACACTTATATTTCTAAAGGGGAAGGATGCTTTAAATCTAAGTTATATAGAAAAAATACCTTCTCTAACAGCTATTTAGAATTTTCAAGCAATCACCCTAGGAAATTATTTAACAACATTTTTAGAGGTCAGATAATTCGAGCCATCAGGATGACCTCTACATACACTGAGATGTTGGAAGAGGTATCATTCATCACCACCCTATTCAGTGAAAGGGGATATGACATCAGGAGTATGACACGTATAACAACAAATATTGTCAAAGAATGGGGTAAGAAATATACATTTTTGTTAGGTGATTATTATTATCATGCTAACAGGATTGATTTGGTACAGAATACACATAACCACAGCTCACCAAATATTGATTTTGGAAGAGCATGTATATTAGAGTTTGGTCCATATGTAGGTAAGATCAAAAAGATTATGACTAGTAGTTGGAATATTATTCAGGCAGATCAGAATCTTGTTAAAATCTTGGGTACTCAGCCGATATTTGTCAATAAGATGGGGCAGAATATTAAAAAGTTATTGGAAAGACAAATTGATCACAAATTATTAAGTAACAGACACACTACTAAGTGCGGTAGGTGTAATCAATGTTATGCAATTCTGGAGGAAGAAAATATAACTTTGGGAAATTTAAATAAGACTATTACTAAATTTAAACAAGGGAATTGTAATACCAGATGGGTGATATATTTGGCTAAATGTGAAGCATGTTCAGGGTTCTATATTGGAAAAACAGAACGGAAATTTAATAAGCAAAGTTATGCACATTTATATAGTATTAGGACCAAAGATGACAAGAATGCGCTTGACAGACATATTAAAACATTCGGCGACGGACACAATTTTAAATTTGGCATTATTGATAGTATTAGTTTAGATCCTAGAGGGGGCGACCCTAAAAGTCTATTGTCATACAAAGAAACCTGGTGGCAACTATTCACAGATGCTTCTAATGAACCAGGAATAAATGATTGTATTAGTATCAAATTTATGCTTTAATATATAATATACAATATATTTTTAAATATAACATATTGTTTTTTATAGGCATTACTAGACATTAGATGATTATTACATAGGATTTTATTTTATCCTGTTATAAGTTAATTATTTCTGGGTATTGTATAATACTCATGATAATTGTGTATGTAACATTTTAAATAGTACTGTTACTTTAAATCATGCTATTTTAAGATATGTTGCCTTTTAAATTTTTTGGCGCCAAAAAGCTATTTAAATTAGAAGTTGTGTATATGTTTTTTCAGATCTGATGAAGCTCGCAATGAGCGAGTGAAAGCGCTTAACTCTGGATTACATTGGATTATTAAAAGTTTTATACTTCGCTTCCTTGCCTTGTTTTTTGAGCATTTCAAGACACAGGGGTTCAGCGTTTTGTTTTTGGTGCAGTTCACAGATAGGTGCTGTGTGGGTAACACCTGAAACAAAAGGCACCACAAACTGGCCAATCTGCAGATGGCCCTACAGATGGGTGTTCCCTCATAAACATAGCACTGACATGGCAGGCATGCAAACATGTAGGACAGACATATCCACACACACTCTGCTAAACCAACATTACTCCAAATGCAGTATAGCAGCACTTACAGTCTGTAGTCAGGTCAGGCACATCCCTCTCCTGTGTGTTGGCCTGTTTCCACAGTGTATGTTGTTAGAGGTAAACCCCAATCCATCTGAGATGCTGTTTGCCAGACAACAGGTCAAGCTCCTGCTCACAGTGAATGAAAGGCCCAACACCAACATGATGTTCCTAGATATTGGTGTGTGTTTCCATGCAATTGGCTAAGGGAATGTTACCACAGCTGTTCCAAATGCAATCAGCTAGAGGAGGGCTGCAATTCATGCAGAGACCATCACTGATCCTAAGCATCACTTAAAATACATGTGCTGCTGCCCAAGCAAAGCAGGTGCAAGTCTTCACATCCACCAGAGAGAGAGAGTAAGAGAGACAGACAAAGGCACAGAAAAGGTGGGAGGGGTGGGAGAGTAAACCCTATGCATGCTTGTATCACACACCTACCAGTACAGGGAATCAAACCCCCAATGACTATGTAGTGCAATCACATGTCCATGCAGTTATTTGATGCACCACATGGGTTACTTGTTGCAGAGCCCTCAGAACGTATATGTGATGGTGAGTGACATCTGCAACAGGGATATGGTAGCTACGTGGTAGGTGTTGTAAACGTGCCTGCCTGCATGAACAGGTGTCAGCGTCAGCACACCCACACTCACACGGGGATGCACACACATTGCCACACTTGGCAGGGCCAGGAACAAAACTCAGCACTAGTGGCATTGCCACAAAACAGTACTATACAGGTATCATATGCACCACAAGGGGTCATATGAAGGTTATATGTACAAAGGGTATGTGGAGGTGTCTGACATCAGACAGCATGCTTCAGTATGCCAATGGGGGTTGTAGTGAGTGTGAATGCAGTGATATGCATCATACACCACACACACAGACACAGGTGCCAGTACTGACATACATGTGTGAACTGCTTCACGGGTGTGGTGTGGTTGATGGTGCCAGATGGCTATACAAGGCTTGGTGATGAGTATACCTTGGCATCAGGCCACATGACAATGGTCTGCATTGTGGCTTAGGGGTGTAGTGTCTGGAGATGCCCACACAGGTGCATATTGTATTCACCATCCAGTCACCTGGGTGACTACTGCATGTGGCCAATGCTGTGCTTTGCTTGCCATGTATGTGTTCCGTCATCCATGATATGGGCAGTGTCTGGCATGTGCACACCTCCCACATGTATGTACAGTGACATGTGGAACTGTAGCTGGGGTGTCTGGCCCATGTTGTGTACTCAGATCGCTATCATCAGATGTGCCAGTCGTGGCCTCGTGGCGGGAACTGTTCAGGACAGCAGGTTGGCCCTGCACCTACATTGATAGCATGATACCAGTAGTCCCTGATGTCAGTGGCATCTGTCCATACAGGGCTTGTGTTTCAGGCATGTTATGTCCTTTGTGGTTCACATTTGATGGCACCACAGGTGTTGCAGGTGTCCAGTGGGGAACATGGAAGTGCACTGTCGGCATGTACATGCCTATTGGACTGATGGATGGACAGGGTGCCATGCCCTCTGTAGCCCACTGCAATCACACCATGGTTACTATCAGTGGGCAATATACAGGGTACTACCAACATAGCGGTTGTTGCCTAGGCAAGTGTGTGCGTGTGTGTGTGTGTGTGTGTGTGTGTGTGTGTGTGTGTGTATGAGACATGGGTTGAGAATGTACCCTGGGTAATACAAGTGTTGCTAATGTTGTTTAGCTGGCATTGATGTCACATTTAGGGGTATGGATTTGCACACCAGCCTCTTGGCTATTTCACATTTGTTATCCATGTATGGTGGACACTGTGATATATACTTGGCCCACCATGTAAGAAGTTAGCAAAACCTGCTCCATATTGAGTCCAGTTGTTACACACTCACAACCACCACCACACAGGATACAAATGACAAACACACACACACACACACACACACACACACACTCACACTCACACTCACACACACACCTGTCATGTCTGGGATTAGAACTCCTACCTAACTTGTATATTACACTATAGCACTACAACATTATAGGACGTGCCACAGCGATTACTGGAGTTTTCCTTCCCCAAAGGTGAATTTCACAGAGAATGACACATGATTGTAAAAGTAGGGCATTTGGATTGTAGGGAGTGTGACCAGCCCAAAATGCATTGCTCCCTACACAAACATAGACACACACACAAACATCCACAACTGCCATGTGTGGGAATAGAAGCCCTACCAGACATCTATATCACACTACAGCATGATGCTGTTATAGGACACACCACTGAGATTACTGGAGTGCAGCTTCTCCAAAGGTATATTTCACAGTGAATGACATCAACAGGATTGCCAAAGTAGGGCATATGCATTGTAGTGAGTGTGACCAGCCTAAAATGCATTGCTCCTTACACAAACATAGACACACACACAAACATCCACAACTGCCATGTGTGGGGATAGAACCCCTACCAGAGGTATATATCACACTACAGCATGATGCTGTTATAAGACACACCACAGAGATTACTGGAGTGCAGCTTCTCCAAAGGTATATTTCACAGTGAATGACATCAGCAGGATTGCCAAAGTAGGGCATATGAATTGTAGTGAGTGTGACTAGCCTAAAATGCATTGCTCCCCACACACACACACACACACACACACACACACACACACACAATTGGCAAGTCTGGGAGTAGAACTGCTACCTAACTATTCTATCACACTACAGTAGTATGCAGTTATAGGACATGCTACAGAGATTACTGGGCTACAACTATCCCAGAAGTGTTTTTCTAGGTGGATAACATCAGCAGCCTTGCCAAAGTAGAGCATTTGAATTGTAGGGAGGGTGACTACCCTAAAAATCATTGCTCTCTACACAGTCACACACACACTTTGCAAGTCTGGGATTAGAACTCCTACCTAACTAATTTAAAACACTACAGCAGTACGCAGTTATAGGATGAGTTACGGAGATTATGTGGCTACAACCTTCCCAGAAGTGTATTTCTAGGTAGATGACATCAGCAGCGTTGCCAAAGTAGAGCATTTGAATTGTAGGGAGTGTGACTACCCTAAAAAGCATTGCTCTTGACACAGACAGTGTCAGACAGACACACATACACACTTTTCAAGTCTAAAATTAGAACTTCTACCTAACTAATTTATCATACGACAGCAGTACACAGTTATAGGATGAGCTACAGAGATTACTGGGCTATAACCTTCTCAGAGGTGTATTTCTAGGTGGATGACATCAGCAGCCTTGCCAAAATAGAGCATTTGAATTGTAGGGAGTGTGACTACCCTAAAAAGCATTGTTCTCTACAACAGACAGTGTCAGACAGACAGACACACACATACACACAGACACACCCTTGCCATGTCTGGAATTCGAACACTTACCTAACTAATTTATCACACTACAGCAGTACGTAGCTATAGGACATGCTATGGAAATTACTGGGCTACAACTCTCCCAAAGGTGTATTCCACAGTGGATGACATCAGCAGGCTTGTCATAGTAGGGCTATGGTATGGGCAGTGGGTGTGTGCATGGGCCATACCCATTCATCTAGGGGTTGACACACCACATGCAGGCACACACAGGGTCATATTTCACAGGTACATGTATACAGCTGCTAGATGACTACTTCCTTGTACAGTCATGTTGAACTGCTAGCACGTGCACCACATAGTCTGCACTGCTGATGGATATTGGTGGCTAGTATCTACTGTGAGTGACATCTGAACCTCATGTGGTTGTGGCCCTTTGGCTGTGCGCTGGGTGGGACAGGCCTGGATGGCTCCTTGTCACAGTCACCCTCTTCCACATATCTATGTACTTCTACCTTTGGCTTATTATAGTGAGTTGTTCTTAGATATATGTCTGTATTCCTATCTATTGTGTGTGCAAAGCATGTATAGTGCATACTGAGGAGTGTCTGCACTAACATCTGCGACTGCCAGATATGTGTGGTCCACTGGTGTTTGCAGACATGGCCTTCAGGTTCATTCCTCTAAGTGCGTGAGCATGCCCATTATGCCCGTCTGTATTGAATGTGTGGATTGAGTCCAGGTAGTTTGTACTGTAGTGCTGACATTGGAGTTGTACACCTACAGGTAGCATACTGTTTCTGCAGGGTATCCGTTGATCATTTGGCATTGACTGTTACTACATTTCTACATAGGATGGGGGGGGGGCACACCTGATTATTGCTTCATTTCTACACAGGTTTGGGGTGGGCACACCTGAATGTTATTACATTACTATGTAGGATGGGGGGGGCACACCTGACACTTGTACACATTTGCTATGACTGTACTCGTATGTCAGGTACTCCATTTCATTCTGTATTCTTACCTATCATGCTGACTAGAGGCATACCAGTGTACTGCAGATCATAGTTTTGATTTACCTGCATATTAATTTCTGACTTCCTACCCTTCAGAACTAATGTCCCACTGCCTGACCTAATGTAGTCTGTCTGTGTAGGCCTGGGGGGGAGGTTACCCATAGGCATCATTCAGAGGCCATAGCACAATCTTTGTTTGTGTTTGTTTACACCTGTCCTGCTGGCTGTGACTGTTGTTGGGTATGTGAACCCGCCTGACTGGCATTTGTGAGTCACTTACCTTGTGGGTGTCCCAGTATTGAGGTTGGTGCTGCAGGGCTGCCTATGTCAGATGCACATAGTACACTCCCTACACATGGTTGAGCACAGGTAGTGTAATGTTTGGCAATCCTTTTATTGTATGTGAGAGTCAGAGAGTGGTGTTATTCCCTGGGTCCCTCCTGTGTCAGTGTATGTGCTATGTGTTGCCTCTTTGCCAAGGCTAGGGCATACTGGGCACACCTCCTTCTGCATACTGGGGCAGGCTCTGGTTGTTCCTCCTCTGAGTCACTCTGTACCTGTGTAGGCCTTGGCAGTGGTGGAGAGCTGTGTGGCCCTGCCCTATGCTGTTCCTGTTGCAGCTGTTTCCGCAGGATCATAGTGTGTAGCATGGCACATATGAGGACAATTTGGGTACATGTAGCTGGTGAGTACTGCAAGGCTCCACCGGATGTGTCCAGGCACCAGAATCATGACTTGAGCATTCCAAACACATGCTCTACTAGAATTCAGGTCTGTGTGTGTGCCTCATTATGGAGTTCTTGTTTGGGTGTGTGTGCATTTCTGATGGGTGTCATCAGCCAAGGCTCCAGTCATATCCAGCATCTCCCACTAGGTGACCATTAGGGATGTCCCCATTGGCAAATCTCTGGTACAGCTGCGCCAGATACCAGATGTGGGAATTGTGGTAGCTTCCAGGTCAGCCAGCACAAACATTTATTATTATGCCCTGGGCATCATACACGACCTGGCAGTTGATGGAGGGGAAGCCCTTGCGGTTGATGTAGACCCTATCCCACTCACCTGGTGGTGCTTTGATGCATATGTGTGTGCAGTATATAGCACCCACTACCTCAGGGTATTCTGCTATTTGGTGGAAGAGTTGCATATTGCTGGCCAACGCCTCACGGATGTTGGGGAAATATACGTGCTCACTGACATGTGGTGACATGACATCCAGGAACTGGTGGAGTACCCTGGATTCTGATGCCTGTGAGATCCCCATCATATCCCTAGTTGGCCTCTGAAAGGTACCTGTAGCTAGTATTCTTAGGCCTACACATACCTTGGTATTGCACCAGGATGGGTTCCCCTCTGTTAGTTCTGTGTGTCAGGTCTGGCCGGCACAGCTCAACAATTTGCTGTAGGAGGTCCCTGTCCACCCTATAAGTGCTCCACTATCTCCAGCTCATGTAGGCCCCGCTAGGTTACCCTGGGTCTGTACACTCTTCTCTATCTCTTCACTGTGGGTTGGTTGACAGCATTCACATCCTCACCACCCTCAGCCTCTTCCACAAGTTGTTGTATGATAGCTATTGCAGCCCCTATCATTTTGCTGTTGTGTGTGTTAAAAGTTCCACACTTGTTTACACTGGTGGTGTAGAGTGTGGCAAAAACCAGAGGGGAAGGTCTTTGCCTAGTTTATAGTAGTGTTCTGGGGTAGGCTGGTCTGCTGCCTGTGTAATTGGCCGATTCTGATACATTTCACCTGCCAGCTATGCTAGTTTTCATTGATTACCTTCCTACTGCTGTTTTCCCTTCCCATTGCCTTCCTGTTTAAGCACAGGGGTGCGCCGCACAAACAGAGTGCTCAAATGTGCACAGTGCTGCTATTTCCTGGTTTACCTTTTTTCCTTACTTTAAAACCCGGAGCACAGTGCACACACATGCTTAGGCAATGTAAAGAGTGCTAGGCAGATTAAGACACACACCCATAGCTTAGCTGTGCTAAACTAGGAGCAATCTTGAGCCACAAGGCTCCAATCAACTTACAGTATGCCTGACACACCCCTCCATGATGTCACATAACTCCTAGGCTTGCATCAAGTTATTCCTACTCTTACAGTGTTGGGACCTGACTAGCATGCTGTGGAAAACTGGGATTCACTATCATTCCCCTCATTTGCATAGGATTGCCTGCTAATGCATAGTTACATGTCTCACACTGAGCCTCCCCCCTTAGCAACCACTACTCACTGGCCATGTTGTCTTCTGCCTGCCATTGACTTGCACGGCAGAATAGTGATTTTAGTTAGAATGCTTAATTTGGGTTTATTTTGTTATTTTCCACTCGATCCCATTTGCGCGCCGCTGCCATATGTTTAAACAGCCAAGATCGGCTAAAAAAAAATAAAAGTTGATTTTGTTATTTTTTTTTGCCTGTTTCCAATGCCAATGGCCTTATACTTGGCCATTGGCATGCTTACTAACTGATACGCAGCCTTTATTTGGAGCTGTCACAGCTCCGTTTTGGAGTTTGCAGAAATGTACTCAATTACTGAGTACATTTCTGCAGATTGCACTAGTCCTGCATGCCCGGTTGCAAGCTTCCTGGATCACAAAATCACCTCATATGCATGGATTTCTCCTGCAAATGGGGAGATTTGCATACAGGGGCTTAGTCTGTGCAGGACTAGTGCAGGAGCGATCGGGCACGCCCCCTACAGTCTGTTCCTGGATCGCACAGCAGACATATTGCCTGGTAGAGCTCCTGCACCGATCTTGCACACTGTGCAAGGCATAGAGAATCCAGGGGTTTATCTTATAAGGAGTAACAAGCAGTTGTATATGCTAATCAAAATAGGGTTTATTAGCTATTGGATATAATGTGAACTTTTTGAAAAGTTTAATAGAGTAGAGAATAAGAGAGACTTATTTTTGTGTAACAGCACATGAAAGCAGAGTAATAGTAATATACAGTAATTCTGGCAGTCAAAAGGGGCAGATAAATGCTCAGATTTTGGAACTGGTAAACAGAGTAAATAGTAATGAAATAAAAGTTAATGTGAATGAAAAATTAAGCAGGCTGTTTTTCTGTACTGGGATACACTCCAAGCTTGTTAGAATGTGCTGTACCAAGTTTGTGGACAGTCATAAACTCTGTATGGCTGCAAAGTAATTCTTACATTCATGGTATGCAGATAAGTATGCCACAGTCAGTACTGACACCCATGAGACGTCAAAATGCTGCATCGGAATACTGTGCTTTTAAAAGACAAGAATAAAATTGGCAAAGAACATTAGAAAATATTACACTATGGCTAGTAAATTGCTTTATTTTTTTGCAAATGTGATGCCACAAGTAAATGTGCTGATGACTGAAGTCATTTAATTAATGGTTGAAAAAGATTGATGAGTATATATATTTATATTTATATTTATATCTATATCTGTATAGATTATCTATCTATTTATATACTGGAGCCATTAAATCACTTAACTTTAAAGTGAGCATCTGTTTTGTCAATGCACCTCGGTTGACAAAACAGATGGGTTATAATTGTTCAAGTTAAAATTCTGCTATATTATCGAAGTTGGGGAATATGCCCTTTCCCTGGTATTGTGCTAGCTTGACATTAGAATGGATGTTTAATATGATGGGGAAGGAGTGGGAGTGCTTGATCTCCCCCTCACAAAAAAACATGTTTTTTTTTGTGCCATGCACCAAGGTAATTTTTCTAAACATACACAATGGAACACAGCTGTTTTCTTATATTGTTGTAGAAATGTTAAAAATATAGGCATTTAGTTGTTTCATCTAATTTAAGTATACCCATATTTATATATCTGCGTGCGCTTGTGTGTGTGTGTGTGTGTGTGTGTGTGTGTGTGTGTGTGTGTGTGTGTGTGTGTGTGTGTGTGTGTGTGTGTATATGTGTGTATATGTGTGTATATATATATATATATATATATATATATATATATATATATATATATTTAGAGAGAGAGAGAGTGAGACACACACAAGCACACATACACACACATAAACACACACACACACACACACACACACACACACACACACACACACACACACACACACACGCGCACACACACACACACACACACACACAACAAACAGACACACACACACACATATAGAAAGAGATAGAAGAGAAGAGTGGAGGGAGAAGCATGAATGGGGAGGAAAGAAGAGGTTAGGCAATGTGGGGATATAGCTACACATGAAACAGGACAAATATAGGCAGATATGCACATTGTAGGAAGGAAAGACAAAGGATACAAACCAGCAATCAAACGGAAGATGGGCAAGTGGTCAGACATATGTAAAGTATGGACAGCATGTCACTCTACTGACCTGCCCAGAGGCACATTTCTGGGATACAGTAGATGATAGTGCTGGGTCTGAGTGACAATTTGCATGGGCCAGTTAGTCAATCAACTGGAAATCCACTGCATGAAGAATTAATGCACATCACTCAAGTGTGTCAAAAAACAAGTCATCCGACACCTCTTCCATCCTCTCCAGTTCTGGCTGACCTGGGTAGGTGATTGTTACAGTCTATCTATCATCCAGGCCAGCAGAGATTGCCAGTTGACACTCCTAAAACTCTTAGGTGCCATTGTGATCTGCAGAAGATAAGTACAAGGGAAAAGTTGCTATTAGTAAAGATGAACTACATCTAGTACATGATATTTAGTACAGCTGACAACATACAAATGCACTAACTCCACCACATTGAGAGATTTGTCTACCTCCTCTGGCAGCTGGCACCATTATCCTCTTACTTAAACTGTGCTCAGAGAAAAACTGGACATACGACCTATGATATATAGGTGCAAGAGAGACTCACAGACAACAAAGCTACAGCTTCATATTTATGTGCAAGCAAGCAGAAGCCTAAGATGGTGCGCACAAACTGAGACATATGCTTCACTATCATATGTATGTGCAATGCAGAAGAAGAAGCAAAAAGTGGTGCCCACAGCTTGAGAAATAAACTACACTATAACATGACTGTACAATGAATCAGCAGCATCCACCCGTCCAATTAAACTTTGAGTATTTCTAATATCATTATCAGATTATTTACCTTTCAGCTCATATGTATGCTAACTATGTAAATGGTTAAATAAAATGGGTCTTAATATCTATCTCTGAATCTGTCTGTCTGTCTGTCTAGCTATCTATCTGAGTGGTGTTATGTATTTTGGTCATTTTATACATGAACAACCCTTTATTTTAGTAAATCATGTTATACAACAAGTGACTGAATACAGAGACCTTGGTGTGTGTGTGTGTGTGTGTGTGTGTGTGTACTAAGTACCATTTAATAAAAATGCATTTGTTGATAAGGCAAAGTGGGCCTCCTGAGAAATTTTTTGACCGGATCTATTGCATTTTTTGTTGAAATTATTTGCAATGTATAATTGAATACAGCTCAATATTTTGTACATTTTCATTAGGTGACTAACAGATTAAAGTTACTAAAATAATTATACAATGCAGGACAGTTACATATCAGGATCATTTAGCTAAACATATTATATTTTTTATCAGTTATTGCTGCTTACATGGAAAACTGTGCTTACAATATCATGCACTTCATGATGAAGTCACATGACTTCTGCTTAATATTGAGCAAGACAATGTACCCAACATTTTAGTCATGGGTGACTCTATAGTCAGGCACACTGATGTTGCACTCACCAGGCTGAACAAGGAGAAAATTACAGTCAGCTGCCTGTCGGATTTCAGGATTCGCAACATAACACATGCACTCAAGTCACTCCACAACAAATACAAATACGACTCTGTCATTGTCCATGTTGGAGTGAATAACTTGAGATGTACCTCCCTGGACTACATGAAAAGAGACATGGAAGAGCAGAATGATACCACAGTATAAGGACAAAATGATTGACTTCAACAATTGACTAAGCTTCTGGTGTCATTCAAAGGGGATCCAGTATCTGTCTGCTGGGAAGACATGATCGACAGACAATGAAGCTTTGTCAGGGATGGTCTGCACCTGTCACCCCTGGGATTCATGTTACTGGCTAAAGCTCTTGCCACCCCTATAGTGCTTTTTTTAGGCAAGGTTCAAAGGATAAAACCACCACCATAACAGCTACAAGCATGCAAAATCTGAAGGTAATGCTACTCAATGCTTAGAAGTCTAAACCTCAAAATGCACTCTCTCGAGGCACTCCTAAAAATGGAGGACATTGATATCTGTGCAGTAACTGAGACCTGGTTCAAGGCTTCACAGAGCACCCCATACAATACTAGGCTACAACTCATACCACACTTTTCGGCCACCAAACCAAGACTGAAACACTAAAGGTGGAAGAGTGTCCATATTCACCAAGGATATTCACGCCTCCAGGCTAGTTGCCCAGCACAATGCATCTGAAATTCTCCAGGTGCAACTTACACTAGGTAAGACTTCAATCCAATTTGTAGCTTGCTACAGATCCCACACCATGCCCCAAGATTCTCACTACACCTTTCTAAACATACTGGAAAATATTAAGATACAACCAAACACCCTAATACTCGGTGATTTCAACTACTCTGCCATTAACTGGGAAAACAACTTGGGTACCAACACCTTTTCCCAACGGTTCTTGGAATTCATAAATTCCAACGCCGTGGATCAACTAATCCATTGTCCCACCAGGGGCTCCAATATCCTAGACCTGGTCATTACCAACATGGGAGATAGATGCTCCACACCAGTGCTGACCCCCTCATTGGTCAGGTCTGTCCATAAGCTAATCACCCTTGACATCCACACCCCCCCCCCCAGTAAGGAAACCTCTGTAAAAAACTTTTCCAAAGCCAACTTCATGCTACTCAAGTCAGAAGTGACAAACTTCATGACACCCATGCAGACGGGATCTGAAAGTTCAACTGCTGAATCCTACACTAAGGCACTGTACGAGCACATCCACTCGTGCATGAATCGTGCCATCCCAAATAGAACCAAGATGATCTCCTCCAAAAAAAGGAAGCCAATCTGGTGGCCCCCTGCCATAAACAAGCTATACAACAGAAGGAAGAAACTGTTGCAGAAAAGAGGAAATTCCCAGGATGCAAAACCCCTTTTACCAACCTCAGAAAGAAGCTGAGATCTCTCATAAAATCCTCTAAAGCTAGTTACGAAAATAAAATTGCCAAAGATTCCAAAGACAACCACAAGGCATTCTATACTTGTGTCAAGAATCTAAATGGCAATGCTCAGATCTGCTCTGAGCTACAGCAGAATGACATTAAATATACTGATCCCAAGGATATTGCCAATATCCTGGCAGATTGATTTAGTGCCAACTCCACCCCCCTTTCACCCCCTAAAGGGCCCATCTCAATACCAAAAGATTACCAAATTCCAGTAATCACGGCCACACAGGTAGAAACTGCACTCTCCAAAGCTAAGAATACAGCATCCATGGGACCAGATGACATCCCGGGCCGTGTACTATATGAACTACAAAATGAACTGGCACCTCACCTAAGTTTCATGTTTAATCACAGCCTCACGTCAAGCTTCATGCCCACTGAGGGGTGCACAGCTACAGTTATCCCACTCCACAAGGGGGGATTCACCTTGGATTCCGGTAACTACCGTCCCATCAGTCTGAGGAGCCTGATCTGCAAGGGCATGGAACGCATTATCATGGAAGTTATAAACAAAGACATTGGCAACCTTCAAACACTGGGCCCCACCCAGTTTGGGGTCGTGATGGGACAATCTTGTCTCCTGAACCTGATTGACTTCTTCGAATCAGTCTCCAGAGCTGTAGACGAGGGAAAGGCAGTCCACACAGCCTATCTGGACCTTGCCAAGGCCTTCAACACCATCCCTCACTCTGGAATCATAGATAAACTTACTAAGCTGGTCATAAATCCCTACGTCACTCATTGGGTTGCCAACTGGTTTACTGACAGAACCCAAACTGTAAAAGTAGCTGACTCCAAATCCAGCTCCAGTCAAGTGACAAGTGGAGTACCTCAGAGTTCAGTCCTGGGACCGCTCTTGTTCGGCAACTACTTCTCTGAAGTACAGGCCAACACTAAGGGACTCTGGCTAACAAAGTTCACAGATGACTACAGAATGGGAGCCATTATTGAATCCCCAAATGATGTAGATGTTCTACAAAAGATCCTTACAGAAACAGATGCTTGGTGCCAAGAAATGTATAGTTATCCCCTTTGGGAAAAAAAACATGTACACATGAATTACCACATAGGTGGCAGTACACTAAACACCAAAAGTGTGATGAGAGACTTAGGGACACAGGTGGACAGTGGTCTCACCTTCAATAACCACATCTCCACAACAGTCAGGAAATCCTTCTATGTGGCACACCTCATCACTAAGGGCTTTTCATCCAGAAAAAAGGAGATCATTGTCCCACTGTACTCATCCCTCATTAGACCCATTATAGAATACAACGCCCAGTTTGGTATGTACCTCACAAGACATCTGCAACAGCTGGAAAGGCCACAGAAATACCTCACTAAAAGAATCACAGGCCTAAAGCAGATGCCCTATGCTGACCATCTAAAAAAACTCCAGCTATACTCTGTGGTATATCATCTACTCAGAGACGATCTCTGCTTAACATACAAGGCCATGTCAAACCCAGAGCTGTTGGACATGCTACACTTAAAGAAATCCGAATCCCTCAGAGACACATGCTCCAGGGATCTAAACCTTGTCATCACAATGAACAAAACATGCTGGAGGGATAGGTTCCTGACCCAGAGACTCCCCATACTCTTGATTAGACTGCCCATACATGTCAAGCAGAGCGCATCCTTGGCCCTCTTCAAAAGGAACCTTGACGACTGGATGGGAGATAGGAAATTCACCCTGGAGATCATGTCAGTCGCCCTGCAAGACAGGGGTCCAGGGAAGTAAATATTGTAGGAAGAAATATCCAGGGAATTGTTATGGCTAGGCTTGTATAGGCCCTAGGGCCAATAGCCTAGTGCGAACCTATGAACCTATGCTGCACTCATTGTGTGAACATCTCATGGAGCAAATTATACAATTTCAGTAGAAAAACAGAACTACTTTTAGATCAAATTTTGTCACCCAGAGTATTGGAAGATCATGGAACAGATTGCCATTATATGCAAGCAAATGTAACTCACTGGAATGATTCAGGAAGTCTTTATTGATTTATCCTTTCTTGACCAGATTAGTCCAAATAGGCTAGTAGCCTCTTTTAGGGGAGACCCGAGGTAGAATTTAAAATACTAGGGGAAATTTGGCTTGGGCATTGGGGAACTTCTCCTACTCTTTTCCCTGTTCCAGCAAGCCATAGGGTAGCTGCAGTAAGTGGTGAAAAAGAATGGAGGGGAAGGAAGGTTTTGTGTGTTGAATGCAGAAAAGCAGAAGTGACATTGAGCATTGTGGAGAAGAAGGAAGTGAGGATGGAAAAAGAATGAGTATGTAGTGGCACTCTTTTACACGGAAAATGAATCCAGATTTACAAATAATGTGGAGAAAGACATGTCCCGCTTTAAAACTGTAGAAATAAATGAAAGTGGTTCGGAAATGCCAACACGTGTGAATATAATCAACGAGGAGGAACCCAAGGATGAGAATGCTGCTTCATGGGCTGAAAATATATAAAATGCTTTCCAGGGGGAAAAACAGTGAGGAAGAGGGAGAAATGATGACTGATTATTTATGAGTGAATTATTACAAAGAGGGAAAGAAGTTAAGTATAAATAAATCATATGCTGCGGTATGCAGAAAAGGGAAGGTATCAAAAATAAAGGCATGTCTTTAAATGACAAGCATCTAATTCTGCGTACTGACAGTAAAAAAAAAATAAAAAGAAACCTTTAGACAGATACAGTATTTTGTTTGGGATAATATTGTTACCTCTTGGGTGAAAAGACTGAAGATGCAATTACTTTTATCCATACAGGACTTGAGACATTTTGTGGTGACAGTTTGGAAGAATATGATAAATCTAAAAAGTTTGGTGTGCCTTTGATAAAAAAAAAAAAAAATATTCATAGAATGTATATGTGATTAAATGAGCTAAAGCTTTATTAAGAAGAAAAGTTAAAGTTTAATTTAGAACTTCTGAAATTACAGTTGATAAAACGTATGTTTTAAGATACTGTTAATGTAAAGATATTTATGAAGTAGAAAAGGACTTTAGATGATAGAAAACTTTAGAATGGGGAACTGAAACTGAATGTTGAAGTTCAAAGGGTGCTGAAATTGTACATTTATCCTGCATAATAAAAAAAAAGGAATGTTAAAACATTGGGGATGGCCAAATATATGTTTTCACTGTGATGCTGGGGATAATTGGATATAGAATTTAGTAACAGAACATGTTATCAATGTGGTAAGTTGGAGCATTACCAAATAATTAAAAATGTCTGCAAAAATATGGAAGTAATAGGTTCATATATTAGTACTAAGCTAACTGCCCTTGCAAGCCATTTTAAGCCTAGCCAACTATCCCTTGTAAGGCTCAAATCCTGCACCTTGTGTTTGTAAGGCAAGCACCTTAACCATTAGGCCACCCTCCCAACCTGATCATTATTTTTATTTATTTATTTTCCATTTGTTTATTAGGTTAATCTGACTGGACACAAGGTGACCGTTTTCAGCATAGGACCGGGGAGAAAAGCTCCAAATACATAGTAAAAAATTATAAAAAAATAATAAAAATAATAAAAAAAATTATATAAACATATCTATTTTGTACAAAGAGCACAGAACACATAAAAGACGTAAAAATCAGAGTTTAACAAATAACACGGCATACAGTGGTTAGAATATTGAGAAACAATTAAACAAGATATTATACAACAAATATAGAACTGCTTGAACATAAATTCAAAAAGAAGTTTCCATAGACAAACAAGATCATAAACTAGAATCATAACTATAAAAGTGGCCTAAACACCTAGTTTACAGTACTATGCACTAACTGAAACTACACCTGTGATCTAGGGATGTTGAAAGTCAGGAACAGGTGAAATTAGTCTGGTTCTGTACAGGAACATATCCAAGTTTTGAAAAGGAGATCTTTTAGTAGGGATTTGAAAGTATGTTTACTATTTAGACATCTAATGTCAGGGGGTAGAGTGTTCCAAGTCTTAGCAACTGTATAGGAATAAAGAAACTGGCCTGAGCTATGTAAGCAATTGGTAACAGTCAGTAGGGTGCACAGTATTATGAAAGGTGAGCAGACCAGAGAGGGCAGGTATATTATTCGGTTGGTATAGCAGTTAATGGGTCAAAAGAAGTTGATTGTATTTTAGTAGGTTAGGGAGCTTTAACCATCCTAGTTGTCTTAGGGAGTGGCAATGATGAGAACAAAACTTAGCACTGGTTGCAAATTTTGAGATTTTACTGTAGCAGGTAGATAGTTTCAGATGGTCAGATTTGTTTAGGTTAGTTAGAACTGGGGAAGCATATAGTAAGGTGGAGACTAGATGGGTACTAGAGATAGTGATTTGGGATCCCTGTGTTAGGAAGCTCTTGCAGCAGTAGAGTGAACCTAGTCTTTTAGGAACTTTGGCAATTGTTAGTGGTATATGTTTGTCGAAGTTTAGGTTTTAGTCAATAGTTACACCTAGTAGCTTGGGGTGGGTTACTGGTGTGATAAGGGTATTGTTGGAAGATGTTATTGAAAATGGCAAGGTAGGGGTGATAGTTTTGGATGGGTGGAAGATCATGAGTTGGGTCTTAGATGGGTTTAGTATGAGTCGGGAGGAATTTAGCCATTTTTCTATAGTAGTGAAGGCTTCCTGGGTTCTATCTTGGAGTAATTGTACAGAGGGGGCTGAGCAAATAAGGGTGGTGTCATCAGCATACTGTACTATATTAGTTTGTTGGGTAGCTGAGGGGAGTTTATTGGTAAAGATGGAAAATAGTAAGTAACCAAGAATGGCTCCTTGCAGAACACCTTGTCCAACTGGAAGGAAAGGGGAGAGAGAGTTATGCGATTTAACTATTTGTTGCCAAAGGAACAGATAATTTTTAAACCTCAATAGAGAGGAGTTATCCAGATTGAGCTAAGAGAGAGTCAACAATAATTTGCAGTGGGATACTATGTCAAATGCCTTTGACAGGTCTAGGAAGACAACAGATACTAAGTTACAGAGATTTCTTTGTTGGCTGATGTGGTCAGTAAAGGATACAAGGGCAGAGGTGGTACTATGGTTTGGCCGAAATCCATGTTGGGAATTTGCTAGCAGGTTATATTGAAGAAGATGATTCCATAGTTATGTGTGTACACGTTTCTAAGATTTTTGATAGGGGAGATAGTATATCTATGGGGTGATAATTCCTAAGTTCTGTCGAGGATCCTCCTTTGTGTAGGTGGATGGCGTAAGAAATTTTCCAGAGAGAGGGGACAGTGTGTTCAGCTATGGATCTATTGATGAGTATGGAAATAGGGTAGGCGATGTCAGAGGCGGCAATCCTGAGGTAATCAGCGGGGAGTTTATCAGCAGTGAGAGTTTCGGGTTTCAATGTGGCAAGGTGTTTATGAACTAGGTCAGTTGGAACTGGTTTGAGAGATAACTGGGTGTTGGACTTATGGTGACAGTTTTGCATTTTGGGGGTATTTGCAGTAGTAGTAGTGGGGAAATTGTTGTATAACTTTTGGATGGAGGAGGTGAAATAGTCATTAAACTCGGTGGCAATATCATTGTTATCACCCTCAATGTTAGAATTTGGGGAGGTGATTTTGCTTGGTTGGATAATGTGATTTATTGTGGACTAGAATTTTTGTGGATTGTTGTAGTGAGTTTTTTGTAGCTGGATATAATAACATTTTTTGCCATTATGTATTTGTTTTTTTGCTTTGTTTCTGACCTCCAGGAAGTATTGTCAATTTGTACCTGTTTGGTTGGTACACCAAGTTGCCCAAGCTATGTCTTGTTGTTTAAGTAGGGATCTTGTGTCCTTTGAGATCCTGGTGGCTGGGTTGGTTTTAGTACGAATTATATGTTGTGGGGCCATTATATTAAGAATACCTAAGAAGGTAGTGTTAAAGTACTCCACAGCTTCCTCTAATGGTAGAGTTTTAAGAGGTGACCAATTTATTTTTTTTTAAGGTCTTGATCAATTGGTCTGGCAGGAAGTTTTTGGAACTACGGATAGAAAGTAGGATGGGGGTTTTTATGGGTTTTGTGTGCTGTGTTGGTATGAATATGGGTAGGTGATCACTGAGGGAGTCGGGTAATGTACCAGATATATTGGCAGATGAAGGCTTGTTGGTTAGGATCCAGTCCAATATGAATTCCTTTTTGGTGGATTTGTCTATACGGGTAGGGGTTTGGATAAGTTGTGTGAAGTTAAATAGGTTTAAGTGGTATTTTGGGGGGGATGCCATGATAGAGACTGAAATGTTGAAGTCCCCCAGGATAAGTGTCTCCTGAGCGAGGCCGGTGGAAGTCCAATGTAAAATGTACTCTAGAGTGGCAATATTGTCATCTGGTGGCAAGTAGACACCTGTAATGTTGAGTTGTTTCTGCTGGTGTAATTTTATATTTGCAAACAGGGTTACTGCATAGCCAAAAGTGGGGATATCTTTACGTATTTGTTGGAGAGTACGGTTCTGCCTGTAAAGTACGGCAATGCCCCTGCCTCTTTTAGCTATTCAATCCCATCTAAGGATGTTGTAACCAGGAGGGTCTATAGTGGTATCTTTGATGTGGGGCTTGAGACAGGTCTTGGTTAGGAGTACAATGTCAGGGTTATAGAATGATATAGAGGCATGTAGCTCTTCAATTTTATTCATGATGCTGCAGATGTTTATACTGAGTATTAAGAGGTCAGAGGGTTTTTGCTTGCAAGGGATATTAGGTCCATGTAGGTTTGTAGCAGTAGGTATAGCAGTGGAGGGGTCTGGGTTACGGTGGATGTCGCCACTGAGTGCAAGCTGGTTAGTAGCAGTGTTCAGTGTGCATGTAGGTAATTTGCGATCATATGATATATGAGTAAACTGGGTAGTTTTTTATAATTAGTTTATTTGTAGGTGAGCTTGGTGAGATCAAAGGGGGTGTGGTTGAAGATGGTAGGTGAAATGTATATGTGATTATGGTGGTGAGTTTTTTAATAGGTTAGCATGGGGGAGTTTAGGCGATTCTAGTAGGTGATAGTGGAGTGGTAGGAAGTTAGATGGTAGCCTTGGGAGAGCAGAACTGCTAAGAAAATAGAAGATGCAAACATGGTGAGAGTATAAAGAGATGGTGGTTGTATATGTGAAGTTAAGTTATCTGGTTTGGGAGTTATTAGAACAAGGATATTGTGATGTGGCAGAGAACTGCAGAACAAATTAATGAGCAGGTGGTGAAAGGAAAGATGGGGAGTGGTTGGAGGATGATGCGATAGTATGGTGGGAGGTGTTAGGGAAGTCAGGTGATTGTGGTTATGAATAAATTGTGGTGTAGGTGGGGGGTGAGATAAGGGAGCAGGGTGGAGAATGATTGTAGTGGGCTGAATCCCACTCCACAAGGTAAGGAATTCAGCAAAAAAACTGAAAGAGTGAACTAGAGCAGGTAAGGTACTGGATAAAGTGTGATTATATTTAACTGTGACTGGCAACACCACTGTGAGTTTTATGGGCAGTAGCTAACAGTAAATCAGTAGGAAGGTCAGGGTCGACTGCTAATTAAGGAATGCTGTTAATTTTAAGTCAGTTGCAAAGAAAAGGGGGGGGGGTCCATGGCAGACCTTACCGTCAGTGGACACTACTAACTCGGAACAAGTTAGTATACTTTAATGAAAAAAAACTACAGATTTTAATTACTAGAGCAGCTCTGTGGTGTAAGATGGTGCGGCAGGTAGTAGACCACTGTAGCTTCAGATCACAGAGTACTGTCCTGAGGGATAGGCAAAGCAGCAGAGTAATATTTTCAGTAACAAATGCAGCAGGTATATTTAAACATTGAAAAAGAGAGCAGTAATATAGACATTAGGGTGAGGTATGTGGAACCTCTGCAAATGGGGAGTGGGCAGTATTAAGCAGAGCAGAAAATACTGGGTAATAAATATACAGACTTAGGCTAGTCATGCAATAGCAGAAATAAAAACAGTATTTAGCCTTCTGTTATCAATGGTACATTAAGGAATATTTAAAACACACCAGTGTAGCTCTAGTTACAGAGTAGTTCACCAGAAATAGCCTAGCAGTAGTTAGATAATGCCTTAGACAGTAATCACATTTCTTACTATCTAATTCAATGATATTTCAGGATCATATAGCTCTGTTCTAAATGTAAATGATTCATATCTTCCCATACATGCATTAGTTAGAGATGATAACCTATTGGCATAATTCTGAACTTATTTTAGGTCAAGATGGTTCACAAAAACATTACAGCAGCTTTACAGTAGCAGAAATATCAGGCAAAAAAGTTAATACAACACTAGTAGTCTTCTGCAGGGTCACTGCATAAACAGTACACAAGTAGCTTCTGTTACAAGTCAAAATGCTAGATGATATTGCAGTTGTATTCAGTAAATTAGGTTCAACAAGTGAATTTCAGCACTTACAGAGAGAAGCAGAAGGTGCGCAGAATGCCAGGACAGAGCAGTTACCAGGATTCACAAAATGGCTCCCAAGCAGGTGGGATAAGTAGTTTTAAAAACTCTGATCAGGTGATGGGTGGAGGTGGGATAAGCTCTGATCAGGTGATGGGTGGCGGTGGGACAGATGAGCACTGGTGGTGAGAGTTTGAACTGCACACCAATCCCACTCCACAAGGTAAGGAACTCAGCAAAGAACTGAAACAGTTAACTAGAGTAGGTAAGGTACTGGTTAAAGTGTAATTATATTTAACTGTGATTGGCAACACCACTGTGGGTTTTATGGGCAGTAGCTAACAGTAAATCAGCAGGAAGGTCAGGGTCAACTGTTAATTAAGGGATGCTGTTAATTTTAAGTCAGTTGCAAAGAAACAGGGGGGGGGTCTATGGCAGGCCTTAGTGTCCGTGCACGCTACTCATTCAGAACAACAAGTAAGATACTTTATTGAAAAAAACACCTACAGGTTTTAGTAACTACTGCAGCTCTGTGGTGGAAGATGGTGGAGCAGGTAGTTGGCCACCGCACCTTCAGATGGCAGAGTATAGTCCTGAGGGAAGAGTCAAAGCAACAGAGTTATATTTTCAGTAAAAAATACAGCTGCTATATTTAAACATGATTTTAATAACTAGTGCAGCTCTGTGGTAGAAGATGATGGGGCAGGTAGTAGACTGCCGCAGCTTCAGATCACAGAGTACAGTCCCTAGAGAGAGGCAAACCAGCAGTTATAGTTTCAGTAAAAAATGCAGCAGGTATATTTAAACAAGAGAGAAACAGGAGGTGCATAGAACACCAGGAGGGAGCAGTTACCAGGATTTACAAAATGGCCCCTATTGGTTTGATTTCAAACAATAGAAGAAAATGTGACTTTCATTGCAGAAGTAGTGCAAAATAGCAACAATCAGGATTGTTGATAGAGTGGGTAGCAATAGTTATTGAGGAGAACTTTAAACAGTCGAAGTACAAAATGAATTTATTTTAAATCATGAAGATGGGGAAATTGAGGACATTAAAAAAATTATGAGATAAAGGGCCAATTGGGAACAGAGTTGAAAAAAAAGAAGAAAGAAAAGAAAACAAAAAGAAATTACTAACTTAAACTGCAAAGAAAGGAAAATATTAGTATAAAATTATACCATAAATATTAGTTTAATTAATGAAAGGAAAAGATTATTAGTGATGGTGTCTGAAACAAAAGTGTGATGGCATATGTCTGCAGGATGTGAGATTTTTTTTTTTTTTTTTTGAAGAAAAGAATAAGAAAACAAGTAGAAGTAATCTGGGTGGTGAAATAAGATGGAGTTTTGGTGAAGGTATATATTTAGAGGTGGTTACATTGTTTAAAAAAATAATTATTAAAAATTTAGATGTGATAATAATTAGTCCAGGAAGAGTAATTATATGTGATATTAAAGATACAAATAAAGTTAAAGAAATTGACTGGGGTGTATATATTTACTCAAAAATAAATAAATAAATGAATAAATAAAAGAGAAGATTTGTTTCAAGAACTTAAAATAATTGTGTAACTTAAGCTAAATATCATTATTGTGGAAGAATTAAATTTAATTTAAGGAACAGAACTGGTAATATTGTTAAGGAGGTTAGAACTGTAAAACAATTAATAAAATGTGGTCAGTTAGTTTTGGGAAATAGAAGAAATTACAGTCATAGAAGAGTCAGTTAAAATGAAGACTGACTATTTCATTTATTTTGATGGTTTGAAAGAAAGGAATATTAAGAGTAAAGAAGTTTATTTCAGATAATGCATATATTGAATGAGAAGCAACTAATATAAAATAGTATACAGAAGAAAAGAAAACACTTAAAGTGTTAGTGGAAGAGGTCCAAACAACAGATTTTTTTGAAAATTGTATGAATAAGTTATGAAAGGAGCATTGTACTATGACTGATTTTTATGAAAATATAGAACAGTGTTGGGTTCAGTTCAAGAAGTATAAGAAAATACATGTTACAAATGGATAAAATGTTTTGTGATGTTAAAAAGGAATATAAGGTTATAATAGAAAATATTTAGGGTAAATTTTAAAGCAGGAAAGAAAAAGAAAGAAAGAAAGGAAACTATGAGAAAATACGATATTTAAAGACAATTTGTGGAAAATAATGACCTTAATAAAGAATAAAAAATATGCTGCTCAAGGTAGGATTTTAGAGGAAAAAAGTAAAGAGGGAGAATGGAAAATTTGAAAGTTTTGATAGGTGAGGATGGTGAAGAAAAAGTTAATATGAAGGAAATTATGTGGTAAACTGAAGAGTATTTTGGAATTAACGTAAAGCAAAAGTGACATTAAAGACAAATAGCATGTGAAGTAATAGTTAATATATAAAAAAGATTATAAGAAATTGATAAAAATGGATACCTACAACTTTGAATATTGTAGACTACAAAATTTTAATGATAATATTGATGCTAAGGTTATTGTGGGTGATAATGAAACAGTGTATGATAGAATTTGACATACAAAGTTTATTAAGTTTGATTGAGTCATTTTATAAAAAAAATTCCTGGAATAGGATTTTAGATAGTGGATGGTTTAGTCAGGAAATACTAACAGAGAAGTGAAGCAGGGTGTTTTATTTTGATAAATAATGAATGCAGTGGTAAATAAAGCAGCAAGCTCTATTAATGAAAGGAGTGTATATTTAGATAAAAATATAAACATGCCAGTGTATACAACATATGCAGATGGCATGGTAAAAACTGCAAAAGATAAGGGATGGATTAAGGAAGCAATGTGAAATACGATGATGTGTCAAGAAAGTGGGCTTCAATAAAAATTAGGAAAATACACATGTTGCTGATGCTGTTAGAAATTATGGTGTTTATTTTTCCAGAAGCAATGTGAAATACGATGATGTGTCAAGAAAGTGGGCTTCAATAAAAATTAGGAAAATACACATTTTGCTGATGCTGTTAGAAATTATGGTGTTTATTTTTCCATTTCAAAAGCTAAGGTGTTTGGTATTGGTTTTCGTAAAGAAAAAAAATGCAAAGAAATTTGGTTTGATAGTTTAAATGAGATTAGTGGTATTTCAAAATAGTTGGAGAGGCTTTGATTTATCTTTTAAAAAGGTAATACATTTAATTTATTTCATATATTTTAGGTAAGTAAGGATGTTTGGGAGGTGTGTATGTTTTTCCTTTAAGTTTAGAAAAATATGCTTGAATTGATTTTGCTCTTTTATATTGGGTTCTCAGTTAAAGATTACCTTTATTTTGTAAGAAGAAAGAAGGATGGATCAGCTTAAAGATCCAGTGGTATTTCTGACTTCTTTAAAATAATGGGAAGGTATTATTATATGATGGTTTGGAAAGATAAAGATGAAAGAGACAAAAAGGCAATTAGGAAAGGAGATTGAGATTTAAGGATATTTTGTAAATTCAGGATTTTTTATGGAGGCTTATTAACAAAAAGTTGCATATTAAGGTTAATATGAAGTACAAGCAAACAACCGATAGGTTTATTTAATTGTAAAGGAGTTGATTATATCAAAAGAATATGTTATGAGGAATTTAATCTAGAATTTAAAAAATGGATAATAATAAAATTACTAATGGACCATAAGAAAATATGAATGGAAAAGAGACAGATAAAGTTGACAAAATAATAGTTTTTAATAGAATACTTGAAAAAATAGTTGTCTAGAGGTACTGTATAATCAAATTTAGTGCAAACATTTAGCAGTTGAGAATATTAAAGCATGTTGATGCTTATTAAAAGGATGGGGGTAAAAAAGAGATTTAGAATGCTTTGAAATAATATGAAAATGTTTATGCTTTGTTTTTATGATGAAATCCAATGTTTGGAATGTGATGTGTAAATAGTGTTTTTAATAAATTCCCCCTACTCTTTTTGATAGGTGCCATTGGAGCCTGCATTATGATGGTTCTTGACTTTTACACAACTTTGCCCAAACTATGAATCTATGAAACTATATAAGAGCAATGTAGTATTAGCAGGAAATGGTCATCATAACTCCAAAGGGGCACATCTATGATCTCTTCCCACAAACAAAATACAATGCCACAACACTATAACTTCCAAAATGACATACAACAGACAGCCACCAATAGCGGGCAACTTAATTCATATTGGCTTCTATCAGAGGAAATGTATTGAAAAAAATATTAGGAGGAGTACTCTGACGGGCAGAAAAATGGAAACCACAGTATGAAACACATAAGAAACGAAAAAGACTTACAATACTGACTGGGGCATTCCTGCATTAATGCTGATTCCTATACTGAAAATCTTGTAGAGAGGTAGTGTCATAGGTCAATGTACTCTGTGCTTGCACTGCTCACTAGTTCAGGGGATGCAACTCACCTTGTTTGGATGCCCTGTCAGGTTATACTATGCATCATCCTTACAGAACTTTGCTGTATAATGTCCAAGGAGATGCAGCACTATTTTACTCTTACTGACATACCATGTAAGCACTGTCTATGGGACATTAGCATCAGTTACCATCTGTGTGAATATACTGCAGACCAATAATTTTGCAACCTGAGAATCTTTTACACAGGCTTTGTATCATGTGTAACACATATTAGTGCCACTTTGTAGCAGGTTGTGTGTACAATCAATGCCTGCATGCACACCATGCCAATACTTTGAAATGCATTGTATGTACAACTTAATTGCTAATCTGGTTTTGTGAAACATAGTGACTTACAGACATCAGCAGAATCCAGCCTCATTGGAATACATGGGGAACAAACTTGTACTAATATATGACTTTTATGATCAGACTGCCATGTTAACATCCAAAACGTGTAACATGGAAGTGGCAGGAGCAACAACAGTATTGGGGCACCTTGAAGATTTATTTGGTAGTTTCAAAGCAGAATGTCCACATGAAAAGAACCCAGAGCAAGTAAACTGGATTCAGTAGTACTGTGTCAAGGTGCATTTCTCTAATGTCATATACATGTGAATATGTCTGAAAATAGCTTAAAATAACACCAATGTACCACTACTTGTCTGCACTATACCTGATTTCAACCTACACCTAAAATAATACTATAACTGTGTATGCATAAAACCTTGTCTGTGGACTGTCACCCATAACAACAGGAATACCTCCATCCACCGGTTTGTCTTACAATGTAAGTGACTAGTGTCACATATGTCTGAAAATTCACCTCAGCATTGCCTGTGGTAACACTTCTGTAACCAGGGTACCACCACTGATATGTACTAAGATGGCCTGCAACACTAACCTGCAGATGCAGATTATATAATGTATGTACTTCTTTCTCGCTGTCTGTATATATATATATATATATATATATATATGTGTGTGTGTGTGTGTGTGTGCGCACGCCGCACCTCTATGGCATGGCAGAATACAACACCTTGACTTCCAAAGGCTGCCCAACACAACATGTGCATGACTGCTACAGGAACACCTGTTGTGGATGTACACACATGCAACCCCTGTCAGTATAACCCAGCACCTTGTGTCACTTACACACCCTTGGGAGCCCCTACTCATGTAATTTTTGAATTCCACAACACTGTGTATCTTTGGGGACAACTGTATGTTACCAAACCCATCTGTATACATGCACAGGTCCATTCCTACCACTTCTCACCTTATTCACTAAATGGGGTACTCCACTTCCTATAACATATCTGTGGCCTAGACTATCTTCCTTGCCCTGTGCACTCCTGTTCTTAAGTATATTGCCAAGTCAAGATATTTGTGTGTCACTGCTAGCCTGATTTACCCTAACATCATGGGGCTACAACTATGGTCTGCTCTTTTCCTAGGTGTACACATGTATCACAGAGGAAGTGGAATGAAAAGTTCAACTCAACAATGCAGAGAGTTATAGCCTGTTGCAGACACTCAGGACCTGTAGCCAGTAAATGTGATGAAAAGGGGTGCCAATCATCCTCTATAGGACTGTGGTATAGGGTACAGTGGTCCAGAAAATAATGCTGTGGATGGAAAAAATCTCACAACCAGGAATTCTGCAGGCATGTCGAGTTAATGATATGGCAGGCCTTACAGAGTAAACACAGCATTGCAAACAGGTCAGAAGATGCAGGAGGGGAGCTATCTCCCACTACAGGCCTCTTGGAGGGTGAGGCATTCTTAACATCACTTCATAGAGACAATGAAGGCATGGGAATCACAGCATAAGAGAGGCCACAGTTTCTGGGTGTGTTCAAACTCCAGACATCTGACATGGAGACCAGTCAGCTTTGTAGATGTAGTACACATGCTGTACAGTAACTCTGCTCAGAGAAATCCTAAGGAGAATGCAATGACATACACATATGTGACCTGTAGGTATTTCAGCTGTTTAGGATCTGGAGATTACCAGCACAGGTGTGTGCATGCATATATCACCTCTCACCTGCATTCCAACCTCTGGTATTGTTTGTTGCACGGGTGGTCATGATCACTCTGTTATTTCATGTTTTGTGTTTTCACAGGACAGAAAATTGCAGTGGTAATACTCACAGAGATAGAGCAAGTACAAAATTCTTAGGAGAGTACTTGTATATGGTGTGATAGTGGTACTGATGCCCAGATCAAATAAAAGTACCAGGACACATCAGCTCTGTCAGACTCCCTTCTGTGTGGCCCTTCATCAATTGCAGAAGAAGTCAGCATAACTTCATTAACATCTGCTCTACATTGTGCATAGCTGATGGCTCACCACATCCCTATTAAGCGGAGGATGGTGTTCCACTTTGACTTATAGTACCACTACCAGTCCACATGGACCTAAAGCCATGGATCATACTTTCTATATCTACCATATGGCAGTTTTTTCCAAGGTTTCTGGTGCCATCCATTGTCACATCTATTTACATGTATGTGGCCAGCTGTAGGAATCAGTCAAGAGATATGAAGGGCTATAGTCTGACCACGGTCGGCAGCTACCCATGCCGACATCATGTTGCCAAGCAATGCTAATGACTGCAAGAGGTAATGGATACAGAGATCATACCATGTCAATGTCAAGTCACCCTCCATGTAAAACATAGCAGGTACCACCATCTATATCCTATCCATGGGTATTTTCAATGACCAAGATGAGTATGTGTCTATGGTGAACACAAAGAGTAGAAATTCACAGGGCACACAGTATGCAGCTGTGGCAATAGTGACATCTCATTTTTTCTTCCAGCATTAGGGATGTCCACAAAGCAGAGTATGCTTTCAACAACCTCCTTAAAAGACACATTTATTTGTGGCGACTTTTGTTATTATTGGAGAGCCTGGTAACCACTGTGGCGACTTTTGTTATTGATTTTTGTTACACATTTATTTGTATTTATTTTACCTATTTGTTGACTGGCTAAACTCCTTGGACACAATAGTGTCTTTTCAGGAGTGACCCTGAAGAACTGTGTGGTTAAGTGATTTGCTCAGAGTCACATAATAAAAAAAAAGGTGGAAGGACTTAAATCATGTACCTTGGGCAAAGGAAACAGCTCATCAGTTGCTCAATCCTATGCAATGACTGCAGGACCTCTACTGCCTCATCAGCTTCCATTAGAACCTTCTTCTATCTAATCCTCAAGAGAACACATGTATGACATTGATTGCCCTATAAGGTACATGATCCTGTCTCCATTGTCAGTAACCCCACCCCCACCCCTAGGATGTGTAGACAGTTATGTGCCCTGGTATTCCGATGCAACTGTGTAAATGATGACAGTTATGATCCTCACCACCCATCCTCCTGTGTAATGTAAGCAGAGATGTCTGAACTCAGTGTGCCTCTGAGCATCGCCTTAACATACCACTGCAAGCATCCTTTTGTTCTTTTTGACACTGCACTGCTACAATGTACATGTCAGAATTCATTGCAGCCTCCCATGCATTGCTGGAAGCCATACAAAATGCCCTCTGACATGATGTGGTTCAGACGCTGCTTGCTCTGGGCCACCATCACTACTACCCCTGTTGAAGGATGTTGCAGTGGAGGCTACTGCAAGGCCAGCTGTTGCAGGAAAGGAGGTTTTTAGGGACTGATGCCTGGGCTGTCTACTTTTTCAAAATCATGTTACATAGGCTGCAGCATACCATAAAGATTCTACAGACAGTGGCAAAGCTACACTGCAGTGCCAACCCAAACATAGCGGGGCAGCAGAACTAGGCTTCCAGCAGGTAGAACACTTGTTCAGCAATGCTTCTTATTTGTACATGAGTAATGTTATTTTGCAGTTCAGCCATACATTGCAGATTCCATATAGTCATCATTTAGGGCTCCAGTGGGTATCTTGCATTACCATGAATACAGTACAGACATATATAAAGAAAGTGATACATATATCTATATCTTTATAAATATATAGACATATATATGGATTCACTTTATAATCTCAAAATACTGAAATCTTGAACTTCAGTATCCCGAGACTATAAAGCTGAACATTCAAAATATCAAAACCCAAAAGTGCAAAATTCAGAATTGCGACTTTTAAATACACCCTCCACCACACAAACATACATACACCTTTCTCCCCACACTACAACAAACCAACAAAATACACACAAACACAACACAAATACACACACCTACCCTACATATAAGCAGGGGGGCTGCACCCCTCCACCACACACCCTCGCTACTTATATATACTAACTCTGAGGTCGCACTAAAAAAACAAAGACACTAAACCCACCACTACATACTCTATATTCCCCTTGCACAAACACAAATCACATGCGTACAAATACCACAACTCTCAACACTTATACACACACACTCCCTACCTACCCTAACCTACACCTAAAACTTCCCAACACACTCACATACACTCAAATCCCTACCCAAAACCCTTAAAAAAACAGCACTTACTTTAATCTTCAGATATATCTGCACAACGGCAGGCGATCCATATTCCACAGCACACCACACCTTACAAACAAAGAAAAGCCCACATAGCTCACCACCACAACCACAGATTCAACACTTCAAAGTCAATCAAGTGCAGTTTCACTCAACTACACTTTCGGCACTTTCATCTTGAGATACTGAAATTTCAGAATTCAGTATTTCTAGATAGTAAAGTGCTTCCATATATACACTCGTGCGCGCGTGCACACACAGTCACATACCCATCTATCTATCTATCTATCTATCTATCTATCTATCTATCTATCTATCTATCTATCTACCTATCTATACATATATATTCTATCCCCTTTGTCTCTTTCAATATATGTGTGTATGTGTGTATATATCTATATATATATCTATATATATATATATATATATATATATAGATATATATATATATATGCACATATATTGACTTTAGAAGCTCGAAGTACTGAAATATTGAAATTCAGTATTTCTAGCCCGTAAAGTGGAATCCTGAGAAGAGCAAAACCTCAGAAGTGCGAAATTCAAAACCTCGAATACCGGAGGTTTCGAATTTTGCACTTCTGAGGTTTCACTGTGGTTATGGAATCAGGTAAGTGTGTATGTGTTAAGGGTTTTGGGTAGAGGCTGTGGTGTATGTTAGTGTGTTTTGTTGCAGTGATGTGTGTGTGCGAGGAGAATGTAGCTTGTGTGGTGGTGTTTTGTGTGTGTTTGTTTGTAGTGCGACCTCGGAGTTAGAATATTTAAGTAGGGGGGTGTGGGTTGCACAGGGTGCAGGGGGACTTGCAACCCTTCTTTTATGTAATAGAGAGCTTGTGTTTATGTGTGTGGAGGAAGGTGTGTGTGTGTGTGTGTGTGTGTGTGTGTGTGTGTGTGTGTGTGTGTGTGTGTGTGTGTGTGTGTGTGGAGAGCACAAGCGAGAAATTCAAAATCTCCGGTGTGCGAGATTTTGAATTTCGCACTTCTGAGATTTCGTTCTTTTAAGATTTTGACTTTATAGCTACGAAATACTGAATTTCAACATTTCAGTATTTCGAGGATACTTTTGTATAGACAGGTAAAGAATGTGTGTGCATTCTTTCCTCTCCAATCTGTGAGCCAGACAAATCAGGTAATGCACATAAATGTCTTGGCCCACATGGAACAAGTCCTCGGCCTACTGGTCCATCAGCTGGTGTGATGTTGCAATCTCTTAGCACTGTTTTCTGTGATGCTGCATGCGAATGCATCATTATGGCCATTGCTTGCTATTGGCACTAAAGCTAATCAAATGTTGCTATTTGAGACGTGCTGTTCTAAATATTTTCACCAGATGGGAGTCTAAACACCTGAGCATGCTATTTGACATTATTCTACCTGCTTGACTTTAAGCCTGATGACAATGAACCGGCACCTGTTTCAGCAATCTTCATTTGCACTTCATTATGTGCAACATAAGCTGTAAGTTTTAATCTGCATGCCACTATAAGCTCATTTACATACTCTTCATACTATATAGTTTATCTCATTGCACTTATGTGTTGCTTGGTTCTATAAATCACTACTAGTGTGCATTCTCACTTTTGAAGCAAGTTCATAGTGAGGGCTATGCAACTTTACTATAACTTCTGACCAGTAATACAAATCTGAAAGAACTTTTTCTTCAGTCTTATGAAATGAATCAGTCTTACACATATCATAACTATTACTTTTTAGATAAAATTCTAAGAAAGTGAATAATAACAACTTACTTGAAACTGAGAATGATGTGGCCAAGTCCTCTCTTTTTATGGAAGGGGCGTCCATGAACTCACATTTCATTAAGGACGCAAGTGATGGTGACATTATTTTACTTGTATAAGATTTCTCAAAATGCACTTCGACATGTGGTCATTAGATTCATTATCTTTTTCACAGTTTTCTGCATCTTTACTGACAGTTATTGTTGACAGTGTTAGACATGCAGTCAAAGCCTCAACGTATAACTGACCTGAATTTAAACAGAAATTTGGCTTGCTGCAAACTATAGCAAATAAGATTCAAGTTAAACGAGAAAAGATGGTGACACCTGAGCTGTTGCTTAAATGCCCGAGTTAAGTAAATGACAGATTGTATAACCTAATGGGTAAATATATGCAACATTCTTTGGAGGTAAAGTCCAAATATTCTAAGGTAGCTAGTTTGGAATTTCAGGACTCCAGGCTTTAGAATCAAAATGCTACCTTACAAATGAGTTTGCTTTAACTTTAAAATAAAGTAAAAGGGTTTGAGACAGCCTTTTTACTTATTCTATATATTATTTTATTAATTTATTTTATTGACATTTGTTTTCTGGGAAAGTCTGACTCGGTAATGAACCTTTTTTAGCAGAAGCCTGTGAAGAAAAGCTCCATCATATCAGAATGCAACTAGAATAAGAGTTGCATAGAAAAACACAGCATAGAAAAAATAATCAATATACATACATGTAAAATACTAGAGTGCCATTTTGTAGTTAGAAGTTGAGATGTAAGTATGCATGTCTGTTAACTAGTTTGTTCGTATTTAATGATGCTGCTATCCATTCTGATGTTTGTATATATTAAAGCATCTAAAAAAACCCTCCAACCTTCTTGTCATATGTGTTAGAGATGAACAAGTGACACTGTGTCAGAAGTGACATTTCTAAAAGGACATGATGTCAGAAGCAGCATGTCTAAAAGGATATGGGGTCAGAACCAGCATATCCAAGGGGCATGAAGTCAAATGCGGCCTGGGTAAAATGACTTAAGATACTTGCTCAGAGCTGGTGGCATATAGAAAAGGTGATCGATTCAAAGATGGCTGCCATGCTGTAAACACTGCTAAACTGCAGCTCTTCAATTAACCCGAGGAAAATCTCTGATCTGAGTGGATATCAGGAGGTTTAAACATCAAATTGATGATAAAAAGTTGCATTTATACTGACCTAATCTAAAATCAGTTAAAAAAGTGAGAAAAAAAAGTATTTATCCATCAGGATTACAAGTGATTACTTTGCTCTGAAGAGAGAAACAAACAAAGGACCGTGTGCTTTCTTTATTCTGCCTTTCTGCTTGGGGAAAGAAAAATCTTGCAACAAGGAAGAACCATGGAAACAACTACTACTAAGACAAAGTTGTCAGAACTACAGTCGCCAGTAAAGGATGGAACTGCGAAAAACAAAGGATTACTAGACAGCAGGAACAACAGAAACCAGAAACTAGATCCAGGACTGATCAGCCACTAAACATGGAGGATATCAAGCATGCTTTACTACCTATACAGGAAGCTCTAAAGGACTTGACCTCACAAATACAAACATTTGGAGTTTTATGCAATCAATTGCTTCAGAGAATGGACAAAACTGAGACCAGAATTTCTGAAATAGAGGACAAAATTGACATGCTGGAGAAAAAATCAAAGGTATGTGATGTGGATGTACAAGCCATGCAAAATAAACTTATTGATTTAGAAGCAAGGTCTAGAAGAAATAATATTATTATAAGAGGAATCCCTGAAAACATCCAGTATGCAGAGCTAATACCAGCCATAACACAAATATTTGAAATACTGTTAAATGATGCTGATGGGGTGAAACAGATTGTAATAGAAAGGGCACACAGAGCGCTGAGAGAGGTACAAGCTTCTACTATGCCTAGACCTGTATATGTTAAGATATTGAACTTTCAAGATGTTAGCAAAATACTGTTTACTGCAAAAAAAAATGGTGGCTATGTTATGTGGAAAAATGTCAAAATATTTCTGGCTCAAGATTTACCATTACAAGTAAGGCAGGCTAGACAGTCTTTATCTGCTTACTGTAAATTTCTGATTGATAAACAAATTAAATTCCAGATGAAATACCCCAATATGCTTACATTTATGGTGGATGGCGCTAAATATTCTGTTTCCAATAAAAATCAGGCAAAAGAAGTGTTTCTGAAAGTTTTTAAAGTTCTACCTGCATCAGAGGGCTGAAAAGAACTTCAATTGAGACTGGCATGTTCCTGTAGTCAGATCCAGCATGTATTTTACCTCAAGGCTTTTCTAATCCTTTGTTTCTTCACTAAACTGTTCAGGCCTCTGAAAAAGCAATAAAACTGTTTGTTTATGCTAATCTGAGGGTCTGCTGTCTGGTTTCAGACTTTTATGGCCTCCAAGGTCTATTTCCATTGTGTGGTAAACAGGAAATGCCTGGATTTCAACTGAGAGTGTAGATTTGGATGTAATACTTCTTGTGGTCCTGCTGTGAAAGAGGTCCCTTGTCGTGAGTATTTCTGATGGTTTCCTGGCTTGAAAAGACAAAGAGAACTGAAAATAATATGATAATGTTCTTTTATAACTAAATAACATTACAGTATGTACTTAAAGCACATAATAACATGTACTTTTACTGTTTTTTTCTTCTTTTATAGGTGTGAACCAAAATTGTTTTTTTTACTATATGCAGTGAGTGGCAGGCACTGTGTAGGGTACAGATCTAAAATGTAGGATGTATTTTTTTTTTTCTCTCTCCTCTCTTCTGTAAAAAGTTTATGTACATAATGATTGCAACAAAACAGATACTTAAGGTAGGATAAAATAAGTACCCAATCTACTAAAACTTTCCTTTACACAGTAATAACCTTAGAAATGAGATTTGTTTAACTAATAGTTAAACCAAAGCTGTAGTTAAGTAGCGTGTTTGGTAGGGAATGTGTAGTTTAGACTTTGATGTAGATATGCTAGAATATATAGGTTGTATGTTTAGGAAATGTTTTAAATGTTATTACCTGAAGTTTTTCAATGTGTTGGTGTGTTTAACCTTGTTTATATTTTCTCTTATACAAGACCTATATAAATCCTGGTCCAGGGGTAAAGTGGGTAAGCACTGGTTAGGGACGGGATGTAGGAAATGCTTCCAGATTAGATATAGTGTACAGTCAATACATGTCAATTTCATAATTCCCTCTTATATTGTTATTTGATACCAAGACCTGTGAATGTGGGAGTTGAACTCATGGAATGTTAAAGGGCTCCAGAACTTGAAGAAGAGAAAGCTGTTGTTACACATATTATTACAGGACAAAGCACTGTTTGTATTTCTACAGGAAACACATTTGATGAATGAACAATGGAATGATATTAGAAAAAAGAACTGGATTAGAGAGCTAGTGACATCAGAAGGTAAGACAAACAGTGCGGGAGTGGCTATAATTATCAAAACCCAATACAAAGATAGGATTTTAGACTCCAAAGTGGATCCAAATGGGCGATGGTGTTATGTGATTTTATCGGATAATGCATTTGATAAACCTATCCTACTTTTGAATATATATGCCCCATGCAATGATCAACACAGTTTCATAGCATCATTATATCCAATATTAACACAATATGATGGTTATTATTTTGTTGTGGGTGGGGACTGGAATACCTATCAAAATCCAAAGTTGGATAGGTCTTGTCCACAGAGAGCATTTAATAAGCAGGCCGGGATAGCATTAAATGATTTTAAGGAAGATTTTCAATTATATGACCCCTTTTCTTATTCACAAGATATTAATAATGCAAATAAATATACCTTCTATTCACCATGCCACAAAATGTGGGCTAGAATAGATTACTTTTGATATCTAAAGCACTAACGAATTTAGAACCAGTGGTGGTTATACATACTCGTCATCTATCAGATCACTCAAAAATTTCGTTAAAATTTTCTAAAGATTTAAAAGGCACAAGAAGGCATAGGGGTTATAATTGGTCACTCAACCCAAATCTTTTAAGTAAAAAAGAGATAGCAGATGGAATTATAAAATATTTGAAAGAATTTACAGATAGCTTGAAGCTCCAAAACATACCCCTGACATTGAATGGGCAACAGCTAAAGCTCAAATTAGAGGATTTCTTATACAAAAAGCCTCATATTATAAGAAAATTCATAATAGTGATATTCAAAAACTAGAAATAAGAATAAAACAACTTGATAATGAGCTGATTCAGAATTTTAATGCTCAAACTGAGGAGGAAATGTTGAAGCTTCAAAGGGATCTCTTTTGCTTCATAATAATAAATTAACACTTCAAGAACATAGGTGTTTAGTGAAATATGCTAATAATGTTCAAATACCATCAAAAGCACTGGCAAGGATTATAAATCAATCAAAAACAACTGGATATATTTCGGAAATTCAGTATAACGACACAATATATTCTAAAACTGAGGATATTGTTGATGTTTTTGGGAAAATCTATACTAAGGTGTATGAGGGGCAAACTGATAGGTTTCTACATAACCAGAATAAAAGTTTTCTGCAAAAAATTAACTTTCCAGAATTAGAAGAGAGCCTGCAAAGTGACCTGATTAAACCTATTTCTAAAGAAGAAATAGTATATACAATTCAACATATGAAAGTACATAAGTCGCCAGGGCCTGATGGTATTACAGCTGAATTTTACAAAGAGTTTGCTGATAGTTTGGGAAAAGAATTGTCTCATGTATTTAATTATATAACTAAAAATAAAATTAGTGACCCCCACCTCAATGCGTCAAAAACAATTTTCATACATAAAACCAATTCGGATCCCCTTAACCCAGATAATTACAGACCAATAGCACTAATGAATGTGGATATGAAAATTTTAACATCAATTATAGCATCGAGACTAAAGAAGGTTTTGATATATCTAATTTCTAAGGAACAAGCTGGATTTATGGCAACTAGACAAACCAGCGATAACACACTTACACTGCATAATATGATGACGTATGCTAAAAAAACAACTTTAATATCTATGCTCTTATAATAGATGCCCAGAAAGCATTTGATAGAGTAGACATAAATTTTTGTTTGATGTGTTACCCTATTTTAACTTGCCCCAAGAATTCATTCAGATGCTACAAATATTATATAGTAATCCATACACTACGCTATACATCAATAGGACTTATTCTAACAGAATACAGATTAAAAATGGTACTCGTCAGGGTTGTCCCATGTCCCCTTATTGTTTAACCTATATCTAGAACCCCTATTTTTATATATCAAGCAAAATTTGTATCATAATGCACCAATAATTTATAGGAATAAAATATTAATGTCAGCATTCGCGCATGATCTTATTATTTATTGTACAACCCCAATTTCAGACAGTGAAAAGATATTAAAGCTCATAAACGAATTTTCAGTAGTTTCTAATTATAAAATTAACTTACAGAAAACTAATATCTTCCCATTAAGAACCCCAAAGCCTTTTTCACTAATAGCCCTGATGGGGAAGTTAACATGTAAAGAAAATATTAAATATTTGGGTATCAACTTCTCTACGGATAATAAGGACTTTTATAACAATAATGTTAAACGAGTATGGGAACACATAATAGCTGATTGTGACAGATGGAAGAATTTAAAACTACCCGTATTAGCAAAAGTATCAATAGTGAAAATGAATATACTACCACGAATGTTATACATATTTAGGTCTGCCCAATTATCAATTTCAAAAACAGTTTTTAAACAAATGCATAAAGATCTAGCTAAATTTATCTGGAACCCAAAAGAACTAGAATATCTTATGAGAAATTAATGACCCCTAAAACAAGAGGGGGACTTGAGCTACCAAATTTTGAAGCATATTATTTGATTGTAAACGCTAATAAAATTTTAAGAATTGCTAATTATGATGTAACAAATACAACATGGATACCAACTTGGGTGGTCTTGAATCATAAGCATATTTTGGATAGGAAAATAAATCCTAAAGCATTGCCCTTTATGGACAAAATTAGTCTGATAAAATATGGGGTCATGGACCACATAATAACCTGTGTCTCATCTTTGCAAACTTTATTTCAGTCCGTAGATTTATTGCAATATATGATGGTTCTTCAACCTTTCCACAGGAATCCTAATTTTAAACTAAATAATCAGCTGATCGATCTCAGCAAATTTCCATTAATACTTAATCTGACTCTATTTGATGTTTTTAATAAATTTGACTTATCGGCTTTACAAATTAGACAGGAAATGAATCTACCTAAAAGTTACATTGTTATAATGAGACAAGTTAAAGAACTTGCCTTGAGCTACTTTAGGAACTTTAAACCTGCAGCCGGATTTGTGGATAAGTGCTCTGAATTGTGGCAAGCTATCCAACAAGACACTAAATTTATAGCAACTGCATATAAATTAATTAAGGATTTGAAATTTCAGGACAAAATTTTGCTTTCAGAGTATTGGGTAAAAAAAGTAACAGTAACAGACAATCAGATATTAAAAGCAATTGATATAACTAAGAAATCAGTTTCTTTTCAAAAACTGATGTACACGCAATTGATGATTTGGAACAATGCATATTACACACATCTTAGATTACATAAATTTAACCCTAGGAATTCTCCAATTTGTCCATACTGTGCAGATCAAACAGCGGATCTTCTTCATATGTTCTGGAGTTGTAAATGCGTATATAAACTTTGGAACTCTCTTAAAGTACAACTGCAAAAGATGGGTTATCAAAGTTCTACACTGTCATGGGAATTTATGATTCTACACATTCCTCCAAGAGAGCTTTCCAGATCGCAAACTATTATTTGTATGAATATTTTTTGCTGATGAAACTCTATATAGCCACAAATTGGCTAGAACCACATAAGACATCATGGAATAATTTTAAGCTTGTGGCTATAAAGCATATACTAGCACATAAATTACTTCTGAAACAAACTAACAAAAATATTAATAACCCGAAAATATGGGAAAAGGTCTTCAATATTATATTAGCATGATACTGATTTTAGGAATATATTAAATATAGGAAGCATTTCATGTAGATATTGTATAAATGGTTTGTAGTAGTTATACTGTATTATGTGTGTGATGTTTATTGTATTTTTGTAATGTTTTTGGAAAATATATTTCAATAAAAATTTATTATGGAAAAAAAAAAAGAAAAGGTGATCATCCCTAAAATGTGCAACCTTTGCAAAACAGGTTAGAAATGAATTTCAGGTATTAAAGACTTGCTCAGCACTATCTCTTTTTGAATAATTTGAAATGGGGAGTACAGAACATTCTAAATGATATTCCCATAAACAGATATGTATGATAGTAATAAAAATATTTGAATTACTATGGAAAATATTTGAAATAAAGTCCAAATTGCATAAAATGAATAAGATAAGGGGAAATGATCGCATTTTTGCAAAGCATATCTATTTTTATATTAAACAAAAATATCCGAGTTATCAGAAGTGTATAAAATGTTGGCATGTTTGTGCAGTGTTACAGTACAGCTATTTTACAAAGTGCAGCCTTTACAAGGCATATTCCACAAGGTACAGCCATTACAGAGCATATTTTGCTAAGTAAAGTATTTAGAAGAGTTTATCATGCATTTGAATGTTGTTACAATCTCAAAACTGTTCGTGCATAATTACAAGGGCCATATTTATAGTGTACTTGCATATACTTTGTGGGCATGGCAGACAGATTTTGAAAACCCAGTGCCCTTGGACAGTAATATTGCTGAGAACTGGGGAGTGTTTGAGCAAGAGTATGACCTTTTCATACAGGCTGCATTCTCTGATAAAGATGACTATACAAAGGCATTTATTCTGGTTAGTTTTGTTGGGTCAGACGCTATAGAAAGGGAACATTCATTTGTATATGTTCTGGCTAGCTATACAGGAGTGGGGGAAAACCATCATATTGTTGTACAGGCTATGTCAAGGCTTAAAATGTATATTTAGAGAAATGTGTAAACCCCAGACAAATGTTACTGTAAAAAGGCACTTATTTTACACAAGGGATCAAAAGCCTGGTGAAACTTTTCCAGCATATATAACTTACCTGAGAAATAAAGCAAAAATGTGCAAATTTGGTGACTTAAGGGATGAATTGATAAAAGACAGACTTGGGTGTAATATAAAAGATGATGTTGTGAGATAGATTTTGCTTTGTGACAGTGATTTAACTTTGAATAATGCCATTGAGATTTGTCAGATATACGAGCTTACAGAAAAGCACACAAATATGCTTACAAACAAGAACAGTTCTAGAAGGCATGGTGATAAAGCTCATGTTGATAGTATACAGCACGCTATTGAAAGAAACAGCCCTAAGCAAATGCTGCAACTGTAACCCCTGCAGCACTCACTGGTAAACCTCAGAGCTTTCTGGCAAGTTCTAAGGTGAACTCTGGAAATCACTCAGTTTCATTGAAGCATAAGAGTGAGTCAGCAAACTCAAAGCATGGGCCGCAACCTAGTTTCATTGCAAACTGTTGTAATTTTGGTGGTAATTATGAATCTAAAAGGCAAAAATGTTTAACTTTTGATCAGCAATGCCACAAATGTAATAAATGGAATTACTTCAAAACATTTTATAAATCAAAAAACCCACATTCTTTTATTAAAAGGGAACATTTTAAGACATGAGTTGATCAGTTAGACTGTGGCAATTCTACTCTTTATGTTGATTATGTGTCAGTGCTTCATGAAATGGTGTATTCAGTAGATTTAAGGGTAAAGAATGAAGTATTTTGTACTGCTCGGATAAATGACAAACCCATAGAGCTCAAGGATCATACAGGTTCCAAGTGCAATGTTATTTCAGCAGAAAGATTTGCCAGAGTATGTAAAGGTGAAAGGCTTAATTTGGCAAGGTGTGCAAAGCTTGTCGCTTATGGAGGTGAAGAAATTCAAACTGAAGGCTCAATAGTGCTTTTATGTTATTCTGCTGGAAGAAGTTATGACTTATTATTTTATGTGGTCAAGAGGCACTTTCAGTCATTATTAGGGCTCAGAGACAGTTTAAAAATGGGCCGGTTTTCATTTCATAAGGAATTCCATCATGTTAGCTTAAAAGACCACTACTCTAATTTTGCCCAGTACATTTGTTCTACCTATGCTGATCTGTTCCAAGACAAACTAGGCAAACTTCCAGTTGTGTACTCCATGAAGTTAGACCCAGAGATCAGTTCTGTTATCAGGTCAGCATGTGAAGTTCCAAGGGTCAAAACTGAGTTAGATAAACTGGTGTGACAAGGTGTGATTTTTTTCAGTTGAAACTCCAACTGAATGGGTATCTTTCATGGTAGTAGCTCATAAGAAAAGCTCAGATAATATCAGAATATATATTAATCAATGAGATCTGAACAAAGTATTAAAAAGACCTCATCATCCAATGCGCACAGTTGAAGAAGTCATAGCCTTGATGACAAATCTTTTCTGACTTAAATGCAAAGAGTTAATTTTGGCAAATTCAACTTGGCAAGAAATCCTCATTGCTCACTACGTTCAGTACTCCATTTGGCAGGTACAGATTTTTGAGAATGTAATTTGGGACAAATTCTGCAAGTGAAGTCTTTCAACAAGCAATGGAGCAATTTTTTTTTCTGGGTATCCTTGTACTATCATAGTAGATGACATACTGGTAGGAGGTTGTGATGAAGAAGAACATACCAGAAACTTCAGAAAAGTTTGTGGAAAGGGCACATCAAGTGAATTTTAAGCTCAATGCACAGAAATTCAAGTTCAGGATACAAGAAGTTACTTATGTTGGTCATATATTTACAAGTACAGGCCTACGATCAGACACTTCAAAACAAACAGCCATTCTCGAGATGCCAGCACCAGACAATGTTCAAGCCCTGCAACATTTTCTTGGCATGGTCAGCTACCTAGGCAAGTTCATTCCAGACTTGAGCCAACTATCAGCCCCACTCAGAGACCTGACACATAAAGATGTATCCTGGTCTTGGTTAGAGCAACACCAAAGAGCATTTGAAGTCTTGAAACAAAGAATTTCTAGTCCACCAACATTCAGATACTATGATGTTCACATGCCAGTCACTCATTCATGTGATACTTTGAAATTTGGTCTAGGAGGAGTCATTCTACAAGAGGATCAACCTGTTGCCTATGCATCAAGAACTGTTACCCAAACTGAAATTCGGTATGCCAAATTGAGAAAGAGCTTTTGGCAATTGTGTTTGCATGTTTGAAATTCCATGATTATGTTTATGGTAGAGTTATTCAGATCAAAACAGATCACCAACCATTAGTCACTATCTTGAGAAAGCCTATGCATTCAGCGCTAGCCAGACTGCAGCATAGGATGCTGACATTGTAAAAGTACAATTTCAATCCAAGATTCAATTCAATACAAGAAAAGAAAACTTATTTATCTTCCTGATACATTGTCCAGATCACCCAGAAACACCACAGAACAGCACAAGCATGAGAACCTTGATTTTGAAGTTATGGAAGTGAGAAATTCTTCTTCCAAGTGTCTTCATGAGCTGAGATCACACAGTCACAGATCCTGTTTTATAAAGGCTCAACCAATTTATCAGTCATGAATGGCAGTCAAATCAATCTAGTTTATCTCAAGAATTGCAACTTTATTTTCCATACAGAGATGAGATTTTGGCTAGCAAAGGTATCATAATGAAAGGTCCTAAAGTATGTGTTCCAAAGTCCTTGCAACAAGAGTACATTATTATCTTTCACTGTGGTCACCCAGGTAGCGAATCTACCAAAAGAAAGGTGAAAGACCTAGTATTCTGGCCTGTATGTCACAAGACATTGAGAGACCACTTTTATCTTGTTCAGTGTGTAATGGTACTAAGCCTCATCAACAGAAGGAACCAATTCAGCTTAACCAGAGTCCAGAACTACCTTGGTCAACAGTAGCCACAGATATCTTTGAGTGGAATGGTCAACATTATTTGGTGTTAGTAATCTCTTACTCCAAATGGATTGAGATTGACTTACTTCCTAACCTGGCATCCAGTACAATCATTACTAAGATGAAGTGTCATTTTGCTGTGCATGGTAGTCTACACAAAGTTATTTCTGACAATGGCACGCAGTTTTCAAGCCAACAGTTCAAAAGATTTGCTGAAGAATGGGACTTTACTCATGACACAAGTAGTCCAGCGTACCTGCAATCATATGGTTTGGCAGAATGTGCAGTTCAAATTGCAAAACAGTTACTAGAGAAGTAAAAATGAGATAATACTGATGGTTTCCTGAATCTCTTGAATATCAGAAATGTTCTTCGTGACAAAGATCTTGGTTCATCTGCTCATATACTTCTGGTGAGATAAACCAGAATCACATTACTAATCAGTAGTCACTTGATGGTTCCAGGTGTCAAGAACAACAAGTTAGTGTAAGCCAATCTGTTGAAGAAGCACTTAACCCAGAAGACCTACTACAATAAAACTAGTAAACCATTCAATCCATTACAAGAGGGAGAAGTGTTAAGGATGCAAATGTCCAAAGCTTATGATTGGCTTTGTGTTGTGAAGAATATTTGTCAAGAGCTGAGATTTTACATTGTGGAATCACAAGGAGCAATCATTAGGTGGAACTGGAAACATTTGAGACTGGTGTCCAAGCCTATACCACAGCACATAGCCTGTGAGAAAGACTTTTTATCTCAGAGTGAGTTGTCCGGTGTTGCAATTCCAGAGGAAGTTGGAGAGGGCATTCCCGTTCCTGTGATGAATCCAGAAGTTCCTGATACGAGTTGTGCACTAGTCTGCAGACTATCCCTGTTGCTAAACTTGGTCCAGACTGTTGTGTTACTAGATATTGTTAAATCTCTAAACCCTGTGACAGATACGAAGCAACTTGGACATGAACATTGTGTTTTGTTTCTAATGAATGTCTAGCTCTGATATTGTTTTTCAAAGAGCAATCTTTTTAAGAGGGAGGATATAGTCAATGTCTGTGTGTATATACCTTTAAGAAGGGGTCTATATTACATAGTCGAACTCACAGGAGTTTGAATGATGTAATATTGAACCATGAAGTTTGAAACCCAAAAAGGAAGAAAACACAGAACAGCGATTTTTTCCTGGGCAAAAATAGCTGTTCCAGTACAAAGAAAAAAAGAAAAAAAAAGCGTGCACGTTAAACTTTAACTAAAATCGGAGGGGGTGTAACATGGGGGACTGTGCCCCCCACAGCCCCCACTTAAATATACAAACTCCAAGATTGCACCACGGTGGAGGAAATAGCAAAGCCGCAAAAAGGAGGAAATAGCAAAGCCGCGAAAATGCCCCACCGTTTTTTTAACTGGGAAAAAAAATCAGTTCCTTGGCTTCACTATTTTCGCATTTTGGACATATGGGTTCAATATTACAACGTTCAGACACCTGTGAGTTTAACATTGTAATATAGACCCTTTCAGAAGCTATCTAAAGGCTTGCACAAGTGTAGAAATGCTGAGCACGTCCAAGTTAGAGTGCCATTTTGCAGTAAGCATGTATGCATATAAGGTCTTTTTGTTAACTATTCTGTTCATATTTAATGATGCTGCTATCCGTCCTGATGTATTTCTATGCATTAAAAGCATCTAAACAGAAACACCAGCCTTCTTGTCATGTGTGTTAGAGATGAACAAGCAACACTCTCTAACACCTTTACAGGATCTCTGGTTAGTTTTCTTGTTATAGACTCCCTGGGTGTGCTAGTAACCCTTTCTACTTTCTGTTGCCAAAAATTGATGTGCTAAAAGGATTTTTATTTTGAGCTCTGGAGTTATTATCAAAAATAGTTGCTTAACATCAGTCTTTCAAAATGTATGCATACTATCCAGATAGCTGCTTATTGTCTCTTTAGCACTCTGCATTCGTACCTCTTCTTGTTCTGTAAGATTCCTTTTATTCTGCAACACCTTAACCTTTGTCAGCCTCTTGAAGTAATTCCTATCACTTATTAGCCATATCTATTTCTCTTTTATTCCTACACTGTTTTAAACTACATTTTCATTGTATCCCACTTACTAGCAATACGTTCTGAAGATATTTCTATCTTACATACTATACTACAATAATTTCCACTACTCATTCTTTAAAATTCATCTCTTTTTAACAGGTAAGTGGGAAAGTGTCAGAGTCTCATTTTTACTTCTATATCCATAGATTCATAGGTTCATAGGTAGGTACGAGGCTATTGGCCCTAGGGCCTATATAAGCCTAACCAAAAATGTATCCTGGCTTTCGCCACCCAAGAAAATGATTTTCCTGTGCCCCTGTCGAGCAGAGCCACAGAAGTGATCCCTGGGGTGAATTTCCTATTTCCCATCCAATCATCAAGATTTTTCTTGAAGAGTGCTAATAAGGAGCTCTGTTTGACATAGATAGGTAGTCTGTTCCAGAGTATTGAAGTCTCTGGGACAGGAATCTATCCCTCCAGCATGTTCTGTTTATTGTGGTGACAAGGTTTAGGTCCCTAGAGCGTGTATCTCGGAGGGATTGGAATTTTTTTAAGTGGAGCATGTCCAACAGCTCTGGGTTTGACATAGCTTTGTATGTTAGGCAGAGATTGCCTCTGAGTTTCCAGTTATTGTTGTAGATCCTGTTTTTTATTATGAGTTTTATTGGTGCATGATCTCGAACAGATATCGGATTTGTACCAAAACTTTCAATGAAATGCACATGTTCCTCTGAAATGTTATCTAGTCTAGCCCATCTATTGTATCATAAGTGATAATATTTAAATTCAGTCAGAGTTTCTGCTATGGAATTCACATTTTCCATACCAAATATTTTCATAAATATCTTCAGAAATCTATAGTCTTTTGTTATATTTTCCCTTCTAGGTCCCCATGATGCATCCTCACTATTGTAAATCAAGTTCCATTCCCCAGCAATAAGTAATATTCCCTGATAAAGCTGATTATTTCTAGCCAAATTTTCTTAAGCTTCATAATAGCAGTTTTTGTTAGAATATAAATAGATATCAGCATACTCTTCCTCCATTGCTAATAGCACCTTACTATCACATATCTACCATCATCATCTTTATTTGTCTTCTATCACTATTGGAGCCCTCTCTAACAATTAGTATAATTTCTCCCCTTTTCTTTTGTTTCTGGTAATCTGCTGAATATACATCATGAAATCCTTTCTTGGTCAGATTTACCACTTTAGCCTTAAGAGTTGACCCAGTAGTCAGGGATCTGGGGACATATATATATATATAGTAATCTATCCTTTGCCCAACATATAGCCAGGGTAGTAAGAAAATCATTCTTTATTGCTCAGCTTTTAAGTAATGGCATGTCATCCAGGACCAAGGAAGTCACAGTGCCACTTCATTCAGGCCTTATCAGACCCCATCATTAAGTATAATGTGCAACCCTTTTGGCGCGTACCTTACTACAACAGTTGGACACCCACAAAAGTTCCTTACAGGAGAATACAGGGTATAAACAGATTGCCCTATATGGATCGCCTTAAAGCCCTGTCTCTGTATTTGGTCTCCTACAGGTTACTGAGAAGTAGTCTATGCTTTGCATACAAGGCATCCTCAAATCCAGCTATGATGGACCTTTTGCACACATGTGAAATGAACTGCATCAGAACCACTAGTCTGAAGGATTTAAATTTTGCTTGTGATATAAATAAGACATGTTGGTGAGACAGGTATGTGCCTGAGAGGATTCTCATACTCTGGAACAGGGTTCCCATCCAGGTGAAGCAGATTCCATCCACAATTTTGACAATGTCAGCAAAGGTGTCATCTTTCTCAGCCATTTTATTTGCAAAAAATATTTCGCAAATGTGATTGATGATTCATAATTTCTCATTTATTCACTACTGTAATTTCAGTGTTGCTGGTCTTCCTACTGTGTATCTCAATCTCCCAACACCAGAATCTGGTTCAGGTCCAAGGTAGTCCTGATTCTTCTATTCAACTAATGTGCTTTATTTCTGTCTCTCAAGCATTTTCCTTTGGAACATTGGAAAAATTTTCACTGTCATAGTCTCTCTATGAATTTTATTGTCAGAAGAGCACCCTTCTGTTTGCTGGCTCCCTTTTTGTTGGATAAACCTTTGTATTTCCTCCTTAGTCTGGTCTGCATCAAAAATGCCTTTGATCTACAAGGAAAAATATTCTGAAGACAGCTTAATACAGCAGCTTTAATTTCACATCTGCCTGTCAATATTCCCTGATTGCTGGGATAAATTTGCTTCTGTTCTGCCTGGTGAAAAAACATTTTCCACAAGTACTCTGTCTCCAATTTTTAATACTTTTCCCTTCTGCCACAGTTTTGTCAGATCACCTCTTTATGCTGACATGAGTACATCTTTACTAATTCAGGTCTTGGCTGCTTCCTCGTGGCCATCTTTGTAGCATATACTTGATGTGCCCCTTTCAATTAAAACAGCCTGCTCTGGAATACCAGTCCAGCTGCTTATATTTCATAAATTGTCTGCCAGTTGACTTAGAATATTAAAGAGTTGTTTCTGGTGGTGCAATGTTTGATTCCCTCAGCTTCCATTGCCTAACTATTTGACTCTGATGTAAACATACATCACTGCTGAGTCTGAAGAATGTCCGTGGAAATCAGTGCTCCACCCTGAAAAACAAATATAAATAAATAAAATAAAATAAAATACTGTTCTTCCAGTTTCTCTGGTACAGTAAAAAAAAAAAAAAACTCAGGTTTTCTCTGTGCACTCTGTCTTCTAACTCTATTTTTTAAACATTTCATCTTGAGAAGTCTCATACTTAGCCATCCTTTTCTTCACTTTAACCTCTGATTTTTGCAGTTTTATCACTTCAGCTGAATAGTCAGTTAAAGCTTTTTCTTTTTCCAGCCTTTTGTTATTTGAATTGATGTGTTCCTTTAATGTTTCATTTATCTTAATCACAGCTGAGTATATCTGATCTATTTTTTTCTCTAAATTACGGGAAGCTATCTCTTGCACCAACGCTGAAGTTTGAACTGCTTTTTAGTGAATAGCTGCATGATTCTTCCCAGTCAGTTTCTAATTCACCTTTTCTGTTAATTTTCTTTTAGGTTCTCTAAATGTCTTCTTTGCTAGCATTCAGGAGCTGTACTTACTAATCTTTGACTGAATTTTACTTAAGCTGACACTATTGCTGACTCTTATTTCTCAGTTTCTTTTTTTTTTACATTGGGAAAGCTAAATTTAAGTTGTAGGTAGTTGTGCAGCCATCTTAGAAATCCCATTTGAGCTTTGTCTGTAGAATGCAAGGTGCTATTTTTCTGTAAATGGGTGACACTGTCAAAAGAACAAATAAGAGTGGAATCATCAGCATATTGAGTTAAGTAGGCCTGCTATATGGAAGTGTACAGGTTGGCGCAGAAGATATTGAATAGAAGACAGCCAGTAATGGATCTCTGGGAAAATACTTTGGAGACTGGCAAGGAGGGGAACAGTTTACTGAGACATTTGACAGATTGCTGTTTCTCTGATAGATATCTGTGTAACCATCGGAGAAAGAATGAGGCTAGGCCATGTAAATACATTTGCTGTGGTAGTTTGGCATATAATACTGTGTCAAAGGCTTTTGATAAATCCAAAAAAATGGAACAGATGAGTTTTCTGCTGCCCGTAGCTTTGTTAATGGTGACTGTAAAAGATATAAGGGCAGTGGTGGTGCTATGAGCTAGGCAGAAACCATGCTGGATGAGTAAAAAAAGTTGTTGCTTGAGCACATAAGTAAGGAGTTGTTTTAAGTATATGTTTTTTGTGTGTTTTTAGAAAGTACAGAGTATAGCTATAAGATGAAAACTGGAAATATCTGATGGGCTGTGTTATGTCCCTCCCGTACCTCTCAACATTTTAGCACAATAAATCTGGACAAAACCTAATAAAATGGGGGACAAAGGCCTAAAATAGGGACACATTTTAAATATGGCTCTTATAAACTTAGAAGGTGATAGAAAAACAGGATTTGTCTTAGCATGTATCTTTCTGAAGAATATTAAATCTGAAACTCAAATATATGTTCTTATTTAGTGAGTTCTGTCCTCAGATCATCCAAGTGATTTACCAGAAAAACAGAGATTTTATGAGAAACAGATCAATAATATGAGGGAACAATCTGGATAGTCTGTGAAAATCTGGACAGTTGAGAGGTATGGTCCTTCCTCTGAGCCAGTAATCAAAGGAGCCTTGGTCCTCACCACTGACACCAGTGAGGGACGTTCACTTAGAACAAAAATGGATACACATGGTATTTTCAGATGCAGCTCTCTGCACCAAGCACAATTTCCCTTTAGAGCACATAGTAACACACCCAGTTGTGGAGCTGGGTTTTCCCCTCCAGGCCCCAAATAAGACTTCACCTTTCTTTCTGCAGAAATCAGCGCTCTGTGTTCCTGTTCCAAGTGGATGACACATGCACTCTTTGAAATTTGATTTTCACACACACACACACACACACACACACACACACACACACACACACACACACACACACACACACACACCACCTTGGAAAGGCTGGCCTGGGGAAGAAATAGGTATAGTTTGTCAAAGCGCACTTCAGGTGTGAAACTTGGTAATGAGACTTGGCCCTTGTGGTACTTGATGTATTTGTTCCATAGTAACTCCTTCAAATGAATTTTACTGATGATATCTGATTTATGTTTGAAATGATGTATTGTCACCTCTGACCATGCTCTCTTGTATGCTGGATGGTAACAATACATATACTCTTGTGACAGACAGATATGAAATGGCATTTTGATTATGATGGTAATAATCAGCATTGTCAATACAGTTGTATATATTGGGACATAATGGGTTTGTGGGACATAGCATTTTACACACTGTGACTGATACACATAGGAAATGAACCCATGAAAAAAAAAAGAAAATTGAATTCCTATGTTCTGTTTATTAACTGTCGCTGTCAGGTAAGTAAAATGTTCAGGTTTTAAGTTGAGATTTAACAATTTGAACATGAATGGAGATCTAACTCTGACAAGCCTCTATGCGTTGAACTTTGAGCAGTTATGTTACTGGACTTATGTTTTGTGGCAAGTATGTATTTATGTAAAACATTTTCATTTGCATTGATATGAGTGATATCAGTGACAGTGACACATGCTGAGAAAAAGGGCATATAAACTTTACATGCCATACTATCCTATACACCCCAAATACTGTGAATTGTAAAGTGCCATATTTTGTCCCAATAAATACTGGCAACATTATACACATGTATGTAAGTGTACTTTAAATAAACTATGATCACTCTTATACTTAACACACTTCTCACAAAATGCAGTTAATTTATTCATAGGTTCATAGTCATATACTAGGCTAAAGACCACAAGCCCTTTATAAGCCTAACTGTGCATCTCAACCCAATTGTATCATTTTGTATCATGGGTGTTTAGTAAGAGGGGGATATATTAGTTAAGAATTTTCTAAAGGCTATAGAGGAGAAGGGGTATGTGAGTTGGGCATAGTTACTGTCTACCTCTATCAGAGACATGGGGGTCAGACCCAGAGTGAATTTCTGATTTCCCATTCATTGCTCAAGGTCATGCTTAAATATGATTTGGGATAGACATCGCTTCACATAAATGGGAAGCCTGTACCAGGGTATGGGGATCCACCTAGACACATGTCTGTCTCACCAACATGTCCTATTCATGTCACAAACAAAATTTAAATCATTGAATTTAGTGATTCTAATGCCATTTATTTTGTGTATGTGCAAAAGTCCCACCAGTGCAGGATCCAAGAATGCCTTGTATGCCAGGCATAGATTGCCTCTCAGTGACCTGTATGAGGCTTAAGTACAGAGCTAGGGCTTTAAGTCAATCCATGTAGCGCAATGTGTTTATACCTTGGATTCTTTTGGTAAGGAACCTTTCTGGATGTTCCAGCTTTTGCATGTATCGGTTCAGGTACATTCTAAACGGGGCATTATATTCAATGATGGGTCTGATAAGGCCCGAATAAAGTGACATTATGACCGCATTGGATTTGGAAGCCATGCCCTTACTTATAGGTTGGGAACATGGAATGACTTTCTTACTATCTTGGCCACATGTCAGTCAAAGGCCAGAGTACTGTCTACATATATATACCTAGATATCCAAGTAGAAAAGCTGAGTCAAACCACCGTGGCTGTAGTAAACACAACTTTATTACAAAATGTACTGGAAATAAGTAAGTGCTTTCATGATCACACTGACCGCTTCATCAGATTGTGTCTGATGAATTGGCCACTATGATTGTGAAAGCGCTTACTTATTCCAGTCCTATTTTCAAACTGTTCTGAGCTGTAATACTGACTGGACATGGCTTTTAACTGCATAAAATAAGTTGTAACTTCTCCCAGCAGAGTAACATGAAAGCACTACTGAGCCTTCAGTTTGAATCTCTTCACCTCCATAAGCAGCAAGCTTCACACACTTTGCCAAATAAAGCCTTTCATCATTACATACTCTAGCAAATGTTTCTGCTGACATAACATTGCACTTGGAACGTGTGTCAGCTTTGAGCTCTATGGGTTTTCCATTTATCTGAACAGTACAAAATACTTCATTCTTTGCCCATAAAACTAAAACATTGACTATTTCATTAAGCACTGCCACACCATCAACATAAAAACTATAATCACGGCTCTTTAACTAATCAACTCGTTTCTTGAAATGTTCCCTTTTAATGAAAGTATGTGTGACCTTTGATTTACAAAACCTCTTGAAATGATTCCACTTATTGCATTTGTGACATTACTGACCAAACGTTAAACATTTTTCCTTTTTAGATTCATGATTTCCACCACCGTTATGACAGTTGGCAATGAAACTAGGTCGGTGGCCATGCTTTGAGTTTGCTGACTAACTCTTATGCTTTATTGAGACTGAGTGAACTCTGGAAATTGTGGGAAAGCTCTGGGGTTTACCAGTGAGTACTGCAGGGGCTACAGTGGCTACCATGTGCTTGGGCCTGTTTCTTTTAACCACGTGCTGCACACTATCAACATGAGCTATAGAAGTTACTAGAACAATGCAGCTCTCATTTGTAAGCATATCTGTGTGCTTTTCTGTGAGCTCATATATCTGACTAATCTCAATGCCCTTATTAAAAGTTAAATTCACTGTCATGAAGCAAAATATTTCTCATAGCATCATCCTTAATACCACAGACAAGACTGTCTTTTATCAAGTCATCCCTTAATCCCCAAATCTGCATGCTTTAGCTTTATTTGTCAAATCACTTATATATGCTGCAAATGTTTCACCAGAATTTTTATCCCTTGTGTAAATTAAGTCCCATTCCATTGTAATGTTTGTCTGGGGGTTACACATTTCTCTAAATATACATTTTAAGCACTCAGGGTCCTCCCTTGACTCAGCTGGTACAATAATATTATGGTATTCACCCTCTCCTGCAAAGACAGCAGGTGCATACACAAATGACTGCTCTCTTTCAATGGCTTCTGACCCAGCTAAATTAAGTAGAATAAATGCCTTTGTGCAGTCATCTTTATCAGAAAATGCAGCTTGTAAGAAAATATTGTACTCTTGCTCAAATACTATCCAGTTCTATGCAATATTATTGTCAAATACAAGTGCACTGGGTTTTCAAAATCCATCTACTATGTCAACAAAGTATGCACAAACACACAGAATATATGGCCCTTGTAATTATGTATGAACAAGCCATGGTGTGAGAGCTCATAATAGCATTCAAATGTGCACTACACTCTTCCAAACACTGCACTCTGCTAAATAAGCTCTGAAATAGCTATGTTTTGTGAAATAACTTTACTCTAATACTGCACAAACATGTGAATGCTTCATGCACTTCTGATAACTCACATATCTTTAATTAATACAAAAAGTATATGCTTAGTGAAAATTCCTTCATTTTCTTTTATTTTATTCATTTTATGCAATTCAGACTTTATTTTCTGTAGTAATTTGAATATTTTTATCAATGTCAGACATTCGGTTTATTTAAATATCGTTTAGAGCATCCTGTATGCTTCGTTTAATATTTTGCGAATAAGAAATTATTTGAGTAAGGTTTAACATCTGAAATTCGTTTCTGCTCTGTTTTGTGAATTATACCTGCAGTAGGGATGATCCACTGCAATATATTCCTCCAAAACCAACTGGATGCCTCTTGGACTCAATTTGTAGAAACTGGAACATTTTCTGTCAACAAGTTGTTTAAGCCATGCTTCTTCTGAAACTATGTTGCTCGTCCCTCTCTAACATAGATCATGAACAGGTGGGGTAGTTAATTTATATGCTTCAATAAGTACTTCAAAACCTAATATACTGCTGTTTGGTTAAACTGACTTGCTGCAATTGAACTCATTTGGAGAAATTTTTTAAAATTCCTGCCAAGGTAAGTTATAGTTTTTACAAGTAATACTTATGGTTTTAGTATGTTTTCCTAGCAAATTGATTGATGTTTGCACTTTGCCAGTTGCATTTATAATGAAGGTATAATGCTTACTACTGCAGTGATCCTTAACTTATGCTACATGGGTTTATGCAAACATTTCTTTGAGGATGTGAATGCATTCCTAACTTATGAAAATTTGCAGTGTTAAAGTGACAGTTGTGAAAATGTTCAATGGTAAAGTCGCTGTATATGCTTGACAAAACCAATTCTTATTCTATAAGAAAGTTGTGAGGGCAAATTCAATAAACCCTCTATGGTCCACTAAGACTGGGTGCATGTCACGTACTGTTTTGCATTCAGTAAGCAGCTCTACATGTTGTGTAGAGCCGTATAACCATAGTAAACACAGTGGCATGCTAATTACAGCATAAGCAGCTAACTTGTTTGCTAATCAACCAATCCAAGATGGAGGAGCTATTCAACAAGCTATAAAGCAATCATGTAGACTCAGTCTTGGTTTCCCTGTAAATTCCTAAACCTGATGGAATACAAAAGAGGAAAGGAGTCTAAACAGAAAAAAAAAATGTTAGGGGCTGCTGTTGCATTGTGCAACAGGCTGAAGTCTGTGTTGCTGCTTCTGCTGCTGCTAATAGACAATGGCCAAGAAGGAGAAGTGTTTTCAGACCTCAGTTAACTTATCACAATCTCCATGAGGTGGAAACTGTAGAGTGCTACATGATGGATAGAGATACACTAGAGGAACTCTGCAACCTCTGCTGTCCTCAACTCAGACCCAATGCAAACTGAAGGGAACCAATACCAGTTGAGACAAAGGCATGTGTAGCACTTAGAATTTTAACTACAGGAACCTTTCAGTGACCAACAGGTTACATGCTGCGGTTGCCAAAGGAATCAGTATCCAGGATCCTCCATCAGTTCCTGAATGCTATACTCCAACATGCAAGGGACCACATATATTTTCCTCATACCCTGAGGACAGGGCCACAAATATGCAACAGTTCTACCATGTAGCACATTACCTTGAAGTAAAGGTGCAATAGACTGTACACATATAGAAATCAAGGCACCACCCTGGGTATAGGGAAGGGTCTACATAAAAAAAGGGATTCTGCTCCATTAACTGCCAATTTGTGTGTAAGGCTAAGGGAATCATCTTGAATGTGTATGCTGGCAACCCAGGCAGTTACCACAACTCACATATTTGGCATACCTTCCAACTGTATCAGATGTTCACTAGGTGTGATATCCCACAGGGTTATTTACTGGGGGATGCAGGTTATGCATTGGAACTGTGACTGATGAGGCTTATCAGAAATGCACTCATACCCACTGAACAATGCCATAATGAGGCACACACTTAAACCAGAAATAACATAGAGCATGCGTTTTGGCTGCTGAAGTTGTGGATCCTACTGGCTAGATACATCTGATAGAGCCCTGCAGTACAACCAATGTACATGTACATGTACTGAAATCTTCACTGTCTGTGCTATGCTTCACAACATCATCCTGAAAAAAACAGCTTCAGCAGGACCAACAAGGGGAAGGGGCATACATTCCACCAGCAATGACAAGGTCACCAAGGCCACACGCAGGTGAAGAGTCAGAGGGGAAACGATCAGCTGCTGTGGATGTAGGCAAATGTAGGTGTGCTCAATATGACCTTGCATTGGCTAAGAGGCACTCGCAGTGCACTCACTCACCACCTAAGGGGCTAAAACATTCATCCAATGCACATGCATATAGCAACATAGAAGCCAGGCAATGCTCACAACCTTTACCTACCCATGTAATGGCTATGTACTCCTGGCATTAGACAGGCTCAGCCCTGAACTAAAACTGTAGCATCTGCTAGATTTACAAGGTAAGTGCTGAAACTGGAGTGTTAAAACAGAACTGTATAATAATACAAATGAATGACATATCCTTGCATGGTGTTACTTGGTAATGTAAGTAAGTAAAAGGTGGGTGAGTTGTACAGCAATGACTTTTACATGGGACAGCAGACACTTATGTTTATACATGTGTCTATCAAATAATAGGCCTCAGGCATCAAAGATTCACGCATTCATACCTCTGAATAGTACTGATGGTCAGCGAATGTCCTCAGTTTGGCCTCATATTTTTATACTGGAAAAGCATTAAAGAGAGAAGAAAGAAAGTAATGAGACATGTTTCAGTTTCAGACTTTACAACCCGCAAATGATTGAAACCAAATAATTGTAGCAAACTGGTGAAAATAAAAAATAAAAACCACAAATTCACCAGTAGGACTAGTCGACACAAATTTATTTTTCAGGTTAAGCGCTTTCATCAAAGTAAAATTGACTTCCTCAGTTCTGAGGAAGTCAATTTTACTTTGATGAAAGCGCTTAACCTGAAAAATAAATTTGTGTCGACTAGTCCTACTGGTGAATTTGTGGTTTTTAACCCTCAGACGATTGTTAAAAATGCTGATACAACAAACTGTTTTGATTCTATCAAGTATGTAACTTTTTAAGACCAAAATATGTCAAAAGTACAGTTAGCAAAACAACATCACTAACACAAATATACTAAGCACTAAATCAGCTATGCACCCTGAGCATCAGACACAAAGCTTATGTATCCCTGAATCCAAAAGATAGAAAACAAGGATATGGCACAGTTATAATCACTTGCACATGGTGTTGTGTGTATGTGTGTGGGGGGCAGGAAGCCTAGGTCGACACAAATGGTAAGTGAGTGCATGCACATAAGAAGGAGAAGCAGGCAGACATTTGGATAAAGTAACAAATGGCCATTGAGGCAGTATGACATTTAAGCTTCATGGTTGAACCATGTAACTGCTGTGTGTGTGTCTGTATGGTCCCGCTAGGTGAAATTGGTGCGTGAGTGTCTGCAAGAACACAGCCAAGCTCTGTGCTAGCTCTACATCTTGGTATATCAGACAGGTGTGAGCCATGCATGGTAGAGGAGCCAGTTTATTGTTGTCATACCCAACCATGAGAACTGGCTCTATCAGGAGTTGCACTGGCACATCCATGTCCATGGTCAAATGCTATCTGAACACGACCAATGTCTGCTTCATGAGCTTCCTTCATGAAGATGCCCAGAACCATGACTCCATGCCCTGCCACATCTGGGTGTGGACACCTCAGCCATATAGAGAGCAGTAGAAGTAGTGCCACTATGGGAGCCCGATTGGGCACAGCCATATAGGCTAACATCAGATGATGTGGCTTACGTATACCGACATGGATGCCATCCCCCTCCCAGCAGATGTTCCATCACAGACACCAGCAGTTCCAAAGTGTCATTCATCAGATCTATTGAATCAGCAACATGGTGGAGGCAGTCACACATATCAGCCTGTCCTACATCTACAACCCTAAGCATTTTTCTGGAGGACTTATTGGAACATGCCTGCACCTCCATGATGGCCCTAAACAAACATCAAGTGGCACAGGAAGAAACAACTGGATCAGGTGGAGGATGGACAGTAGTTCTCCTCTGAGCACCCCTAATAACCCTCCTGCGTAGCACCTCACCCACACTTTGGCTATGACCAAATAAAACAGGCGCTGACGCCACAGTAACCACACTGCTCTGATCGAGTGTCTCACCCTCCACCTGTCTAATATCCGAGGGTTGACTGAAATGGGTTGGTGTAGGCCTACTGGCTACATCTGATGAAATTACAGGGTTATGGCTGAATATGAACCACAGTGTCAAATTCTACCTCTACCCCAGCCACCCCCCCCCCACTGTTCCTCTGTTTGGCCACCGTCATCATCAGTCTGCTGATACTCTGACATCAGGTGGTAGGAGTCCAAACTTCCACTATCAGGATCACTTGTGATAACAAGCAAAAACTCAGAAAAAATTAATACCTGCACTATAGTTCAATATATGCTAACAAACAAACAGTGGTGCCACTATTATAGATAGTACAACAATACGCACAAGAGTTTTGACACTCACATCACAAACTAAATATTTCTTTGAACTGCTCATCAGTGCTGACATAACAATGTTTGGCTTACCATGTGCAGATGATATTAGGCTTCCTATGTTGGATGGTCCTGGAAGAAGTTAAGCAAACAGTAACACAGGGGGTCAAAACTTGTTGCCCATTATATGTACATTGATACTTTTAAAAAGAACGTGGATGACATGTCCACCCCAAGCCCATGTGTATTCAACCAGAATGTGTTGTTAACTGTATCCATCTACAACTATCCCCCAAAAGAAATTTAATGTTAAAAAAATTAAGTTAAAATATTAAAAATGTTAAAATTAAGTTTAAAAATTAAGAAATTCTGGCACTCAGTAAGCAAATTACTATCTCTAAGCAACTTCTCTTCATCAAACACCTTCCCTAACAAACCTTCTAATGAAACTGCACTGCTACTTAACAACTTTTTCATTGAAACAATAGAAACGCTTACTAAACCAGAAGTTCTTGATATTAAGTCTCCACCTCCTACCTCATCTCTTTTCTCATTCTTCCTAGCACCTTTAGCAACTTCCTTCATCAGATCACTTCTTAACAAACTCAAACCCTGTTTCCCATCAGCCAACAAACTCCCTCCATTATTTCTCAAACATGCAACCAAATCCATAGCATACCCCAAATCTATACTTATCAGTAGATCCAATAAAGAGAATACCATACCAGTTGTCTGAAAAAAAAATTCTTCATAATACTTATCCACAAGGGAGAAAATTTTACAGAACCCTCAAATTATAGGCCTATTGCCATATTATGACCGTTATCCAAGATACTAGAAAAATGTATACATAGACAAATACTAAACCACCTCTGACAGGCAAACCTAATTATACCCACAGTACAGTTTCTGACCCTCACAGAGTACTACCACTGCCCTCCTATCTTTCACACTCAACATTGTCCAAGCCAGAGATGATAAACTCGTATAAGCTCCATTCCTCAACTTATCCAAAATATGTAATACTGTTTCCCATCCCACCCTCCTAAACAAACTTTCCAACCTACAACTCTACCTCCACTACCACCTGGTTTAACAGCTAGCTCTCAAACTGATACCAGTCCATCAGATGGCAAACATCCTTCTTCCTTTTCCATTTTGTTAAAACCAGGGTTCCCCAGGGTTTTGTCCTGGGCCCCCTACTTTTTAATATATTTACAAATAACCTCCATGTCTCCTGCCCCCCCCCTTCTACCTTAACACAGTACTCTGATGATTCCACAATTATTAACACTCTGAAAATATACAAAATCTCCACACTGTCACTCAACAATCTCTGCACCTAGTAGAAGAATGGCCAACCGAAAACAACCTGCTTCTCAAACCTAAAAAGACCAAGCTTCTCCTTTTCCATCCAAAAAACCTCAATCCAGCTAAAGACAACTTCATCCTCTCATTCTTAGAAAATACAATTATCATCACTGACTCAAACACCAAATTGCTTGGCATTACTATAGACAACCAATCAAAATTCGACATACATATCTTAAACTGTATCAAAAATTACAATCAAAAACACGGCCTTCTATACTGCAACAACAAATATATACTTAACAAATCTAGACCTATACTGGCTGAAACATTTATTCCGCCACCCCTGTTGTATGCTGCTCCCATACTTGCTGACCTCCAAAATAATCTCTTAACTAAACTCGAAACCACCTATAACAAGATAACCAGATTTGGAGCCAGTAATGGCTACAAATCCCATCACTGTATATCACTGAAAAGCTTAAGATGGCCTCAGCTTCCTCCACATGCTTCAAATATCACAGCTACAAATTGCATACAGCATCCTAAATAGACCCAACTCCTGCCCTACCCTTACATCCATAATTACACCCTACTCACCCAATTCTGACCTCAGAAGCAAACAACAAAATGTTCTGTGGGTGACCAAGTCAAACAAAAATATTGGAAAAATACTTTAAAGTCATTCAATTGCATACTTATGGAACAAACTTCCATTTTCTCTTTGCTCCACTACCAAAAGTGATGAATTCAAAAAGCAACTAAAAATTCATTTCCAACATTCATGGATCTGTACTTATCAGGAAGTTACCTAATGGATTTTTCTTTCCTTAATCAATATATCTGCCTGGTATCTACCTAGACAATCTACATATATTACTCTCTCTGCAGTTAGTACCTATGCTATTAAATGCATCTTTGTTGTACTATGCCATGATGTTATTCATATTTTTTTTTATTTTAGGCATTGCTACATTCCTTGTAAATAACTCACTGCTAACCAAATTTCTCAAACATATTGCTACTGCATTCTCAAAATACTGTACTTTTGCCTTGTATATATTTATATTGTATAGTTTTCTCTGTTTTTGTACTGTTAAATATCTTACAGCTTGAATTGTTAGTTTTTTTCCCTTATGTTTTAATTACTTTCCTGTTGCTTTTCTCCAATGGTCTTCACTAAAAAAGGGCTCTCTGAGCCCAGTCAGACTAACCAGTTAACAAATGTAAAAATAAAATAAATAAAGTACTGCTGCCAGTATTTTACTATACAAGAAGTATTTAACAACTGAGATAGGTAAGTATACCTAGAAGCTCCTCCTGGGACATATTTGTCTTCCCAGAAACAGCCACACCAGTGTCAATGACATGCTGTCAGGCACTTTCCAGTGAGCTATCTGGATCCCTGACAGTGGTCAGGAACTCTTCATTTAGTGTCAATGGTGAATCTGTAGGAGGCCCTCCCAGTAGCCACTGCACTGCTCTCCTCCAGGCTGATGAAATCACGTCAGTGGCCATTATGGCTCACCTGATCATATGTACTCCTCTGGCCCCTATTGCATTCACATCAGCCACTATCTGCTTCCAAATTTCCATTCCGGCAAACATATACCCATGTACCCTGTCAAGCAGAATGGCACCACGTCTCCTAAATGCTTCAGCAATGACTTCATTTTCAGGGTCAATGAAGGGGGAGGTTGTGGATATTGGAAGGCCTGGGTGCCATAGTCCTAGGTGATATAAAACACTAAAGAAGGATAATGCACATAGGTATCACATAAATAAAAGCCCTGCTTCAATATAACACATAAAAGGTAGTATTTCACTATTACCCACTGGAGAAACATAAATCAGTCAGGATATTCAAATATAAAAAAATGTTTAGTTGTAACATAGAATCACACACAAAGCAAGGTTGGATCCAAAACAAGGAAGGTAACAATAGCAAATTTTGTTTGTGCCAAAACAGAAATACAACTTAGCTTCCCACCCAAAACAACGGGCAAATAACACATTTTGCTAACAAACCATCAGTGAAATGTTAAAAGTGCTGTCACATAAACTGTCCCTGAAACATGTGTACACATTTACCACAGAACATTCCATTTTATGCAATTGCCAGTCATGTCTATCTGTGGCCAGCATTCCTGTAGAGGTGTGTATGGGCCATCCTAGAAGTCTAACACCCCTGTGTCATTGACAATGTACTAACAGTAATAGAAGACTGTAAAGAGAAAACAGTAGTAACATTAGCACTTGTGATGACAGTTAATAAGACTGGGAATCTGAGAAAGTAAAATGCCCTGACAAACATGCCTATGCCATCAGTACACTTCTAAGCAATGCATACAGATAGAAGTAGCATTTGATAATATATACAGATTTTTCTTACTGGCATTTCAGCATATCCGGTATATAGCTGAAAAATGCAAACATACCTTATCAAGATTAGTAGTCTTCTGTGCAGATAAATCCCAAAGTAATATATTCTTTGTATGATATCCACATAAACAAGACTCCTTACCTTCAGGTTCTGTAGCAACATGGTTCTCTTTTCATAATGTAGATTCATGTCTGTCAGCATGGTGAAGATGCAAATGAAGTGTGAACTCATTATAATTGCTGAATCCCAATTACTTGGCTCAGTGTAGCACATGTAAACATATTGCAGGCACTTCCTCAGTGTTTGTTGCTAATGGATTGCAACTGTGAATGATTACTGGAAGGGAGAAGGAAAATGCAACAACAATTCAGAATCCCCTACCTCCAGTGGGTGTGTCAAAGTGTAGAAGTAATTGTATCAAAGTTTAAAATGTAAGTAAGCTGCAGAGATTTCACAGGTTCTGTTCAGTAACATCCACTATCCCCTTCATTTTTTGAAAACTGTATATTATTGCCATGTAATATCCTTACACATTTTAAGGTCAATAATACTGAATGCCTTATAGACTGCATGTCTCAGATTACTGCTCAGATAAGACAAGAATGAGCAACAAACACAGAGAGATAAGACAGAGCTGCATTTATGCAAGCATTAGCCAGAAATGGTTGTGTGATCATTCAGTACACTAATTCTAAAATTAATACATGTACAAACAACTGTCATATATTTTGTTAGTACTGTGGATGATGTTGCAGTTGGTTGTATGCACAATGATTTTAGTTCTCTGCTGCAAAGCTGTTTGTGTGGCAAAGAGGGAAAAGGCAGACTTACTGTATTTGAAGGTCCATTGGATTGAGAGTTCAAATCTACACCAGTGTAAAAATATTTCATGTGTACCAGCATACATTTTGTAGTGTTGATTATTTAATACATTTCTTTTCTTCATTTCACCTAATTTTCCCATTTTTGTATTTTAATGCCAGTGCTTGCTTAGTGCATGGGTTATCTAAACAAGGGGTCATCTCTGTGTCATTGCTAGATAGAGGCACAGTAAACTAAATTTAATTTAAATTGTATACTTTTGTATCATTACATGGGGTGGCGAAAGCCACATACACTTTGGCTAGGCTTATAAATGCCCTAGGGCAGATAGCCTAGTACTATACTATGAAACTATGAAACTAAACTATGGAAATGGAGAAACGCTATGAATGTTAGGTTTAGGTGTGCTTATCTCATTTTTGCAATGCTTAGCAGTGCACAGACCTGTACTAGTGGCCCCCACAGTAAGCAGATAGAATACCTGCATACAGGGAGTAAACAGTGTGAATGTCAAAAAGGATACATTGTTGCCTTCTTTCCTCTCCATTGTGCAACACTGTGCAACTCTGGTAATTGCACTCTGGCTAGCAAGCTTCCCCAACACCTGCAGCCATTGAACACTTGCAGACAGGATGCAGACAGTCAACAATTTAAAAAAGATGCATTCTATTAATTCTGCTGGGCATTACACAAACACTAAGTGGTGTTATGTTAACAAACAGAACTTAAGAATGAATAGGGGCTTATGCAATTGTTATATAACCATTTCTGTGGCAGCAAGTGCAAGTGTAGGGCTGTAATACAGATGGTCCTGGATTCTAATACAGGAAGTGCTCATTATTTTTACTGTTGTGACAGTCCAGTTTATAGTAATGAACAGGAAAATATGCAAGTACTATTTCAAAATTCCTATAACAATGGGTGTAAGGGTAGGACTGCCACACATTTGGTCCTGGATTCTAATACAGGACATTCCAGACATTTTTACTGTCATTCCAGTTCACATTATATTAAATGTCACATAATACTTTATACATAATTAAAAATTATGGAGCTGATATGAATCATATATATGAGGAAAAAGACTCCCTTACTGTGTTTTGAATGTTTAGATGTATGACTGAGGTTGTACTGTCTACTATGTTTCTATAAGTATAATTCTGTAGTCTGGACTTTGATGGCCTCCACAATTAAATAACACACATACAGAAATCAAAGTATATACAAGGACCTTGTCAGGTCACACACCTACATGGTTAATACCGCAGTCTGTAATTTGTATATATGAATGATTCATGACTATGTCTGAGAAGCACTTCTTCTGTAGCAAAGATGATAAATCACTGCTGTGGAAGAAAATGTTTTGTCCCCTATGCACAGGTTTGGATCTCACACTGTAAAAATCAATTTTAGCAGTGTATAAAGCAAAACAAATATGTGTTAGGTCAGGAAATTCATGCCCCCAGTGCATGTCAGTAAAGTTATATCACCTAACGATTACAACAGCAGACACCTCTTGAACTAATGTCAAGTGTCACATGAACCTTCCGATTTCAAAAATGTCTTTCCTCCCTGCTTGGAACTGTTGCTTTTCATTTAACATTGAGCAAATGCAGTTGGCATTCTTGGGTTTGTGCACTACCGGTAAATGCAATAACATGAATTGGGGGAAAATCAGTATTTGTTATTGCTCTACTCTTGGGATTAGACATAGCTGGAGTTAGAGGTGAAGTTGCCTAATTTAGGGCACAGAGTTGGGGTGCTCTGGATTCCAGATTATTTATTGGACTCCTGGTAAAGCACCACAACCAAAAGCTTCTGGAGGGGGAGTCTGAGGCTTGGAATAGTCTGGTCAAGGCTGTATCCAGTGTGACTGGCATCCCACACACTGGAGAACAGTGTAGGCACCACTTCAGTAACTTAAAAAGGTTCAAGAGGGATACTCTCAAACAGTGGTTTGATGAATTTCAAACTAATGACATCCCACAGTTGTGCAAATATTTATTAAAGAGAATAGAAAGCTAAATATAGGCAAGACTGGTATGCATAATGCATAATGCTCTTCTGTTCTTTTCACAACTAGTCCTGAAATTTAGGTGAATAGGCTGGCTCATGCTGATCATCTGGAGAGACTGAGGAAAGCAAGTGGTATGCATGCAGCACAAGGGAAGCATTATTGTAAAAATTACAAGTTAAAGATAACTGCTTTTGTTTTCTATAGAGTTGTAGGAAAGTAATCATGCATATCCTAATTGTAAAATCAAGTGTACATGCATAGGTCTGCAGCAGAAACCATCTTTAGGAGTCAAGTGTAAGACTGTAGTCAGAGGTTGTGGGTTCATATATCATGAGTGACAACTATACAATACTGTATTCTTTAATAATATTACATAGATTAAAATCTATACAAGTGGCATAAATGCCCTGCTGTTAACCGTAATCTGTATAATTGGATAAAGCATACTATGTGTAATATATGCACATACCATGGATTACTTTGAGGAATCCTTAATTATAGTTTGTAGTTGTTAGGACATATACTTAAATGTAATACATCAGATAAAATAGTTGTTTTATTGTGATAATGCATTGTATGTCACATATGATGGTGCTAATTTTATCTCTTTTTTATCTCTCTCTACCTCAACCCTTATCTCCATTTTTTTTTATTTTCTATTATGTGTCATCAACATGTCTCCATTTCATCCATCTGTAACAAATCACTAAATGATTCACAGCACAGGGAGGTAGGCCAACCCCAATGGGTCAGCTTGCACCGCTCCAGCAACTCCACACCATCACTCAGCACATCTGGGACCTAAACTGGCAGTACTGCCTCTGCAGTACCTGCACTACCTGGTGCTGTGGTACCCTCTGGGAGTGCTGGCAGAAGTGGGGACCTCATCACCTGCCAGGAGATGCCAGGGTTGGTACGTAAGCTAATGGACAGCAGCATTGGTATATGCCTATGCTAGATGGAGAGGCTTCTCTCCCTCATGTTCTGTAAGAGAAGATGTCAAACACTCCAACAACCAGTGGGGTAAGGGTACAGTTATGGCAGTCCTGTAGGTGAGGACTACATTCTCACTGACCCCACGTTTGATGGGCATGAGCTTGTGGTGTCTAATCCCTCACCGCAATCATGGTGTCCCCAACCAAGGTCCTCCCTGAACTCTCCATCTTTCTGAAAGAGGGTATCCCCTATGCTTTAGTCAAACACAAGATACTGTATTACACCCTCTCTCTTTGTACATACTGTACATATTGTATGCCTACATTATACTAAAATTCTGCATATTTATAAAGTGTGAGAACACATGATTGTACATATCTCTGTAATATTACCATGTTAACCTTCTACATTGGTACCTTGTTATTATGTATATTGTTCAAACTCTGTAATGTTTTTCTAGAGCTTTTCTCCCCAGGACTACACTGAAAACGGACACTAGCTGTCCAGCAGGACCATCCTGGTAAACAAATGTTAAATAAATAAATAATAATAAATTTTGTGTCCCTCCCATCCCTGTGTTTTGTGTTGTTTGTCCTGTTTGCTCTTGCTTCCTCATCTACCCAACTTCCCTGACCTAGAAATTCCAACATCCATTACCCAGTATTTCCTTTTACTGGAGTAAAAAAAAAGGCACCTGTCCTACAAAATAATATTATACCATACATAGCTCTTCATTTTGCATGTGTTTTCTTGACACACTTGATTTGGTCCAATTGGCTATACAACATGAATGCTTTGTTGTCACCCCCTCTTTGTGGAGGTAACAGTCCAAGTTCAGCTAATATCATGTACATATTTTCATTTTACACTGTTGAAGAAATGGATAGCTATGGTTCTTTCCAACCTCACTCCTGCACATTCCTATATTGCTTTCCCTTTGTTCTTTACCCTGCTTCCCCACCATTTCACCACTTTCCTATCTACCCCCATTTAATACCTATAATCTGGTCAAGAAATAGTACCACATACAACACACATAATTACTAAAAAAAATCAACTCAATTCACTTTTTGGCCTCTGTGATTGCATGGAGTTTGGTATCACTTATCAATGCCAAGCAACAGTGAACATTTACATTTGTCAGGGGTGAGATTCAAACCTGTATTAACAAGATTTACAGACCATTATGTTACGCATTTACAGGGCCGCCTACAGAAAATTCAGGCCCCGGTACAAAGAAGGTGTGTGGGCCTTTATACAAAATTCTACACACGTAAGTGTGTATATTATTATTTATTTCTAACAATCGCATATTACTTTGATACATTTAGATAAGTATGTATAGGTATAAATGTAATAATAAGTAATATATTTATAATAGTAAAAGACGTTTATGATAGCATTTATTGTCTACTTAACAAAGGTGCTTTTCTGGCCTTTTTCCTAGCAAAACTCTGAATTACAGAATCAAAATGAATCCTTTTTGCTAGATCAGACTCAATACTGAGTCTTGCCAAATCTACTAGTCACACTTGACATAGTGGATCTTAGAAATTTTTTTACCAGCTTTAGCTTGCTGAATGAGCAGTCTGCAGAGGCGACAGAGGCAGGAATTGTCAACAGAATACACAGACCGACACATATATTTGGAAAGAGTCCTTCCAGTTTGTACTTTTTCAAGCAATTCAACAACTCCAATGGGCTAAGCTGGTTCTCCCCAAAATTTGATCGATGAACAGCTGGCAGATGACTCATCTCCTTTACAAGATCTTCACTGATATCAGCAGGATATTGATTTGCCAGTGATTTTGATTTTTCTTTCAGCTCATCTGCAGGAATTGTTAGGTACTTCCAGAGGAAGCTGAAATTCTCAGAAATGTTCACTGCAGCATTGAAATGAACTGTGAGCCCACCAATAACATTATCCAACATTACATAGAAAACATACTTTCTGAAATATGCTTCTTCAGAGGAGTCATCCGTTTCATGCTGTTGTGACAATTTGGCATCTTCACCATGGAACCTCGTTTTGCATTTTGCACCACCACGACTTCCAGATAGTTTAATTTCTATGTGTAAATTGGAAGCATCATGCTTAGCTTCACTCCACATACTTTACCAGCTGTTGTGGAGATCTGTCAGTTCTGAAATCAAGGTTTTTATGTTGGACAGTTCAACATGCAGTACTGCATTTCTGAATTGGATAACTTTGTTACAGATATCAACTGGAACTAATATTTTGTACCATATAACAGACATTATCACACAAACGAATGATGTCACATAAGACAAAGCTCCATTAATCTCTGTTCTTGTTTTGGCAGTTAAGTTCAGCTTCAAGAGGTCTAATGCTAATTTAATGCCAGGCAGATGGGCTACAAAGGGCTTCACACTTTCAACATGGTCTGACCACCGTGTGCTAGATATGCCATGAAGAGAACAGCCAATATGATTCTGCAAAATTTTCCATCGATGTGGACTAGAGCTAAACAAGTTATAAACAGTTTGTATAGTTACAAAGAAAGTTATGGTTTCAGGAATACATTCTGCAGCATCATTTCCACACAAATTGAGTGTGTGGCATCCACATGGAGAACATATAGCAGTTGGACATTGCTCAAGTATTCTTGCTTGTGCACCATTATATTTTCCTGATATGTTGGCTGCGTTGTCATAACCCAGGTGCTCGGCAATCAGAGAGTGGAATATCATGTCCGTTCAATGTATCTACAATCATCTGTGCTATGTCAGATCCAGTTTTGTCACTGCAGTCAACAAATTTCAGAAATCTTTCTACAATTTCAAACTGGGATTCATTTTGAATTACATAATGTGGTAGGAATGTTGTCTGCTCAACATGAGATGCATCCGGTATGGAATCAACTATCACTGCAAAGTATTTTGTAGTCTTTCTATCCTGCAAAATGTGTTGTTTCACAAGTTCAGAACATTCAGCAATTAACTAATTTTGAGAATCAGCAGAGAGATAATGCACTTGAAGTCACTCCCCCTTTTCTTGTGACTCTTTAACTTGCAACACATGTTCTTTTAGAATTGGATCCCAATGAGACAACAACTCTATTAAGCCCCAAATATTCCCATTGTCCTTGTCACCAATGCACTGTGAACTACCAAACAAAGCAAGCCCATGTTCTCCAAGGAATAGTATAACATCAATGATTCGTTTCATAATGTTGTACCACTTGACAGATTCTGTTGCAATTGATGCCTCTAAGAGACTTTCAATGCCCTTATCAGAAGACAGGCATCTTTCTAATTCTCACCAAGCCAGATAGCATTGCCTATGACTATTGCTTCTCTCATATTCTGGGATGCGACTACATAATTTTCCAGCAGCTGACCATCTTTCTGATGATGCAAGCATAGACTTGGATGTGGAGCTAATGTTGCAACACAGATTATTCCAAAATAATCAGCAGGGAAAACAATATAATGCTTGTTTAACATCACTCCAGATAAGCCAATCTTGGACATGTTTCTCACTATTCAAATTTCGAAATGTTAGTATGCTTTCTGGAAAAACTTGGTTATTCATATTTTTGGGAAATGTTTTAGGATTGCCAATATGACCTTTCATAACACAGTTTTCTATATCCATCTGAGAAGTAACCTCTGTTACAAGAAGTCCAATGTCAGTTCCAATATTACTCTTTTCTTCACCAAGGCCAGATTCTGTAGACATTGACGTACTCGTTGCCTCACTTCTCTTTTCATCATTAACATTCACTTGTTCCTTCAAATCTCCTTTTCTCTCATAAACTCCATCCTCCAAATCCACATTTGCATCATCCACCTTTTGTGCAAGAATCACATTAGGATTACCTTGATCTGATGTTTTTTGAAAATCCAAACTGCCTTTATAAAATTCTGTCCTTTGTTTCAGTTCAGAATTTGGCTCACCTTGTTCTAAATCTAAAGTTTCATTTTTGTCAGTTTCTCTTGTTTTGCATTTAACGCCAACTTGAAAGAGTGGTTGCAGTCCTTTTTTATTAATCACATCACATTTTTGTTTTTATTCACATTTTTGAGCTCCAGATTTTTGAGATGACATGTTTAAGGCCGGTACCTGAAATGAAATAATGAACACAGAAATTTGCCATATTGCTATAGAGAATTTTGTTAGTGGTTCTAAAGTTAGGACAATATTTATTGCTATTGATTTCCGCTAACCATCAAGCCATTTATAGTCTCGAATCTCTCGATAACATAGACAAAAAGGCATGCGATGTCAGTGGGTCCTTTATGCTACAATTACAGCATTTACAGGGAACTTTACTGGTGGAATTATTTCTGCCTTCGCTTTCCTGTAAAGTCTTCTTTGCAGTCCGCAATGAATCAACATGGCTCGTGTCCCATTTTCTTCTTCCTCCTGGGATTCGGCGGGAAAGCAATGAGGAGTAATTCGAGCAATAAGTTTGAAGCTAGGAATAAACATGTGAGAACACTCCTTGATAGTCACTTTAACAAGTTTTTGTTTGTTGAATCTTGACTGCACCGTATTATGTCACTCAAACGTATTTTATCATTGTCATGGCCTTCTATTGCTTTATGCTCACTCAATGCTTCGCGATCTTGTAAGTGAAAGTTCTTGCACCTTTCTTTGTCTTAGTTTGTAAGGACATCTCCTTCTCAAGACAATGACATGTTTCTGATTTTGTGATGTTTCTTGGGCTTCATTGGGCCCCCTTGAGCTTCATAGGCCCTGGAGCGATGTACCGGCTGCACCCCTACTCTTCTCGGGCCTGCGCATTTACCACATGCTCCACTGACCTTACATCTCTTTCTTGGTGCCAATACCTCTACACAATGCCACTTAAACACACTGTGCTATGACAACCCACAGTAACACACAGTAAGTGCTGTATAAAGAATAATTTCATTGCATTATCACTACTTCTTTAAAAGTATTACATACACCTGGATTTGAACCCTAGTAGAAATGTGTCAATGCACTTACATCAGCTGCCACTGAGTCAGCTAAGCAAAAGGTGTGTTTCATGCACTTAATAACAACTCTCATAATTTTAGCAATGAGCCTCACATTTGCACACTGCTTAACTATGTGTAAACAGAGAAAGGAGTAGAAATGTGTATCTTGCATGAGCAAACACTTTGCCAACCATTGTGCAAACCTATTGCTTGGTGGTGCACTATGAAAAGTAGACAATGGCATGTATTATTTTTGTTTACTGTTCATTTAGTGTTCATGACATGAAACATGTGGAAACTGGAACAAAAATGAGGGCAGTATCTAAGAAAATGCCACATATTTACAATGCAGCCATCTGTTCCCATCCCATTCACTGCAACCTTGATCTCTCAGTACTTGTTCAAAATAATATCACTACACTACATAAACTAATAACAAATGTTGTGTTATATACCATGCACATCATTACAATGAAAATACGCATTCAGATTTTCTAGTACTTGTAGTAATGTGGACACCTGTTTTCATATGGTTTGTAAAGCTGTCTCTTAACTCATTACATCTAAGTGACACATCCAGGTGTATCTGCAGTTAACTCCTACCAACGTCACTAGGCATCAACTATTGCTTGTTCACATTTGCATCAATAATTCCAAAACCATGCTATGTACAAGGTTTTAAAATATTTCATCTTAAGGCTGCTGAGAGTATGTGCGCAACTTGAGTAGTCACTTGAGATATTGTAAGTTGTTTACAAAATATTACAAATCTAATAGTCACTGGGTTTGCTGTGACTTATAAAATTTGGTTTAAGACCTAGAGCATAAAGAATACTACCACTATAAAAATATCTTATACTGAAGAGTTTATGATTTATACTTCTTTTATAATTCCTATGGTTCCAGAGATATGAACAGTTGTTTGAAATGAGAGGACATAATCTGATTCTGTCAAGAGGCTTAGGCTCCCCCATTGGGAGTTAAAGTGCAAACTTCCTTAGCTCCATTGAAGTCAATGAGTTAAAGTATACCTGCACATTAACACACAACCACCAAATACTACACATTGTACACTCATCAATCTGGAAACATACAGAACTTGAAATATCTTGACAGTTGAACATGCCCACATCTCCATTTCATGCAGGCCTCCCAGCATCTTCTCACCAACATTCAGCGCTGATGTCATCCACTATAAGCTGGAATGCAGCCTTGTAAAAGTCAGACTTGTGCATGGCTTTTGCATAAAGTATTAAGTTCTCTTTTTTGTGTACTTAGATAGGTAGGGGTTCTGTTCTCACTGTATTCAATTGGCAGGAGTGTGTGTGTGTGTGTGTGTGTGTGTGTGTGTGTGTGTGTGTGTGTGTGTGTGTGTGTGTCTAGTCAGAGCAGCTTTGTATCCAACAGTTACCACTCCAATCTCATGGATTGCCAATATTTTGACACTTGCACATGCCTACACATCCATTTCATGCAGGCCTCCCAACATCTTCTCTCCAACACCCAATGTTGATGCTATCCACTATACATTGGTCTGCAGCACTGTAAAAGTCAGACTTGTGCTATGGTGCTTGTATAAAGTACTGAGCTCTCTAGTTTGTGTTCTTAGGTAGGGGTTCTCTTCTCACTGCAGTCAACTGGGAGGAATATGTGTGTCTATCTAGTCAGAAGAATATAAGTGTGTATCTGACAGTTACCACTCCAATCCCATGGATTGTCAATATTTTGACACATGTCAACACATCCATTTCATGAAGGCCTCCCAACATCTTCTCTCTAACATCCAATGCTGATGTCATCCACTATAAGTTGGTCTGCAGCCTTTAATTGTGCCAGTCTTTGTACCTTGATATGTAGGGGTTATTTTCTCACTGCAGTCAACTGAAAGGTGTGTGTGTGTGTGTGTGTGTGTGTGTGTGTGTGTGTGTGTGTGTGTGTGTGTGTGTGTGCTTGCCTTAAAAACAGAATTCTCAAGTTGGTGTTATATAGAAAGGAAGAGGTTTCTGTTCTCTCTGTAGTCAATTGGGAGGTGTGTGTGTTTGTGTGTGTTTGTGCACTTGCTTGACATTAGAGCGAGCATTTTACTCCAGCATGTGGGACACTGCTATTACAATTTTCTCCTCACCACACATTGCTGATGTAATCTCCTACAGACTGTTTTTTTGACACTCTCCAAAAGAGACCTAAGCTGTGGTGCTTGCCTTAAATACAGAGTTCTCTAGTCAGTGCACTTAGCTAGGTAGTGGTTCTGATGCCATTGCAGTCAACTGCAGTGTTTGTGTGCTTGCTTGACATTAGAAAACGCATTATAAACAGCATGTGGACACTGATTATACAATTTTCTCCTCATCAGATTCTGCTGCTGTCATCAGCTATAGCCAATTTGCAGACATGCAGTATTTCCATCAGGGCAGGGTTGGAGACTGACCTGTACGCCACGCACAAGTCACCTCATGCTATACAATACAGGTTACATTAACAAGGCTTTCAGTCTATTCAGAGACATCATGGCATGGTTAGTAGGCCCTGTATTTTCTTGATAAGAAACCCTTATATTCTCTCCAGCATCTGTAGGTGTCTGGTGAGGTACATGCAAAAGGGAGCATTATAATCTATTAGTGTTCTGATGAGGTTGGAATATAGTGCTGTTATTTCATCTTCATATCTGCATATGATGGCCTGACTTATGAAATGCATGATGTAGCCTTTCTATACCACTGTGGATACTCAGTGGTCAAAGTTCAAATTGCTAACTACATGTGTTCCCAGATCTTGCAACACTGGGTTTCTGCATTGGGGGGGGGGGGTGTTGTCCATTATGTAATTAGTTTCTAATTCCACTTTTCAGAAGGCCAAAATAATGACACATTTTTTCATTTATCTGTAGACTGTATGGCTTTGGCACCAATCATTTGTCTATGTTATCCAATCCTGTAGTATATCAGCATTGATGGACTCAATGATTCTACCCAATATGCAAGAATCAGCAAACTTGGTAATCCAAATGCGATATACTTTAGGCTGGACTGTAGATAAATAGTTTCCAAACAGTAAATTGCCAAGCACAGATCTTAGGTTTATGCCAGTGGTGACAAATCTACTGGTAAATTTTGATTGACCAACTTAAACAGTATGTGTTCTGTCGGTGAGCCAATCGGTTAGCTATCTAGTGATGTAAGGGTTAATCTATAGCTGAGAAAGTTTCTCAATAATTATTTATTTATATATTTACTGAGTGGAGCATTGTTTCTAAACTTAGGCCAGATCAACATAGGCACTTTCTTACCTTCAACCAGGCATATCACACAGAACCAATGGGCTGTGACAACATCACAGATCTCCTAGAGCTTGACTTAGAATATACACCTACCTGATATGGTTGGATACGCACTTCAACACACCCTCCACACAGAATATGTTACCATAGAAGTGTGTACATCAACATGCATCCATCTGACTTGGGGGGACAGCACATGATGCATGCATGTATAGACACATCCTGACTCTCATATGTGAGGTAGACGAAAATGTCATCATGGACCTTTTCTAAATGATCACTAGTAACATCCTGGCTGTGTGCAACAGATAAGTCTGGTTTGTTAATGCTACATCCCTGTTTATTACATCTGTTAGATGCCCTCAAAGAGGTCATCAAGGATATCCATGATGACAACACTATCATCCTGTGGAACTTGACCAAGCCAAAGCATTTAACACAAATCCACACAGAGGTAATCACTCAACACTATCAGATGTGGACATAAACATCTATATCACCAAGTGGGTAGACCACTGGATCACATATATGGGATCAAAATATGTTGAAATGTGTGAAGTGACTTATATCTTGGGTCCAGTTATCAGGTCCATACATCAGGGCTGTCTGCTAGGCCCTTTCCTGTCCATGGGGTCTATATTAGGCCCACTCCTAATCTCCATATTCATTAATGATCTGCATAAAATCATCATAGATGCAACATGTATACAGTAAACAGATGACGCAACCCTAATCTGTGTTGCCACCTCCCCCACAGACTTACAATCTTTATCCCAAAACACCTTCAACAAAGTTGAGAACTGGTTCACTGGTCGCTGTCTAGTATTAAACCCAAATAAAACCAAGTTGATAATCTTCACCCCCTCTCACAAGGTCCCTTTATCATCTTTCACCATAGCATCCAACAATGGTACCATAATTTCCCCAGAACCTAGTACTAAACTGCTAGGAGTAATTAGCGACAACAACCTTAAGTTTGATGCTCACGTTGACAAAACTATTAAAACAGTTAATAAGAAACTAGGCTCTTTATATAACATTAAACTATTCCTAACCCCATCTGCTCAGACTGTGATTACCCGTACCCATTTGCTATCGACCCTTCTTTATGCCTCACTCATCTTTGCAAACATAAGCAAATCTGACCTCAATAAACTTACTAGCTGCTACAATAATATTGACTGATTTGTCACAGGACCAGCATATAGAACACATCACTGTTTAAACCTTAAATTGCTAGGCTGGCTAGAACTACCCTACCAACTTCAATATAACCAATTAATAGTTGTTCCCAAAGTTCTCTACCAACCATGTAGTACACCCATACTGAAAAATATTATCACTCCCTACAGTAACCCAAAACCACTCTGCTCCTACAACAGAATGCTAGTACAAACTGTTAAATCCAACAATTCAGCTGGTGAATCACTATTTTCCAACTCTGTTTGGTAAAACTTGGAACTTACTTCCTGCAGAACTTACTACAGTTCCTTCCTTAACCCAATTCAATATATCTCTTAGAAAACACCTATAAATGCATTGGCTTTGTCCCTGCTCAAACTCTGACTAAACCCTACTCAAATACCAACTAAATATGAAAACCTTAGTACAGGAAAAAACTTTCACTGTATTACTCTGATTCATTAACTGTCTAGGAAACTGATTATAAGTCTCTACCTACTGGAAAGTACTAATGTAAGGATCATATCTTTTTTTAACATTTTTATTGATTCTCATAAAATAAAATAATACAAGGAATATGATATATAAATATGCACAATATATGTCTTAAAAACATCATAACATGGAACGATAACTATTTACAATGTCCATAACAGATATAATGTCATTGTTGTGATTACATTTTATCTAGTAGTTTTTCAAGCTTCAACCAAGTTAATTTCTTATGTGTTATCTTAGTAGATCTTTCTGAAATAGTTTGCAACTCCCTACTACATACAAGTTTAGCTAATAGTAAAACATTTGTAAATTATAGGATTTTTGATTATTTTACACTTCCAATTTGACTTAATGATTTTTCTTGCAATTGCAAGCAAGGACCAAAGAATTTACACCTGTATTCTGAGGATATGTGTTGGTATCGGTGCATTAAACAGTAATAATGAGTCAAATACTTCACACTTGTCCAACCACAATGCTTTTATGAAATTTCAGATCTCTATCCAGAATGGAGTTACTATTTTACATGTCAGATACATGTGTACCCAATCTGCACAAAGTATTTCCTCACATCTCCAACATTTATTAAGATTATTTTTTATTGATAGCAAGTCCATCTTGTGTGGGGTAATAAAGCTCCTATGGATGTATTTCCAAGTGAAGAGTTTCCAAGAAGGGGGATGATGTTGTACTACTAACTGAGTTAAGTACTAATTCTTTACCACTATCTGAAAAAATGGATTTGTTTATTCACTCTGTAAAATTCCATAAGGAGTCCTCTGGGATTTGCATATTGGTTCTTTAAGATTTATATATACTTGACAATGATAGAATGTTATTAATGCGCAAAGTGTTTAATTCACAAAGAAGAGAAAGTATTTTAGGTAAAGGTGTTGTGCTGGTGATATGACATATTTTGAATTCATTAACTATGTATTCTCTAAATATTTGTATGTTCAACCAATTGTTGTGCTTTATGTTATACTTGGCCATAAGAGAACATGGTTCATGGATATTATTATTGCAGAGCCAGAAAACTAAGCCATTTTCTTCCATTACATTTATTTTAGATATGTTGAAAGAGTCCAGACATGTCTTTGTGTATGCTATGGGAAATATTAAAAATATTACGCTTTTTCATATGATTTTTGTTTATTATCTTTTTAAAATTAGCTAATGTATAATTAGTGAAAAGATATTTTTTTATTCTTATTGGTATTGTAGAAATGTTCTTTGACAAGGAAGATTTTTTTATTTTCTGAGAACATATTATTGTCAGTATTTGTGTCTATGACAAGCCACGCTGCTTCGCAAGGGACGGCTTGCACCTGTCACCCCTGGGCTTCCGGATATTGGCAAAGGCTCTTGCCACCCCCATAGTGCCTTTTTTAGGCAAGGCTCAAATTCTAAACCTACCACCCTAGAACACCAAAAAGGAAAAAAACTAAGGGTAATGCTGCTCAATGCCAGAAGTCTCAATCTCAAGATGCACGCACTCGAGGCCCTTCTCAATATGGAGAACATCGATGTCTGTGCTGTGACAGAAACCTGGTTCAAGGCTCCTGAGAGCACCCCAGCACTAACAGGTTTCACCTCATATCATACGTTCCGGCCCCAAAATCCGGACAACACCAAGAAAGGAGGGGGGGTGTCCATATTCATAAAGGACACCCACACCTCAAGGTTGGTGGCAACGCACGATGCATCGGAGACCATCCAGGTGCAATTAACCATAGGCAAGACTGCTCTGCAATTTGTAGCATGTTACAGGCCACCCTCTCAAACTCAGGAACCTCACATGGCCTTCATGAAAACATTGGAGGGGATAAATGTATCTCCAAACACCATCATACTAGGTGACTTCAACTACCCTAATATAGACTGGGAACACTACTCAAGCCCGAACACTCTAACCCAAAGATTCCTGGAGTTCATAAACTCAAATGCCATGGAACAACTAGTCACCATCCCCACAAGAGGTGAAAACATACTTGATCTCATCATCACGAACATGGGATCAAAATGTTCAACACCGAAGTATACCCTCACTGGTGAGATCAGATCATAAACTAATCTCGCTGGAGGTGCTCATCCCGGCCCCACCTCGAACCAAAATGACCACAGTGAAAAACTTCTCAAAAGCCGATTTCACACTTCTAAAAACTAGTGTGGTCTCCTTTAAGGCCCCTGAGCCAGTGGTAAACATTACTCAAACCGCTGAATCACTTACAAATGCCTTCTACCAGCACCTACACGACTGCATGGATCAGGCAATCCCAAACAAAACTAAGACTCTCTGTACCAAAGGCAAGCGTCCAGTCTGGTGGACCCCAGCCATAAACAAGCTCTACAACAAAAGGAGGAAGCTACTACAAGATAGAGCAAAATCCTTGAAAGGTAAGACACCTTTGATCATTATAAGTAAAAAACTAAGAGCTCTCATAAAATCATCCAAGGCAAATTTTGAGAGAAAAATCGCCAAGGACTCTAAAGACAATCATAAGGCCTTCTTTAGCTATGTTAGAAACCTAGGAGGAAACTCCCAGATATGCTCAGAATTAGTTCAAAATGATGTGAAAATTACTGAACCTACACACATTGCTAACATACTGGCTGACAGGTTCAGTGCAAACTTCTCCCCTCCCCAAAAGGAGAGATATCTATTCCAGAGGATTGTAGCCCCCAAACATCTCCAACGCCCAGGTGAGAACTGCCCTCACTAAGGCAAAAACACAGCATCCATGGGACCGGATGGTGTCCCCGGCTGTGTGCTTCATGAACTCAATGAGGAATTAAACCCACAGTTAGGACAGCTGTTTAATCTTAGCCTCACCTCAGGATACGCACTCCAAGGAGTGGCGACGGCGACTGTGGTCCCACTTCATAAGGGCGGTGCCTCCACAGACCCTGGAAATTACCGCCCCATTAGCTTGACAAGCCTTATCTGCAAAGCCATGGAGAGGATCATAATGGAACTCATAAATAAAGACATAGGGAACTTGCAGACTTTGGATCCAACCCAGTTTGGCTTTGTCAAAGGCAGATCCTGCCTCTTAAACTTGGTTGACTTTTTCGAGACAGTCACCAAGGCCATTGATGAGGGAAAGGCAGTCCATACAGCCTACCTCGACCTGGCAAAGGCCTTCGACACAATACCCCACTCAGGTATCATCGAAAAACTCATCAGCTTGAATGTAAACCCATACATCACAAGATGGGTTGCAAACTGGCTAAGCGACAGAACCCACAGGGTCAGAGTTGTTGGAGCCATGTCAGACTCAAAGCCTGTCACAAGTGGTGTCCCACAGGGCTCAGTCCTGGGTCCACTCTTGTTCGGCATCTACTTTTCTGAAGTACAAGCAAACACAGGAGGGTTATGGCTGACAAAGTTTGCAGATGACTGCAAACTGGGCGCCATAGTCGAAAACACATCTGACACAGATATCCTCCAGAAGGGCCTCACAGAAACGGATAACTGGTGCCAGAGCCATGGCCTGAAGTTAAACGCCAAAAATGCATAGTCATACCCTTCGGGAAAAACAAGGTTACCCCTAGCTACCATATAGGTGACAATCCACTGAGCACAGAAAAGTCATCAGGGATCTGGGGACCCAAGTTGACAGTAGTCTTCGCTTGACACTCATGTTGCTAAAGTAGTTAGGAAAACCTTCTATATCGCCCACCTGATCATGAAGGATTCACATCTAGATCAAGGGAGGTCATCGTCCCCTGTACTCATCACTCATTAGACCTATGATTGAGTACAATGCCCGTTCGAATGTATCTGACCAGACACCTGATGCAGCTTGAAAGACCCCAAAAGTTCCTCACCAAAAGGATAAAGGGTCTCAAAATATGTCTTATGCTGCCCGACTGAAAGAACTCCAGCTTTATTCAGTCTCATACCGCTTGCTCAGAGGTGACCTGTGCCTGACATATAAGGCCATGTCAAACCCAGATTTGATGAATATGCTTCACCTCAAAAAATCTAGATCCCTCAGAACCACAAGGGCGGGAGACTTAAACCTTGACACGGTTATAAATAGAACGTGCTGGAGGGACAGATTCATCACCCAGAGACTCCCTATGCTGTGGAACAAAATCCCGGTACATGTGAGGCAGAGCACCTCGCTGGCCTTGTTCAAGAGGAATCTTGACCAATGGATGGGAGATCGCAGATATACCCCAGGGATTACTTCAGTGTCACTGCTTGACAGAGGCACAGAAAAATGATAGGCATAGTTTTTATTCAAACTAAAGGGGTGGCGAAAGCCACATAACTATGGGCTAGGCTTATAAATGCCCTTGGGCAGATAGCCTAGTATGAACCTATGAACCTATGAACCTATGAACTTACATGGAGATTTTTCCAATTAGAACTATATTTGGAGTTTAACCATTGGCTCATCACATTAATTATGGTTGATTCCGCATAAAGTTCTAAATTTGGGAATGCTACACCCCATCTTTCTGAACTGCCAAGCATGGCTGATTCTTGGATTTTGAGGAAACCATAGGAAATTTATTAACATAGAATTTAGTTGTTTCATTAACATTTTGGATGGGGAGGCAATTAAAGTTTGGAAGTAGAACAAACTTTTGGGTAATATTATCATTTTTATTAATGACAGTCTTTCTTCTATCATGAAATACATTTATTCCATCTATTTAAAAATTCCTTAACTATGGATAATAGGTATTTGTAATTTGTTTTTAAAATATTATTCAAGTTTTACTTTATGTATATCCCTAAGTACTTAATGGTGTCATTTGCCCAGTTAAAATTGTTGTGTTTCTTTAGTAAAGTGTTTTACGTTTTTATTTATTAATAATGTTTCTGTTTTGGTGTGATTAAAGCTTAGGCCTGAAACCTCTTCAAAAACTTGCCAGGAATTTGTTATATGATCTATAGAGGAATCTATATTTTCAATTGTTAGCATGACATCGTTCGCGAAAAGTTGTATTTTTGATATGTAGCTTAGACTAACAGAAAATCCCCTTATATTAAAATTTGCTCTTATGAAGTTATCTATAGGTTCTACTGATAGGGCAAATAATAAGGGGGAGAGTGGGCAGCCTTGTTTAGTGCCTTGATATTTTGTTAACATATAATCTGTTAATTATATCAATATAGTCAGGGGAGAAGTTATATACTTCTAATACTTTAAATAAGTAGGACCAATTTATAGAGTTATAGAGTTAAAAGCCTTGTTTAAGTCTAGGCTAATGACTTGATAGATCTTTTTTTCTGTTAGCATGATCTACTAAGGAAAGGAGCCTGATAACATTGTCTTGTATTCTTCTATTTAGGATGAAGCCTGTTTGATCATCATCTATTATGTTAGGCATCAGTTAATTTAATATGTTAGCTAATATTGATGTAAAAATGTTACAGTCCACATTTAATAGTGAAATGGGACGATACGAAGTTACTATTTTGGGTTCTTTGTCCTGTTTTAGGATAGGGGAAATCATGGCATATTTCCAGGAAGGGAATGAGCTTCTCTTTTTTCTGAATTCCTCAAAAGCTTGTAAAGTATCTTTAATGTATCAGCTGTGAGTACTTTATAAATTCCTCCTTTTAATCCATCTAATCCTGGGGCTTTATTGTTCTTAAGACTTTCAATCCTCTCTTTTAGTTCACTTAATGTTGTTGGTTTGAGAAGTTCCACATTCTGTTCTATTGATAGTTTGTTGTCCATGTTCTCATTTAAGAAGTTATCTTTTGGGACATTGTTATTAATATTAGGATTTGTGTTATTTATTATTTCATGATGTTTTCTGAAAGTATCAAGAAACTTTTCTAAATCTGTTACAATGTTAATTTTATTTTTAGTTTCATCAACAATTTCCCTTATATATTTAACATTTAAATTTTTTGATTTCACAATTAATATATGCATGTTTTTTGGGTTAACAGAGTAAGACTGTAATTTGATTCTTTCTAAATTTATTGCCACTTTGTGATTAAGAATTTCCATATAATCAAGGCTTAATTGTTTCAGTTCTGTATTTGTGTTTATGACTTTATTATTTAGATTTCTTTTTAGTTCATCAATTTTTTATTGTATTCTCAATAGCAAACTATCCCATTCCTTTCATTTGTTTAGGTACCAGGTTTTGATTTTACCAAAAATGTAAGATTTCAGCGTATCCCATACAATAATCTTAGAAGTAATATCTTTGTCATTTATGTCTAGAAATATTTTGATTTCTTTCAGTAACCATTCCTTAAACCCGATTATCTTAACAATGTATGCTGGTATTCTTTGCCGATATATTAGATGACTAGATCTCATGTGGATTTTAAAGAAAATAGCGTTGTGGTCGGACATTGGACAGGAGCTACTGAAAACTTTCAGAATTTTTGAGAAAAAATAATCAGTAACCAATACCTTATTGATGGTAGTTTGTCAATACCTTATTGATGGTAGTTTGTGTACCCAAGCTGTATGAGTAATGTGTGTATTTTAGGGATTTGGGTTCTAATTTTTCATAAATATCTCATATATTTGAATTATTGATGAAGTTGTTCAGTGTTTTCGCAGGTACAGCTATCTTAAACTTATCACATTTAGTAGTGTCACTTCTGGAGAGAATACAGTTAAAATCACCTGCATATATTATTTCTCCCTTAGTTTTGATTGCAAGTAAGTCAAGATATTTATTCGCTGTTGCAGCACCAGCACCGGGTATCCAATAAGTATTGGCTAATGTGATTATTTTTTTTTTATTTATTTCTACAATAATTAAGCAGAACATGCCATTTTTGTTTGAATACATGTCGATTATTTTAGGTACTGATAGTGTTTTCCTCCACAATATTATAGTGCCTCTTCTTTTGGTCTGAAAATAAGATTCTGCAAGTATAGAGTAGCCATTAAATATTCAAATCTTCTTCTATTATACGAGTTTCTTTGAAGAATGGAATATTTACTTTCTTAGTTTTCATATATTTGGTTAAGCTTCCTCTCTTTATAGGATTGCTGAGTCCATTTACATTTAAGGACAAACATTTATATGAAAACATTCCTATAGATCGTGTTAGATAAAAAAAATCTGTTATGAACATAACATGAACACTGAGTATAACTGTAAAACATTTAAAACTATTTACAAGTCTAAACATGGAATATGTAATTCCTGGTTTAATGAGAAGTTCCTCAAAACCACCTTCATCCATCCTAAGAACAGTAATCTATGTTTGTTCTGTGCTATTGCCATTACAATAACTGTATAGAATCTAATAAGAAGTAAGAAAAATAAAAGGCTACTCCTTAGAATTGTTACTGATTTGAGTAGTGAAATATCAAAGTGTGTGAAATTAAAGTTAATACCTTATTTGTGATAATTATGTATATTAGAAGTAATTATCTTTGTACAACCAAATCAGAGAGAAATTTTAAAACAAAAGACCTAGTGCATTGTTAACAGAGTAGGAAAATAGTAATGCCTTTAGGTAGCTTATGTTTAGCTATGAGTCTAAAAAGTTTTCCAGATAGAGTTAATTTTAAAAAACATGGAACTATCAACAATTTTAAGTAAAAGCTATTAAGATTTAAACTAGAGAGCACAATAGCTATCCAAAAACTAATAAGTAACTTTCTCTGTAAATTAATAAGAACAGGTATTGCATGTCCTGGCAATAACAAATGAAGAAATTACTACTATCTGACTTCTGTACGTATTATGCTAGGGACAACTATAAACATGTACATGTATAAATGGCATAGACAACACAGTAATATGCAACAATTGAACAGAAAGTGCTAGAGATACACAGACAAAGTATGTTTGAATACCTCAGACCCCTATATACTGTTATGCAAACATAATATAACTGGTTGCAAAATTGCTGTCAGCAATAAAAATGTCTTAATACATGTGCAAGGGTGATCACAACAAAATGGAAAGAGTCCACATATCTAGCTACATATTTTAAGGGTGGTTGTGTGTTAGTCATATAGAGCTATTATGCATACCTAGATAGAACAATGCATATGAACTACAAATGTTTACCAAAATTCATGATTACTGACCTGTGCATATGTATCTTAGAATAAGCTATATTCAAAAAGGTTAGTTATTAAAGCCAGATAACAAAACGGGTATCCAGAAACTGGTATGTAAGTCTCTCTGTAAATTTATGAGAGCTGGTACTTTTTTTTACAGATTGTAGTTAAATAAGAACCTTGATCTTTTAAAAGCATACGTATCTTACTTTCATCAAACTGGGGATATAAATAAGTCAGTTAAACTGAGGAAAGCTCAATAATTATCAGAAACAGAAAAGGAGTGAAGCAGACAAATAAAAAAATTCTTTCTGTATGCTAAATATTTTCATTAACTGAATGCATAGAAGCCTTTCTGCAAACGTATCTGTGAACTTCAGTTAAAAGCTTGTTTAAATATCTGCATTGTTACAATTAATTAAAATAATGAATATGCATTTTAACAAAGTCAAAATATCATTTACCATTAAAAAAACATTTTTATAACAATGTGCAGCATTTAGCACTTACTTAAAGCAAATCATTTCATTTCTTAATAGTCCTTTTGCTCTTAGCAATTCTGTGGCATTAACTTCCTTATTCTCCTCAGATAACATCATCTGAGCATGCTGAGAGGTCACACTGCATGTCTATTCATGCTGTTACAGTGATATAATCAGCTTACAAACAAGCAGGAAGTGTTCTAGGCTTGAGAAAGAGTTCTTTTGAAGCTTTTTGATTTTTCGGCAGCAAAATACAGCACAGAGGTAGTTTAAACAAGTAGATTGTGCTCAAGAATGTTGTATGCCTCTCATGCATAACAAAACAAAAAGCAGGCAGAGAGAGTTAAGTAAATCATGCAGTAAAATGTTTAAACTACTTCCTTTTGAAGAGTAAATCTGTACAATATAAAGCCATCTTTCCCTTCCACTTCCCTCAGCTTTAATATACTTTTTAAATATAAAATTAGCACTATTTATATACTAAATAAAAACTTTCTACTATCTATCTCATATTAATTTATAGAGCCAAAAGTCTGTGTAGAATGATTGCATGGTCACAGCAGATGTATACTTTGTGTAAAAATCTTATTATAACTTTATATGATGGCTATAGTGTGTTAATTGTAATACGTTTAAATGGAAGTAATGTGAATCATTTGCATACTGTGTGAAGCTGTTGCTTGAAGGCTATTGTCATTTGCTGACTGTGTCTGTGAGATTAATAAAACAGTGTGAATGGAAAGGAAAGAGAAGAGAAAAAAATCGGTAAGTGCTGGGTAGCAATATTATATTACCATTGATATAATGCATAGCCTGCATAATAAATGTTTGCTGTAAGGTGTTTATATTACTGCAGCTTATTTTTAAGTAAATATTTAAAGAAGTTTGTTTATACTGAAGTACTTAGCAACTGTATATATTATTATGCAAAATAAAAGGAAAAGAATGAAAAACAAAAGAAAGTATGAAAAAAGAGAACAGTATTGAGAAATAGAAAAAGGTAATATAGAAGAAAGCAGGCTTAAGTATATATATATATATATATATATATATATATATATATATATATATATATATATATATATAGAAAGTGAGCCTCCTTAAAAAAAACTTCTCCAAAGCCAACTTCATGCTACTGAAGTCAGAAGTGACAAACTTCACGACAGCCATGCAGGTGGGATCTGAAAGTTCGACTGAAGAATCCTACACTAAGGCACTGTATGAGCACATCCACTCATGCATGAATCGTGCCATCCCAAATAGAACTAAGATGCTCTTCTCCAAAAAAAGAAAGCCAATCTGGTGGTCCTCTGCTATAAACAAACTATACAACAGAAGGAAGAAACTGTTGCAGAAAAGAGGAAAATCTCAGGATGCAAAAACTCCCTCATCAGCCAAAGTAAGAAGCTGATATCCCTCATAAAATCCTCAAAAGCTAGTTACGAAAATAAAATTGCCAAAGATTCCAAAGACAACCACAAGGCTTTCTATAGTTATGTCAAGAATCTAAATGGCAATGCTCAGAGCTGTTCTGAGCTACAACAGAATGGCATTAAATATACTGATCCCAAGGATATTGCCAATATCCAGGCAGATTGATTTAGTGCCAACTTCACCCCCCTCTCACCCCCTAAAGGGCCCATCTCAATACCAAAAGACTGCCAAATTCCGGTAATCATGGCCACACAGGTAAAATTGCACTCTCCAAAGCTATGAATACAGCATCCATGGGACCAGATGACATCTCAGGCTGTGTACTACATGAACTACAAAATGAACTAGCACCTCACCTAAGTGTCATGCTTAATCATAGCCTTGCCTCAGGCTTCATGCCCACTGAGTGGTGCACAGCTACAGTTATCCCACTCCACAAGGGGGGATTCGCCTTGGATCCCGGGAACTACCGTCTTGTCAGTCTGACAAGCCCGATCTGCAAGAGCATGGAACGCATTATCATGGAACTTATAAACAAAGACATTGGCAAACTTAAAACACTGGACCCCACCCAGTTTGGGTTTGTGAAGGGCCAATCTTGTCTCCTGAATCTGATTGACTTCTTCAAATCAGTCTCCAGAGCTGTGGGCAATGGTAAGGCAGTCCACACAGCCTATCTGGACCTTGCCAAGGGCTTCTACACCATCCCCCACTCTGGAATCATGGATAAACTTACTAAGCTGGGCATAAATCCCTATGTCACTCGATGGGTTGCCAACTGGCTTACTAACAGAGCCCAGACGGCAAAAGTAGCCGACTCCAAATCCAGCTCCAGACAAGTGACAATTGGAGTACCTCAGGATACAGTCCTGGGACCACTCTTGTTTGGCATCTACTTCTCTGAAGTACAGGCCAACACTAAGGGACTCTGGCTAACAAAGTTTGTAGATGACTGCAAACTGGGAGCCGTTATTGAATCCCCAAATGATGTGGATATTCTACAAAAGGGCCTTACAGAAACAGATGCCTGGTGCCAGAGCCATGGGCTCAAGCTTAATGCCAAGAAATGAATATTTATCCCCTTTGGAAAAAAACATGTACCCATGAATTGCCACATACGTGGCAGTACACTAAACATTGAAAGTGTGATGAGAGACTTAGGGACACAGGTGGACAGTGGTCTCACTTTCGATAACCACATCGCCACAACAGTCAGGAAATCCTTCTATGTGGCACACCTCATCACTAAGGGCTTTTCATCCAGAAAAAAGGAGGTCATTGTCCCACTGTACTCATCCCTCATTAGACCCATTATAGAGTATAATGCCCTGTTTGGTATGTACCTCTCAAGACATCTGCAACAGCTGGAAAGGCCACAGAAATACCTCACTAAAAGAATCACAGGCCTAAAGCAGATGCCATATGATGACCATCTAAAAAAACTCCAACTATACTCTGTGGCATATCGTCTACTCAGAGGCAATCTCTGCTTAACATACAAAGCCATGTCAAACCTTGAGCTGTTGGACACGCTCCACTTAAAGATATCCAAATCCCTTAGAGCCATACACTCCAGGGATCTAAACCTTGTCATCACAATGAACAAAGCATGCTGGAGGGATAGGTCCTTGACCCAGATACTCCCCATATTCTATAATAGACTACCCATACATGTCAAGCAGAGCACCTCATTGGCCCTCTTCAAAAGGAACCTTGATGATTGGATGGGAGACAGGAAATTCACTCGGGGATCATGTCAGTTGCCCTGCTAGACAGGGGTCCAGAGAAGTAAATATTATGGGAAGAAATATCCAGGCAATTGTTATTTCTAGGCTTGTATAGGACCTAGGGCCAACAGCCTAAGTAGCAACCTATGAACCTATGAACCAACCTATGACATGCAGCCATCTGAGATAGGACAGGCTGAGGGTGGCATGGTTGATCAGGGCAGTGTGGGTTACCACAGTTGCAGAGCTAGCAGAGTTTCCCCTAGTCATCATGAGAGTGAAGTATGACTCAGGTGTGCTGGTAGAGGTGTTCAGAGATGACATGCTTTCCTCTATCTCGCTGATGATGCTGTGTCAATTGGTGCCACCAACGTATGTGTAGGGCCATCGAAGAGGGATAGGCACATACCACCAGGGCCTCAAAAGAGATAGAATACTGCATGTCATGTGCTATGACATGTGACACTGCCTGAACCATGTGTGCGATTCCTTAAACCAGATGATTTATAATAATTATGGAACATCTGCTAGAGGAGGGTCAGCATCCACATAGCTGAAGAGCTGCTACATTGTCAGTGAACAGGCCAAGCATATGTGTTTGGTCAATGTGGCCATGCCAAATCCCCTCACATACTGGTACTACTTCCACTGTTCTGTCCATGATTGAGGTATCCACATCCAGAATTAGTAGAACATGTGGTCATGATCATAGGTGTAGTAATGCTGAAATCCCAAACAACAAACATCATTCAGATTCAAGTAGTACCCCAAGGTCTAGAAAGGGTCATGGAATTAACAGTGCAACTCTTGACAGAAGTAGCTCATGTGGTTGAATCCACTATCATACTTGGCTCAAACGTATCTAGGATGTCAGGGCATAGTTCTATCATAAATACCTTGGCTGCATTTTTACATACACACACATTACACCTCATTTTGCCCATGTCATGTGACATAAACACCACCCCCGACACACACACACACACACACACACACACACACACACACACACACACACACACACACACACACACACACACTTTAAGCTTGTCCTCCTGTCCCGTCCCCCTGCACACTCTCTGCAACTGATGATGATCACTGTGCCCTGCACTTTGCACATTTATTTGTAACCCTATGTCTGATGCAGAGTGGATGGCTAATGCTTACTCACATCCCTGCTTTCATCAAGATTGTACAGAATAGCATTTTTGTGTTATTCTGCTCAAGTTCAACAGTGTTAGTATGCTGTGCTCCTAAATGTTGCTGTAGTGTTATTATAGTACATTCCTGTTAATTATGATTTGTTGTTTGTTTAGCACCTTGTGTAGATGATGCTGAGATTGCCCTGGTAACTGTTGGGGTGTCTAACTTCGGTGTCTTTTATGTGTGATGCACGGTAGTGAGCAGGCAAAGCATATGTGATTGGTCAATAAATATTTGATTTACTTTGTTGGATGGCATGTTGTCATTGTGTCTTATGTAGTTATGCTGTATTTCCTATTTGTTAGGGAGGCATAAGTATGCTTGATCATTACTTCTGTGGATGAAAATGAAATTTAACTAAACATTGTGTTTTTTTATACATGAGTCTGCATTGACACACAGTTTCTATACATGTGCTGAGAAAAGCCATTATATACATTGTAATAGTTTAATTGTTTTAGATTTTATGTTACACATATCGCTCATATGTTACAAATGACATTCCTGTACAACTAACATTTTATCTTAGTGGAGTACTGTAATTGCATGTGAGGATGCTGATTTATCTTTTCATTACAGTTCATCACTTACCTTTGTTAATGCTGATGAGAAAGTTGTCTGTTCTGGGGTTAACTCTATCTGATGCTCACATAACACATGGGTAAATAAAGGCTGATAATTCTGCATGCATCACTGTTACTGCTGGTATGTGCTTTGGTTCATTTTTCTCTTTTTCCATATGTAGTGTGTCTGTATGCTATTCTTTCTCTCTCCCACAGCATATTGTGCATTCCTCTATGTGACAGGATCACCCCCAGCTGCTGGTTTTTCACCTGAGTTCTCCACTAGTAAGCTGAACCTGCTGGCCCTGCCTTTGGTGCTGGGAACTGTACTCCTTGGCCTTGTTTCCTTGCTGCAACCGTTTCTTAATAATAATAATATTTTGTAACATGCCACAGACTGTCAATAGTTTGGCACAGGTGGCTGAGTTTTACTACAGGGCACTTTGAGATGTATCTAGGTATATAACCCTTGACTTGAGCAAATCAGAAATGCTTTCTACAATATTTCTAGTTTGAGTTTGTGCCTCACTGTAATCTTGCTCAGTGTGTCGTGTGGGTTTCTCATGGGTGATATGAACCAAGGTTCCAGTGCATAACCTGCATACCCCATTAGATATTCTTTTGGTAAGTCACCCCAAGAAATCCTTATATAAATGCCACAGATGTGCCATATGTTGGAGCCATGAAAAATGTCAGTGCCACCTGCACATACATTAAAGATGATCCCTTGGACATTACAGACAATGTGGCAGTTGACAGAGTGATATCCTTTTCTGTTAAAGCACTTCCTTTGCTGTTCACCAGGTGGGGATTTTATTTCTTTGTGTGTAAAGTCTATGGACCTCTAGAACCTCAGGAAAAAGTGCTATGGCATAGAAATGTTGCATGGTGGTACATGGAAAGTAGATATGCTCCCTCACATGTTGCATTGGATTAAGAAATTGGCAGAATATTCTTCAGGCCAAGGGCTGTGACACCCTTAATTTGTCCTGTGTGGGTCTCTTAAATGTACCTGTAGCTAGTATACATAATACTACACATACCTTGGTTTATACTAGGACGGGTTCTCCTTGATTTCCATGGGGCCTCAGGTGAAGGTAGCAGATGCTGACCATATGCTGGAGAGTATCCTTGTCCACTCTGCAACACTGTATTATTTCTATCTTAATGCAGTGCATGATAGGTCAAACACAGTCTAAACACTCTACACTTTCCAGGCTGAGGTCTGGCAGCAGCAGCAGCGGATCATATTAAAGCTTGTTGCACACACAGACTAATGATAGCAGCAGCAATGCCTAACATTGTTTTGTAAGTGTCATTGCTGTATTCCAAAGATAACTGGAACTGAGGGATAATGGGAGAGCAGCATATAGGCATGGGTTTTATACATTCCTGAATCACTTCTCCATGTTGATTCACTTTATTAGGTTCATAGGTATGTACCAGGTTTTTAGACCAGCTGATAAAGGAGGGGGTGTTACAATCATGGATGCTGAGTTTTATAACAGTCTAATGAATGAGATGTTGGATGATGATGTGGCCTATTCTCGTATTCCCAAGAACGAAGTGACTTCAATTATCAGAAATGTACATGACACCTTGTATGATTTTCTAATGTCTAGATGCATTGATAAATGTTTGTATGAATATTTAGTCATTGAGGCACCTTTGATTCCTATAATTAAAGGGCTCCCCAAGGTACATAAAGGGGTTTACCCCCCGCCCCTTCGACCCATTGTATCTGGGAAACTTTGGGTTACTGAACATATTTCACAATATGTACAATTCAAACTAGGCCCATTGGTGGGGGCTATACCCACTATACTAAAGAACTCACTTATGTTATTGGAGGACCTGAAGGATCCTTCCCTGCTTGATAGCCTAAAGCCTGATACCTTGATGGTCACGATGGACATAAAGAGTCTATTTACCTGTATACCAAATGAATTTGGCATTGAGGCAATTAGGAGCTATCTATCTCAATATGCTAATCTGAATAACAATGACCAACTGACCATCTGTACCCTGCTAGACCTAGTATTAAATAATAACATCTTTATGTTTCAAGATAGAGCATATAGGCAAACATGGGGAGTAGCCATGGGCACCCCATGCGCCAATGCCTATGCTAATCTAGTGATCCATCAGTGGGAAATGATGTACATTTTTGGAGATGAGAGGTTTATAAAAAATGTTATTTTATACAGGCGATTCGTTGATGACATCCTCCTCTTTTGGAATGGTAGCTTCGAATCCCTGGATGACTTTGTTAATTATATGGGGTCAACCACGTCCTTTTTGGAATTCACATATGAGTATTCTTTCACCAATGTTAGCTATCTCGATGTTACCATTACTAAGAGTGTAACGAATGAAATTATAACCTCACTGTATAGAAAACCCTGTTGGAGGAATGGCATACTTCATTATGAAAGTATGCATCCGAGACATATCTTTCCTAATGTAATAAAAAATCAGATGGCCAGGGTTACCAGGTTATGTAACAATGCTGGAGATAGAGACTCTTTATTAGAATTTCAGGCCAAATGCTTTCTGGATAGGGGTTACCCTGCTCAATTAGCTATGAGCTATACTAACCATGCGGTTTCCACCAAGGGGTTGGAGACAGAAAGATACCCCTTTAATTGCTCAACCAGGGCAATTAAGAACAAGGTACAATATGACCTTAAATACACTAACGATGTAAAATATATTAAGGACATTCTATGTAAGAATTGGAAGTTGCTTAGTATGAACAGAGATTTATTACAATTTGTAGGGGAGAGACCTAGTTTTAGATACAGCAACTGTTTAAACTTGAAAAGGTTGTTGTGTAAAGAAAAAGTTAAGATCGTATCCACCGATATAAGAATGAACATTAAACAGGGAACCTTTCCCTGTAGAAAATGTTGTATTTGTAAGTTTATTACCAGTGACCAAAAGTATGAGAATGCAGAGCTAGGCACGCTGTTTAGATCGAATTTTTATGCCACCTGTGACACCTCCAATGTGGTGTATTTGGCAACCTGTGAAGGTTGTGAAGCCTATTATGTGGGGATGACGACGCGTAGACTCAAGGATCGAGTCTACAACCACGTATATGATATAAGGAAGGCTAACACCAACAATGTCCTAGCTAGACATTGTCTATTGTTTCCAAAGCATGTGTTTAAATTTAGAGTGTTGCAGATTTTGTATCCAAACAGGAGAGAAGGTGATGCATTAGGAACCCTTGAGCTAAACGAACTCAAATGGATTCTAACCCTTAGAGCACATGTTGAGCCTGGCCTTAATTCAGCCGTTAGCATTAGACCAGCACTCCTGTGAATAACTGTATTGTCCCTACGTTCCACCCTTTCTCAAAGGAACCCCTGGGTTATATGATCTGAAGGGGGTTTCATTGGTTATGGTGTTTATGGCTCTTGGTCTGAAAGTGATTTCTAACATTAGCTCTATACTTTTGTTATCAATTGGGTGATCTTGTTGGTGCACCCTTTTCTGTTCTTTTTCCTCTTTTTCCTTTTCCTTTTTCCCTCCCCTCCCCCTCCCCCTCCCTTCCCCCCTCCCCACCCTCCTCCCTTCCCTTTTTCCTCCATTCCCTCCGTTCCTTTGCTCTTTCTTTTTCTTTGCCCCCTTTCCCTTTTTTTTTTTTTTTTTTCCTCCCCTCCCCCTCCCTACCCCTCCCCTCGCCCTCCTCCCTTCCCTTTTTTCTCCCTTCCCTCCTTTCCTTTTCTTTTTCTTTGCCCCTTTCCCTCTTTCCCTCCCTCCCCCCTCCTCTTCTTTGTTCCTTTCCCCTTTCCTTTCCCTTCTTCACACTTTGGTTTATATTTTATTTTATTTTATCCTTGGGTTTTGACTCCAAAATATGCACCTTTGATGTGGCCTCCATGCCAGGGATATATACACCTGTTATTTCTACATCCTGGGAAATACATTACATTAACTATGTTGCTTTATGTTCTTTATGATGAGGATTAGACTTTAATATATTAAAGATAGATGGTTCTATTGCTAGGCTACGATGTGGGTCTACCTTTTGTATTTCCTTTCTCCATTTTGCTCTGAATTGGGTCTATTGATTTAGAAGTGTTAGTAAGTTTAGGTCTTATGAAATAGGCAACAGTGAATGCTTCCTTTATTTATATCTGAATTGGTTTTTAAAAAATTTTTTAAATGTTAACCATATAGTTAGTTTGTTCTGACTAATGACTTATGTAATTCTGTGACGCTATATTTGTTTTGCATGTTATGTTTATTCAAACGTGATCATTTTAAATGCACTCAGGCTTCGCTGAGTAATTACGAATTGTTTGCTCTGCAATAATTAGTCGTTGATTGGGGCGTATGCTACTATATAAGTGGTTGAATCTATTCTATACAATACAACCTGATGAAGCACACCTGTTTGAGTGCGTGAAAGCGCTTGTTCTCATTTTTAATAAATTATCGTTTTATTCATCGTGGTGGTCCCAGTGATTTGTGTTGATATCCTTGTCCACTCTGCAACACTGTATTATTTCTATCTTAATGCAGTGCATGATAGGTCAAACACAGTCTAAACACTCTACACTTTCCAGGCTGAGGTCTGGCAGCAGCAGCAGCGGATCATATTAAAGCTTGTTGCACACACAGACTAATGATAGCAGCAGCAATGCCTAACATTTTTTTGTAAGTGTCATTGCTGTATTCCAAAGATAACTGGAACTGAGGGATAATGGGAGAGCAGCATATAGGCATGGGTTTTATACATTCCTGAATCACTTCTCCATGTTGATTCACTTTATTAGGTTCATAGGTATGTACCAGGCTGCCCCTAGTCTTGTCAGGGTAAAACATTCATTGGTTCTGTTCAACAAGCTTTATTACATGCAAATGCATCAGAAATGAGGCTTTGTAACTTAAACTTAATAAAAGTTATAAACAGATTGACTACTGCACTCATACATGTTAACACTCTGGCTGTTCTGTCAAAATGACACTGCTGCCTGCACTTGCTCAGTATTTGTATGCACATGCTACATCTGGAAGTGCTTCTTAAAGGAACATACACATGCTCTGATCTACATCCTCCCTCTTTGAGAAATATTCCATATATGAAATGAAAGTATTCAATGACATGCAATTTACAGAAATGATCCTTTGACATGCAATTATTCAAAATTAGACATCTATAAAACAATTATGTCCAGTTTGCTGTGTATTTTATACTAGGTCTTGAAATACGACCTAACTATGTAACATATAACTCAGAATTGCATCTAGCAATGGGGACTGTCTTCAAGGAATGTTTAACTGTGGGGGATCTGGGACATCATCGGGGCAGAAATAAATACTGCGACATGCTTTCGGTATGAACATTGTCAAGGTTGCTATGAGATCTAGAGTCTGTATCACAGGTACGATGCTTCGATATTGTTTCTGATACAGGAATATGATGTCTGCAGTTTCTCCTGTACTCTATACCCTCAGATTCCACTAAGTAGGATCTTGGCTCAACACATATGCCTATCACTTGACCAATTCGATCAAAGCCTTTCACCGTTTTCATCCTCACTGTTTCTCCTTCTTTTAACGGATGAAGAAATCTGCTTGTTTTATCATAGCTGGACTTCTGAGAAGAATTTTTTTTTTTTTTTTAAATTGGGCTTTGATTACTCTGTTGTTTTTAGCATTAGGCAAAAACAAACTAGAAGTAATAGACAAGGTTGTTCTGGTTTATCAAGATAGAAGTCTCTGAGCAGAGGAGCCAAGTAGGGTGTCACAGGGTATATTTCTAAGATTGAGTAAATTCAAGAAGATATCAGTATTGTCACACTTTGACCTCTCCAGTAATTGCTTTACACTCTGTACTGCACGTTCAGCAAGGCTGTTTGAATGAGGATATTCAGGACTGCAAGTAACATGGCTAAAATTCCATTCTTTAGTAAATCTCTGAAGCAATTGACTGGTAAACTGAGAACTATTATCAGAAATAACTTTCTGTGGACTACCAAGAACTGAGAAATGATCTTTCATCTTAGTAATAACAGCACTAGACATTAGGTTAAGTAGCAAATCAATCTCAAAAAGGTTTGAATAAGAGTCTACCAACACTAAGTAACACTGACTGTTCCACTCAAATATGTCAGCTGCTACTGTTGACCAAGGCAGTTCAGGAATTTGGCTGTGCTGAAGTGGCTCTTTTTTCAAATGCGGCTTAGGACTGTTGCTCACTGAGAAAGAAGAAAGCACTTTATCAATGTCTTTTGCTAGAGAAGGCTAAAATACTAGTCATCTCACCCTTCTTTTGGCAAAATTGGAACCTGGGTGGCCACGATGCAAAATCTGAATTTATTTATGCTGTAAGGAAGTAGGATCAATAACTTTTTAACCTTTGCAAAAGATACCATTTTCCATCAGCATCTCATTTCTGTATGGAAAGTAAGGTTGCACTTTTGGCAGTACACAGAATTGCTTTGATGGTCAGCCTACATTGATGAAGTCGTTTAGCGTTTGAAAAAAATTGGATCAGTCTTTGTATGATCTCTCAGCTCATCATGTTTCATGGTAGAAAAATTATGCACTTCCATGACATCAAAGTCAAAATTCTCTGCATCAAGCTGTTCCATTGTATTTCTGGGTGATCTGGATAAGGTATCAGCCAGATAAAGAAGTTTGACTTTTGTATAGACTATTTTGAAATTATACTTTACAATTTGAGCATCATTCTTTGTAGTCTTGCTGGAGCTGAATTCATAGACGTCTTTAAAATAGTAACTAGAGGTTGATAGTCAGTTTCTATCTGGATTGCTTGGCCATAAATATAATCATGGACCTTCGAACATGTGAACACAATTACCAAAAGTTTCTTCTCAATTTGAGCATACTGCATTTCAGTTTGGGTAACAGTTCTAGATGCATAGGGAACAGGTCTGCCTTCATGAAGAATAAGTACACCAAGACCGAAATTTGAAGCATCACAGGAAAGAACTACTGGTTTGTGGATATCATAGTATCTTAATGCAGGCAGCTTAGCAATTTGCTGTTTGAGGTTATCAAATGCTCTCTGGTGTTGCTCTAACCTTGACCATGCAACATTTTTGCATATCAGCTCTCTTAAAGGTGCTGATGACTCACTAAGATCAGGGATAAATTTGCCCAAATAGTTAACTATACCAATAAAACGCTGTAGGGCTTGGACATTGTCTGGAGCTGGCATCTCAAGAATGGTGGCTTGTTTAGATGGATCTGGTTGTAAGCCTGTGCTGGTAAATAAATGACCAACCTAAGTAACTTCTGGTGGTCTGAATTTGTACTTCAGAGGACTGAGCTTTAAATTCACTTCACACGCTCTGATCAGAACCTTTCTGAGGTTTCTGTCATGCTCTGCTTCACTATTGCCTCCAACCAGTAAATCATCAACTATTATTACACACGAGTAGTCCAAAAACATTTTCTCCATTGCACGCAGAAAGACTTCTGGCAGAATTTATTCCAAAAAGAACCCTGAGGAATCTGTATGTACCAAATGGGGTACTGAATGTAGTCAGTAATGAAGATTTGCGATCAAGCATCACTTGCCAAAATGAATTATTCTCATCTAAGACAGAGAAAACAGTGGCATTTGGCATGAGTCTTGCAATTTCCTCAACTGTATGCATAGGATGATGAGGTCTCTTTAATGCCTTGTTAAAGTCTCCTGGGTCAATGCTAATTCTGATTTCATCTGAATTTTTCTTATGAGCAGCGGCCATGGAAGATACCCACTCAGACGGTTCTGTAACTAAACAAATCACATCTTGCTGCACCATTTTGTCTAACTGGATCTTGACTTTGTCCTGCATAGCTATTGGGACTCTTCTTGATCTGACCACTGGACTGTCCTCTGGGTCTACTGTTATTGAATACACAAATGGAAGTTTGCCTAGCTTGTACATCAAAAAAATCAGCATACTCTGAGAAAATAACATCAGTAAAGCTGGAATTGGGATATATGCTTATGTGATGTACTTCTTTGTTAAAACAAACTAGTTTCAATCTCAAACTGTCTCTGAGACCTAATAATGACTTTGCAGGCCTTCAGACAACATAAAATTGCAAGCTGTAACTGTTCCCAGCTGAATAACATGAAAGCATTACTGAGCCTTTGGTTTGGATCTTTTCACCTCCGTAAGCAATAAACTTCTCACAATTAACCATATTAAGTTGATTACCAGCCCTCACTCTAGCAAATGTTTTATCGACATTAAATTACACATTGAACCAGTGTCTACTTTGAGCTCCGTGGGCTTACCATTCATCAGGACAGTACAAAGCAAGTCATTTTTTGCCAGCAAATCTACTGCATTAACATTTTCACTGGCCACTGATACACCATCTACATATAAAGTAGGGTTGCAGCTCTCTATATGACCAACCTGCTTTTTTGAGTGACATTTCTTAATAACTGAATAAGGCTTGCTTGATTTACAAAACATTTGAAAATGGTCACATTTTTTTACACTTGTGGTATTGCTGACCAAATGCTAAGTACATCTCTCTTTTAGATGCATGATTGGCTCCACAATTATGACAGTTAGCAATAAGACTTGACTTAGGTTTTGCTGACCCAGTCTTATACTTTACAGAGCATGCCCTTTTTTACTGAGCTAGTCTTGGAACTTGCTAGAAAGCTACAGATTCTTCCTGCCAAACCTGAAAGGGTTGCTGCTGCCATGTGCTCTCTATGTTTGCTCTAGAGGCTGCTGAAACCATGCTCTTAACACTTGAAAGCAAACTTGTGTGGCTTTCTGTCAGAGCAATGATTGACAAATGTCTACGGCTTTGCACAACATTAAATCACCGTCACAAAGCAAAATTTTTCTCACTGCACCACTATTAACTCCACACACAAGCCTGTCTTTTATTAACTCATCTTTCAAGTCACCGAATCTGCATGTTTTAGACTTGTTTCTCACGTCATTGATATAAGCTGCAAAAGTTTCTCCTGGATTTTGGTCTCTTGCATAAAATAAGTGCCCCTCTAATGTAAAATTTGTCTGGTGGTTGCACAATTCTCTAAATTTACATTTAAAGCACTCAGAATCTTCCCTTGGTTTAGCTGGTACCACAATATGATGGCTTCCCCCTCTCCTGCATATACTTCTGGTGCATACACAAATGAATGCTCTCTTTCAATGGCTTCTGACCCAGCTAAGTTAAGCAAAATGAATTCCTTTATATGTGTATATTTGTCAGAAAAAGCTGCTTGTATGAAAGTATTGTATTTCTGCTCAAATACTTTCCAATTCTCTGCTATATTATGATCAAACACAAGTGGACCTTGTCTGCAAAATGCCACTGCCATATCAACACACAGTAGTGAAGGTGCTTGAAATCATGTACGAATATGTATATATATATATATATATATATATATATATATATATATATATATATATATATGCCAGAACGTTATGCCAGTACTTGTAATGATACCCAATAGCACAACAAACTCTTTAAATAACTGTGATTTGCCAAATACGTCTCTGTAGCATAAGAACACTTTGAAATCACTGTACTTCATGAAGTCACTCATTATCAGTGTAAGAAATACTTACAAATTTAATGCACTTTGCAAATAAACTGTACCCAGCACAAGAACCTTTCAAAATGGCTGTACGTTTGCAAAATAAGTCTGCACGAACACTCTGAAATGGTGGCTTTCTGTGATTAAATGCACTCAGCACAAGAAACTTTTCAAAATGGCTGTACTTTGACTGCACTTTGCAATATAACTGCACTTTGCACCCAGCAAACTCTTTGAAATAATTGCACCGTAATAAAGCACACACTCTGAAGATACTTTGCACACTCTGAGATACTTCAAACAACTCAAGTTATGATTTGACTGGCTTCGGTCAATGCAAAATAGTAGCTTGTGCCCAAACACAGTCTTTTACTAAAAAACATACAGTCACCTTTTTCTTTAAGCTTAATTTGCCCTTTTTATTATTCTCTTATCATGTTCATTATACTTTTCTTATGCCTGTTTTATTTTAAACATGCTCATTGTGCAAACCAAAGGTAATTCTGAGCCCCATATAAATAGTTTTGATAGGTTTATCAAATATCATGGTTTTGAACATTTTGTTTAATTACTAATGTGGTTTGTGCCTTTCATTTGCTTAATACATTTTTGTGCTACTCATTTGATTAATAATATGGTTTGTGCCTTATAAATGTGCCGTTTCATTTTCTTTACCAAATAAATCATTTGTGCAGTTTTCTTTACCCTTAGCTTGTTTCTTCTAGCCCTTTTTCATTTGTCTGAGCTACATCTCTCTCAACATGCTTAGTCTTCCTTCACCTTCAACTCTGCACCTCATGGCTTGGTAAAGTTGCTCTCTTAATCCTGGTTCTAACACCATGTCACTCGTCTGGTCAGGATGAAACGGACGAACATGTATGGGTTCTGGTTAAGCAGCGTTATTACAGATAAACATCAGAAATGAGGCTTTGTAACTTAAACTTAAATAAACTTATAAACAGACTCAGTACAACACTCATACATGTTAATACTCTGGCTGTTCTCACAAAATGACACTGCTGCCTGCACGTCCCCAGTATATATATGCATGTGCTACATCTGAAAATGCTTCTTAAAGGTACATACACACACTCTAATTTACACATGCTAACAACCACTAGGGCCTTTATAAACCTAGCCATGCATCCCAAATCTCTGACAAGTTTTGCTACCCTTGATAGGTATAATCAGGGGTTTGGGAAATGAAATATTTATAGGCATGGAAATGGGAGATAAACCTTCTACAGGCTGTTTTGCAGGCTACTTGTGCAGAGACATTGGTGCCAAACCAGGAATGAATTTCCTGCACCACATCTAATTGTCCAAGTTACCCTTGAATTGGGTTAGGGAGGAACTATGCTTCACATGGATAAGGAGCCTATTACAGAAAAGGGGTAGTCTCTGGGATACATGCCAGTCTCTCCAGCATGTCTTATTTATATCATAGGCAAGATTTAAAGTATTTAACATAGGTCATTCTAGTGCTGTTTGTTCTGTGGATATGCAGGAGTTCCATCAGGGTGCAGTATGACAATGCCTTGTATAGCAGCCATATATCTCCCCTCAGCAGCCTGTAGGAGTCAGAACACAAGATAGGACTTTGAGCCAGTTTGCACTGACATGTTACTTATGCCCTGTCTTTTTTTAGTGAGGAACCTCTGTGGATGTTCCAGCTGTTGTATGTGCCTGATAAGGTACATACCAAAGGGGAAATAGTACTCAATGATAGGTCTGATGAATGTTGAATATAAGTGGAACAATGATCTCCTTGGACCTAGATGCCATACCTTTGTTTATAAGTTGTACAACACAGAATGATTTCCTCACTACTGTAGACACATGATGGTCAAAGAGTAGACTACTGTCTAATTGTGTCCCCCAAGTCTCTGACTCTTGGGTCAACTCTTAGGGGTGTGTTGTCAGTATGATAGCTACCACGGGTGGATAACTTCCTGGCAGATGCTATTATGCATTTCTTGGCATTTAGTTTTAGTTTTAGTCTATGTCTGTGACAAAAGTTATTTGTCTGTGTCAGCCCTGCCTGGAGAATATTAGTGTCTGTGAAGGATTTATGGCTTAGTTTGAAATCATCTGCAAATTTGGTCAGCCATTTGGTCAGTCAGTGGCCTTTGATATTGGCCTTGACTTCAGAGAAGTAAATGTTAAAATATTTCTTCATTAGCATATTCTGCCCCTTATTCTTGTTTTGCGACATTAGCAGAAATATAGGGCTGTTTATTGAATATGAACCACTGTGCGCATCACTGCTCTTTGTGCAAACATGTAGGCATTTATGAATTCCACCTAGTGGTGGGTTGCTTAGCTAATAACTATGAAAAAGATTAAAAGCACCAAAAACCAAGAACACTAAATTCCAGGATGGTTGAGCGGAAGCAATAATTCCAATGCTGTTGTAACAGATACGAAGTTTATTCCACCAAAACACACGAACCACAACGTATAACACAAGCGCTTTCACTCGGTTCCTACCGAGCTTTGTCAAGTACAATAAAAGCAGCACAAATGGCAGTTTATATACATTCACTTGATTGCAATTTGATTCATTAAATATGTAAATGATTTCTTAAAGTTGCAATGCTTTGTATTTGATTAAAATGTTTGTTTGAAAATTTGAGGGATACTTCATGCATTGTGTAATAGTAACCCACAGTACTATGTTGCTTATAATTAACGCAGGAATTTTTGTTTTTTAAAAACATAACTTATACAATATATCTAGATCTGTGCAATATATTAAAATTGTACTTTTTGTTTGCACGCATCTTAAATGTGGGAAGGAAAGGAAGGAGGGGGGGGAGGGGAAGAGGGGAAACACAATTGATAGCTTTTCAGTCAACCAGGGTATATTAAAAAAATTTTTGTATAGCAGCAATACATATTTAAATATACAATAAATAAATTAAAAAGGAACCTTTTTCTAAAAACTGTTTTAAAATATTTTAAAATTAATTTTAGGAAATGAGCCAATGATTGTAAGGGTCTTCCTATACTACATGTTAAAGTCTAGCTCTCCTTAGTTTTAGAATTGAACTTATACTTAGAGTGTCATTTAATCCTGGAGTTTTGTTTGCATCTAATCTCAGTTGCCAAGTTAATTCTTTGGATTCCAAAACAGTTTCCCAGTCTCCACCCCTTTCATTCTGTGACACTTGTTCAAGAATTGTGAATTTGAGATTGTAATTTGGACAATTTAGTGAATGCTTGTAGAAGGCATTGTTTTCCTTCTTTTTCTATGTCATAGGAGTGTTCGTATAATCTCTTCCTGAACTCTCTCTCTGTTTTTCCAATATAAAACTGTTGCACGTGGTGCATAATCCTAAATATACCACTCCTTTTGTGTTGCAAGTATAATGTCCCTGTGGCTTAATATCAAAGTTCCTTGCCTTCAGAAACAAATGGGAGTCATGAATCACCATGTGACATTGTTTACAAGCCCCACATTTGTAAGTTCCTTTTTTGGCTCCATGTCTATTGGCCTGCGGGTGTTGTCTTCTCTCAAATATTTCTTTGAGGCTAGGACCTTTCTTTCTGATAAATTGTGGTTTGTTTTCCAGTATAGAGTTGAAGTCATCATGTATTTTGAGTACAGACCAATGTTTCAGTATAGACTGTTCTATCCCAATGTTGCCATTGGAAAACGTGTATGCAAAACCACAACCTTTTTCTATACTGTTTTTCCTCACTGCATCTTGTGTTGAGTCTGTGTGTCCAACACCTAACAGGGGCTTGTAAGAACTACTTCTTAGGTTAGTGACCTCTTGTGTAAGAGTGGATAGTAGATCCAATGGATATCCACGCTTCAAAAACATACTGTGTAGTTTAGTGATTTCATCCTAAAAATCGTCTTTTTTACTGCACATTCTACTGGCCCTAATCAATTGTCCTTTTACAATCCCTTTCTTCTGGTGGAAGGGGTGCTCACTGGTAAAATGAAGCAAAGAATTTGAAAAAGTTGGCTTCCGGAAAATTTTGGAGTGAAACTGTTTTGTATTGTGATCTTTGTAAATAGAAACATCCAGGTAATTTAGGTTTGTTTCACTTACAACATGGGTGAAACAAAGGAAACTAGTTTAGGTTTGGAAACACCACGACATATCAATACACAATTGGCAGGCAATATTAACAGGGTCAAAGAGGGTGAATGCTTAATTTGTAAAAAGGAAGATTTCACCATTTATAACTACACAGAAGTGGTGATAGAAGACACAGCATTTAACATCTTTTCTAAGGGACTCCAATTTGTTCCCAGTAAAAAAGCCAATATAGCATCCTTACTTATAGAATTCAAGCTATTCATTAGGAACATGAATATTAATCAAATTTTCAAAGGGAGGACAAATCTAAAAAATGTGTTAGTAAGAAAAAGCACATTCAACCCACCCATACATCCCACCTTAAGGGTATTTGAAGAACTAGTAGAGCAAGAACTAAGATCAATTTGTAGCAATGACTGCAAACCAAGTAAGCAGAACACAAGCAGTGATGAAATGATTTTCATAAACATGTTGAAAAATGAAAAAATCAGAATTATGAAACCTGACAAGGGGGGAGGAATGGTGTTGATGTACGACTCAAATTATGAAGCCCACATGCATGCACTTCTACAAGATATAGATCAGTATGCATTAATGTCTAGGAACGAATACAACATAGCATTAGCTAAAATAAAATACATGTTGTCGGATGACCTCTTGCAAGGAGCTATAAATGAAAATCTATACAACTACATTTTTGTCCACAAACCAAAGATTCCTATTCTATTTGGTATTCCAAAAATCCACAAAGGAATCAACCCTGTGGTGTTCAGACCAATTGTAGCAGGCGCAGGGGGGATTACTGAGCCCCTTGGCAAATTCATTGACTTCATTATGAAACAATACCATGAAAAATTAATGTATGTTTGCAAAGACTCGTGGGAATTTTTAAAAGCTTTTCCCATCAATGTTTACACCCAAGAAATTCTAATGGTCACCATAGACATAAAAGATCTTTTTCCCAGTATTCCACACCAAACTGGGCTGGAATGGTTTAATGATTTTCTTAATAATGAAACAAATCTCAGCAACACTTTCAAAAACCTACTAGTAAAATTCATGGCAACAATACTGGAAAACAATTTTATATTCTTCAATGGCGAAATTTTCAAGCAAAAAAGAGGGGTGGCTATGGGGACACCCTGTGCCACGATCTACGCCAATGCAGTGCTCCATATGTGGGAAAGCAAATACATCTTTCAGCAAGAGTGGGCAAACTACATTATGTTCTACCGCAGATTTTTAGATGACATATGTATATTATGGCAAGGAACTAGAAATGAATTGGATTTGTTTTTAGACTACATTAACTCCACAACTAGTTTCCTTTGTTTCACCCATGTTGTAAGTGAAACAAACCTAAATTACCTGGATGTTTCTATTTACTAAGATCACAATACAAAACAGTTTCACTCCAAAATTTTCCGGAAGCCAACTTTTCAAATTCTTTGCTTCATTTTACCAGTGAGCACCCCTTCCACCAGAAGAAAGGGATTGTAAAAGGACAATTGATTAGGGCCAGTAGAATGTGCAGTAAAAAAGACGATTTTGAGGATGAAATCACTAAACTACACAGTATGTTTTTGAAGCGTGGATATCCATTGGATCTACTATCCACTCTTACACAAGAGGTCACTAACCTAAGAAGTAGTTCTTACAAGCCCCTGTTAGGTGTTGGACACACAAACTCAACACAAGATGCAGTGAGGAAAAACAGTATAGAAAAAGGTCGTGGTTTTGCATACACGTTTTCCAATGACAACATTGGGATAGAACAGTCTATACTGAAACATTGGTCTGTACTCAAAATACATGATGACTTCAACTCTATACTGGAAAACAAACCACAATTTATCAGAAAGAAAGGTCCTAGCCTCAAAGAAATATTTGAGAGAAGACAACACCCGCAGGCCAATAGACATGGAGCCAAAAAAGGAACTTACAAATGTGGGGCTTGTAAACAATGTCACATGGTGATTCATGACTCCCATTTGTTTCTGAAGGCAAGGAACTTTGATATTAAGCCACAGGGACATTATACTTGCAATACAAAAGGAGTGGTATATTTAGGATTATGCACCACGTGTAACAGTTTTTATATTGGAAAAACAGAGAGAGAGTTCAGGAAGAGATTATACGAACACTCCTATGACATAGAGAAAAAGAAGGAAAACAATGCCTTCTACAAGCATTCACTAAATTGTCCAAATTACAATCTCAAATTCACAATTCTTGAACAAGTGTCACAGAATGAAAGGGGTGGAGACTGGGAAACTGTTTTGGAATCCAAAGAATTAACTTGGCAACTGAGATTAGATGCAAACAAAACTCCAGGATTAAATGACACTCTAAGTATAAGTTCAATTCTAAAACTAAGGAGAGCTAGACTTTAACATGTAGTATAGGAAGACCCTTACAATCATTGGCTCATTTCCTAAAATTAATTTTAAAATATTTTAAAACAGTTTTTAGAAAAAGGTTCCTTTTTAATGTATTTATTGTATATTTAAATATGTATTGCTGCTATACAAAAATTTTTTTAATATAACCTGGTTGACTGAAAAGCTATCAATTGTGTTTCCCCTCTTCCCCTCCTTCCCCCCCTCCTTCCTTTCCTTCCCACATTTAAGATGCGTGCAAACAAAAAGTACAATTTTAATATATTGCACAGATCTAGATATATTGTATAAGTTATGTTTTTAAAAAACAAAAATTCCTGCGTTAATTATAAGCAACATAGTACTGTGGGTTACTATTACACAATGCATGAAGTATCCCTCAAACTTTCAAACAAACATTTTAATCAAATACAAAGCATTGTAACTTTAAGAAATCATTTACATATTTAATGAATCAAATTGCAATCAAGTGAATGTATATAAACTGCCATTTGTGCTGCTTTTATTGTACTTGACAAAGCTCGGTAGGAACCGAGTGAAAGCGCTTGTGTTATACGTTGTGGTTCGTGTGTTTTGGTGGAATAAACTTCGTATCTGTTACAACAGCATTGGAATTATTGCTTCCGCTCAACCATCCTGGAATTTAGTGTTCTTGGTTTTTGGTGCTTTTAATCTTTTTCTTGGTTTTTTGTGCTTTGGTCCTGATGGCATCTGAGACGGAAGCGTTCGATGCGGCAGCCACACCAGAAATACTTAAGGATTCAGCTGGTGAAGTCCCGGTCACCAGGACGGAGTTCAATCAAGTACTGGCTATGTTAGCAGAATTAAAAGGTTTACTTAAGGTAAACAACTCACCGGAGAACTCAGAACCATGTTTACAGCAGCAGAAACTTCAGGGCATTCAAGGAAATGCTCGGAATGGTCCACAAATAAACAAGGTCGTTGACGGAACTCAGGATGTAAATGAAAACCACTCGGTGGGCACGAGGGAACAAACTGTATGCAAAAAAGTGACGAAACCTAAGGAATTTGTTTTCAGCAACTGGGCTAAACAGCCGTTTACTTTTAAAAAAGGTACTGTAACCAACAACTCTATGTCCACAGCTGAGGTGGACTTTAACGAATTTAAAAACAAACTGTATTCATTGAAAAGCAATCAACTAGAAATAGACTACCTGAAAGAATGTATTAAAGTTAAGCGCATCCCTAAGGGGTTACGCTTTTATAAATTTCCTAACCATGTAAAGAAAAATACTACGTATTATGACAAATTGTGTGATATATTTGATAAAGCAGGGCTGGAAGTTTTAAAGGTTATGATTGAAGAATATGAAATCAAAGCAAAAAAGTTAAATAATGATTTAAACATGTTAAACCAAGCTATCACGTCAGAAAACACATTTAGTATGTTCAAGCATGACTATGATAAACTGTTTCATGAAGTTGACCAATTTTGTGAAAAGGTAATGAATAGAAAAATAAAAAAACTTGAAAGAGATTTGCATGACTACAGTGAAGGTATTGCTTACCCCAACCCCACTAGATTTAGAACTAATGATAGATTAGAGGCAGTTAACAACAATGAAGGTGATGAAGTATTCTTTGAAGCCAACAATGAACAGGAACCCCCACGGCGTAGTGAAAGATTAGCAGAAAAAGGAAGAAGGTTTAACAACCAGGATTTTCACCAACACCCCGGGAGAACCGGGGGGTGGGAACAGAAACAACACAGGCAAACAAGAACCTGGAACAACAGGGATTACTAGGTTTGGAAACACCACGACATATCAATACACAATTGACAGGCAATATTAACAGGGTCAAAGAGGGTGAATGCTTAATTTGTAAAAAGGAAGATTTCACCATTTATAACTACACAGAAGTGGTGATAGAAGACACAGCATTTAACATCTTTTCTAAGGGACTCCAATTTGTTCCCAGTAAAAAAGCCAATATAGCATCCTTACTTATAGAATTCAAGCTATTCATTAGGAACATGAATATTAATCAAATTTTCAAAGGGAGGACCAATCTAAAAAATGTGTTAGTAAGAAAAAGCACATTTAACCCACCCATACATCCCACCTTAAGGGTATTTGAAGAACTAGTAGAGCAAGAACTAAGATCAATTTGTAGCAATGACTGCAAACCAAGTAAGCAGAACACAAGCAGTGATGAAATGATTTTCATAAACATGTTGAAAAATGAAAAAATCAGAATTATGAAACCTGACAAGGGGGGAGGAATGGTGTTGATGTACGACTCAAATTATGAAGCCCACATGCATGCACTTCTACAAGATATAGATCAGTATGCATTAATGTCTAGGAATGAATACAACATAGCATTAGCTAAAATAAAATACATGTTGTCGGATGACCTCTTGCAAGGAGCTATAAATGAAAATCTATACAACTACATTTTTGTCCACAAACCAAAGATTCCTATTCTATTTGGTATTCCAAAAATCCACAAAGGAATCAACCCTGTGGTGTTCAGACCAATTGTAGCAGGCGCAGGGGGGATTACTGAGCCCCTTGGCAAATTCATTGACTTCATTATGAAACAATACCATGAAAAATTAATGTATGTTTGCAAAGACTCGTGGGAATTTTTAAAAGCTTTTCCCATCAATGTTTACACCCAAGAAATTCTAATGGTCACCATAGACATAAAAGATCTTTTTCCCAGTATTCCACACCAAACTGGGCTGGAATGGTTTACTGATTTTCTTAATAATGAAACAAATCTCAGCAACACTTTCAAAAACCTACTAGTAAAATTCATGGCAACAATACTGGAAAACAATTTTATATTCTTCAATGGCGAAATTTTCAAGCAAAAAAGAGGGGTGGCTATGGGGACACCCTGTGCCACGATCTACGCCAATGCAGTGCTCCATATGTGGGAAAGCAAATACATCTTTCAGCAAGAGTGGGCAAACTACATTATGTTCTACCGCAGATTTTTAGATGACATATGTATATTATGGCAAGGAACTAGAAATGAATTGGATTTGTTTTTAGACTACATTAACTCCACAACTAGTTTCCTTTGTTTCACCCATGTTGTAAGTGAAACAAACCTAAATTACCTGGATGTTTCTATTTACAAAGATCACAATACAAAACAGTTTCACTCCAAAATTTTCCGGAAGCCAACTTTTTCAAATTCTTTGCTTCATTTTACCAGTGAGCACCCCTTCCACCAGAAGAAAGGGATTGTAAAAGGACAATTGATTAGGGCCAGTAGAATGTGCAGTAAAAAAGACGATTTTGAGGATGAAATCACTAAACTACACAGTATGTTTTTGAAGCGTGGATATCCATTGGATCTACTATCCACTCTTACACAAGAGGTCACTAACCTAAGAAGTAGTTCTTACAAGCCCCTGTTAGGTGTTGGACACACAGACTCAACACAAGATGCAGTGAGGAAAAACAGTATAGAAAAAGGTTGTGGTTTTGCATACACGTTTTCCAATGGCAACATTGGGATAGAACAGTCTATACTGAAACATTGGTCTGTACTCAAAATACATGATGACTTCAACTCTATACTGGAAAACAAACCACAATTTATCAGAAAGAAAGGTCCTAGCCTCAAAGAAATATTTGAGAGAAGACAACACCCGCAGGCCAATAGACATGGAGCCAAAAAAGGAACTTACAAATGTGGGGCTTGTAAACAATGTCACATGGTGATTCATGACTCCCATTTGTTTCTGAAGGCAAGGAACTTTGATATTAAGCCACAGGGACATTATACTTGCAACACAAAAGGAGTGGTATATTTAGGATTATGCACCACGTGCAACAGTTTTTATATTGGAAAAACAGAGAGAGAGTTCAGGAAGAGATTATACGAACACTCCTATGACATAGAGAAAAAGAAGGAAAACAATGCCTTCTACAAGCATTCACTAAATTGTCCAAATTACAATCTCAAATTCACAATTCTTGAACAAGTGTCACAGAATGAAAGGGGTGGAGACTGGGAAACTGTTTTGGAATCCAAAGAATTAACTTGGCAACTGAGATTAGATGCAAACAAAACTCCAGGATTAAATGACACTCTAAGTATAAGTTCAATTCTAAAACTAAGGAAAGCTAGACTTTAACATGTAGTATAGGAAGACCCTTACAATCATTGGCTCATTTCCTAAAATTAATTTTAAAATATTTTAAAACAGTTTTTAGAAAAAGGTTCCTTTTTAATGTATTTATTGTATATTTAAATATGTATTGCTGCTATACAAAATTTTTTTTAATATACCCTGGTTGACTGAAAAGCTATCAATTGTGTTTCCCCTCTTCCCCTCCTTCCCCCCCCTCCTTCCTTTCCTTCCCACATTTAAGATGCGTGCAAACAAAAAGTACAATTTTAATATATTGCACAGATCTAGATATATTGTATAAGTTATGTTTTTAAAAAACAAAAATTCCTGCGTTAATTATAAGCAACATAGTACTGTGGGTTACTATTACACAATGCATGAAGTATCCCTCAAACTTTCAAACAAACATTTTAATCAAATACAAAGCATTGTAACTTTAAGAAATCATTTACATATTTAATGAATCAAATTGCAATCAAGTGAATGTATATAAACTGCTATTTGTGCTGCTTTTATTGTACTTGACAAAGCTCGGTAGGAACCGAGTGAAAGCGCTTGTGTTATACGTTGTGGTTCGTGTGTTTTGGTGGAATAAACTTCGTATCTGTTACAACAGCATTGGAATTATTGTTTCCGCTCAACCATCCTGGAATTTAGTGTTCTTAGCTAATAACTATAAAAAATAAGTTTTATCAGTTGGTGCATAGATCTATAAATACACTTTCTAAAGGGTACCCTGACTTTTAGGCAGATATTTCTCAGTGTTACAGATATGAGGATCTGCATCAGTATTATCGGATAGTCAGTTTTAGACAGTCAGGCAATCTAATGTAGCCACTTACTTAGTAAAACATAGAACCATGTTGGTAGATGTTACTTGATTTAGGAAGACTTAATATTCAACAACAACCATCCTCACTACACAGAAACTCAAGAGATTCTCATCTTCCTGCTGGAATTCAATGATCTGCCTAGTTATCACTTACATTCCCCCAGCCAATAATAAGTAAACTGTAGGAGCCTTACATATAAATTAGTTGTCCATCTCAGCAACTCACTCTACTTCTGCCATAAAGCTATTTAACTTCACCCAAAGTATCACCTCACCTACCATAGGTTCATAGGTTCATACTAGGCTATCTGCCCTAGGGCATTTATAAGCCTAGCCAGAGTGTGTTTGGCTTTCGCCACCCATTTTAAATTAATTTTGCTATGCCTTTTTTCGAGGTTAGTATACTGGGCATCTGTCTAACAGTGACACAGAAGTGATACCTGGGGTAAACCTGCGATCTCCCATCCACTCATAAAGATTCCTCTTGAAGAGAGTCAGTGAGGGACTCTGCCTAACCTGTACTGGGATTTTATTCCAGAGTGAAGGGAGCCTCTGGGTTATGAATCTGTCCCTCCAGCATGTCCTATTTATTTCAGTGCTGAGGTTCAAGTCTCTCGAGCGCATACCTCGATGGGATTTGGATTTTCTGAGGTGCAGCATGTCCATTAATTACGGGTTGGACATGGCTTTATACGTCAGGCACAGATCGCCTCTGAGCAGGCGGTATGCCACTGAGTAGAGCTGGAGTTTCTTTAACCGGGCAGCATATGGCATCTGTTTGAGCCCTTTGATCCTCTTGGTGAGGTACTTTTGGGGTCTTTCCAGTTGCTGCAGGTGTCTGGTAAGGTACATCCCAAAAGGGGCATTGTACTCAATTATGGGCCTGATGAGGGATGAGTAAAGAGGCACGATGACCTCCCCTGATCTAGATGTGAATCCCTTCATGATTAGGTGGGCTATATAAAATGTTTTTCTAACCACTTTGGCCACGTGGTTAGCAAATGAGAGATTGCTATCAACTTGGGTCCCCAGGTCCCTAATTACTTTTTCTGTACTTAATGGATTACCACCTATGTGGTAATTTGTGGGCACTTTGTTTTTGCCAAAGGGGATGACTATACACTTTTTGGCATTTAGCTTGAGGCCATGGCTCTGGCACCAGTTGTCTGTTTCTATGAGGCCCTTTTGTAGGATGCTTGTGTCGGCTGGAGAGTCGATTATGGCACCCAGTCATCTGCAAACTTGGTCAGCCACAGTCCTTCATATGTTTACCTGTACCTCCAAGAAATATATACCGAACAAGAGAGGTCCCAGGACTGAGCCTTGTGGGATGCCACTTGTAACTGGTTTGGAGTCTGACATGGCTCCAGCAATTCTAACCATGTGGGTTCTGTCCTTGAGCCAGTTTGCAACCCATCTAGTGACATAGGGGTTTATATTTAAGCTGGTGAGCTTATCTATAATGCCCGAGTGGGGTATTGTATCGAAGGCTTTTGCAAGGTCCAGGTAGGCTGTGTGGACCACCTTCCCCTCGTCAATGGCCTTGGTGACTGTTTAAAAGAAATTGACCAGGTTTAAGAGGCAGGATCTGCCCTTAACAAAGCTGAACTGGGTAGGATCCAGTGTCTGTAGGTCCCCAATATCTTTATTTATGAGGTACATGATGATCCTTTCCATAGCTTTGCAGACCAAGCTAGTCAGGCTTATGGGGTGATAGTTTCCAGGATCCATTGAGGCACCACCTTTGTGGAGAGGGACCACTGTTGCTGTACGCCACTCTTTGGGTACATATCCTGTAGTAAGGCTGAGATTGAACAGTTGTTTTATGTTTGGGTTTAGCTCTTCTTGGAGTTCATGTAGGATGCAGCCCAGGACACTGTCTGGTCCCATTGATGCTATGTTTTTTGCTTTGGAGAGAGCGGCTCTTACCTGAGCATCTGAGATGTCAGGGGGGCAACACTCTGCTGGGATAGATATTCGCCCTTTTGGTGGGGGGGGGGGAGTTTGCGGTGAACCTGTCAGTTAGGATGTTGGCAATGTCTGTGGGTTTGGTGTATTTTTTGTCATTTTGGACTAATTCTGAGCATATCTGGGAATTCCCACCCAGGTTCCTAACATAACTAAAGAAAGCCTTGTGATTATCCTTAGTGTCCTGTGCAATTTTTCTCTCGAAGCTGGCCTTAGACAATTTTATGAGTGCCCATAGTTTTTTGCTAATACTGATCAGAGATGCCTTCCCTTTTTGATGTTTTGCTCTATCATGTAGTAGCTTCCTCCTTCTATTGTATAGTTTGTTTATGGCTGGGGTCCACCAGACAGGACGTCTGCCTTTGGAGGATTGGGTCTTGGCTTTATTTGGGATTGCATGATCCATGCATTCCTGAAGGTGTTTATAGAATGCGTTTATAAAGGATTCTGCAGTCTGGGCCGTATTTTCCGCAGGCCCGGGGGCTTTGAAGAATTCCACCTCGGTTTTGAGGAGTGTGAAATTTGCTTTAGAGAAGTTTTTCACTGTGGTTTTCTGGGCAGGGGGTGGGGTCGGGATGTGAATATCCAGTGAGATTAGTTTATGGTCTGATCTTACCAGTGAGGGATATACTTCTGGTCTGGAGCATGGAGTCCCCATGTTGGTGATGATCAGGTCCAGTATGTTTTCCTCTCTTGTGGAAGTGGTAACAAGTTGTTCCAAAGCATTTGAGTTTATAAATTCTAGGAACCTTTGGGCTAAGGTGTTGGAGCTAGAGTAATGTTCCCAGTCTATGTTTGGGTAGTTGAAGTCGCCCAATATAATGGTGTTTGGAGAGACCTTCATATTTTCCAGTGTTCTCAGGAAGGCCGAGTGGGGTTCCTGGGTTTGGGAGGGTGGTCTGTAGCAGGCTATAAACTGGAAGGCAGTTTTACTCACTGTTAGTTGCACATGGATAGTCTCTAATGCTTCGTGCTGTGCCACCAACCTAGAGGTGTGGGTATCTTTGACGAATATTGATACTCCCCATCCTTTTGTGGTTCGGTCCAAGTTTTGGGGCCGAAAAGCATGGTATGAGGTATAACCTGGTAGTGCTGGGGTGACTCGGGAGCCTTGAACCAGGTTTCTGTTACTGCACAGATATCAATGTTCTCCATGCTAAGGAGAGTTTCCAGTGCGTGCATCTTGAGGTTTGGACTTCTGGCATTGTGTAGCATTACTCTTAGTTTCTTATCCCTTGTGATACCTATGGAGGTGGGTTTGTCTTTTGAGCCTTGCCTAAAAAAGGCACTATGGGGATAGCAAGAGCCTTTGCCAATATCCGAAAGCCCAGGGGTGACAGGTGCAAGCTGTCCCTAGCAAAGCATCATGGCTTGTTGAGCATGTCATCCCAGGCTGACAGGCATTGGATCCCCTTTGAATGACACCAATACGTAAGCCAGTTGTTGAAATTGATCATCTTGTCTTCATATTGTGGCATCATTCTTGGTGAGGGTAAGATGCTACTCGAGGTCAGGGTCATACCGGCCTGGGCTACATGCTCAGAGAGCTCCTCTATGTCCTATATGGAGTGACCTGAGTGCGTGTGTTATGTGGCAGATCCTAGCGCCCAACAGGCAGCTCACCGTGACCTTCTCCTTGTTCAGCCTGGTGAGCGGGACGTCAGTGTGCCAGATACAATAAATTCTCACACCAGTCCTCTACACATGAATGGGCTCTCACATCTGAGCCTACCAAGATTATCTCCTCTGGCACCATGTCCATAGGCTCATAGGTTCATAGCTTCATAGATGTTTACTACACTAATGACCACAAGTCCCTTTTTAAGTCTAGCCATGCATTCCAAATCTCTGACAATTTCTTGTACCCTTGATAAGTGTAAACAGAGGCTTGGGAGATGAAACATTTACAAGGAGGAGCCTGGGAGATGAGCCATTTACAGGTTGCCTGTGTCCATTAGAGACATAGGAGCCAAGCCAGGGATGAATTTCCTGTTCCCCATCCAATTGTCAAAGTTACACTTTATTTTATTTTTTATTTTATTTTATTTATTATTTTACATTTGTTAACCTGGAGAGTCTGACTGGGATTTTGGTCCATTTTCAGCGGAGGCCCAGGGAGAAACGCTCTACAGATACTTACATACAGAGTAACTTTGACAGTTGTATACTTTTGTACAAGAACAGTTATATACTTTGACAATTACATACTTAATGCAAGAACACTTAAAAAATATTCCAGGTATGCCAGAATATATAACAGATATAAGAACTATTGACTTTTATGCACGAACACAGTAATTTTAGTAGCACATAGCTGCATAAATTCTCCTATAGTTCAGTAGTACAATCACTAATCTATGATAGTTTTCACATGAAGCCAAGTTTTTGGAAATATATAGTAAATAGAGAAGTGGTTAGTTGGGGTTTTTACAGGGGCATAGCCAGTGTATTTTTAAGTGTTTTTAAGAAATGTTTTAAATTGAGTTAAAGAGGGGACTGCAGTGAGTTCAGCAGGAAGTAAGTTCCAGATTTTGCCAACAGTGTTGGTAAATAGTCACCAGCTAAATTGTTGGATTTAACAGTTTGGGCTAGCCTTCTATTGGAGGAGTGGAGGGTTTTTAGGTTACTGTATGGGATGATGATATTTTTAAGTATGGGTGTGATTTCTGGTTGATAGAGAACTTTGTGTGCTACAATAATTTGACAGGGTAGTTCTACCCAGCCTAGAGCTTGAAGGTTAGGACAGTAGTTTTGTCTATATGGTGAGCATGTGGCAAATCTAGCAATATTATTATAGCAGCTAGTGAGTTTATTTAGGTTAGATTTACTTAGATTTGTAAAAATGGGAGAGGCATATAGCAGAGTAGAAAGTAAATGTGTTCGGGCAATTACAGTCTTAGCAGATGGGGTAAGGAATGGCTTAATCTAATATAAAGAGCCAAGTTTCTTATATACTGTCTTAATAGCTAGGTCAATGTGAGCATCGAACTTGAGATTGTTGTTGATTAATTCACCTAGTAGCTTGGTAGTAGATTCTGAGGAAATTATGGTTCCATTGCTGGATTTTATGATAAGTAATGGCAAAGGAACCTTACGCGTGGGGGTGAAGAGTAGCAGTTTTATTTTATTTGGATTTAATAGGAGATGCCGGTGAGTGAGCCAGTTTTCTACCTTATTAAAGGTGCTTTGGGATAAATTCTGTAGGTCTGTCGGAGAGGTAGCAGAGCATATTAGGGTGGAGTCATCCGCATACTGAATACAAGTTACTTTTGGGATGACCGTATTCAAATCATTAATGAAGATGGAGAATAGGAGCAGATCTAATATAGAGCCCTGAGGGACTCCAAGGGTGATTGGTAATAGAGTGGATAGTTTTCCCTTCCATAATACAGCTTGTTGTTGGCCACTTAGCTAAGACTAAAACCATAGAATTGCTTGGTTATCTGGTGAGAGTGTTTTTAGTGTACTTATTAGTAGCTGGTGGTTTACCATGTCAAACGTCTTTGATAGGTCTAAGAAAAGGGCAGAGGAGAGCTTGTTGTTATTACAGATTTGATTTATTGTATGAGAGAATGATAGGAGGGCAGAGGTTGTACTATGGGTTTTAGTTTCTTGATCATTCTATGGTATGGTCTAAAACCATGCTGGGAGGAGGCTAGAAGATTGTTCAGATTGAGATAGGGTAGGAGTTGTTTGTGAATACATTTTTCCAGGATTTCTGCCAAGGGTGACAGGATGGCTATAGGTCTATAGTTTGATAATTCAGTGGAACTACCCCCTTTGTGAAGAGGAATAATATAGGAGATCTTCCATATGGAGGGGATATAGGTTTCGAGAATATCTCTTTTGATTATTATTGAAATGGGGTATGCTAATTCATCTGGTGCTTTTTGAAGATACTCTGCTCTGAGAGGGTCTGCCGATAGGATGGTGGGTTTTAGTTTCTTGATCAGTGTCCTGATAAGTGATGTTGGGACTGGTTGAAAGCTGAAGGATTGATGTGTTTTGGGTGTGGGGTTGATAGTACTTGGACTACTGGTGGTTAGATTGTTGGCAAGGGATTGAATGGTTTCTGTAAAAAAGGCGTTAAAGGTGTTAGCCACATTTTTTGAAGGTTTTTGGAGGGTAGTCAAGGGGGTAGGGGTAGTGGAATGCCCTGGGTGGAGGAGGTTATTTACAGTAGCCCAAAATTTCTGCGGGCGATTTAGATGTTTCTGTTGCAGGTGACAGTAATAGTTTTTTTTTTGTCTCGCATAATGGACTTTTTTGTATCATTCCTTAGCTGTTTGTATAACAGTTGGTCCTCCATGAGACCCAGGCTTTATTACTTTGAATAATTTTCTGTCTGGTATCTTTTGACAGCCATGGTGCTACTTTTTTATTGGTTCTGATTGTTCGAGCAGGAGTGTGGTTATCAAGGATAGCCAGAAACTTAAAGTTAAAGTAAGCAACTCCTTCATCTAGTGGGAGCTATTTTAGGTGAGACCAGTCACATGACTTGAGCTCATTTTGAAATTTAGTTTTATTAAAATTCTTATTGCTCCTTATAGTTTTGAAGGTTGCTGAGGGATATCATTTTTGTGCCTGATTATGCAGGTGAGGTAGTGATCACTTATATCCTCGGGTTGGGTGCCTGTTTTATACATGTAGGGTTGGTTGTTTATGAGAATCCAGTCTAGAATACTTTCTTTGCTTTGGGGCTTACTGATTCTAGTGGGGGAAGATATAACCTGAATAAAGTTGTACAAATTTAGGTGGGGTAGGGGAGTCTGAGGAACATGTGTTCCAGTCAATATTGAAGTCCCCTAGAAAATGGTTTCTTGTGGGCAGTTTATGGATAGCCACTGGAGGATGTCCTCTAGGGTATTTGCATTGTTAACTGGAGGAATATAAATGCAAATGATATTTATTGATTTATGTTTGTTAATTTGCAGTTTAGTAATAAGTATTTCTGCATTATTAGTTTGGGGAGCATGTGGAGGATTAGATATGGTTACATCTAGTGTGAATTTATACAATACTGTTACTCCTCTTCCCTTTCTGAAGGTGCGTTCTAGTCTTAATATGTTATAATCTGGAGGTATAACCTCATTGTCAGTAGTAGTAGGTTTGAGCCAGGTTTCAGTAAGGCAAAGTATATCAGGGAAGTGCATGGCCAAGAGGGCGTGCATGTAATGGATTTTATTATTTAAGCTTTGTATATTTAGGTGGCAGACCAGGAGTGAGTTGGAAGGTTTGTTTAAGTTTTTCAGGCTAGCGGGGGTATTATTTATGGGGTTGACTGCATCTGGGGGGCCTGGGCCAGGGTTAGGGTATATGTCCCCATCAAGTATAAGGTTCAATTGTAGTCTGATTATGAGTTTTTGGAGTTTAAGTATTGGTTTTGATTGAGTTAGGGAGGAACTCTGTTTCATGTGGATGGGAAGCCTGTTTCAGAGATGGAGTAGTCTCTAAGATACATATCTGTCTCTCCAGAAGGACCTATGTATATCTCAGGCAAGATTTAAGTCTTTAGAATGAGTAATTCTGGTGCTGTTTGTTTTGCTGATATGCAGGAGTTCCATCAGAGTGGGGTGTGACAATGTCCTGTATGCCAGGCATATCTCTCCCCTCAAGAGCATGTAGGAGACAGAATACAGGGATAGGGTCATGAGGCAGTCTGCATAGGACATTTTATTTATGCCCTGTATTCTTTTAGTGAAGAACTTCTGTGGACGTTCCATCTGTTGGATATGCCTGATTAGGTACATACCAACTCAATTAGTGACCACTTTTCTATCCTTAGAAGAGTACTCCATCCTCATCCCTTAAAATTTACACAGTCTGCAACTTAACCATGTCTAACAAACATATAGTCATAAATAAACTGAAACTTTGTAACTGATATCCACTAAAAACCATCCCCCTAGATAAAGTAGTCACATATTCCAATGACACCTTTCTCGGCATACTAAATCAATCAACCTTAACTAGACAAAAAAGACTCAAATGCAATCCTACACCATATCTATAGAAAAGCTCTAACAAAACTCATTCTAACCTCCAAGCTTTTAGGAAACTCCATAACCACACCAAAACACTAATGAGAACTGGTAAAAAATAATGCACTTCACTCCATACCATTCATTATCACAACACCAAAAGGTTTTGGTCCTTCATTCATGATCTATTTTATCCAGATCTTCCTAATTAATTCAACATACACTTCATACAGTCTCTTCACTCATTAACAATCATCCATCTGTCCCTCCTCATCCCTTCAAAACCACAAACACAACCTTCTCCTGTATTCCACCTCAACCCAGTCCTACCTTTCCACCAAAAAGCTTCTCCAGAAACTTAATTCCACAACGCCCACTGGAGATAATCTCCCAGCTGAATGTATTAGCATGGCTGCAGACTCTTTTGCCTATCCTGTCTCCATCTTAATTAAAAAGTCTGTTCAAGAAGTCTATGTATCAAATATTGGAAGAAATCTTTAATTGTTCTCCTACACAAGGGAGGAACTCCAGTGAATTCTGCAACTATTGATCCATAGCCATTCTCTAAACAGTACTCAGAAATGTATCCAGTCCTAAATCCTTAATTATTAAACAGACAATCTCCTCACTTCAGCTCAGCATGGCTTCCAGCCGCACCACAGTACCACTACAACTCACCTTCACTTCAACAGTCTAATCAGTTCTAATAAGGACCTTGGTAAACTTGCCTCTTCACTGCTCATAGAACCAATCAAAGTATTCAACACCATGACAAATCCTATTCTTCTTTAAAGACTATCCTTAGTATGTCTGGACATCCCTACCCTCTCCTGATTTTAAAGCTATCAGTCTAATAGACTTCAGGCAGTAAAGTTGCAAAGAGAACAATTAGCCTTCTTGCCCATAACTGGCAAAAGGAACAATCAGCTTTCTCACCCATCTTACCTGGAGTCTACAAGGCTCAATACTAGGACCAATAGTATTTAATATCTTTGTTAATGACTTCCACACAGTCCTAAATGATGCCTCTGTCATATAGTACACAGATGATGCCACACACATGTCTACTGCAAACAATTCTTCCTGAACATCAAGCTAAAACACTAAGAGTTTTTCCACAAATGAACCTCCTGTTAAACTAAAATAAATACATACATAAATAAATAAATAAATAAATAAACAAATAAAGAAATAAATAAAATAAAAAATGTAACTCCTACTCTTCACCCCAAAATCCCTCTCTCACTCTAAAAACACTTTTTCCTTCTTTTCATATGACAGTTCTCATATTGAAATTGTCCCTCACACATTGCTAGGTGCCATAGTAGATGACCAGCTAAAGTTTTACATCAAAATGCAACAGACGATAAAGAAAACCCACCAAAAACTTGCTCTTCTATATCCTAGATATCACTTCCTAACCAATAACATTAGGAAAACAATCACCACTACCTTTCTTTTACCCTCACTACTATATGCCTGTTCCATTCATACCGATATTTAACAAATCCTCCTATCCAAATTTGAAGAATACACCAATATTTAGCAAGATTTGAAGGAAACCTCACTGCTAAATCTCACTACTGTCCTGCCCTGCAGCACCTGCAAGCATTTCAACATCGCCTTCTCTAATCCAGTTGACCTGCAATTCTTAATTTAGCAGAATCCCACTTCCCTAACAGGCCACTACTCCCAGTGGAAAAAACACTGCTGACCATTACCAAATCCACAACTGAGCTGGCCTGTCACTATACTCCTGCCATGTTTCTAAAATCTGGATTTCTGTATCAACAACAATTAGGCAAGAAACATACAAGTCAATATTTAAAACCCTACTAAAACATCACTTAACTAACTCATGGTCTTGTTCCTACATTACTAACCACAAGTTAGTAATGCACAACCATCCCTAATCTACTCTTCTCTTTCCACCTTCAGACAATACAGCCCATAGCTGTAAGCACACCCATTTCAGAATTTCTCATCTTCCATTGCCATTTATTTGCTTTCATGAAAAGTACCTCTTAAAATCCTTATTCTTTCCTCTATTTCTCTGTTCCATTTCCTTTCCCCCACTGTACTAATGTAATTCGACTTAACAAAAAAAAAAAAAAAACACTGTGTAAGTTTATAATAAAACGTTACAATTTGTACAAGTATTTTAGTGTTAATTTCTCGATGCTAGCATCTTCTATTGTAGAAATGTACAGTAAATTGGATTTTTTAGACTTCTGTTGGATTTTTCCCTGGTCAATAAATGTAATAAATAAATAAACATAGTATAGTATAGTATATTATAGTATAGTATAGTATAGTATAGTATAGTATAGTATAGTATAATATAATACAATACAATACAATATACTTTTTCTGCATAGCCCATAGATACCAAATCTTTAAAATAATTCATTTATTGCTGGTGACTCCAGAAGATTTCTAGTCACCTCCTCTAGCAAATAATTTGCACTTGACATGCTCTGATCATTTATTGATGTTTCCTTTTTGAATCAAGCAACTTCATCTACCTTTTCAAGAATATTTCTGGGTCGTTTGTGAAATGATTCTCATTTTACAAAATTGTATAGCTTTTATAAAATAAAAGATTTGGCAATGGAGGTGATATTATGGCCTCTAACTGGAAAACTGGAAATGTATATTTTTATCATTGGCAATTTTGCTGAATTTCATTTTAGAGAAAAATTTTCATCAAAAACCCTTTTGGCAATTGTGGAGAATCCCATATTCTCTAATGTGTGAAGTCAGAAGAGGTATATTTAATTTAAGGGATGTGGGGGTATCCTCCATCTTGAGGTATTCAGGGAGGCTTGCCCTCTTTAAGAAAAATGCTCCAAGGTTTTCTCATAGTGACTTTGGAAAAATATCTTTGCTGAAATGACATTCAGAGAAAGGATTGTTGATCTCTTGACATGAATCCATTTAACTGCATTACTAAATATACTATTTATAATTCACTTTCTTTAGCTGAAGAATTTTGGATGCTTGACCCAAAACTAATACTTCTCTAATTTCCAATATCAGGATAAGACAAGCAAACTATTACTTGCAGAGTATCATCAGTACAAGTCAGCAATAACATTACACAGATTCCAGAGGATATAGCATTCAATATATGAAAGTACATTGTTAGCCTTTTTGAAATTTCTTTCAGCATTTATGGAATACTTGTGTTTCCAAATCTCCACTGTTCTCCAAGAATGGCTGAAGAAGACACCTCAGAAGTTTTTTTTGCCTCATTCTTACTCAGTTTACTTTATAAGAACTTAAGTTATTTCCTCATTGAAAAAAGAATAACCCTCTTTGTCTGGATGGACTTATTGCTGACTTTCAACAAATAAATGTAAATGATAGTACACGATTCAAAAGTAAAAGTTATCAAAATCAGTGGGCAATGCACATATTGAACTTGTACAAAAAGAGATAAATCAGGAATAGAACGGCCTCACTGCAGTCCATTATCAACTCTAATACTGACTACCATATTTTAGTAAGGGTAACAAATAAAATAATTCAGAAAGCCATGCTTTACCTTCTTTTTCTAGTCAATATGATTTGTTTTTTGTAGGAAGATGATTGGAGGATAGGAAAAATATCTTCAAGCAATCATATTGTACTAGTAAAAAGGAGTCTAGTCACCATCTCCCTGTATTTAAAATTTGCTGAACTGATATATATGTTAGAGTAACTGTCATATCATTTGCAGTCTATTTAATTATGCACAGATCCTCTTCTAAATCATGAGTCCCACAAAACTGGACTTCAGGATGCCAAGACAAAAATAATGAAGACTTACAGTCTTGAATGGTTGATTTTTCTAAGGGCAAATAAACACTTGCCTAGCATGAAAAAAATATGCCCTTTTCCCCACTGTAGTGTGATCCTGGATTTGGTATATATGGTTAGAAGGGGGTTTGGAGGCGCATCCCCCTTTAGGGTGTTTGGGGGGCATAGCCCCCCACCTAGGTCAGTTTTACAGAGTCAGGTGTGTTTAAATTATGTGTTGGGAAAGTGTTTACTTACCCTGAGAAAAATCAGCCATTCGGGATTTTAAGTCTTTGCTATTTTCATTTTGGTATTCCGTGGTTCGGTGTTGTGAGCTTTGTGATTTGAAAGAAGATCCGTATCCCTATGTATTATGTAAATATTGGAGCATTTCTCCCAGAGCCTCCTATGAAAATGGGACTTGTGCCCAGTCGGACTTTCCCAGTAAAAAAGTAATAAATGTGTATTATATCTATGGGGGGGGGGGGTCTGTGTAGCTAGGTATTTTGGTGCCATGTGCAGTGGTTCTCCTGAGGGGGAAAAAAAAGTTCATGACGACTTCAAGACCAAAAAAAAGTAACAAGTGCTGGGTTACAGTTAACTACCATTCATGAAGTGTTGAAGTGATTCAACCCTAACTACAAATTCAGTATTGGCATTCATTTCTGAATGTACTGTACTACCACTGGATCATCGTGAGTTGACTGTATCCCCTAATACCTTGCTTTTGCAGTGGCTGCCCCCTTCGCCTCATCCTAGCTATGCCTATATATATATATATATATATATATATATATATATAGATATATATATATATATATATATATATATATATAGATATATATTTTTTTGTAATGAAACTTTTAGTACGAGGGTTTTATGTGTGTGTGTGTGTGTGTGTGTGTGTGTGTGTGTGTGTGTGGGGGGGGGTTATGGGTTATTTATTTATTTTATTTTATTTACTTTATATTGGTTGACTGGGATAGTCTGACTAGATACATGTCCATTTTCAGCCAAGGCCCGGGGAGAAAAGCTCCAAACTTACAAACAGATAAAGACAAGCAAGTTACAGTATATGCACAAACATATTGTATTAACATACAAGTTGCAGTCTCACATTTCAAGCTTTTGAAGAATACGGTTTATATACAGAAATATATACAACTATGTTACAGTTTCTCTTATCAAACCTATAGGCACAGCTTATATACAGACTATTTGCAAAGATATTACAGTTTCTCTTTTCAAACCTTTTAATGTAAGAGTTTAGTTGCTATGAATAAGAAATTGCAGGGATATGGAAGTAGACGAGGCTTTAGTTAGGGTTAGAGCAAGGACATAACCAGTGAGTTTTAAAATACTGGGTTAAATTTTTTTTTGAACTGATTAAAGAAGGGGTTCAGAGTAAGGTCAGATGGGAGCGATTTCCAGGTTTTTCCTACCGAATGTTCAAACAAACATTCTCCAGATAGGTTGTTAGCTTTAACAAATTGAACCAAAAGTTTTGTAGTGGAATGAAGAGGCCTAGCGTTTTTGTAGGGATGGATAATGTTTTTAAGGGAGGGTGTTTTTTCTGGATGGTTAATAACCTTGAATGCTACAGTAAGTTGATTAAATTGAATTAGCCTGGAGAGTTCTAGCCAACCTAACAGGTGTAGGTTTTGACAATGGTGTGTCCTGTAGGGAGTTCCTGTGGCAAACCTGGCAATTTGATTCTGGCAGCTAGAGAGTTTGCTGAGATCAGTTTTGTTCAAGTTAGTGAGTATTGGTGATTCATAGAGTAGAGTTGAAAGCAGATGGGTACAGGCAATGGCAGTCCTAGCTAGAGGGGTGAGAAAAGATTTGTTTTTGTATAGGGAGCCAAGTTTTTTATTAACAGTTTTAATAGTTTAGTTTACGTGCATATCATATTTGAGGTTGTTGTCTATTATAACACCCAGGAGTTTGGTATACATATCTGGTGAGATTATGGTCCCATTGTCAGATGTTATAGTAAATGAAGTTTGAGAGGATTTGCGAGTAGGGGAGAAGAGCAATAGCTTTGTTTTATTAGGGTTTAATATCAACTGTTGATTAGAGATCCAGTTTTCCACTGCATTAAAGGTTTTCTGGGTTAAAATAAGGAGATCTGTAGGAGTAAAGGCAGAGCAGATTAGGGTGAGTCATCGGTATATTGTATACAGATTGCATCTGGGATTACAGTGGGGAGGTTACTGATAAAGAGGGAGAAAAGAAGGGGATCTAATATGGAGCCTTGAGAGACACCAAGGGTAATGGAGAAAAGAGTGGAGAGTTTGTCCTGCCAAAGGACAGCCTGCTGTCTTCCACTAAGATAAGATTGAAACCATTGTATACCATGGTTGTTTAGGGATATTTTATTTAGGGTAAGTAAGAGTAGCTGGTGGTTAACCATGTCAAAGGCCTTAGAAAAATTGAGAAACAGGGCAGAATATAGTTTGTTGTTACGGTTAGAATTTATGACATTAGAAAAGGAGAGGAGGGCTGAGGTGGTACTGTGCTGTGGTCTAAATCCATGCTGGAAGTTGGCCAGAAGATTATTTTTAATAAGGTAGTGTTAGAGTTGTTTATGGATACACTTTTCCATAATTTTTGCCAGAGGGGAAAGGATAGCTATTGGTCTATAGTTTGACAGTTCAATGGTGCTGCCACCTTTATGGAGTGGTATGACATGGGATATTTTCCAGATGGAGGGGATAGAGGCTTCAGTTATGGTTCTGTTTATCAAAATAGTGACATGGTATGCAATGATTACAGTAAGGGCTATGAAAGGGGATATATGTATTGTTATGCTTGGGTACTGGTGTATGTGTATGTGAGTTTGTGTGCATATGTGTGACTGTAAGTGTGAGTGTGTGTGTGTGTGTGTGTGTGTGTGTGTGTGTGTGTGTGTGTGCGTGCGTGCGTGCGTGCGTGCGTGTGTGTGTGTGTGTGTGTGTGTGTGTGTGTGTGTGTGTGCATAGCTCTCAACCTTCCATCCACAAAATGAGGAACACTACCTCTCATAATGTGTAACAAATGGATAAAATGTGGAATACTTACTAGCAACATATTAACAACTTCAGCAAGGAAGTTCATAGGATGGCTAAAATGTGATATTATAATTCTTTTAGTGAATTAATACAATTCATTTCTATTTAACATAGATATCCATTAAAGAATTGCTAACACTGAATGTGTCACAGACCCATTCAATGTGTTACTTTGAGGAACATAAACTTATTAAGACCCCAAATGAAGAACGTTCCTCGTAATGAGGTACACTTGAGAGATATGTGTGTATGTGTGTCTCTGAGTCTGTGTGTGTGTGTGTGTGTGTGTGTGTGTGTGTGTGTGTGTGTGTGTGTGTGTGTGTGTGTGTGTGTGTGTGTGTTTGTGTATGTGTGCATGTGTACCTTATATACAGGTAATGTTAGGAAATGGTTGTAAAATTCCCTGTAGTTTAAGGTTGGGGTTAGAGGCTGGGATAGAGGTATGTTTAGCACAACTGACTAAGGTTGTGCCAGGTCATTCTAAACAGTGATTCATAACATTTTAAATTTGTTCTGCTATGAGAACAACAGAAGGAAACATTTGGATGTTATTATAATGAAGTGATCTAGTAGTGAACAAACTTTTATTGTCAGAAGCTTGTTTGGATCGGTTGGATTGGAGGGAGGTGGACACATAGGGTTAGGGTGTATTACAATTTTGCTGGAATCAATACCTCATAAACTGGAAGCACTGATATTGCAGTATTTCTTTTATTTAATTATGTTTTGATTACTAGACTGTCCCGTTGGTTTTCAGCCCACTTCCACTAGAAGTCCTGTGAGAAAAGCTTTAGGAAACTTAAACAGTTTGATTAAAACAGTACCCAAGTTCCAGATTCAAAGATGGCTGCCATTCTGTGAACACTGCTGAACTGCAGCTCTTCGTATAACCTGAGAAAATCTAAACCCTGAAGTGATACCAAGAACTTTTTAACAACAAATCTTCGAAAAAATAATTATAACTTCACTCAACTATCCTGCAGGAAGAGAAAAAACTGAAGAATAAGACAATATTTAACAGGATTATAGTAGATTAGCTGGCTCTGAAGAGAGAATCAAACAAAGAAACCGTTTGCTCTTTACACTTTAAGTTTCTGTACTGAGATAAAATGTCGAAAGAGGAAAAAAATATGGACACGACTACTACTAAAACAAAACTTTCAGAACTACAGTCACCGGAGAAAGATATAATTTCCAAAAGACAAAAAGTTATAAAGCAACAGGAACAACAAAAGCCAGGGATTAGAACTAAGCTGATCCAGTGTTAAACATGGAAGACATCAAGACTGCTCTGTTACCCATTCAAGAAGCTCTGAAAGAACTTACTACCCAAATACAAACGTTTGAAATTTCCTGCACCCAAATTCTTGAAAGAATGGACAAGACTGAAGCTCGGATATCAAAAAATGAAGATAAACTAACTTTACTTGCAAAAAAATCAGATACACATGATCTGGACATTCTGTCTATTCAAACAAAGATGACTGATTTAGAAGCAAGATCCAGGAGAAACAATATAATTATTAGAGGAATTCCAGAATCCATACAGTATAATGAGTTAATCCCATCTATAACACAAATACTTACAGTGCTTCTTAATGACTCTGACATGATAAAACAAATAATCATAGAAAGGGCACGTAGAGTGTTGAGAGAATCACAAGCATCGAATAGCCCAAGACCTGTGTATGTTAAAATACTTAATTACCAAGATGTCAGCAAAATCCTTATAACAGCAAAAAAAAAAGTGGTGGACATATTATGTGGAATAATAATAGAATTTCTCTGGCACAGGATTTGCCCTTACAAGTCAGACAAGCTAGACAGTCTTTATCTCCATACTGTAAGTTTCTTATTGATAAACATACTAAATTTCAAATTAAATATCCTAATATGTTAATATTTACAATAGATGGGTCTAAATACTCTGTTTCAACGAAAAATGAGGCAAAAATCATCTTTTTGAAAGGTTTTAAGTGTCTACCTGCTTCTGAGACTTGATCTGGCTTTCTGTTGAAACTAACATGCTGTCCGAGGTCAGATTCATCTGTTGCTGTGGCTTGAGGTCTTGGTAATCCTTTGTTTTCATTTTAAATGCTTTAGGCCCCTTTTGGAATAGATAAGGGCTTTGTTTTGCTGATCCTGGTTATCTGCGTCTGTTTTCCGAAGTTTTATGACTTTCACGAAGTGTTTACATCGACAAGGAGACAGGAAATGCCTTGGATGCTGCTGAGGGGAAGGATTTTACTGTGGCGCTTCTGGAAGTCCGTCTGCATTAACTGTCCCCCATCACGAGCGTTCTGTAAGGTTTCCAGGCTTGGAAATCCAAAGTGAACTGTTTTAAGCATTGGAAAGTATGATTAACATTAAACGATGATGTTTTACAGCAATTTAAGCACATAGGAACATTTGATTATATTTATTTTTCATATAACAAAAAAAGTCTTGTAGTATATAATAAATAATTGGGGTACAGGGAATATTTGTTTCTTTATTTTTCTTTTCCTTTTTCTGTTTTTTTTTTAAATAAGTAGGTATTGGTTTACTATTTCAGAACTAATCTGAAAGGACATGTTGAGTTTTTTTAATGTTAGTGAGGGATACATATATAGAAATTACAATTAACATTCTATATAAATAGAACATATAATTAAACTCATATATTATTAATTAGATGTGACATAGCTATATACTACACTAGTTAGACATCATTTTATAATATTAGGAGATAGAGCTGACCTGAAGTATATAAATAATGAAGGACCTAACATATTCATTAGGAAAGTTAATTAATTTTCTGTTTTTATGTTTGTACTTCTTTTTATACAGGGTTACGATACAGTATGAATAAGATGTGTTTTTTTTTTCTTTTTCTCTCTCTCTTCATTTGATACATATATGATAGAGAACAATGTTGTCCCTATGTTGGACTCTTATTTTTCAGAATGACAATTGTCGATTATCTTATTTGATTCATGTTGTTTATGTACAGCTAGTTAATCAAAATGACTGAAAGTTTATGTTGATGTTATATCTTCAGTATGGTTTACTTAAATAACAGTTAACAAAAGAGATGTAGATGCACAGTAGTGTTTGGTAGGGAATGTTTAGATTAGACTTTGTAGAAGTAAAATTAGTTTATATAGGTCCTATCTATGGGAAGTTTTTGAGTTGTTGTAACCTGATGACATTACACATGTTTACTTTTTTGACCCTTTCAGTTTTTTACATTATACAAGACCTATATATGTCCTGGTCTGGGGATAAAGTGGGTAGGCACTGGTATAGGATGGGATGTCAAGAATGCTTCCAAATTACATATGTCTTTAAACTCACTTTGACTTTATATTATGTTTTTCCCTTTAAACCTCTATTATACAAAAAAGCTCATTAAATGTGTGAAATAGACTCATGGAACATAAAAGGGCTCCAGAACTTAAAGAAAAGAAAGTTATTTTTACATTTATTATTGCAGGCTAGGGCGTTGTTTATACTTCTTCAAGAAACGCATTTAACTAATGATCAATGGGCTGACAAAGGAAATGGATTAGAGAAATTTTAGCCTCAGAAGGTAAAACTAATAGTGCTGGGGTAGCTATACTTATTAAAAATCAATATCAAGAGAAGATTTTAGACTCTTAAATTAAATCAGATAATGAAGAAAGATGGTGTTATGTTATTCTTTCTTCTACTCGACTTGATAAACCTATTTTACTTTTAAATGTTTATGCACCTTGCAATAATCAACAACTTTTCATAGCATCACTTTATCCGATTTTGTCACAATATGATAAATATTATATAATTATTGGAGGGGACTGGAACTCTTATCAAAATCCGAAGTTGGATAGATCTTGTCCACAAAGAGCATTTAATAAACAAGCAGTAATAGCAATAAGTGATATAAAGGAAGATTTCCAATTATATGACCCCTTTAAGTATTTAAATAACCCTGGTAATACAAATAATTATACTTTTTCTTCAACATGTCATAAAATGTGGTCCAGATTGGATTTTTTTTTTATTTCAGCAACAATGATTAATTTTGAACCTTTAGTCTCTATACATGCACGTTATTTATCAGACCACTCAAAAATCTCATTAAGTTTTGCTAAAGAACCTAGAGATACCATGCGGCAAAGAGGTTATAATTGGTCTCTTAACCCATATCTGTTAAATAAAGAGGAAATAATACATGAAATTACAGATTACCTCAAAGACTTATTGGCTAGATTAGAGAAACAACAACATACACCTGATATCGAATGGGCGACAGTTAAAGCACAAGTAAGAGGGATCTTTTTGCAAAAAGCTTCATATTATAAAAAAATACAGATTAGAGATATTCAGGAATTGGAAGCTAAAATTAAGACACTTGACCAAGAATTGATTAAAAATTATAATACTAAAACAGAAATGGAATTACTTAAATGCCAAAAAGACCTCTTCTTAATTCAAAATAGTAGATTGACATTTCAGGAACATAGAATGTTAGCGAAGTATGCCAACCATGTTCAAACACCATCAAGGGCAGTAGCTAGAATTATTAATCAATCGAGAACAGCGGTACAAATTTTAGAAATACAATTTAAGAATACAATTTACTCTAAAACGGAAGATATTATTAATATTTTCGAACAGATATATATGAATATGTATGGTGACCAAAAAGATCTACCCTCACATAGGACCAATGAAGATTTCTTACAAACAATTAATTTTCCGAAAATAGATGACAATATGCAGAAGGATTTGGTTAAACCGATATCTGATGAAGAAGTAATATATATAATTAAACATATGAAATCACATAAAGCACCGGGACCTGATGGTTTGACGGTGGAATTTTATAAAGTTTTTGATGATAGTTTTGGTAAAATACTCTCGCGTGTATTTAATTATATAATTAAGAATAAAATAAATGATCCTCATTTTAATGCCTCAAAAGCTATTCTTATACCTAAAGTTAATTCTGACCCCCAAAACCCTGACAATTATAGACCAATATCATTAATAAATGTAGATATGAAAATTTTGACCTCTATTCTAGCCAGTAGATTAAAAAAAAATAATGAATAAAATAATATCTAAGGAACAAGCCGGTTTTATGGCAACTAGACAAAATAGCTTATGCTAAACAGAAAAATCTTAATATTTATGCGCTTATTATTGATGCACAGAAGGCTTTTGACAGGGTTGACATAAGTTTTTTGTTTGATACTCTACCATATTTTAATATATCCCAAGAATTTGTTCGAGTGTTAAAAATCTTATATAGCAATCCTTATACAACTTTATACATTAATAAAATGTTCTCTAAAAGAATACAGATTAAAAGTGGAACATGTCAGGGTTGTCCGTTGTCCCCGCTATTATTTAATATATATCTGGAACCCTTATTCTTATATATTAAACAGAAGGCATACCTTAATGCCCCAATAATTTATGGAACAAAAATATCAATGGCAGCGTTTGCGGATGATCTCAATATATATTGTACAACTCCAATTTCAGACACTAAAAAATTATTAAAAGCAGTGAATGACTTTGCAGAAATATCTAATTATAAAATTAATCTTAAAAAAACAAATATTTTCCCCTTAAGAACTCCCAAACCTTTCTCGCTTTTGCCACTGGTGGGACAGGTAATGTTCAAAGATAATATTAAATACTTGGGTATTGTTTTCTCTACAGATGATAACGATTTTTATACTATTAACATTAAAACAGTTTGGGATTAAGTAATATCTGACTTTGGGAGATGGAATAATTTAAGATTACCAGTATTGGCGAAGATCTCAATTATTAAAATGAATATATTACCAAGATTATTATATATTTTTAGATCTGCTCAAGTAGTAATTTCAAAGAAATTTTTTAAACAAATTCATAAAGAATCGGCTAAATTTATTTGGGAGCCAAGGAAAACAAGGATATCGTATGATAAATTAATGACACCAAAAAATAGAGGGGGATTGGATTTACCAAAGTCTGAAATTTACTATTTAATAATAAACTCTAATAGACTCCTAAGAATTGCTAATTATGATGTATGTAGTACTAAGTGGGCACCAACATGGGTAATCTTGAATTATATACATATATTAAATTTGAGTATTAATCCTAAAGCATTACCCTTTCTAAGAAAAGATAAGCTGAAATTATATGGGATAATGGACCACATTAAAGTATATATAACATCTATAAAAAATTTATTTCAATCATTAGATCTTGCTCAACATATGATGGTTTTTCAACCCTTTCATAGGAAATCTAATTTGAGATTAAATAATCAATTAATAGATCTTAAAAATTTCCCATTAATAGTTAATTTAACTTTAACTGACATTTACATATATCTCAAATTTTCAGCTAATCAAATAAGACAAAAATTAAACTTACCTAAAAATGATCTAGTTATATTGAGACAAATTAGGGAACTCTCTATAAGCTACTTTAAGAATTTTAAACCCAGGGATGAGGATTTAACCAAATGCTCAAATTTGTGGCAAGCTCTTCAACAAGATGTTAAATTTATAACCGTATCAAATAAATTAATAAAAGAGTTTACATTTCAGGATAAGGTTCTTTTATCGAAATATTGGAAAGAGAAAATCCCACTGATAGAAGAAAATCAAATAATAAAAGCAATAGATTTGACTACAAAATCTATCTCTCTTCAAAAGTTGATGTATACTCAACTTATGATATGGAATAATGTGTATTATACACGTCTTAGCCTGCATAAATTCAATTCTAAAAACTCCCCAAATTGTCCATTCTGTAAAGACCAACCTGCTGATCTTCTTCATATGTTCTGGAGCTGCAAATGTATTTATAAACTTTGGAACTCTTTAAAAATACAACTTCAAAAGATGGGTTATCAAAGTACAACACTTTCATGGAAATTTATGATTTTGCATATCCCTCCAAAAGAACTTTCTAGATCACAAAGTATCATAATTATTAATATCTTCTTATTAATGAAACTATATACAGCTACTAATTGGTTAAACCCATCCCAAACTTCATGGGATAACTTTAAAATTCTAGCTATGAGACATATATTAGCCCACAAATTACTTCTACATCAACACAATAAAAATATAAATAACCTGAGAATATGGGAAGAAGTGTTTAATATCATATTAGCATAATATTTTAAACCTAAATCTATGATGAGTTATTTATACTCTGTAAGAGAACTTTGTAACAACAAATTGTGTAATACTTGAACTAATCTCAATTATTTGTATATATTTTTGTATAAACTTGTGTTGCAGGTGGAAGCATTCATGTAAATATTGTATATATGTTATGGTGTTATTGTTAGATACATTAGTTGGTTTTTATTTTCAATCTTGTATTTGTTTGGAATTTCTATTGAAAATGATAAAACAATAAAGATTTATTATTGAAAAAAAAAAACAGTACCCAAGTTCCAGAAAAAAATATGTAGTAGTTTGAAGGAGTATAAAATGTAAAAAGAATCTCATGCAATTAGCATTATAAAGAAACATCATGAAGATAATCAGTAGAGTAACATCACATCAACAGTGACCATCATCTAGAGTAAATGTTCACAGATGATTGCATGCATATTCATAGAGAATAATAAAAACAGAGTAGGATTTCAAACGGAGTAATTATAGAAGCAAATACTGAGCAGATGCAACAGCATAAATGGAACAATTAGTAACACACTATGGAAGCAATGGATTTGTTCAAGATACATCGACAAAGTGATACAGCAACTTTACTGATAACAAACCACATCACTTAGGAAGTATACGCATGAATCTAAGAGAAATAGAAGACTAGACAAGACGTACACATATCAAAACAGATGGAATTTCCTCAACACCATGGAGTGTTAAGATAGTGCCCCAACACTACAAAGGGAGCAACTGGAATAATGCAAAGTAGTACTAGCTAGCCGTGTGTGAAAGGGGTGAAGAACATTTATTTTAATCTATTTATCATTGGTTGACTGGATTAGTCTGCTATGCTACTGAACTCTTTTCAAGGGAGACGTACGATGATTTATACTGCTAGGGGAAATTTGGCCAGGACATTGGGGAGATCTCCAGACTATTTATGATGGGGATCATGGGATCTTGAGACCTACCAGTGCTACCACCCACTCAATATGATTCACAAAAAAAAGTAATAACAGAAGATTCATAGTCCACCAGATAAGTGCAACAATCAACAGATCGTATTAATAAAGGAGAAAAACAAATGTGGATTAATTTTGGTAGTAGATATGTGAGCTAGAAGTAAAAGTGATGCAGGTAAGGGAGGAGTTAGGTGATGTGTCAAATAGAAAAGCACTTACAGTTGGATTTTTCATGGAGGTGTCTTTGGAGTTGTGCTGTGAAAGTGGAGAAACAGGATAGTTCTTTTGAGTGTGGGATTGGGTGATTGCCAGAGACTGGGAACAAGAATGAAGAAATGGTAGGACAGTGCAATTTAATTTAAGGGTTCTGGAGTGAGGTAAAGGTTGTAGAGATTATAGGAGATAGTTTTATTATGGAGTTTCACAGCAAGAGGGAGGAAGGCACCTTACTGAAATCATTTGAAAAGAAGACACCCAAGGAGTAATCCAACTCTGTAGGTGAGACATCAGGCTTTGGAGAGAGTGGTGCAGTGGTGTTTCTGAGGGGGGTGTTGAAAATGAATCCACAGATTTTGTTAACAGTGGGATTTCAAGTGAATTGGCTTTTTTATAGGCTGTGACTATGATGGGAAACTCATATTCCTCTTGAACTAAGAGGACTCCCATGCTTACTGCAGCTCTAGCTATTGTAGATATTTTCCAAGACAGAAGAAAAGAGATTTGATTTTCCCTGATGTTTTTAATGAAGTTATGGTAGATAAGTGACTGGTCCAGCAATAAACCTTGGTATTTAAAGGACATGTTTGTTTCTATTGGGATACCATTGAGATCTGTGATGGAGAGATTTTTAGGGCATTTCTTTCAGCTTTTGTGGGGTTTTGTATGTCATACATATTGTTTTGAAGGGATGTAGGAGTAACGTATGGCTGTGTAGCCAATAATTAAGGCAGTAGAGGCCAGGCTGAATTTGGGTTTGAAAATTTGCATGTGAGGGACTGAACTGAATAATAACCATGTCATCAGAGGAAAGAGTGCTAGGAAAGTTAGGAAGGTCAGAGGGTAGTTTGATATTAAAATGAAAATAACAGCAATGTGAGTATGGAGCCCTGTGGCACTCCTGGGAATAATTGTGCACTTATTTGCAGTAGTGTAAGATTCTCATTTTATAGATCAATAGTAGATGCCCCAAAAAACGATAGTGTTAGGTGTGGTGGAATGGACTGTAGTATATATAAGCATTCATCACTGGCTGTGGGTGTCATAGCATGGACTCTGCCATTGGCTAAAATAAAAAAATGTTCTTGATTAGGACGTGGAAGAGCTCAAGGTCAGTGTCTTGCCATACAAGTCTTGGTGTGATGGGATTTCATAAGATAATGGACACAGCATCACTTCTTCCACAGTTATTACCAGAGTCTGGTCTGAACAATTGTTAGACATTGAATGCTTGTAGGAAGGGTTTGTTATTACTGCATGGGGACAATGTTTCAGTAATGAAGCAGATAGCAATGTTTTCTAAGGTCAGGAAGTCTTGTAAAGAGTGACATTTCTTATTTAGGCTTCTAGAATTGAGTGGTACTACATTTATGCAGTCAAAATTTTGTCTAATTAAATAGTAGATGGAGGAGACTGACCTCGCCTAAGAAAGGAGCTATGGGAGTAGAGACTGTATGAACTATATATAAAAGCCATAAAGGGAGAGATGCAGGCCAAACATGGCAAAACAGGTTGGTCTGTCAGTCATCTCTTCTCATTCCAAAAACCACTTGACCCCCACCCAGAATGACACCAGTAACACCAATAACTAAGCCAGTTATTGTAGTCAATGCCCTCTTGTTTATATTGTGGTATCATCTTTGGAGATGGTAGGATGCTGCACAAGACTAGTTTCATAACAACCTCAGACACATATTCAGAGAGATTCATCATGTCTGTCTTTGTATAATCCAAAAGAAGGTTTACCTCAAATCATGTACTGTCACATGCACAGTTATGTTATGTATGTACCTTGGGTGAAGCAAGCTGAGTCCTGTTGTGATCAGTCAAATATGAAACCTAGCAGCTGACAGTCTGTGAGTGTTCCACTGTTAAATTACCTATGGGTAAAAAGTGTCTAAGAAATTACCATGTACTATGTCATGCCCAGGTAACATTAAGGGATTTGGCCTGCAAGCTAGTGACCATTTATTTCAGTCTGTACTGTTGAATTTGGTTGTGTACAGCAGAGCACTTCCCTATTATGATGAGTTCTGACTACAGAAACACATCTGAACTGAAATGTTGCATTTGAAACCATTGTGGGAGTTTATATTCTCACATTAGCATGCAAGACAACTTGTTTCTGTAACAAAAACAAAAAAAACAAAAAAAAAAAACTTAAGATCTGATGTTGTCCTTTTCATTTATTCCTCAACTGATGTGTCTCAAATCCAACCTCGGATCTGGCTTGGCCACTTTGTTCAGATTCATGGATGCAACTCTCGAGCTCCTGCCTTTACCCATAATGCCCCACTAATCTAGTGTATCTCAGATCTTGTTTACTGCTATAGCTCTCAGATGTGGATCACCTATACTTGAGCAATTTGGCATTGTGTTTCTTAAGGGTAGCAAGTTTAGCCAGCGTTTTGGACTATTATTCTCTTTCCACCCTTCCTTTCTTGCCATCTTTCTATTTTCTCAGTTTATGTTTGTCAGGCTCTGATTTTCCTACCCATTTGTTTTAAGGGTAATCCTTGGCATACCACTGTTGGTACTTCTTTTTTCTCCTTCTTTTTTGATTCCATCTTTCCTACCCTCTAGAGACTATTAGTGAAACCATGTCAGATGGTTTCAAGAAATGTGCTTCCTGAGGGCATAAGATTACCAAATCTGATACCCACAAGGATTGTGTTTACTGCTTGGGCACTGCCCACTTAGGTATTGATTACACTATCTATGCAGGCTTCAACTTGCTAGCACTTAGTGATCACAGGAACAAATTGTTTTTTAAGGGCCTCCTTCCTTCATCTTCCTCTTCTCTATCTGCTGGGGCTCAACCCCTCACCAAGTAGTCCAAAAAAGGAAAGCCTGAATTGACTCCAAAAGACAATGACTCTAGAAAACAGTACTCTGATCATTCAGCAAGATTGACTCTGACAACTGAGCCTAATTCAAAGATTTCTAAAAAGCTGGATCCAAGCCCCTTGGATCCTACCACTTAAAAGTCTAAGTGTCCTCAGAGCTAGTCCCCCTGGTTCTCACAGGGGCTGATTTCTCCTCATCTGCATTCACCGTTCCTGCAGAAGATGCCAAGGAAACACTCCAGGCTCCAGGCCACCATCAACCAGCTCATCCCTTAGGTCCTCCAGGAGCTTATCTGAAGTAGAGGTGGATAGGATGATGAAGAAGATCTGGATAGGGGCAATTCTGTTTCCATCTCTCATTATAGTTTCATAGTTTCATAGTTTAGTACTAGGCTGTCTGCCCTGGGGCATTTGTAAGCCTAGCCATAGTGATGTGGCTTTCGCCACCCCATGAAATGGTACAAAAATGCACAGAATAGATTTAGAATACTGTGCCTCTGTCTAGTAGTGACATAGTGAAGGTCCCCTTATATAATATAATTAGTTTACTGTGCCCCTGTCTAGTAGTGACACAGATGTGATCCCTGGGGTAAACTTATGATCTCCCATCCACTCATCAAGATTTCTCTTGAAGAGAGTTAGTGAGGGGCTCTGGCTAACATGAACTGGGATTTTGTTCCAGAGCATGAGAAGCCTCTGGGTTATGAATCTATCCCTCCAGCATGTCCTATTCATACTTGTGCCGAGGTTTAAGTCTTTAGCTCTCGTGGTTCTGATGGATTTGGATTTTTTGAGGTGGAGCATGTCCATCAGTTCCTGATTGGACATGGCCTTGTACGTCAGGCACACATCATCTCTGAGCAGGCGGTATGCTACTGAATAGAGCTGGAGTTTCTTTAGTCTGGCAGAATAAGACATATGTTGGAGACCCTTGATCCTCTTAGTGAGGTACTTTTGTGGTCTCTCCAGCTGTTGCAAATGCCGGGTGAGGTACATACCAAATGGGGCATTGTACTCAATCATGGGTCTGATGAGGGAGGAGTATAGGGGTACAATGACATCCTTGGATCTGGATGTGAATCCCTTCATGATAAGGTGTGCAAGGTAGAATGTCTTTCTAACCACTTTGGCAATGTGGGTGTCAAATGAGAGGTCGCTGTCAACTTGGGTCTCTAGGTCCCTGATTACTTTTTCCGTACTCAGTGGGTTGCTGTCTGTGATAATTTGTGGGTACTTTGTTTTTCCCAAAGGGGATGACTATACATTTTTTGGCATTTAGTTTAAGGCCATGACTCCGGCACCAGTTGTCCATTTCTGTGAGGCCTTTTTGTAGGATGTATGTGTCCGCTGGTGTATCGACTATGGCGCCTAGTTTGCAGTCATCTGCGAACTTTGTCAGCCACAATCCTCCCATGTTTGCTTTAACATCTGAGAAATAAATGCCGAACAAGAGGGGTCCCAGGACAGATCCCTGTGGGACACCACTTGCGACTGGCTTTGAGACTGACATTTCTCCAGCGATTTTAACTTTATGGGTACTGTCCTTTAGCCAGTTTGCAACCCATCTAGTGACATAAGGGTTTACATTTAAGCTGTTGAGCTTATCTATGATGCCTGAGTGGGGTATTGTGTCGAAGGCCTTAGCCAAGTCCAGGTAGGCTGTATGGACTGCTTTGCCCTCATCAGTGGCTCTAGTGACTGTTTTGAAAAAATCAATCAGGTTCAAAAGGCAGGATCTGCCCTTTACAAAGCCGAACTGGGTGGGATCAAGTGTCTGTAGGTCCCCAATGTCTCTGTTTATGAGTTCCATAATGATTCTTTCCATAGCTTTGCAGACCAGGCTGGTTAAGCTTATGGGGCGGTAATTCCCAGGGTCTGTAGAGGTACCCCCTTTGTGGAGTGGGACCACTGTTGCTGTACGCCAGTGTTCAGGTACATATCCTGTAGTAAGGCTAAGGTTAAATAGCATTTTTATGTGCGGGTTTAGCTCCTCTTGGAGTTCACGTAGCACGCAACCCAGGATACCGTCAGGTCCCATTGATGCTGTGTTTTTAGCTTTGCTGAGGGTGGCTCTCACCTGGACATCTGAGATGACAGGGAGATTACATTCAGCTGGGATAAGTATTTCTTCTTTTGGGGGTGAGGGAGGGGAGAAATTTGCACTGAGCCTGTCAGCCAGAATGTTGGCAATATCTGTGGGTTCAGTGTATTTTTTTTTGTTGTGAACTAACTCTGAGCATATCTGAGGGTTTCCGCCCAGGTTTCTAACATAGCTGAAGAAGGCTTTGTGGTTATCTTTAGTGTCCTTAGCGATTTGTCTCACAAAGTTGGCCTTGGATGTTTTTATGAGAGAACGTAGTTTTCTGCTAGTGTTGATCAGAGATGTCTTCTCTTTATGGGATTTTGCTCTGTCGTGCAGTAGCTTCCTTCTTTTGTTATACAATTTGTTAATGGCTGAGGTCCACCAGACAGGACGCTTGCCTTTGGTGGAGAGGGACTTGGATTTATTTGGGATTGCATGATCCATGCATTCTTGGAGATGTCCATAGAAAGCATTTGTGAAGGATTCAGCATTGTGGGATGTGGTATCCACTGGCCCAGTGGGCTTAAAGGATACCATCTCAGTCTTAAGAAGTGTGAAGTCTGCTTTTGAGAAGTTTTTCACTGTGGTCTTTTGTGCTGGGGGTGGAGGTGGGATATGTATATCCAGGGTGATTAGTTTGTGGTCAGATCTCACTAGTGAGGGGTATACCTCCGGTGTGGAGCATTTTGTCCCCATGTTTGTGATGATCAGGTCTAGTATATTATCTCCCCTAGTGGAAGAGGTGACTAGTTGTTCCAGTGCATTTGAATTTATGAATTCCAGGAACCTTTGGGCTAGGGTGTTAGGGCTAGAATAATGTACCCAATCTATGTTAGGGTAGTTGAAGTCTCCCAGTATGATGGTATTTTGTGATACATTCATATCCTCCAATGTCTTCAGGAAGGCTGAGTGGGGTTCCTGAGATTGGGAGGGTGGTCTGTAACATGCTACCAGTTGTATAGCAGTTTTGCCTATGGTTAGTTGCACCTGTATGGTCTCTGATGCTTCATGTGTTGCTACTAACCTGGAGGTGTGGGTGTCCTTGATGAATATGGACAATCCCCCTCCCTTTGTGATTCAGCCCGGGTTTTTGGGGCCGAAAAGCATGATACGAGGTATAGCCTGGTAGCGCTGGGGTGCTCTCAGGAGCCTAGAACCAGGTTTCAGTTACTGCACAGACATCGATGTTCTCCATACTGAGGAGTGCATCGAGTGCCTGCATTTTGAGATTTAGACTTCTGGCATTGAGCAGCATTACCCTTAGTTTTTTTCCATTTTTGTTTTCTAAGGAGGTGGGTTTGTCTTTTGAGCCTTGCCTAAAAAAGGCACTATGGGGGCGGCAAGAGCCTTAGCCAATATCCGGAAGCCCACTGGTGACAGGTGCAAGCCGTCCCTTGCGAAGCAGTGTGGCTTGTCCAACATGTCAACCCAAGCATACAGACATTGGATCCCCTTAGAATGACACCAGTACTTGAGCTGATTATTAAAGCTGATCATCTTGTCTTTGTATTGTGGCATCATTCTTGGTGAGTGCAAGATGCTGCTCAGGGTCAGGGTCATACCAGCCTGGACTACATAATCAGAGAGCTCCTCTATGTCTCTTTTCATGTAGTCCAGGGAGGTACGTCTCAGGTAATTCACGCCAGCATGGACAATGACAGAGTCATATTTGTTCTTGCTTTGGAGTGACCTGAGTGCGTGTGTTATGTGGCGGATCCTAGCTCCTGATAGGCAGCTCACAGTCACCCTCTCCTTGTTCAGCCTGGTAAGCGGGACATCAGTGTGTCTGACTATAGAGTCACCTATTACTAGTGTATCAGGCATGGTGTTTGGCCTTAAGGGATGTGATTGATTGACACATTGATTTATTTAAGTATGTGTTGCATGTGTTTTGTTTTGAGGTGGTGAATTTTTGGATGTCTGTTTTGGGAGCCTCTGTTGTTTTGGTAAGTTTTTTATTAGAGCCTCCGAGTATGTCTTTGTGTTTTTATGTGTTTGGTTTGCAGTTGTGGTAGGTCTATGTGGGACTGGGTTTGTTGTGTGTGTGGTTACCATCTCCTCCTGTCTGGTCATGCCAGCCCTGAGTTGAGCGAGTTCAACCTCCAGTTTGGCTATAACGTTGCATCTCTCACATGTATTTGTGTTTGTTAGGAGGAGGAGAGGGTTGTCTGTGTACATGAGACAATTGTAGCATTGTCTCGAGATACCCAGATTAACCAGCTGAACTGGAGAGGACGCCAGTAATCTACCAGTTGACATGCTAGAACAGAATAAGGGAGTGTTGTGCCTTTAAGGGAAGTGGATATTCACAGGGGTGGTAGGTGGATGTAGTGCTTACTTAGTATGAGAGTGCTTACTTAGTAGAGAAGTTTTGAGAACAAATGCTAGGCTTATAATATAGTGAGTAGTCTGATTATACTAAGAGTAGAGCTTCCTTAAGGGAAAATTTGAAGAGCAGACTTGGCGGAGCCAGAAGAAGTTTAACCTTGTTTAACCAGCGCTGCGCTATGCGCACAATCCCGCAAAGCCGCGCACATGCGGATTTTAAACAGGAAACTTAAAAGAGCTAGAAATGGTCCAAAACAACCAAATTACTACAGCTCCTGTGCTGAGGTCACTTCCTACAGGGACAGGTAGGCTGCTCAAGGCTCCCCACTCCCACTGGTGAGCAAAGAAACGTCCTTCTATCCAAGTAAAGTAATGGACAACACAGGCACTACACCACAGCCCAGAATAGAGCAAAGCCTGTAAACTGGTCTAAACTAGTCGAGGAGAGGCGGGAAAACAAGGATTATTTTTTTGTTTTTTTTTTTGTTTTTAGATAGAAAACACACAGAAAATGCAGAAACAGTAATAAATCAGTTACACAGGCTAGCACACTTTAGTGGGCAGCCTCAACAGTTAAATTAAACAAACAAACTTTCGATCAATTTCAACTAAAATGTAACTTTAAGTGCAGATATTAAATAATGCAGCAAACAGCTAAAAAAACAGTTTAAGCTTGTTTAGGGTAAGACCTGTGAACCTGCCCTTCACTGAACTGTAGTTGATGTCTTCTGCTCTGATTCAGCCTGTGGTTTCAGAGCCTTCATATCTGAGATCTTTGAGAGTCACCTTGTCGGATCTGAAGACAGGTCACTCTTCTACTCTGACCATGTTCCTGAGTCACTTGGTTCCGACCTTCTCAGATCCAAAGTGTTGACACCTGCTCCAGGAGGTTAAAGTCAACTACAATGTTGTCAGATCTGTCCTTGTCTCTAGAAGCCTTGGCACTGGACAGCTCGGGTCTGACTCCCTCCTTGGGACAGTGGTCTGGCAGGATTCAGGGGATGCCAGTGCAGGAGACTTTGGATCCAGTGAATCCAGCTGTATTTTTTCCTGGCCCTTCTGCTTTTGAGATAGTAGAGAGGACCTTATCACTGCTTAGAGACAGGACATCTTTGCACCCTTTGGATTCTGTCTGTATCCCACCATCAAATTCGAGCTCTGAGCCTCTCAGGTCTATCCCACTGGAACAGTAACCCAATCAAGTGTCCACTCAGTCCTCCTTCAGGACTCCCCTGTCCCTAGGAAGAGAATGTGCAAAAGGAGACACACAGATTTCCTTCAGGAATCTTTATTGAGGACACTGACTTTGATGAAAGGGAGGTGTCCCCCAAATTTCTACCTGATGATATCTCCTTTGGAGAAAATCTGGAACTTCTCAAGCAAATAGGTGAGTAATCTTCCAAATCCCCTTCCCAGGAGGAGTCAGTGTTCCTGGAGGCTTTTGCGTCCTGCCCAGCTATGTCTTGGGTGATACCACTGGTGGATGATCTGATAGACCTTGTCTCATGCCATGCATGGAAGGAGTCAGATATTCTGGAGCCTATTACCAGGCAACTCAAAATGTTTTTAGACCCCCCCCCCAAGACAGAACCCACTGCAGCAAGGGGTCCCAGTAGATGCCATGTTCATGGTGGCAGTCACCAAAAAAGAGCTCACAGAGCAGTGCTAATCTGTTCATACCCCAACAGGGAGTCTAGGTCTTTGGAAAGAGTTTTTAAAGAATATTTACAATACAGCAATCATTGTAAATAGCTGAATTACAAGTCTGCAATGAGATTTGGCTAAAGAGCTCTCCAAATCTCTTTCCAGGCCATGTCTGTGAAGGAACAGAATAAGGTTTCTTCACAACTGGCCACCCTTCAGTCAATATCTAACACATCCATGAGGCTGATATTGCATGCTGCAGAAGGCATCTCATGTGTAGCAGGTTCAGGCATAACCATCAGGAGACATGCCTGAATATGCCTATGCAATTTTGTAGACCTATTCAAGTCTTCATTAATCAAAGCTCCATTTTATGGATCATCTTTTTATGGCATAAAGGTAAAGGAAACACTCAACAGAAGTGAGCAAGATGGAAAGATATTTTCTGCCATTGGGATCCATTTTTCTATTGCTCTTGTCTTGGAATCAAAGAGGAGGTAGAAAGATGTGGTTTTGCAAGTCCCAGTGTTATTTCCAAGACTCGCAAAGAGATAGTTCTCCCAAAGGCAGAGAGGGGAACTCTAGTGGAAGAAGCCACATTCATAGCTGTGGTGGCTTGCAGAATCATAGTTTTCTGGATTCCTTCTAATGCTCCTGAAAGGTTGCCTGGCCACTGTTCCTTGTAGGCATTTGGGGGGAAGCTTGTCTCTGCAACAATAAGCTAATCAGAGGGAGGCAGCAGCCTTAGAAATAAAAAAGCTACTAGAAAAAGGAGACATTCAGAGGGTTCCCCAAACCAGATAAGACCCAGAACCTACTTGAGATTCTTTTTAGGCCAAAAAAGATAGGGGCATGAGACCCATCCTTGATCTCAGCAAACTAAACCAGCACATGAAATTTACAAAGTTCCAGATGGTTATGGTTCAGTCCATTTTGTCCCTGCTGCAAAAGGATGATTGGATGTGCTGGACAGATCTTCAGGATGCATACTATCATATAAAATGAACAGGCACTCCCGAGGATATCTGTACTTCTGGCTGGCAGCAGTCATTGCCAGTTCAAAGCACTTCCCTTTGACCTCACCACAACCCACAGCATGCTCACCAAATGCTTGATGGTGGCAGCAGCTCATCTGAAACTGCTGCTGGAATTCTAGGTGTTTCTGTTTCTAAACAACTGGCTCCTGAGTGCCCCAACCAGGTATTTATTTGTACATGCAAGAGACTACTTGCTCCAGTAATGGCTCCATCTGGGCATCAAAGTCAACTACAACAAGTCATGGCTCACACCTACACATAATCTGGAGATCATAGGTCCTTATTTAGGCATGGTTAATCAGATAGTATCACTTTCTCCAACAATAGGAAAAAACCCTTACAAACAAGGTCATGGAAGTGATCTCATGTTATTCTCCTCCAGCACAACTAGTCTTGCAAGGCTTATAGTCTATGTTAGAAGCAATTACTTTGCTTCCATTAGCCAGATTTCATATGCGGATTATGCAGTGGACTCTGTCAGTACAGTGGCTTATTCTTCAGGAGCTCTTGTATGCAGCAGTCAGGATCACATGCATTTCCAAGAAATACCTTGTTTGGTGGATCCATTCAGATGAAGTTTCTCAGGGCTGTCCATTTGTTTTCCCACTACTGGTGGCCACAGGGACAACAGACATCTAGCAACTGGAGTGGAGATGGGGAAAGACAGTTCAAGGGAGGTGATCTTCAGAAGATGCCAGTTTGCACATCAATTCCTGGAAATGAGAGTTGTCCTCATAGCATCGCATGGCATTTTAGATACTCTCCCCACTGGGACGATTGCAATTCAAACAGACAATATGTCTGCAGTCTGGTACATCAACTCTGTGTCTAGAGGCAATTGCAGTATGGCAATTGATGATCTCTTCTGGCTGCTTTATCATGGCAATGCACATACCGGGGAAAGCCATTGTGCCTTCAGGCAATATACACATGTCCATTCTGATGCCTCACACATGGTCTTTCAATGTCAAAGTGGGGGAGAGAATTTTCTATTGATGGGACCAGCCAGGCTGCAATCTTTTCACTTATCCCCTCAACAACAAGTGCAGCAGGTTCTTCACCCTGGTACCCACTCTGGATGAGTCACCAAAAGGTGTTCTAGTTCATGACTGGCCCTCTGATCTCCTTTATGCTTCTGCTCCATTACTGCTAATCTCCAAATTCCTACAGAAAGCATTTCGGTTGAAGAGCAGAGTTATCCTCATTGCACCTTTTTGGCCTCTTCAAATTTGGTTTCCATTCCTAAGGCCTCATTTTCTGTATCTGCCCTGGATACTGCACCCCAGTACACATCTCCTGTCTCATCTGATGGGTTGACTCATGCAGGCATAACAGGTCTCAAGTTGACTGCATAGTTTCAGTGATGGCTAGACAGCTCAGATTTACCTACCCAGTCCAGCATAGTCTCTTGTCTTCTCAAAAGGCTTTAACCAGGAAAATCTACGAAAGTAAATGAAAGATTTGGACCAATTTTCTGCTCCAATCATCAGTGCCCTTAATTTTTTTGCTTCCATTTTTAATGATGGGTTAGTTTCTCAAGTATTAAACTACAGTTGTCTGCCATTTCCAGTTTTCATTTAGATGAAAATCATTCTTCTTTGGCCTCTTCTAAATTGTGCAAGGCTTACTTAGGTCCCCAGTTAAGGATCCTGCTTCTCCATGATATTTAACTATCTTGCTTCAAAATCTGACCTGCAGCCTCTTTGAACCTTCTGCCAAGACAGACATTAAACTTTTGCCCTGGAAAACAATTTTTATACTTGCTATTTCATCAGCTAGTTGAATATCTGTACTCCAGGCTCTTTCATCCAAATATCCCTACTGGGTTTTTCATAAGGATAGGGTCTCCGTACATACCAATCCATCCTTTTACCTAAGGTGGCTTCTGAGTCAAACATTAATCAAGTTATTAACCTTCTGGTTTTGTTCCCAACATTTTCTAATAAAGGTGAATACATATGCTCCGTCTTTTAGATGTGTACCGGTAACTTCGATTTTATCTCCATTGTACCTAAGATTTGAGGAAATCAGACCAATTGTTTGTATCATTTTCACTGAACAGATTGGGCATGACAGTTTACAAAGTGTCTTTAGCCAGATGGTTGACTGATTGCATATCCTTTGTCTATAGCCAGAGAGGGTTGTCTTTGCCTAAGCCATCTAGAGCACATTCCACAAGATCTATGGCCACTTGTCAGCTTTTTGGTCTAGAACATCAATAGGTAACATGTATGCTGCTGCCACTTGGTCCAAAGCTAATACCTTTATTGCTCATTACAAATTGGATTTGATTTCTGAGAGCAGAGCTGCTTTTGGCTCCACAGCACTCTGAAATATCCTTTAATGAGGACCACCCAAGGTTCATCTAGTTGGGGACTCTGTCCCATCAGTTGAGGAATGAATGAAAATGACAGCATCAGATAAAGTTATGTACCCACAATAACAATGCATATGTGTAGTCCATTTTCATTCTTCCTCAACTTTCCACCCTCCTAACTCCCTTCCCCTTCTACCTGGAGAGATCTCAGCAGTGCTACTTGAGAACCAATTGTTCCTTGTTTGAGCTGCAGTTTTATCTTTATTGTTTCTGCATTATAGAGTCTTTATAGTAACAGGCATGTATTACTGGGAGCAGCAAACTCAATCTGAGGTATGCTAGGTTAGGGGGTACTATAGGTAAAGGTAGGAGCTCGAAACTTGGATCCATGAATCTGGAAAAAGTGTCCGAGCTCAATTCAATGTCAGATCTGAGACCCACCATTTGAGGAAGAATGAAAATGGATGACACAAATGCATTGCTATGGTGAGTACACAACTTTTGTTTTTGATTTGCTGCAATTGGTGTTGCTGGATTGATATATATCCATGTGGTTTTCTTCTCTATTAATTGCCCTCTTCCTTCAAAAATTACTTGCAATGCAATAAATTTACTACCGTCATGAACACTGGAATTTTTTTTCATTTTTTTATTTTACATTTATTTTATTTATTTTAAATTTGTTTACCGGGAAAGTCCGACTGGACACAGGTCCATTTTCAGCGGTGGCCCGGGGAGAAAAGCTCCAAAAATAACACAAAACAATATAATACAATCATGAGAGAGAGAGAGACAGCAAATTATGGATGTAATACAGATACAATATGGCAGTGATTACATCTCGTAACAGTGAGAATCATTAAGGTACAGAATAAACTTAAAAACATTTTTTTACAGTTATAACTACAGCAAGGCAAATATCAATGAGTTAAGTTTTTATGAGAAAGCTGTTTGTACATAGCTGAAGCTCGGAAACAATCTTTTGGGATGGATTAACCTGGGGATTGACACAAGTTATATGTTTATACCAGTATGTAGCATTATAGTTTATGGTTTTCTTATTGATTTACTTTTTGCCGAGCAGTTGTTTGTTGATTTATTGATGGTCCTTTTGGTGGTTGGAAATTACATGGATGAATCCATCTCTATGATTTTATTTTCAGATATTTTGACTTCCAATTTCATTCAGTGAGTGGGTGTCATGTGATTACTGAGGTTGCCTATTTTACAAGTAGGGGCTTTTTTTGTGTGTGTGTGTGTGTGTGTGTGTGTGTGTGTGTGTGTGTGTGTGTGTGTGTGTGTGTGTGTGTGTGTGTGTGTGTGTGTGTGTGGGTATAAGAGCGAAAGAGATTTAATATGTATCCTGAATATAATTTTGCAAATGGAATTCATAGTTAAACATGCCCCTCTTCTTGGGCAACTAGACTTGAGTAACCAATATTAGATCTTAGCCATCCAGCTGGGAAAGGTTAGGATGTGGATTTTCCATCTGGTTTGATGAAGGCTATGCTACTTACCCAAGGACTAGATTTATGGCTATCCATCCAGCCATCGTGTTGCTGAACTACATTGTTTGATAATCAGAGGAGCTTTTTACAGATGTTGAAGGTTTTTGTGTCAAGAACCTGTCCATAAAAAGTGGCTTGTTTATGTTGCAGTGAAGGCTGTGGTCTTTGTAGTGAGCATTTTAAGTATAACCACTATTCCTGAGGTAAAGGACGTCTCTTAAGGCAGGATCTTTCTTAGCCTAGAAAGCAAGCCAATGATGAAATTTATAGGGGCCAGTGAGAGACAGAGGAAAGCAAGAAGCTTTTTAGTCTGTTTAGATAACTAAGTGAACTTAGTCCTTTGACCTTTTTTTGTCAGAAATGGTTGTAGTCTTTCTTTTGGCAGGGTGTTTTGCTGAGACACATGCCAAAAGGGGCATTGCACTCAATAATGGCTCTTGTAAAGGAAGAATACAGGGATGTTATGACCTCCTTGTCCCTGGATGAGATACCGTTACTAATGAAGTGGGCCATGTAAAAAGCTTTCCTTACAACGGAGACAACGTGGTGGTCAAAAGTCAAGTTTCTATCAACCTGGGTGCCCAAGTACCATACGACTTATTGCGTGCTTACAACATTGTTATTAATGTGATAATTTGTGGGGACATCACTCTCCTCAAAGGGGATGATGATGCATTTTTTTGGCATTTAGCTTGAGGCCATATTTCTGGCACCAGTTATTTGTTTGGGTGAGACCCTCTTGTAGCTTATTCAGAATTGTTTTATTAAGTCAGGAATGTGAATTCTTTACTTTATTGCAAATTTGTTGCGTTATTTTTGTGGATTATAGTATTAACATATAGAGTTAACTATGTGATATATTTTATATGCGTCCCCAAGACCATTTCTGTTCACTCAATGCGGCCCCAGCAAGCCAAAAGGTTGGACACCCCTGCTCTACAGCCATTATTCTAGTAAACTCCTATGATCCCACATCCACCAGTAAAAGTCTTGCTTAAATTTGGTCAGGGAAAACTGTTTCACACAGATTGGAATTCTGTTCCAGAGAAGGGGTAGTCTCAGGGACACAACTAGGTCATGTTGTTGCGACAGTTATGTCACAGACAAGGTTTAGGTTCCTAGATCAAATTACTCTAATGCTATTTGTTTTGTGAAAATGCAGTAGTTCAAGTCAGAGCGGGCCACCTTGTAGGTTATGCATAGCTTGCCTCTCAGCAGTCTCTAGGAAAGCATACACTTAAATTGTACAGGTAAAGGGCTTTGAGCTGATCTGCATAGGACATGTTTTGCCTCCGTATTCTTTTTGTGAGGAACCTCTGTAGAAGTTCCATCTGGGACATGTACCTGGTCAAACATATACCTATGGAAGCACTGTACAAGTACAGTGGAACTACAGCTTCCTTGGACCTAGATGCCATACCCTTGTTTATAAGCTGTGTAACATGGAATAATTCCTTACTACCAAAGACACACAATGGTGAAAGGCCAAATTACTACTTGATTCCCCAAATCCCTGCCTACTTGGGTCTACTCTTAAGAGGCACGTTATCAATGTGGCAGTTTCTAAGAATAGCCAGATAACCAAAGGATACTGTTATGCACTTCCTGGCATTGTGTTTTTGACCTTGGCTCTAGCACCAGTAATTTATCTGTGCCAGACCATCTTGTCAGGTATTAGTGGCTTGGGGATATTCTAGGACTGCAATTAACTTTCAAAAGTCTGCAAAATTGGTAAGCCAGAGGCCCTTGACATTAGCCTTTACTTCAGAGAAGTAGATGCCAAAAAGGACAGGACTCAGCACAGAACCTCAAGAGACTCCAGTAGTGACCGGGCTCTATGGACTCACCATCTCAACTTCTTGGATCCAATCCTTCAGCCAACTGACTATCCAGCAAATGAGAAAGGGAGTTTATACGCAATTTCATGAGTTTGTTTACAATACCCGAGTGGGGTATTATGTCAAATGAACTGAACAGGTGAAAGTAGGCTGTATGCACAGTTTTGCCCTCATCCATTGCTTTGGTGACCTTCTCGAAGAAGTCCACCAGGTTGATTTCCACCTTACCTCATGTATCTTTTCATTTCCATTAGATCACTACCATGATCTAAAAATGCATCATCTCGTCACTTGGAACAGTGTTTTTATTTGCTTTTTTTTTGTCTGGTACATTGGCTTTTTCTTTTACGTACTTTGTTCATCTTTCTGTGCCATCACCTTATTTTTACTTTTCCGTATCATTTCAGTCTACTTTTCCCTTCCTGTTTTTGAATGTATATGTATACACACACGCACACACACACACACACACACACACACACACACACAGAGATATATATATATATCTATATATATATATATATATATATATATATATATATATATATATATGTGTGTGTGTGTGTGTGTGTGTGTGTGTGTGTGTGTGTGTGTGTGTGTATTATATAAATATATTATATATTATATATATATAAAGATGCCTGAGGAGTGGAGAAAAAGTGTTTTGTACTGATTTTTAAGAATAAGGGCAGAGCTCTAGTTACTACAGAGGAATAAAATTGATCAGTTACAGCATGACATTATGGGAAAGAGTAGTAGAAGCTAGGTTAAGAAGGGAGGTGATGATTAGTGATCAGCAGTATGGTTTCATGCCAGGAAAGAGCACTGCAGATGCGATGTTTGCTCTGAGAGTGTTGATGGAAAAGTACAGAGAAGGTCAGAAGGAGTTGCATTGTGTCTTTGTGGACTTAGAGAAAGCATGTGACAGGGTGCCTAGAGAGGAGCTGTGATATTAAATGAGGAAGTTGGGAGTGGCAGAGAAGTATGTAAGAGTGGAACAGGATATGTACAAGTGTAGTGTGACAGGGGTGAGATCTGCAGTGGGAGTGACAGATGCGTTTAAGGTGGAGGTGGGTTTACATCAAGGATCAGCTCTGAGCCATTTCTTATTTGCAGTGGTGATGGACAGGCTGACAGACGAGATCAGAGAGGAGTCCTCATGGACTATGATATTTGCAGATGACATTGTGATATGTAGTGAGAGTAGGGAACAGGTTGAGGGGACCCTGGAGAAGTGGAGATATGCTATAGAGAGGAGAGGAATGAAGGTCAGCAGGACTAAGACAGAATATATGTGTGTAAATGAGAGGGAGGATAGAGGCATGGTGAGGATGCAGGGAGTAGAATTGGTGAAGATGGATAAGTTTAAATACTTGGGATCAACAGTTCAGAGTAATGGTGAGTGTGGAAGAGAGGTGATGAAGAGAGTATAGGCAGGGTGGAGTGCATGGAGAAGAGTGTCAGGAATGATTTGTGACAGACGAGTAAAAGTGAAGGTCTACAAGAGAGTAGTGAGACCAGCTATGTTATATGGGTTGGAGACAGTGCCATTGACAAAAAGGCAGGAGTCAGAGCTGGATGTGGCAGAGTTAAAGATGTTACGATTTGCAGTGGGTGTGATGTGGGTAGACAGAATTAGGAATAAGTATATTAGAGGATCAGCCCAGGTTGGATGGTTTGGAGACAAAGCCAGAGAGGCGAGATTGTATTGGTTTGGACATGTGCTGAGGAGGGATGCTGGGTACATTGAGAAAAGGATGCTAAGGATAAAGCCAGGTAAGAGGAAAAGAGGAAGACCTAAGATAAGGTTTATGGATATGGTGAGAGGGGACATGCAGGTGGTTGGTGGTGACAGAGCAAGATGGAGAGGATAGGAAGAAATGGAAACAGATGATCCACTGTGTTGACCCCTAATGGAAACAGCCGAAAGAAAAAGAAGAAGATATATATATATATATATATATATATATATATATATGTATGTATATATATATATATATATATATATATATGTATATATATATAAATATATATAAATATATATATATATATATATATATATATATATATTTATATATATATATATATATATATATATATACATAAAAACATGACAGGTTCTTGTATTACTATCAGCTCTTTGTATAATTACTGTTCACTCTCATAATTTTCTTTATCTATGGTTGGCTCTTTGTTTAATTACTTACACTGTCAGAATGGACCTGAAGTATGGTATTCCATTGCAGTAATACTCTGTCTGCTTTAATATTTATATATCTGTTATTAGACTTATTATATGTTATGCTATTACTTGTTATGTTATGCTATGTTATCTGTCTATTATTTTTTGTAACTTTTGTAATAATTGTTAATTTTCTGAAGCTTTTCACCTTTTGTCTCCATTGAAAATGGGCACTTGGCTCAGCTGGACTATCCTGGTTAACAAATATCAGTAAATAAAATAAATAAGATATAAATAACGTTTTGTGAACAACCTCCTTCTTCACCTTCATCTTCTGTACAAAAGCAATTTGACAAAATTATGTGTCAGGATACTTGCGTTCTGCTTTTAGAGAGAGATGTACCATGAAATTCATAAAAAAGCTCACTGCACACAATGACTGCCTATCACAGATCATCTATTACCACAACGATGAAAAAATGTAATTCAGAGACAGCGATGGCTGTACTGAGAAAAATCTCATTATTGGCTTATTAGCATGCCTCCAAATTGCACACTATCCACTGTAAGTGCAGTCAGACCTGATGGTTGTAGTGTTTTCCCTAGGGCCCCATATATTGCAATGGCCAAGGCACCACCAACCACACATGCACGCTCTCTCTCCTTCAACAAACAAGCTCCCAGATCACAGACACAGAAATTCTCACACTTTTACCCAGATGTACACTCCAATGCACGCGTGCACACACACACACACACACACACACACACACACACACACACACACACACACACACACACACACACACACACACACACACATACGCAATCAAATTAATGCATCCAGATAGTCAGTTCCTAAATCCACTAATGTGACCAACCAGGCAGATGTACATTCACACGCATACACATATACACACACACACACACACACACACACACACACACACACACACACACACACACACACACACACACACCACACGGGCACACACACACACACACACACACGGGCACACACATGCATTTATGCATCTTCATTCATGCTTTTCCAGACATGCAGACTTACATCCACACAGATACTAATGCTAACACACCCCCTGTCCCCATGTTTTGCTAAACTTACCTGTAATGTTAGTGTTGCCTCAGGAGTGAATGGGTAGCCTGCTGAGTTTTTTCAGTGGTCATTTCCATCCCACAGTGAAGTTTTACCATTTGATTATTTAAATCAGTTGACAGTGGCATTTCTTGGGCTGACTACAGTACCAAAGCCTAATTAACCTTCTCTCAGTGCAATTAATTGATCTGCCCCCCCCCCCCCATAGGTTGCTGCAGTTATAAAACCACACTCTTCAGCACTGTAGCCATGACTGCAAATACAGTATTGGAATTTATTCTGAATGTCGGTACAGCACTACCACCCCATCGACATCTGCCAGTCATGCCTCCTAACAAGTTATGCACTGGGCTATTGTCCCCTTTACCCTCGCCTAGCTATACATCTGGAAGACCACCCAGCTAATTGTATTAGTCCCCATGACTGTTGCATTATCATGTAGCTCTGTGTGCAATACTGCCCTCCACACCGAAGGTCCCACAAACAAAAATCCTCAGCAGTGGGCCAGTGTAAGAATCAGAAAGACTTACCATGAGGGTAAAATGGCTGTGTTAAGACTTTCCTCTTGCAGTAAGTTTCTATGAATCCCAGTGATACTCAAGTTGCAGAACATATTAGAAACAGAAAGAATATTTTACAGCAATAGATTTTAAGACCTTTACCTCTAAACTACAAACACAAAGATGACTCTGCTTTCCATAGTGACTTTTATGGGCATGGGAATCATTATAGGAGAGGAAGAGGAACCTCTGCAAAGCAATCATTTATTCTGAAACTCAATTCAAATGCATTCCTCCTGACATATATATGTGTATGTATTAATATATTATTGTTTTAAAAGATGCCTTTCACAAACAGTCTTTCGAGTATTTCATCCACTTGCCCCTTCAAAATCAGCCCAGCAATGAAACCTTGTAATGGCACACACCTTGCTTACTACGGCTGATTTAACAATGTCTGAAAATTACTCAAGGTATCTATCATCTATCTCTGTTTTAAGACTTTTGACCTCAGCTTCCATAACTAATGATGCTTCAAGCATCCGATTAGCTGCTGAACAGTTAATTCATATCTCATCAGATATATTAGACAGTGGAAAAGAAACAGTGGAAACACCAGCACATACCATTTCATCAACAAAACCAAAAATTCCAGCCTTTTCCACCATATCTGAATCTAATTATTCTATCCAGAAATTATTGTTCTAAACCTCAGACACACCATCTCACTAGAAAGAAAAAATGGAGTGGTTTAACATTAAATTACTTTCCCCGGTTTCCTTCTTAAGGAGTCACTCAATTATAGAGCCTCCTTCTCCTCCCTTAGTCACCATCTCCTCAATCATCTTGTCTGGTTGCAGTAGAAATGACATACTGGAAGATGGGAACATCAATCAGTGAGCTAGAGGAGAAGGGGAGTTAGAATCTCAAAAGCATGGACCAGTTAAAAGAGGATGCATAATGGCTGATAAGGCTATTAGGGAATGCCAGAGAATAAATGGATAGTAGTGTAGTAGCAATCCACATAACAAAACCCATCAAAGATAAGACCAAAGAGGATAAGGAATCCCTGCCCATGAAGGAAACAATGGAGATGTAACCATAGAACTTAACAATGGAGCGGTAAGAGAAGAATCTAACTTCTATCTCATAGCAGTTTGGGTAGAGGAAAGCTGAATAAAGGTTGAAGAGCACTATGTATCAGTTCCACACTCATCAAGAGGGAAGGATGTCAGTCTAGAGGAGAGATAAAAAGGATTGGTCTGGGAGAAGCAAATTAATTTGCATAGGAATTTAAATTATGCCAGAGCAGAATAGAAAATTCCAAGCTCCAGGATACACAGGAAGAAAATATCAGCTGGTGTTTTAAACCATGAATGAATCCACCTGTTGGTGCATGACTAACATAAAGGATAGAGCTCTGAACATGGTGCTAACCAAGGCAGGGAAGTGACACAGATACCCATTCCAAGGCCTATTAAGCTCACAGTTAACAGGATTAGATTGAGTAAAGGTGTGTATGTGTGTATGGAGGTGGGTGGGGGATTTTCAAAGTCTGGAAAGCAGAAGAGGTATTCAATGAATATCTTACTTTAGTCTTCGTGAAACAAAGCTTGTGAGAGAGTCCTGCTGAAAGAGAGTAGAAAAGAATAGCAGAGAACAGGAACAGATGTAAGCAGGCATGAGGATAAAGAGAGAGAAGCTGAAGAGGAAACTGGCAGTCAGCGCAGAGGATTAATGAGCTGTTAATGTAATGCTTCTTATGGAACAGGGTTTAATTCCCTCAGCCATCAGTGGCCTTCTGTGTGGCACTGAGCAATTCAATTAACCAGACAGTTCTGTGGAACAGGTGGGAAATTGGGCTAGGCTCTTCAGTGGTCTCCTGGAATCCTATGAACTCTGATGATAACGACCAAAATCATGTGGCTTTTCTACTGGCAGATAACCAGATAGAGATATTCAACAGGTTACTGAACCATGTATGAGGACTGGAAAACAGCATGCTTATGTAGGAAAGCAAGAAGAACCTTAGGTATAACAGGCTTGTTAGCTTCAAAGCAGTGACACTGAAAATAAAAAAAACAAGAAAGGAAGAAAAGGCTTGTTAATTTCATTGTGAACAATAATGTCCAGAAAAGTAATCAACATGAGTTCATAGTCGAAGGATATTGCAGTCACATTTGATTCAGTTTTATGATTATTCAGTGGGAGACCACTATGAAGGAGTAATGTTACATATAATCAATCAACTTCATTAGGGTCTTTAATTCTTTGCTTCAAAAGCAACCATTGATAGTATTGTAAAGTTTGGTGTTAGTAGTAAGACCAAATTAATGAACTGCTACTTTGGTTGAAATGTGGGCACTGACGTTTGGCTAAAAGAGACAGGGTCAGGAATAACCTTTATTTGAGTCCTGACCTTAGAGTTGAGGGGGGTGCTAGATCAAGGAATAGCACTAAAAGCCAGATAACTTGGGTTTTGTGGTCTGCCCCATAGAATTACAAAGGTGAACATTGGGTCTAATACATTTCTGTGCATTTGTTTCAGACTAGAACACAGACTCATTTTCCTTGCTGATCACACATAGTTATGTGCAGCAGAGAAGGATGGGGAAAAAGTCTAGCAAATGCTTTTTAATGGTGAATTAAAGGGATAAAATGTAGCAGCTGTAGTTAAAATTACTACACCTGGGTTAAAACAAAAATGTTGATAAATATCTGCATGATTCTAATAACAAGAGAACAAGTAAGTGATCTTGGGGTGGTAGCTATATTTGGCCTGGATCACCAGGATGAATGAGAGAGGGCAGAGACAACAGCAATTAGAATAATGGGTTGCATTTCTAGAGTGCCAGACTTTAGAAGTAAAGATGAGATACATTTGTTGCATCCTAGACAGGTCACAACTAGAGGATTTAGTGCATCTGTTTAAGGTGTACAAGGTGACTTAGCCCTCCAGCTTCAATAAGGCAGGATGAAAGTCACCAGAAGGCATAGTGGAGTACACTAGAAATAATATAACTACAAACTAAATGTATTATTCTGTTCACCAGTTAGTTACAGGAAAAGATTAGAGGGGACATGATATGGCATGTAAGATAATGGCAGGTAAATGCAAAAGATTCATCCTAATTCTGAAGAATAGAAATAGCTGAGGATGTCCAGTCAGAAGACTGTAGATACTAACTACTTTCTGTATTGTAGCAAGTACTTTTTCACAATGAGAACTGGGGGCACGTGTATGCAATATTGAAATTATTAATTTAGAGGGAATCCACAGGGGCATTCTAAAGTGTAAGGAACATGAGAAAAATGGTAAAGAGAAAGTAGGGATATAAAGGGAGAAAATCAGAATGCAGATTAATAGCTTATTCTGTGCTTTGGAATCAAACACTTGTAATTTATTCACTGCTTTGGAATCAAAAATGTAAATTCTGATATTTATATAATGTCTGTGATGCCTTTCAGTACTCTGGGAGATATATTTCAGATTGGTAATGTTTCATGCATATTTCTTTAAAGCAGAATTGTCATATAGTTATAGGTAGTTCAATAAATGATGCAATGTTTACTTTGAGTTGCATTGTCAGAATAATAGTTGCTAGTGGTCATAGGTATATACCAGGCTAATGACCAATAAAGCCTTTGCAAGCATAGCTCTGCAGCCCAAATGTGACACACACATTTGATTTAAAAATGTGGTCATTTACTAACTGCCGCTCTCCATCAAACATAAGTGCCAGACCAGGGATGAATTTCTGATTACCCATCCACTGGCCCAAATTGCACTTAAATAGGGATAGGGAGGATCTCTGCTTCACATGGATGGGGAGCTTGTAACATAGAACGTGAATTTTTTGGGAAACATATCTGTTTCTCCAATATGTCCTATTATATCGCCAGCAAAATGTAGGTAATTTAATCTAGTAGATCTGATGCACTTTGTTTTGTAGGTATGCAAAAGTTTCATCAAAACAGGGTCCAGGGATGCTCTGTATGCCAGACAAAAATCACTTCTCAGAAGTGTGTATGATAACGAGTAAAGGGACAGGGCTTTGAGGTCATCAGTGTAGGACATTGTGTTTACTCTCTCTTCTTTTTGTAAGGAATCTTTGTGGTTGTTCCAGTTGCTGCATTTGTGAAGGGGGCATTATATTCTATTATGAGTCTGATGAGGGCTGAGTACAGTGATATGATGGCCTCTCTGGACATAGATGCCATGTCCTTGCTGATAAACTGAGCACCATAGGAATTTCTTACTACCTTGGACACATATTAGTCAAAGGCCAGGTTACTGTCTACATGAAGCCCAGATCCATGACTAGTGAATTAACTGTTAGGGGAGTTTTATTGATGACATAGTTACCTGAGGTGGCTGACTTCCCAAATGGTACTATAATGCATTTCTTGGTAGTGAACTCTAAGCCATGGTTATGGCATGAAGTGTTTGTTTGTATTAGATCTTCCCGCAAGGTGCTCTTTTCTTGGAGGTATTCAATGACTGCTCCCAGTTTGCAATCATCTGCAAACATGATTAGCCAGAGACCTTTGACATTGGAAAAGTAGATATCAAAGAGGAGTGGGCCTAGCACAAAGCCCTGGAGGACTACATTGATGAGCTGCCTCTTTGTGGAGGTGGCCTCAGCAATTATAGCCTCCATGATCCTATCAATGAGCTAGCTGGTTATCCATGTTATAAAGGGGGTTATACCTAGTTCTATAAGTTTGCAGACAATGCCCGAATGAAGTAGTGTATCAACTGATTTAGGCTTATCTAGATAGGCAGTATGCAACATTTTCCCCTCATCCATTGCCTTAGTGAACTTTTCAAAGAGTCCAACAGAATCAATAAGCATGACCTTCCTATGAAAAAGACAAACTGGGATGGATCCAGTGTTTGGAAGTGTCCTATGCCCTTGTTGATAATTACCATGATAATTCTTTCCATAGCTTTGCAAATAAGACAAATCAGACTAATGGGTCTCTACTTTCCAGGATTTGTCGAATGTCCTCCTTTATGAAATGGGATAACCATTGCAGTCCTCCATTCATATGACATAAAGCCCACTGTATGACTATACTTAAATAGTGATTCCATGGTCCTAAGTCATATTTTAGACTGTTAGTAGGCATCCAGGGATGTTACTGGGGCCCATTGATGCCATGTTCATGGCTTTAGTGAGTGTAGCTAGTACATGCTCCCTAGTTATAGTTGGAGGGTTTATTTTGAGGGTATTTTTGGGGGGGATGGTTGGGGCTGAGGAAGGGATAAAGTTGGAAATGAATTTGTCTGCTAACAGGTTCTCTGTATCACCAGAGTCAGTGAACTATTTGGGTTTAGAGGGGTATTGAATTTTGACAAACCATCACTTAATGAAAAAGGTAATTTGCCTTGGAATTTTTCCTAACTGTTAATGGTTTTAATGGGATTATGAAGTTAATTTTGATTTTAAAGGAGACAGCTTTATTGTTGGACCTTATCAGGGAGGATGAGACACTGGAAGAGGTCGGGGTGCAGCATCATCTCATATTTATGAGCACAAGATTCAGTATGTTGGAGCCTCAGTTAGGCATATTCACTGGTCAAGGTTTTTCTATTCACAAAGTCCAGGAATCTCTGTGCCTGTAGATTTTAGGCCATGTAGGATTCGTCGTCTATAGAGGTATAATTAACATCTCCCATGAGTAGGGTGTTCGGTTGGATGATACGCATCTCCAGTATTTCCAAGTAAGCTTTGTGACTTATTTTTCATAGGAAGTTAACTGGACATTGGCATATTGAACATGATTGCTTTTGCTTTTCTCAGGTTATATAGCACTATATTTATTCTCACATATATAGACCTAGATGAAAAATGATGCAGTAATTGCTGCATTGTTATTGTTTTTTCATTGATATCATAACTGGCATAATCAGAGTAACATGACTTGACTTGCATTGGAACTGTGCTTTTCTAGCACACTCTGTTAAAATGTTACCATTTTTAGACTGTCTGTCAGAAGAGTAGCTGTGTCCGATACAAAATACTAGTTTTGAACCACTCAGAACAGACAATCTCATATTGATCATTTAATTAGTTGTATGCTGACTGGCATCTCAAATTATTGGTAACACTGTTGAATGCATGATATATTGATCAAGGCTGAAGTATTGTAGACATTATTTTGTTCCAAGTCCTCATAATAATATACTTCATACTGAACATTTCAGCACAGGCTGTATGTGAGTAAAATGAGCATCATTTAATTATGTCATCATTGACATGTCTGCATAACTGCCATACAGGAAATACATTATGACAATCATATTGTACTGATGCATTGTAGTATATAATCAGTAAATGGTGTGGGTGTAAAAAGTATACATAGTCATGTAAATATTTAATATCATCTACAGTGATGAGATCATATCGATCATAAAACTGTCATATGGCAACATCATTAATGGAAATGTGTTAACTGTATTTTTATAATAAATAAATGTGTTTTACCTGTGATTATACAGATAGTAACTGTGTTTGGATAAAGATGTATGAACAGCTCATTTAAACATGCTGTTTTTATAGTTTGAAGCACTTTTATCACCTTATGTTATAAATCTTAAACATTTTATTACTTTACCTTCTTCTTCTTCTTTCAGCTGCTCCCGTTAGGGGTCGCCACAACAGATCAACTGTTTCCATTTCTTCCTATCCTCTGCATCTTGCTCTGTCACACCAACCACCTGCATGTCCTCTCTCACCACATCCATAAACCTTATCTTAGGCCTTCCTCTTTTCCTGTTACCTTGCAGCTTCATCCTTAACATCTTTTTCCCAATATACTCTGCATCCCTCCTCACCACATGTCCAAACCAATGTAATCTTGCCTCTCTGGCTTTGTCTCCAAACATTCCAACCTGGGCTGACCCTCTAATATACTTATTCCTAATCATGTCCATCCTCGTCACACCCAGTGCAAATCTTAACATCTTCAACTCTGCCACGTCAAGCTCTGACTCCTGCCTTTTTGTCAATGCCACTGTCTCCAATCCATATAACATAGCTGGTCTCACTACCCTTTTGTAGACCTTCCCTTTCACTCTTACTGGAACTCGTCTGTCACAAATCACTCCTGACACTCTTCTCCACCCACTCCATCCTGCCTGTACTCTCTTCTTCACCTCTCTTCCACACTCACCATTACTCTGAACTGTTGATCCTAAGTACTTAAACTCATTCACCTTCGCCACCTCTACTCCCTGCATCCTCACCATTCCTCTATCCTCCCTCTCATTCACACACATATATTCTGCCTTAGTCCTGCTGACCTTCATTCCTCTTCTCTCTAGAAAATATCTCTACCTCTCCAGGGTCTCCTCCACCTGTTCCCTACTCTCACTACAGATCACAATGTCATCTGCAAACATCATAGTCCACGGGGACTCCTGTCTGATCTCGTCTGTCAACCTGTCCATCACCATTGCAAATAAGAAAGGGCTCAGAGCTGATCCTTGATGTAATACCACCTCCACCTTAAACACATCTGTCACTCCCACTGCAGACCTCACCGCTGTCACACTCCCCTCGTACATATTCTGTACCACTCTTACATACTTCTCTGACACTCCCAACTTCCTCATACAATACCACACCTCCTCTCTAGGCACTCTGTCATATGCTTTCTCTAAATCCACAAAGACACAATGCAACTCCTTCTGACCTTCTCTGTACTTCTCCATCAACACTCTCAGAGCAAACATCGCATCTGTAGTGCTCTTTCCTGGCATGAAACCATACTGCTGATCACTAATCATCACCTCCCTTCTTAACCTAGCTTCCACTACTCTTTCCCATAACTTCATGCATTGACTGATCAGTTTAATCCCTCTGTAGTTACTACAGCTCTGCACATCACCCTTATTCTTAAAAAACTGGTGCCAAAACACTTTTTCTCTATTCCTCAGGCATCCTCTAACTTCCCAAGATTTCGTTAAACAATCTAGTTAAAAACTCCACTGCATTTCACCTAAACACTTCCATGCTTCCACAGGTATGTCATCAGGACCAACAGCCTTTCCGTTCTTCATCCTCTTCATAGCTATCCTTACTTCCTCCTTAAAACTCCTTTGAAATTGAGTTTACATTTTGTAAAAAAAAAATCTAGATGAAACAGATAACATCCCAAGATCTAACCCACTAGGTAGCAATTCCTACATTTATCGTTACTATTTATAGCTAATTCTAAATCGTTAATCATACCCAAGGTCTGAACTATCCCGTAAAATTTAGTTGTGTGCTTACTTGTATACCAGTTGTATTTATTTCTTAAATGCTGTAATCATCTGTCTCATGACATGGATGAAAAATATCCTTTCTTTTCTTTTACATTTGTTGACCAGGCAATACAGATCACAACTGACCATTTTCAGGTATTGCCATGATATGATCTGTTTAAATCATTTACCTGGTTAGTAAGTGTTAAAAATAATATTCGTGGAGAAGATTTTATGCACAATATCAATGGTGTTAACAGGAAATTAGGATGGTTAGTGTTACACCTTTATTCAGGGCAAATAAAGATTGTGTTCATGATGGAATTGCGTGTTTAAGGGCATACAATAAATTGTGTATTTAAAGAAACAACGCAAAGTATCATACCTCTCAGCTCTCCAGATTTTCACAGAATTTCCAGATTTTTGCCTCACATTTTTGGTTTAGTCCTCATAAAAAATTTAATTTTCTAGATTTCTGCGGCAAGTCAGTAAGAATTGAAATCACTAAATAATGACAGGCATTTGAGTTTCAGACTTCATATCCTTCAAAAAAATGCATGGCAGCACAATATCTTTTATTCTAGCAACTTTCTAAGTTTATAAGAGCAATATTTAAAATTAGTCTCTATTTCTAGGGCTTTGTCCTTCCATTATTTTTGTTTTCATCCAGATTTTTTGTGCTAAGAGGTTGAGAGCTATGCAACGTGTACATAGGAGGAAAGACAAGATGAGAAGTGTTGTGGCATGCACAATGAGTATTTTTGTTTTCTGTAACTATGGAAATGGGTTATTATCATAAAAATCTGCTGTGTCACACTGATGTAGGCAGACATTCTCATTTATTAATTTATGCTATTTCATATTAGAGAATGGACAAACTGTATATCAAATCTTTATTGGAGAACAAACATTCTCCAGCAGGGTGTTAATACACCGGAAATGCCCACTGAAGAAGAAGTCAACTGCTATTAAGCTGCCACAAAACATGGGCAATTAAAAAACAAACAGATGCCATGTGTGTGTATTTGTGCATGTGTGTGTGTGTGTGTGTGTGTGTGTGTGTGTGTGTATGTGTGTGTGTGTGTGTGTGTGTGTGTGTGTGTGTGTGTGTGTGTTTCCATCTTTGTATGTATTAGTCTGTCTGCTTGTCTACGTTTCTAAATGTGTGCATGTGCATTTCTTTATGTATGTGTGTGAGTCTGTCAGTCTGTATGTCTGTGAATGTGTGTGTGTGTTTCCTTCTATGTATACGTGTATCAGTCTGTCTGCTTGTCTACATTTCTAAATGTGTGCATGTGTGTGTGTTTATGTATATGAGTGCGAATCTGTCGGTCTGTATGTCTGTGAATGTGTGTGTGTGTGTGTGTGTGTGTGTGTGTGTGTGTGTGTGTGTGTGTGTGTGTGTGTGTGTGTGTGCAGACATTAATTACATAACTTACATTTTGGATGTAAAATGATCCCTCAAACAAAAAATATAGTATGCTAAGGGTTTGGCATAAACTAAGAAAATATCGAATAGCATATCGGATTGACCTTTCTTGCCCTCTTTGTTTTAGAGTTGTGATGGCATAATGTTGTTTTCAGTTTTATTGGTGTGTTCCTTTTGGAGGTGCACCTGATAACATATTAGTGAATAAAATGTTAATATATTTGAATCTTCTGGACAACTGTGATGTTTTATGCTGCTTTAGTTTGTATTAGAAATTTGCTCTTTATTAAAAAGAATTATAAAAAAATATGTACTAAAGCAAGTTTGAAACATCAAGTGGAGGAACTATTTTACTTCAAATATATAAACAAATATGGTAAAAAAAAAAAAAAAATTCAAGAAATAGCCCATTCTCTAAGTGCAATAATGCCCTCCAGTGTATGTGTGTTATTGTAGAAATAATGTCCTCCCAGTAATGTAGAGGCCTTCTGTATGCAGCATCTGGCTTCAGAACACTCCCGGCTGTGTGTTATTTCCGCAATAACACACACCTTTTTGGACATTATTGCTTACACAAAGGAGCTCTGAACTGATTCAGCAAGACAACCACTTTTGTTATTGGAAATTGATGCTTTTTAATTCAAAATTATAGTCTCTTGTGTGTGTATTTTAGGCATCAAGCCTCAGAAAACCCATGGGCGTGAGTTATTTCCACAATAACACACACCGTGTCGGGCACTATTGCTTGCATAAAGACAGCTGAATTCTTGCAGCATGGCAACCACTTTTGTTATAGTTTCTTCAATTTTGGAAATGGATGCAGTATTATTTGGAATTGTACTCTGGTCATGTATGTATGTTACCATATACCTAGCAAGTGTCATATATATTTTGTTATATTATGTTTATAAATCTTAAGGGCCAACTTATAATAGAATGTGATGCAGCAGTTGAATATTTAGGCATTAGTTAATTGGTGCCTGGATATGATTTAATATATAATTGTGAAGGGCACAAAAGTTTCATGAATGTATGCTTTAACATGAACTGGGTTTAACTCATCCCTGATTTGAGTTTTTTTTTGCGTAGTGCTGGATGCGGTATTCTTTTAAATACTAATTTTATTTTGGCAGATATCAATCAGTATATTTCTACATGTTTGGCACAGTTTTACATGAATTATTGTAAGATTTGAGTTATAGTAACATTATGGAACACTGTTGCATGCTTTACACGAAGTATTTTACTATCTAATGCCTGATATGCATTTTGATTTGATTGCATGTATACTTATATGCATAAGCAATAGTGATGTGTGCAGTCAATACTGCATTGTTAGCATGTTTCTTTAATTAGGTTAGTAGACAGGTTCATGAGCTCTGCATCCTATCTAGGTATCTATCCATTACTTTATTTATTTATTTATGTTTGTTTACTGGAGTAGTGCACTGATCTCAGGGGATCATTTGCAGGGACAGCCCAGGTGAATAGGATCACATAAGAAATTAACAAAGCATATTTACAGATACGAGGATATGTGACAAATCAAATATGTATACATATTTACAGATGCAAGAATACAACATTTAATTCAAGAAGCAGTTTACAAAATGTCAAAACATGGGTGGAAAATGGAATTCTGCTTAGCAGTGCTTTATGGATAATATGTGTCTAAAATGATTGAGATGGCGTTTTTTACAGGGATAGCAGCATATAATTATATAAAGAGACATGAAGACATTTGAAGAGGCAAGTGAGAATAGCTGCAGGAAAAGATAATGTGGGGAGAAGACTGAGAAAGTGTGAGAAAGGAATGCAGAGGGAAGAGGAGGAGAAAGGAAAAGAAGTGCGAGAACGATGCAAAGAGAAGAGGCTACTAGAATGAATGAGAGGCAGGACGTCGATGATAAGATGATATAAGAAAGGATGAAATAGGGATAAAAGAATATGAGAGAGTTGCAGGGTTCATGTAACTTGACCTGAGTCACCTATTCATCCATTCATCCATTCATCCATCCATCCATCCATCCATCCATCCATCCATTTCCTAATTTACTTGTCCTGGTCAGGGTCTCATTAGTATTAAGTTGACTAAGATCAAACCAGACTTCTTTGCCCCCAGTAGAAGTCCTGAGTATATCTTAAAATATTACAAGGCCTTTCTAGATAACATGAGATATATAACCCTTTCACTGTCTTCTGGGAGTACCCTGAGGACACATAACTGCTATTTGTCCCATGTATACCTCCTAATACAAGTTCTCATACAGTATCTTAATGAGGTGTGCAAACCACCTCACCTGACTGTTAGTTCTCAAAGAACAGTTTCTATACCCTGACAAACAACCAGATGTAAAGATATCACTCAGTGATAGTGCCTATCAATCCTGTGATGAAGCCTCCCTTCTGCCACTTGTTTCTGTTATCTCTTAATCTTGGTCACTACATAAACCTTGTAACAACTTGTACAAAAACCAAGGCAGACTTGTCAGAAAACTAAACCCCCCCCCGAAAAAGGCAAGGCTATACCTCAATTCTTGATTCACAACCATATTATAGTCAACACGTGCTGTACTACTGAGGCTGCACTCATAGGTTCATAGGTTCATAGGTTCATACTAGGCTATCTGCCCGAGGGCATTTACAAGCCTAGCCCATCGTTTTGTGGCTTACGCCACCCCTTTAGTATGGGGAACTATACCCATTATTTTGCTGTGCCTCTGTCGAGCAGTGACACTGAGGTAATCCCTGGGATATATCTGCGATCTCCCATCCATTGGTCAAGATTTCTCTTGAACAAGGCCAGCGAGGTGCTCTGCCTCACATGTACCGGGATTTTGTTCCACAGCATAGGGAGTCTTTGGGTGATGAATCTATCTCTCCAGCACGTCCTATTAATAGCCGTGTCGAGGTTTAAGTCTTCCGCCCTTGTGGCTCTGATGGATCTAGATTTTTTGAGGTGAAGCATATTCATCAAATCTGGGTTTGACATGGCCTTGTATGTTAGGCAAAGGTCACCTCTGAGCAAGCGTGGCGACTGAATAGAGCTGGAGTTCTTTCAGTCGGGCAGCATAGGACAGATTTTGAGACCCTTTATCCTTTTGGTGAGGAACTTTTGTGGCCTCTCCAGCTGCTGCAAGTGTCGGGTCAGATACATTCAATGGGGCATTGTACTCAATCATTGGTCTGATGAGTGATGAGTAAAGGGAGACTATGACCTCCCTTGATCTAGATGAGAATCCCTTCATGATAAGGTGGGCAATGTAGAAGGTCTTCCTGACTACTTTAGCTACATGGGTGTCGAATGACAGACTACTATCAACCTGGGTCCCCAGGTCCCTGATAACTTCTTCTGTGCTCAGTGGATTGCCACCTATTTGGTAGCTAGTGTAACCTTGTTTTTCCCGAAGGGTATGGCTATGCATTTTTTGGCATTTAACTTTAGGCCGTGGCTCTGGCACCAGTTATCCGTTTCTGTGAGACCCTTCTGAAGGATATCTGTGTCAGACGTGTTTTCTACTATGGCGCCCAGTTTGCAGTCATCTGCAAACTTTGTCAGCCATAACCCTCCTGTGTTTGCTTGTACTTCGGAAAAGTAGATGCCAAACAAGAGTGGGCCCAGGACTGAGCCCTGTGGGACACCACTTGTGACAGGCTTTGAGTCTGACATGGCGCCAGCAACTCTGACCCTGTGGGTTCTGTCACTCAGCCAGTTTGCAACCCATCTTGTGATGTATGGGTTAACATTTAAGCTGATGAGTTTTTCAATGATACCCGAGTGGGGTATTGTATCGAAGGCCTTAGCCAGATCGAGGTAGGCTGTATGGACTGCCTTTCCCTCATCAATGGCTTTGGTGACTGTTTGAAAAGTCAACCAAGTTTAAAAGGCATGATCTGCCTTTGACAAAGCCAAACTGGGTTGGATCCAAAGTCTGCAAATTCCCTATGTCTTTATTTATGAGGTCCATTATGATCCTCTCCATGGCTTTGCAGATAAGGCTTGTCAGGCTAATGGGCGGTAATTTCCAGGGTCGGTGGAGGCACCGCCTTTGTGAAGTGGGACCACAGTTGCAGTGCGCCACTCCTGGAGTGCGTATCCAGAGGTAAGACTTTGATTAAACAGTTGTCCTAGCTGTGGGTTTAATTCCTCATTGAGTTCGTGGAGCACACAGCCGGGGACACCATCAGGTCCCATGGATGCTGTGTTTTTGCTTTGGAGAGCAGTTCTCACTTGGGCTGGAGATGTTTGGGGGCTGCAATCGTTTGGTATAGATATCTCTCCTTTTGGGGGGGGGAGAAGTTTGCACTGAACCTGTCAGCCAGTATGTTGGCAATGTCTGTAGGATCAGTAATCTTCACATCATTTTGAACTAGTTCTGAGCATATCTGGTAGTTTCCTCCTAGGTTTCTAACATAGCTAAAGAAGGCCTTATGATTGTCTTTTGAGTCTTTAGCTATTTTTCTCTCGAAATTTGCTTTGGATGATTTTATGAGAGCTCTTAGTTTTTTACTTATAGTGATCAAGGGTGTCTTACCTTTTAAGGATTTTGCTCTATCTTGTAGTAGCTTCCTCCTTTTGTTGTAGAGTTTGTTTATGGCTGGGGTCCACCAGACTGGACGCTTGCCTTTGGTACAAAGAGTCTTTGTTTTGCTTGGGATTGCCTTATCCATGCAGTCCTGCAGGTGCTGGTAGAAGGCATTTGTAAGTGATTCAGCGGCTTGAGTACTGTTTTCCGCGTTCGGGGCCTTAAAGGAGACCACACTAGTCTTTAGAAGTGTGAAGTCAACTTTTGAGAAGTTCTTTACTGTGGTCTTTTTATTTCAGGTGGGGTGGGATGAGGACCTCCAGCGAGATTAGTTTGTGATCTGATCTCACCAGTGAGGGGTATACTTCCGGTGTTGAACATTGTGCTCCCATGTTCGTGATGATGAGATCAAGTATGTTATCTCCTCTTGTGGGGATGGTGACTAGTTGTTCCATGGCATTTGAGTTTATGAATTCCAGGAACTTTTGGGCTAGGGTGTTTGGGCTTGAGTAGTGTTCCCAGTCTATATTAGGGTAATTGAAGTCACCTAGTATGATGGTGTTTGGTGATACATTTATCCCTCTAGTGTTTTCAGGAAGGCCATGTGAGGTTCCTGAGTTTGTGAGGGTGGCCTGTAACATGCTACAATTTGCAGAGCAGTCTTGCCTACTGTTAATTGCACCTGGATGGTCTCCGATGCATCATGCGTTGCCACCAGTCTTGAGGTGTGGGTGTCCTTGATGAATATGGATACCCCTCCTCCTTTCTTGGTATTGTCCGGATTTTGGGGCCGGAGCATGATATGAGGTAAAACCTGATAGCGCTGGGGTGCTCTCAGGAGCCTTGAACCAGGTTTCTGTCACAGCACAGACATCGATGTTCTCCATACTGAGAAGGGCCTCGAGTGCGTGCATTTTGAGATTTAGACTTCTGGCATTGAGCAGCATTACCCTTAGTTTTTTCCTTTTTGTGTTCTAGGGAGGTATATATAGAATTTGAGCCTTGCCTAAAAAAGGCACTATGGGGGTGGCAAGAGCCTTTGCCAATATTCGGAATCCCAGCGGTGACAGGTGCAAGTCGTCCCTTGCCAAGCAGCGTGGCTTGTCCAGCATGTCATCCCAGGCAGACAGATACTGGATCCCCTTTGAATGACACCAGTGTTTAAGCCAATTGTTAAAGCTGATCATCTTATCTCTGTATTGTGGCATCATTCTTGGTGAAGGTAGGATACTGCTCAAGGTCAGGGTCATACCTGCCTGGGCTACATAATCAGAGAGCTCCTCAATGTCTCTTTTCATGTAGTCGAAGGAGGTACGTCGCAGGTCGTTTACACCAGCGTGGACAATGACTGAGTCATATTTGTACCTGCTGTTGAGAGACCTGAGTGCTTGCGTTATGTGGCGGATTCTAGCGCCCGACAGACAGCTTACTGTGACCTTCTCCTTACTCAGTCTGGTGAGCGGGGCGTCAGTGTGTCTGACTATGGAGTCACCAATGACTAGTGTGTCTGGCATTGTGTTTGGCCTTAAGGGCTGTGACTGTTTGACACTCTGACTGTGAGGTCTATGTGTTGCAGGTGTTGTGTTCTGAGGTGGTGGTTGTTTGGGTGTCTGCTTTGGTGGCCTCTGCTGTTTTGGTAGATTTTTGATCAGAGCCTCCGAGTATGTCTTTGTGTGTTTATGTGTATGATTTGAGGTTGTAATGGTACTATGTGAGACTGGGTCTATAGTGTGTGTGGTAACCTTCTCCTCCTGACTGGTCTTGCCAGTCCTATGTTGAGAGAGCTCAGCCTCCAGTTTGGCCGTATAGTTGCATCTCTCGCATGTATTAGTGTTTTGTGGGATGAGGAGAGGGTTGTCTGTGTACATGAGGCAATTGTAACATTGCCTCAATATTCCCAGGTTCACCAGCTGAGCAGGAGAGGACAATAGCAACTGATCCCTCGACATTCTAGAAGGATAGACAAAAAACTTTTAAAAGATTCGGGGATGTGGGTGACCGAGAAATGGGGGTTGTCTTTTGGGGTACTATCTATGACAAGAGTGCCGTATCAAGGTAATAAGTACTGTAGGAGCAAGTGCTAGGTTTAACAGATAGAGAATAGTCTACTTGGAGTCAAGTAGAGATGATCTTTTTAGTTATAGGATACGCTGATTAGATCAGTAGTATAGTTCGAGGAAGGTAGTTTTAAGGGAAAATTTGAAGAGTGTAATTTAGGTAGCCCTAATAGTTTAAATCTGCTTAACCGCTGCTGCCCTAGTGTGCAACAGTAGCAGCTCAGCAAACTCAGCTAAATCAAGCCAAAGCGTTTAGCGTTATATCAGGGGGCTGAAAGAAGCTAGGAACTGGCCCAAAACGACCAATAAACTACAAGTTACTGGCTGAAACCTCACAAAACTGGACCAACAGGCAGCTCAATGCTTCCCACTCCCACTGGTAAGCAAGGGAACCTCCTCTGTTCCAAATTAGGTAAAGATTCAGTAACAGGAACTGCAAACAAAGCCCAGGGATCAGCAAGCTCTGAAACTGGACTATTCTAGCTTAGTAAGGCGGGAAAACAAGAGATTTTTTGGTTTTTTTTTTTTTCAGAAAACAAGCAGAAACAGATACAGTAAACACTTATAAATGCTATAAATCGGCTATCACAGCCTACACAAACAATTTGCAACAGTTACAGATTTTAAAAGTAACAAATTGAGAAACAAGTGCAAAAACAGAATAAATGCAGAAAAACAGTAACAATGTATCAGCAAGCAGGCGAAATACAGTTGCTAGATAAATAGAAGTGGAAAGCCACAAAATTATACTTAAATCAGGTAAAGTCGCTTTTTAGCTCTCTGAAGCTTGGATTACTCTGCTGGCCACCACGAGGATCTGTGCTGAGTAGGTACAAGCCAAAAAACGCACGTTTAGCGTTTTTTATATCAGGGGGCTGAAAGAAGCTAGGAACTGGCCCAAAACGACCAATAAACTACAAGTTACTGGCTGAAACCTCACAAAACTGGACCAACAGGCAGCTCAATGCTTCCCACTCCCACTGGTAAGCAAGGGAACCTCCTCTGTTCCAAATTAGGTAAAGATTCAGTAACAGGAACTGCAAACAAAGCCCAGGGATCAGCAAGCTCTGAAACTGGACTATTCTAGCTTAGTAAGGCGGGAAAACAAGAGATTTTTTTGGTTTTTTTTTTTTTCAGAAAACAAGCAGAAACAGATACAGTAAACACTTATAAATGCTATAAATCGGCTATCACAGCCTACACAAACAATTTGCAACAGTTACAGATTTTAAAAGTAACAAATTGAGAAACAAGTGCAAAAACAGAATAAATGCAGAAAAACAGTAACAATGTATCAGCAAGCAGGCGAAATACAGTTGCTAGATAAATAGAAGTGGAAAGCCACAAAAATTATACTTAAATCAGGTAAAGTCGCTTTTTTAGCTCTCTGAAGCTTGGATTACTCTGCTGGCCACCACGAGGATCTGTGCTGAGTAGGTACAAGCCAAAAAACGCGCGTTTAGCGTTTTTTATATCAGGGGGCTGAAAGAAGCTAGGAACTGGCCCAAAACGACCAATAAACTACAAGTTACTGGCTGAAACCTCACAAAACTGGACCAACAGGCAGCTCAATGCTTCCCACTCCCACTGGTAAGCAAGGGAACCTCCTCTGTTCCAAATTAGGTAAAGATTCAGTAACAGGAACTGCAAACAAAGCCCAGGGATCAGCAAGCTCTGAAACTGGACTATTCTAGCTTAGTAAGGCGGGAAAACAAGAGATTTTTTGGGGTTTTTTTTTTTTCAGAAAACAAGCAGAAACAGATACAGTAAACACTTATAAATGCTATAAATCGGCTATCACAGCCTACACAAACAATTTGCAACAGTTACAGATTTTAAAAGTAACAAATTGAGAAACAAGTGCAAAAACAGAATAAATGCAGAAAAACAGTAACAATGTATCAGCAAGCAGGCGAAATACAGTTGCTAGATAAATAGAAGTGGAAAGCCACAAAATTATACTTAAATCAGGTAAAGTCGCTTTTTTAGCTCTCTGAAGCTTGGATTACTCTGCTGGCCACCACGAGGATCTGTGCTGAGTAGGTACAAGCCAAAAAACGCGCGTTTAGCGTTTTTTATATCAGGGGGCTGAAAGAAGCTAGGAACTGGCCCAAAACGACCAATAAACTACAAGTTACTGGCTGAAACCTCACAAAACTGGACCAACAGGCAGCTCAATGCTTCCCACTCCCACTGGTAAGCAAGGGAACCTCCTCTGTTCCAAATTAGGTAAAGATTCAGTAACAGGAACTGCAAACAAAGCCCAGGGATCAGCAAGCTCTGAAACTGGACTATTCTAGCTTAGTAAGGCGGGAAAACAAGAGATTTTTTTGGTTTTTTTTTTTTCAGAAAACAAGCAGAAACAGATACAGTAAACACTTATAAATGCTATAAATCGGCTATCACAGCCTACACAAACAATTTGCAACAGTTACAGATTTTAAAAGTAACAAATTGAGAAACAAGTGCAAAACAGAATAAATGCAGAAAAACAGTAACAATGTATCAGCAAGCAGGCGAAATACAGTTGCTAGATAAATAGAAGTGGAAAGCCACAAAATTATACTTAAATCAGGTAAAGTCGCTTTTTTAGCTCTCTGAAGCTTGGATTACTCTGCTGGCCACCACGAGGATCTGTGCTGAGTAGGTACAAGCCAAAAAACGCGCGTTTAGCGTTTTTTATATCAGGGGGCTGAAAGAAGCTAGGAACTGGCCCAAAACGACCAATAAACTACAAGTTACTGGCTGAAACCTCACAAAACTGGACCAACAGGCAGCTCAATGCTTCCCACTCCCACTGGTAAGCAAGGGAACCTCCTCTGTTCCAAATTAGGTAAAGATTCAGTAACAGGAACTGCAAACAAAGCCCAGGGATCAGCAAGCTCTGAAACTGGACTATTCTAGCTTAGTAAGGCGGGAAAACAAGAGATTTTTTTTTTTTTTTTTTCAGAAAACAAGCAGAAACAGATACAGTAAACACTTATAAATGCTATAAATCGGCTATCACAGCCTACACAAACAATTTGCAACAGTTACAGATTTTAAAAGTAACAAATTGAGAAACAAGTGCAAAAACAGAATAAATGCAGAAAAACAGTAACAATGTATCAGCAAGCAGGCGAAATACAGTTGCTAGATAAATAGAAGTGGAAAGCCACAAAAATTATACTTAAATCAGGTAAAGTCGCTTTTTTAGCTCTCTGAAGCTTGGATTACTCTGCTGGCCACCACGAGGATCTGTGCTGAGTAGGTACAAGCCAAAAACGCGCGTTTAGCGTTTTTTATATCAGGGGGCTGAAAGAAGCTAGGAACTGGCCCAAAACGACCAATAAACTACAAGTTACTGGCTGAAACCTCACAAAACTGGACCAACAGGCAGCTCAATGCTTCCCACTCCCACTGGTAAGCAAGGGAACCTCCTCTGTTCCAAATTAGGTAAAGATTCAGTAACAGGAACTGCAAACAAAGCCCAGGGATCAGCAAGCTCTGAAACTGGACTATTCTAGCTTAGTAAGGCGGGAAAACAAGAGATTTTTTTTTTTTTTTTTTTTTCAGAAAACAAGCAGAAACAGATACAGTAAACACTTATAAATGCTATAAATCGGCTATCACAGCCTACACAAACAATTTGCAACAGTTACAGATTTTAAAAGTAACAAATTGAGAAACAAGTGCAAAAACAGAATAAATGCAGAAAAACAGTAACAATGTATCAGCAAGCAGGCGAAATACAGTTGCTAGATAAATAGAAGTGGAAAGCCACAAAAATTATACTTAAATCAGGTAAAGTCGCTTTTTAGCTCTCTGAAGCTTGGATTACTCTGCTGGCCACCACGAGGATCTGTGCTGAGTAGGTACAAGCCAAAAAACGCACGTTTAGCGTTTTTTATATCAGGGGGCTGAAAGAAGCTAGGAACTGGCCCAAAACGACCAATAAACTACAAGTTACTGGCTGAAACCTCACAAAACTGGACCAACAGGCAGCTCAATGCTTCCCACTCCCACTGGTAAGCAAGGGAACCTCCTCTGTTCCAAATTAGGTAAAGATTCAGTAACAGGAACTGCAAACAAAGCCCAGGGATCAGCAAGCTCTGAAACTGGACTATTCTAGCTTAGTAAGGCGGGAAAACAAGAGATTTTTTTTGGTTTTTTTTTTTCAGAAAACAAGCAGAAACAGATACAGTAAACACTTATAAATGCTATAAATCGGCTATCACAGCCTACACAAACAATTTGCAACAGTTACAGATTTTAAAAGTAACAAATTGAGAAACAAGTGCAAAAACAGAATAAATGCAGAAAAACAGTAACAATGTATCAGCAAGCAGGCGAAATACAGTTGCTAGATAAATAGAAGTGGAAAGCCACAAAAATTATACTTAAATCAGGTAAAGTCGCTTTTTTAGCTCTCTGAAGCTTGGATTACTCTGCTGGCCACCACGAGGATCTGTGCTGAGTAGGTACAAGCCAAAAAACGCACGTTTAGCGTTTTTTATATCAGGGGGCTGAAAGAAGCTAGGAACTGGCCCAAAACGACCAATAAACTACAAGTTACTGGCTGAAACCTCACAAAACTGGACCAACAGGCAGCTCAATGCTTCCCACTCCCACTGGTAAGCAAGGGAACCTCCTCTGTTCCAAATTAGGTAAAGATTCAGTAACAGGAACTGCAAACAAAGCCCAGGGATCAGCAAGCTCTGAAACTGGACTATTCTAGCTTAGTAAGGCGGGAAAACAAGAGATTTTTTGGTTTTTTTTTTTTTCAGAAAACAAGCAGAAACAGATACAGTAAACACTTATAAATGCTATAAATCGGCTATCACAGCCTACACAAACAATTTGCAACAGTTACAGATTTTAAAAGTAACAAATTGAGAAACAAGTGCAAAACAGAATAAATGCAGAAAAACAGTAACAATGTATCAGCAAGCAGGCGAAATACAGTTGCTAGATAAATAGAAGTGGAAAGCCACAAAAATTATACTTAAATCAGGTAAAGTCGCTTTTTAGCTCTCTGAAGCTTGGATTACTCTGCTGGCCACCACGAGGATCTGTGCTGAGTAGGTACAAGCCAAAAACCACGTTTAGCGTTTTTTATATCAGGGGGCTGAAAGAAGCTAGGAACTGGCCCAAAACGACCAATAAACTACAAGTTACTGGCTGAAACCTCACAAAACTGGACCAACAGGCAGCTCAATGCTTCCCACTCCCACTGGTAAGCAAGGGAACCTCCTCTGTTCCAAATTAGGTAAAGATTCAGTAACAGGAACTGCAAACAAAGCCCAGGGATCAGCAAGCTCTGAAACTGGACTATTCTAGCTTAGTAAGGCGGGAAAACAAGAGATTTTTTGGGTTTTTTTTTTTTTCAGAAAACAAGCAGAAACAGATACAGTAAACACTTATAAATGCTATAAATCGGCTATCACAGCCTACACAAACAATTTGCAACAGTTACAGATTTTAAAAGTAACAAATTGAGAAACAAGTGCAAAAACAGAATAAATGCAGAAAAACAGTAACAATGTATCAGCAAGCAGGCGAAATACAGTTGCTAGATAAATAGAAGTGGAAAGCCACAAAATTATACTTAAATCAGGTAAAGTCGCTTTTTTAGCTCTCTGAAGCTTGGATTACTCTGCTGGCCACCACGAGGATCTGTGCTGAGTAGGTACAAGCCAAAAAAGACACGTTTAGCTTTTTTTATATCAGGGGGCTGAAAGAAGCTAGGAACTGGCCCAAAACGACCAATAAACTACAAGTTACTGGCTGAAACCTCACAAAACTGGACCAACAGGCAGCTCAATGCTTCCCACTCCCACTGGTAAGCAAGGGAACCTCCTCTGTTCCAAATTAGGTAAAGATTCAGTAACAGGAACTGCAAACAAAGCCCAGGGATCAGCAAGCTCTGAAACTGGACTATTCTAGCTTAGTAAGGCGGGAAAACAAGAGATTTTTTGGTTTTTTTTTTTTTCAGAAAACAAGCAGAAACAGATACAGTAAACACTTATAAATGCTATAAATCGGCTATCACAGCCTACACAAACAATTTGCAACAGTTACAGATTTTAAAAGTAACAAATTGAGAAACAAGTGCAAAAACAGAATAAATGCAGAAAAACAGTAACAATGTATCAGCAAGCAGGCGAAATACAGTTGCTAGATAAATAGAAGTGGAAAGCCACAAAAATTATACTTAAATCAGGTAAAGTCGCTTTTTAGCTCTCTGAAGCTTGGATTACTCTGCTGGCCACCACGAGGATCTGTGCTGAGTAGGTACAAGCCAAAAACGCGCGTTTAGCGTTTTTTATATCAGGGGGCTGAAAGAAGCTAGGAACTGGCCCAAAACGACCAATAAACTACAAGTTACTGGCTGAAACCTCACAAAACTGGACCAACAGGCAGCTCAATGCTTCCCACTCCCACTGGTAAGCAAGGGAACCTCCTCTGTTCCAAATTAGGTAAAGATTCAGTAACAGGAACTGCAAACAAAGCCCAGGGATCAGCAAGCTCTGAAACTGGACTATTCTAGCTTAGTAAGGCGGGAAAACAAGAGATTTTTTGGGTTTTTTTTTTTTTTTCAGAAAACAAGCAGAAACAGATACAGTAAACACTTATAAATGCTATAAATCGGCTATCACAGCCTACACAAACAATTTGCAACAGTTACAGATTTTAAAAGTAACAAATTGAGAAACAAGTGCAAAAACAGAATAAATGCAGAAAAACAGTAACAATGTATCAGCAAGCAGGCGAAATACAGTTGCTAGATAAATAGAAGTGGAAAGCCACAAAATTATACTTAAATCAGGTAAAGTCGCTTTTTTAGCTCTCTGAAGCTTGGATTACTCTGCTGGCCACCACGAGGATCTGTGCTGAGTAGGTACAAGCCAAAAAACGCGCGTTTAGCGTTTTTTATATCAGGGGGCTGAAAGAAGCTAGGAACTGGCCCAAAACGACCAATAAACTACAAGTTACTGGCTGAAACCTCACAAAACTGGACCAACAGGCAGCTCAATGCTTCCCACTCCCACTGGTAAGCAAGGGAACCTCCTCTGTTCCAAATTAGGTAAAGATTCAGTAACAGGAACTGCAAACAAAGCCCAGGGATCAGCAAGCTCTGAAACTGGACTATTCTAGCTTAGTAAGGCGGAAAACAAGATATTTTTTTGGTTTTTTTTTTTCAGAAAACAAGCAGAAACAGATACAGTAAACACTTATAAATGCTATAAATCGGCTATCACAGCCTACACAAACAATTTGCAACAGTTACAGATTTTAAAAGTAACAAATTGAGAAACAAGTGCAAAAACAGAATAAATGCAGAAAAACAGTAACAATGTATCAGCAAGCAGGCGAAATACAGTTGCTAGATAAATAGAAGTGGAAAGCCACAAAATTATACTTAAATCAGGTAAAGTCGCTTTTTTAGCTCTCTGAAGCTTGGATTACTCTGCTGGCCACCACGAGGATCTGTGCTGAGTAGGTACAAGCCAAAAAACGCGCGTTTAGCGTTTTTTATATCAGGGGGCTGAAAGAAGCTAGGAACTGGCCCAAAACGACCAATAAACTACAAGTTACTGGCTGAAACCTCACAAAACTGGACCAACAGGCAGCTCAATGCTTCCCACTCCCACTGGTAAGCAAGGGAACCTCCTCTGTTCCAAATTAGGTAAAGATTCAGTAACAGGAACTGCAAACAAAGCCCAGGGATCAGCAAGCTCTGAAACTGGACTATTCTAGCTTAGTAAGGCGGGAAAACAAGAGATTTTTTTGGTTTTTTTTTTTTTTTCAGAAAACAAGCAGAAACAGATACAGTAAACACTTATAAATGCTATAAATCGGCTATCACAGCCTACACAAACAATTTGCAACAGTTACAGATTTTAAAAGTAACAAATTGAGAAACAAGTGCAAAAACAGAATAAATGCAGAAAAACAGTAACAATGTATCAGCAAGCAGGCGAAATACAGTTGCTAGATAAATAGAAGTGGAAAGCCACAAAAATTATACTTAAATCAGGTAAAGTCGCTTTTTTAGCTCTCTGAAGCTTGGATTACTCTGCTGGCCACCACGAGGATCTGTGCTGAGTAGGTACAAGCCAAAAACGCGCGTTTAGCGTTTTTTATATCAGGGGGCTGAAAGAAGCTAGGAACTGGCCCAAAACGACCAATAAACTACAAGTTACTGGCTGAAACCTCACAAAACTGGACCAACAGGCAGCTCAATGCTTCCCACTCCCACTGGTAAGCAAGGGAACCTCCTCTGTTCCAAATTAGGTAAAGATTCAGTAACAGGAACTGCAAACAAAGCCCAGGGATCAGCAAGCTCTGAAACTGGACTATTCTAGCTTAGTAAGGCGGGAAAACAAGAGATTTTTTTGGTTTTTTTTTTTTTTCAGAAAACAAGCAGAAACAGATACAGTAAACACTTATAAATGCTATAAATCGGCTATCACAGCCTACACAAACAATTTGCAACAGTTACAGATTTTAAAAGTAACAAATTGAGAAACAAGTGCAAAAACAGAATAAATGCAGAAAAACAGTAACAATGTATCAGCAAGCAGGCGAAATACAGTTGCTAGATAAATAGAAGTGGAAAGCCACAAAATTATACTTAAATCAGGTAAAGTCGCTTTTAGCTCTCTGAAGCTTGGATTACTCTGCTGGCCACCACGAGGATCTGTGCTGAGTAGGTACAAGCCAAAAAACGCACGTTTAGCGCTTTTTATATCAGGGGGCTGAAAGAAGCTAGGAACTGGCCCAAAACGACCAATAAACTACAAGTTACTGGCTGAAACCTCACAAAACTGGACCAACAGGCAGCTCAATGCTTCCCACTCCCACTGGTAAGCAAGGGAACCTCCTCTGTTCCAAATTAGGTAAAGATTCAGTAACAGGAACTGCAAACAAAGCCCAGGGATCAGCAAGCTCTGAAACTGGACTATTCTAGCTTAGTAAGGCGGGAAAACAAGAGATTTTTTTTGGTTTTTTTTTTTTTCAGAAAACAAGCAGAAACAGATACAGTAAACACTTATAAATGCTATAAATCGGCTATCACAGCCTACACAAACAATTTGCAACAGTTACAGATTTTAAAAGTAACAAATTGAGAAACAAGTGCAAAAACAGAATAAATGCAGAAAAACAGTAACAATGTATCAGCAAGCAGGCGAAATACAGTTGCTAGATAAATAGAAGTGGAAAGCCACAAAATTATACTTAAATCAGGTAAAGTCGCTTTTTTAGCTCTCTGAAGCTTGGATTACTCTGCTGGCCACCACGAGGATCTGTGCTGAGTAGGTACAAGCCAAAAAACGCGCGTTTAGCGTTTTTTATATCAGGGGGCTGAAAGAAGCTAGGAACTGGCCCAAAACGACCAATAAACTACAAGTTACTGGCTGAAACCTCACAAAACTGGACCAACAGGCAGCTCAATGCTTCCCACTCCCACTGGTAAGCAAGGGAACCTCCTCTGTTCCAAATTAGGTAAAGATTCAGTAACAGGAACTGCAAACAAAGCCCAGGGATCAGCAAGCTCTGAAACTGGACTATTCTAGCTTAGTAAGGCGGGAAAACAAGAGATTTTTTTTGTTTTTTTTTTTTTTCAGAAAACAAGCAGAAACAGATACAGTAAACACTTATAAATGCTATAAATCGGCTATCACAGCCTACACAAACAATTTGCAACAGTTACAGATTTTAAAAGTAACAAATTGAGAAACAAGTGCAAAAACAGAATAAATGCAGAAAAACAGTAACAATGTATCAGCAAGCAGGCGAAATACAGTTGCTAGATAAATAGAAGTGGAAAGCCACAAAATTATACTTAAATCAGGTAAAGTCGCTTTTTAGCTCTCTGAAGCTTGGATTACTCTGCTGGCCACCACGAGGATCTGTGCTGAGTAGGTACAAGCCAAAAACGCACGTTTAGCGTTTTTTATATCAGGGGGCTGAAAGAAGCTAGGAACTGGCCCAAAACGACCAATAAACTACAAGTTACTGGCTGAAACCTCACAAAACTGGACCAACAGGCAGCTCAATGCTTCCCACTCCCACTGGTAAGCAAGGGAACCTCCTCTGTTCCAAATTAGGTAAAGATTCAGTAACAGGAACTGCAAACAAAGCCCAGGGATCAGCAAGCTCTGAAACTGGACTATTCTAGCTTAGTAAGGCGGGAAAACAAGAGATTTTTTGTTTTTTTTTTTTTTTCAGAAAACAAGCAGAAACAGATACAGTAAACACTTATAAATGCTATAAATCGGCTATCACAGCCTACACAAACAATTTGCAACAGTTACAGATTTTAAAAGTAACAAATTGAGAAACAAGTGCAAAAACAGAATAAATGCAGAAAAACAGTAACAATGTATCAGCAAGCAGGCGAAATACAGTTGCTAGATAAATAGAAGTGGAAAGCCACAAAAATTATACTTAAATCAGGTAAAGTCGCTTTTTTAGCTCTCTGAAGCTTGGATTACTCTGCTGGCCACCACGAGGATCTGTGCTGAGTAGGTACAAGCCAAAAACGCGCTTAGCGTTTTTTATATCAGGGGGCTGAAAGAAGCTAGGAACTGGCCCAAAACGACCAATAAACTACAAGTTACTGGCTGAAACCTCACAAAACTGGACCAACAGGCAGCTCAATGCTTCCCACTCCCACTGGTAAGCAAGGGAACCTCCTCTGTTCCAAATTAGGTAAAGATTCAGTAACAGGAACTGCAAACAAAGCCCAGGGATCAGCAAGCTCTGAAACTGGACTATTCTAGCTTAGTAAGGCGGGAAAACAAGAGATATTTTTTTTTTTTTTTTTTTCAGAAAACAAGCAGAAACAGATACAGTAAACACTTATAAATGCTATAAATCGGCTATCACAGCCTACACAAACAATTTGCAACAGTTACAGATTTTAAAAGTAACAAATTGAGAAACAAGTGCAAAAACAGAATAAATGCAGAAAAACAGTAACAATGTATCAGCAAGCAGGCGAAATACAGTTGCTAGATAAATAGAAGTGGAAAGCCACAAAATTATACTTAAATCAGGTAAAGTCGCTTTTTTAGCTCTCTGAAGCTTGGATTACTCTGCTGGCCACCACGAGGATCTGTGCTGAGTAGGTACAAGCCGATCTCATGTTCCCCTTACATACACTTTTGAGCAGGCTCCCACAATATTTAAAATCTTCTACTTGCGTTGAATGCTTCCCCTCTCTAGCAGAGAGCAATTCACACTTTCGTATTAGGGAAACATGCCCTCAGTTTTTCATCCCGCTCCCTTCACACTTAGCAATGAACTAGTCTCCTGCATTATAAAGATGACACTGATCCAGTCCTAAGGGGACAGCATTATATGCAAACAGCAAAGATGTAACACGTGTGGCCCAAAACAGAATGTCATCAAAACATCACTGCCATCTGCCGCCTTAATATTCTGTCAGTCAGAAGCATGAAAAGGGTGGAAGACAGCGCACACCTTTGATGAAGTCCTAAATTCGACTCAAATATATTTTCTTCGTACTGTTTGCCCCATGCAATGAAAAAAGTCAGAACTCTGTATCTTCCTTCTGATCCATTCATTGCCTAGTAGATGGACAGATAGCAATATTTCAAGATGGTGTGACAATCAGGCTAAGGCTATCTACCATCCTCAGGCCATTTGTATTTTTTATCATGGCATGCTTTCAGCTAAAGCTCCATGTCCAATTTGCAATGATTTCAAAGCAGACATGGCTACAGAGAATCTGTTAATGTTTATCCTCACTGCTGCATCAGCATTGAAGACCCTGTTTTCTACCATAGGCTGGAACCTTTTCCTGAAATACTGTCTATTCAAGCAGGGCAGATAGCCAGTGAAATTTCACTCCATCCACTCAAAAGTAAACTCATTCTAGACTGGGTGTGCTATCAAAGCTGTCATCTGAGTCCTAGGAAACAATCTACCCTGCATTATGGCTACTTCAAATATATTTTATTTAATAAGGAAACTTTGAATGCAACTGTCAGTTCTCAAACACAGAGATGGGTGTCATCCAGCAGAGGTCTTGGAGCCATGCACTATACTTCTCACAACATTTACCACACTGCATGATATTACACAGTGGCAGAAAACACATACAGTAAAAGCAAACTCTGCATGATCCTTAAAATAGTTGTGGAAACACAGGGAATTTGATCTACTGTGCTGAAATGAAAATATAATCCGCACTGCCCTAAATGAAGCTTTGAATACCAGATGAAGTGCCATTTCCAACACCATGGCAAAGTCTGTTTAAGGAAGGCTGAAGAGTGTGGCAGTTTTCTGAAAAGGTAAACACTACCCCATGTTTATCATTCTAGATGTGATCTGTACACTTTCTATGCAGCAATGAGAAGGTATATCATCCGTATTTCCCAAAAAATCCCAGTTGTTTTTATCCAACATATCCATAATAACTTAATTTGCAGAAATGCATTTTTACTTATTGATATTTATTTATTTAACCATTTAGGGTGTCTTGTCCAAATACTTTTTAACCACAACCTTGGTGAAGGGCAAATAATTGCATGCAGTTTACAAAGGTTTCCCCTTCACAAGATCAAATGGATGGAAGCTCGAAATTCATAATCTCGAACTTACATTCACTCGAAATTGTGAATGGGAGCCTTAGGTTTAAAAAAATAAAAAGTTAACTTACCTTATTGCAGGGGGCCAGGTCCCCCTGTAACCTAGCAGTTTAAATGTGAATATTCTGTGACCACACTATAGCGGAGGAATGGAAAATCTTCCATTTTGCTCTTACACGTATAGTGCGGAATGGGAGATTTCCCTTTCCTTCACTATAGTGCGATCTCAGAGTAGGTATATTTAAGTAGGGGGGTGTGTGGGGTGCACCCCTGTGAAAACATTTGAAAGGTGTTAATTTTTTTTTTGTCCCTTTCATATGTTCGAGTTTTTCTAAATTTGAGATTCTGGTTTCGAGTTTATGACTTTCGAGTTTAGAGTAATTCAATCATATGAAGGAGAACCTTACAAAGTCAGCATTTCATACACTGATCTACAGTATTAGCATAATTACTTCTTGAATATGAGACAAGTCATAAAAAAAATTGCTGTATTTGGAGTGTGTTAATTACACTCCGATATCACGAAAAAAACAAATCAGTTATATACTTAAATAGCGAGAGACTCAATTTTAATAATTGTTAAGCAGCCACTGCTTAACTTGATAAGATTGATCATGCTAGGCAGTCAAATCTGCCAGTTCTGACCAGATAACAACAGCACCTGAAAAAAAATAGATTTCTTTCTCCCTGCTGTGTCAGTAATGACTCACTGACTTGCTGTAACATAAGAGACTATGTCACACTATCATTCTGGCAGTACTTGCTAAGGGCCCTACAACTCTAAAAGCTGGCAAAACACTTAGGTTCATAGGTTCATAGGTTCATACTAGGCAATCTGCCCTAGGGCATTTATAAGCCTAGCCAGAGTGTGTGTGGCTTTCACCACCCCTTTGGATGAGAATACTATACCCATTAGTTTGCTGTGCCTCTGTCCAGCAGTGATACAGAGATGATTCCCGGGGTAAACCTACGATCTCCCATCCACTCGTCAAGATTTCTCTTGAACAGAGTCAGTGAGGGGCTCTGCCTCACATGGACTGGGATTCTGTTCCATAGTGTAGGGAGTCTCTGGGTGATGAATCTGTCCCTCCAGCACGTCCTATTTATATCCGTGTTGAGGTTTAAGTCTCTTGCTCTCATGGCTCTGGTGGATTTGGATTTTTTGAGGTGGAGCATGTCCATTAATTCCGGGTTGGACATGGCCTTGTATGTCAGGCACAGATCACCTCTGAGCAGACGGTATGCGACTGAATAGAGCTGGAGTTTCTTCAGTCGGGCATCGTATGACATATGTTTGAGCCCCTTTATCCTTTTGGTGAGGAACTTTTGGGGTCTTTCCAACTGCTGCAGGTGTCGGGTAAGGTACATTCCGAATGGGGCGTTGTACTCAATCATTGGTCTGATAACTGAAGAGTACAGGGGTACAATGACCTCTCCTGATCTGGATGTGAATCCCTTCATGATCAGGTGGGCAATGTAGAAGGTCTTTCTAACCACTTTGGCAATGTGAGTGTCAAAAGAGAGGTTAGGTTACTGTCAACTTGGGTCCCCAGGTCCCTGATAACTTCTTCCGTGTTTAATGGATTACCACTATGTGGTATGTCCCATAATAGTGCATTTTTTTCAGTAACCAGTAGTACATGACACACATAAAGCTCCATACACTGCAAAGAATTATGATTGGGCCTCAAATCATAAGCTTTTATTATTCATTCTTTACATGGATGCAAAGATTTACCTCTTGAGAACTGAGTATTGAGTTCACCTCTTATGAATTCTCTTGAGGTGAATTTCTCAGCATTCATGTCTTGAACACAACAAGCCAGTTATGGGCAGTGACCTACTCATAATTCTCTATATTAAGCATTATAGTGTGAAGAATTAAAACCAGTTCTGGAAATAAAGCTATTGGCATAGCAGATATCCATTCTGCATAATAATTTAAACATCCATGCACTGTAGTAACAAGGAATAACTTAAACATGCACCCAGTGTAGTAAGTAGGAAAATACTAGTGCAGACCATTTGATGAATATAAGAAAACTTTATTAGTCAAAAGGTTGAGAACAAAAGAGAATAATTAATACAGTATCAGTACTGGAATGTCAGGCACACTGGTTACGAGGAAAAACGACGACTCAAGTTGTACAAGGTATTTTAACAACAGCGATACTCCAAATTCTCAATACAAAACTCCAGATTAAGCACTTTCATTCCACAAGGGAACTTCATCAGAATAACTCTACCCAAAATTTAACACACTTAAAAAGTGTCATCAGTTAACATACACTTCCAGCAATAGGTTGATTTAATAATTACAAATAATTGCATATTAAAATGTAGTCTAAAATATCTTAAAATCAAACTCAGTAGAATAATAAAAAATAAATGAACAATATGACTGAAAAATAAAACAACATAAAACTAAACATAAAACTTGTGTCTATAAACAATACATCTTCCAGCAAGTACCCAAGTATTCTAGGAAAAACAAATTACCAGCCAAAGTTTTATTTTAAAGTTTTCTTCCTTAAATCAGGGATAATGGAACAGTGTTGATTTAACCCTGGGGATGAACAAGCATCCAGCCTAAGCTGCCATATAAGTTCACAAAACTGAAGGCTGTTTTCCCAGTCACTACCTCTCTCAAATTGCTTAACCTGTTCCAACACCCAAAATTTGAAACAGTAATCTACACATACCAATGTGTGTTTAAAAGGAGCATAGGTGTCGTTCTTTCTACTGATTTCATAAAAATGCTCATATATCCTGTTTCAGCTTTCTTTCTGTTTTGCCAATGTAATATGCAAAACAGATTGAGCAAAATGCCAAATAAACAACCTTTCTCTGGCAGTTGAAATAACGTTTAGCTTTCAAAATCCCACCAGAGTAATGAAAAATCAAGTTCATCCGTATTAGCAATGAAAGAACATTGGGAGCACATACCGCACTTTTGTGTGTCTCTCCTCCCTGTCCTAATAGTACTCCTAATAACCCTTTCAAAAAAATTCTTTAGGTTGTAACTCCTTCTCAAACTAAATTTTACATCCCTGGAAAAAATGTCCAAAGTATTGGGCATACTGGCAAAGATGTCCCAGTAAGTCTTGATAATATTTTTTTAATGTGGGAGCTTCCATGAAAATCCATCACAAAGTATAATTCCCTACATTGGTGAGGCTAACCACCTCCCACCTGCCTGTCAGGATCCACATCCATTGTTAACAAAGCACCATCCATTGTTCATGAGCATCCGACTGGGTTTTCTATGGATAAAATAGGCTTATATCTGACATCCCATCCTTCCAATATTACATCTCTAATGGAACTCACCATAGATTCTGGATAGCCCTTCTAACAAAGAGGTCTTCAATGTATTCCAACTCAGATATTAAACCTTCCTTAAGGGTGGTCATGCGGGAAGCCCTAACCATCTGCATTTTGAGAATATTCCTCTTTTGGAAGTAGTGGTGTTCACTTTTAAAATGTAGGTATGAGTTAGAAAAATGTTTTTGGCGATATAACCGGGAAACATATCTATTCATACTCAATTCCTAATTTCCACGTCTAAGAAATGGGATTTGTTTTCTCCCACATCGGATGTAAATTCCAGAAAACTGGTAGTATTGTTAATGCAATCTAAAAATTTTTTAATAGTATCCTGTGGGCCCTTCCATACAATAAATATATTATCCAGGTAGCAAAAATAGCTTCTAATATACTGATAAAATGATGAAGTAAACACATAATGTTATTCACAGTATAAAATAAATATATTGGCAAATATGGGGGCACAAGAGGCCCCCATAGCCACCCCACTTATCTGCTTGTAATATTCCCCCTGGAAAAACATAAAATTGTTCTTAAGTACTGACTCCATGTTTTCCAACACGAGTGTAAATTTCAAGGGGGAAAGGAAGTCAACGTCCACTATAACTTCCTCAAGCCAAGCCAGTCCTGCATCATGGGGAATGATACTAAACAAATCTTTGATGTCAAGTGAGAGGTAAAAATAGTCTACATTAAATTCTATGTGTCTGAACTTAGTCAGGAGTCCCATGAGTCTATAAGAATGGGGGGTAAGTGGTGTAGAATGGTTTTAACTTACTATCCACATACATAGCAAGTGGTTGTGTTTTTGATCCTACTGAAGAGACAATTGGTCTAAAAGGGGGGTTGAACATCTTTGTGTGTTTTAGGGATCTCAAAAATACCTGGAATCACAGGTCTGGGAACCCACATAAAACCAAAATGTTATTTATCTAACACCCCCTAAAACAAGTTGTCTTCAAGATACATGTCCAAATTCTTGTATGCCAAGTTAATCTTATTTCTAGATACTTCTTGATATTTTTGGATCACTGTGTAAAATCTCTTGCATTTTATTAGAATATAACCAATTTTCCATCAAACCCACCCTCCCCCCTTGTCAGGCTTCATGACCTGGACACTTTTGTTCCTACTTAAATCAAAGACTAACTCTCTTTCTTCGCTGGATAAATTACCAAAGAAATACCATCTGTATTTATGAGAATTAAAGGTTTTACGAATGTCTCTTTCAACCAGAGCCTCAAATTTATGAAGCAAAGGGTGAGTAGGGGGTTAAAAGTACTCTTTTTCTTAAGCTGGTTATTAGCTTCAAGAGCAACTTTACCTCCAAAAAATACCTCTAAATTTAGGTTACAAACAAACAATTTGCTATCTAAAACCATGTTGGGCACTGAACCAGGCTGACTTGGAACAAAGGTGAACCCCTTTTGAAATAATTCAAAGTGAGTTTTCGATAACTCTACCTCACTGTAATTGAATATGTGAAAATCTTTATAGATAGAAAGGGGTCCATTAACCTGAATAAACTCATTAGAGTAACCTTGGCTCGCTGTTGGTGATCCAAAAGTGTTTATTCACAATAATTCCACTCGAATATTGCACTCGAACCAGAAAATGCGACAAAATAAAATGAACGCTCTTCCATACACACAAAATACTGCGTTTTCGTCAAAAAGACTTCATCAGACAATCTAATAACCTTAACAACACATTTAAATACTAAACTATTTGATTAAAATTCATTTCATTGGTCCAAATACTTAACAATTAGTTCAAACACACCAATCTATGTGAATAAACACTTTTGGATCACCAACAGCGAGCCCAGGCACTTTTTTTTGGATTTATTGGTTTGCTTACAAGTGCTTATATCTGTTGTTCTTTCATTAGAGTAACCTTCTAATTCCTCCTCCCTCTGCCTCTCTGACCCCCGTGGTAGCTACCGCAAAAAGTGGTTTGCCTGGTCACTTGTGCATAAGATGGTTGGGTGGTTTGGTTCTGCGACCTTTGTGAAATCCTCACAGGAAAGTGTCCTAAAGGGTCCCCCCCATACCTCATTCTCAGAATCTACCCTGTGGTTAGGCACACTTTCTACAACCCCATTACCTCCACCATCAACAGCATTGTAATTAATTCTAGAATTAGGGCTGGGTTGTTTAGGCAAAAAGGCAGAGTATGCCTTCCCACTCTGGTAGTTTTTCTCATCTCTCTGTAATTTACTGTTTCCTCTTTTTGTTTTTCTCTGTTACTTTATCAACCTCCCTGAATACATCGATATTTCATCCTAAATTCATTAACAGAATGTAATAAATCAGATTCAGCTTTTCTATTTAACTCCACAAAATCCTTGTGCAAATTATCCATTACCATCAAATTATTTTTAATAATAATACGTAACACAGTTAGACCACATTCATTGAAAACATCCACAAGCTCATTAAAAAATATAGTTCCTTCAAACACATTATTAGGAAATCTAGTCAGCCTTAAACCTTTAGGAACATATTTTTTGTCCAAACATTGTTCCAAAAATGAATTGTCCAGCAGCAGTGCACTTAAACGAGAGAACTGTGGATTCTGAGTTTTGGATTTTGCTCTCAGTATTTTTCACCTTGTGGTTACCACTGTTTGTGTTTTTTGGTGAAATGGCTGGATCTGGTTTGTGAGGTTCTCCTTCATCTAAGGAAAGTGAACGTTCACTTCTGGGAGAATTAACTAAATTAATTCAACTGTTTTCACAAGAGGAAGGGGTTTCTATCTCTGTGGAGGACTCTATTCCCTGCTATCAAGCAGGACAGACAGATCTGATGTCATTTCTGGTTTTGCAGACAGCAGGGAGTGAAGGTGCCCGAGGATTTACTGTCATGAAATGTGAAAATGCGAATCATGGAGATTTGAATGGGTCTGGACAACAAGGACAACATGGAAATTGTCCTATTACTACCAATGTGGGTTCAAGAGTTGATGAGAGGGTTTTGGACTTTGATTTCAACACCTGGCTGCTACGAGGAGTGTCGAGTGAAGAGCAGACCCCTCCAAAAGAACAGTTGTCTTTATCAAGGTATTTTATACTGTCTTAAGGACAAATTACTCAAATACAGAGCACTGCTGCTGGACAATTGTTTTTTGGAACAATGTTTGGACAAAAAAATATGTTTTTAAAAGTTTAAGACTGAATAGATTTCTTAAGCCTAACAAGGGAGGAGGGGTGGTTTTGATGGAAGATGGGTTATATTCTAGTAAAATACTAGAGATTTTACACAGTGATGCAAAAATATCAAGAAGTATCTAGAAATGAGATTAACTTGGCATACAGGAATTTGGACATGTATCTTAAACACAACTTGTTTCAGGGGGTGTTAGATAAACAACATTTTGATTTTATGTGGGTTCCCAAACCAGTGATCCTAAAGCACACAAAGATGTTCAAAACCCCCTTTGAAACCAATTGTCTCTTCAGTAGGGTCAAAAACACAACCACTTGCTATGTATGTTGATAGTAAGTTAAAACCATTCTACACCACTTATCCCCACATTCTTATAGACTTGTGGGACTTCCTAAGTTCAGGGAATTTAATGTAGACTATTTGTTCCTCACAGTTGACATCAAAGATTTGTTTAGTGTCATTCCCCACGATACAGGGCTGGCTTGGTTTGAGGAAGTTATAGTGGACCTTGACTTCCTTTCCCCCGTGGAATTTAGACTCATGTTGGAAAACATGGAGTCAGTATTTAAGAACAATTTTATATTTTTTTAGGGGAAGTATTGCAAGCAGATAGGTGGGGTGGCTATGGGGCCCTCTTGTGCCTCCATATTTGACAATATAGTGTTTTTTATTCTGGGAATAACATTATGTGTTTACTTCATTGTTTTACCAGTATATTAGAAGCTATTTTTTGGTACCTGGATGATATATTTATTGTATGTAAGGGCCAACAGAATACTATTAAAAATTAGATTACATTAACAAAACTATCAATTTTCTGGAATTTACATCCAATGTGGGAGAAAACGAATCCCACTTTTTGGATGTAGACATTAGGAAGGAATTGAGTATGAATAGATATGTTTCCCAGTTATACCAGCAAAAAAAAAAACATTTTTCTAACTCATACCTACATTTTAAAAGTTATCCCTACTTCCAAAAGAGGAATATTCTCTAAGGGCAGATGGTTAGGGGTGCCCTGCCCACATGACCACCCTTAAGAAAGATTTAATTTCTGAGTTGGAATACAAAAAGGTATCCAGAATCTATGGTTAGTTCCTTTAGAGATTTAATATTAGAAGGATGGGGTGTCAGATATAGACCTATTTTATCCATAGAAAACCCAGTGGGATGTTCATGAACAATGGATGATGCTTTGTTAACAATGGATGTGGATCTTGACAGGCAGGTGGGAGGTGGTGAGCCTCACTAAGGTAGGGAATTATACTTTGTGATAGATTTTCGTGGAGGCACCTGCGTTATGAAAAATATTATCAAGACTTACTGGGACAACTTTGCCGGTATGCCCAATACTTTGGACATTTTTCCAGGGATGTAAAATTTAGTCTGAGAAGGGGTTACAACCTAAAGAATTTTTTTGAAAGGGTTAATAGCAGAACTATTGTGACCGGGAGGAGAGGCACACACAAGTGTGGTATGTGCCCCTAATGTTCTTTCATTGCTGGTAAGGACAAACTTGATTTTCATCATCCTGGTAGGATTCTGAAAGCTAAAGGCTATTTCAACTGCCAGACAAGGGGGGGGGGGGGGGTCACATTTTGCTCAATTTATTTTGCATATTATGTTGGCAAAACAGAAAGAAAGCTGAAACAGAGGCTCTATGAGGATTTTTATGAAATCGGTAGAAAGAAAGACACCCATACTCTTTTTAAACACATGTTGGTATGTCTAGATTACTGTTTCAATTTTTGGGTGTTGGAACAGGTTAAACAATTTGAGAGAGGTGGTGACTGGGAAAACAGCCTTGTGTTTTGTGAATTTATGTGGCAGCTTAGGCTGGATGCTTGCTCACCCCCCAGGGTTAAATGAACACTGATAAATTATCGCTGCTTTAAGGAAGAGAGCTTTAAAGTAAAAGTTTGGCTAGTAATTTGTTTTTCCTAGAATACTTGGGTACCTGCTGAGAGATGTATTGCTGTTTATAGACATAAGTTTTATGTTTAGTTTTATGTTCAGTTTTATTTTTCAGTTATATTGTTCATTTATTTTTTATTATTCTACTGAGTTTTATTTTAAGATATTTTAAACCACAATTTAATATGTAATTATTTGTAATTATTCATTCTACTGCTGGAAGTGCATGTTAATTGATGACACTTTTTAAGTATTTTGGTTAGTGTTATTCTGATGAAGTTCCCTTGTGGAATGAAACCGCTTAATCTGGAGTTTTGTATTGAGAATTTGGAGTCTCGCTGTTGTTAAAATACCTTGTACAACTTGAGTTGTCATTTTTCCTCGTTACCAGTGTGTCTGACTGAGGGAATTGTGGATTCTGAGTTTTGGATATTGCTCTCAGTATTTTTCACCTTGTGGTTTTCAGTACTGGAATGCTTTTAGTATAAAGGTCCACAGGATGGTAGAAGAATTAATTCATTAATGCGCTAGATTGACAGTATCTCTACTAGAGCAGACATATGCATTTGATGCTATACAATTTTATGGTTAGTGATGTTTATTAACCCATGAGTACAGTGAAAATATACAGATGATGTTCAAAGATAAGACTAATGCACTGATTGCCATGTGCCATATAACACTGCCATTTATGTATTTATTTTAGTGATGCAGTAGCTTTTGTATAGTTTTCTACATTTATTGACACCTGTAGCAGGGTGTTCCAGTTATTCAGTGTAATTTTACTGAAGCTCCCTTCATCTATTGCTATTTAAATTGTTTTTATATTGATAAGTGTTAAATGACAGTCTGATATGCTGTTAGAACAAATGCCAGGATGCAATGCTTTAAATGTGAAAAAGGTAAATGTGTTGGCCATGGGTGCAAATGTTAGATAGTTGTCAATTGTTTCGGGTAAGGTATTAAAGTTCCCTAAAATGCAAAAAGCATTATGAGCCTCCAAATGTTTACTAAATATATTGCAGCTTGCAAGTGTTGCAAAGTAGGGAGTAAAGTTGTCATTGCACCATAAAAATCTTGCAAAGCAAGGAGTTGATGTGACTAGCACAACAAATGATAACTGGCCACTCAAGGAAAGGGCCTGTTCTAAAGAAATGAAGGAAAGAATCATGGAAAATGAACCACTTGGGATGAATGCTAAACTTTTGAAAGCTAAATCAGAAAACCTTATAAATGGAGAATTTTAAGCAGCAGACACCCGTGCAGTAATAGCAATATAACAACAAGACTGATTTTATAAAGGTCATTAAAGAGGGAGAGACACTATCTTGTCAGAGTTTCTTAAGTAGTGGCATGAGAATAGTGGGTATCAACCAAAATGAAGGATGACCTGGAAGAAGAACCTGGAAATTGTTCCTACCAGAAGAATCTAGTGTGAGTGTGTGAGAGAGAGAGAGAGAGAGAGAGAGAGAGACAAAGAGTTACCAAAAGAGACTGTTTCCCTGCTGTGTAAAACTGTGTTGAAGGTACCTGTTGCACTTTTAGTTAAATCATAATAGTTAAATCACAATAGTTTGTTTTTGCTCAGAAGAACCTGCTTTATTTGTATACAACAAACTTTTCTATATTTATTTATTTTTTTATTTAACATTTGTTTACCGGGAAAGTCTGACTTTGAACAAAGCCAATTTTCAGCGGAGGCCTGGGGAGAAATGGTCCAGATGCATGTCTTTGTAACGTGGAAGAAAACCGGCACACCCGGAAGAAACCCACATGAATGCAGGGAGGACATGCAGACTCCACACAGAAGGCACCCCAGCTGACCCCGGGGAACCTCTTGTTGTGAGGTGACAAAACTACCTCTGCACCACTGCGCCATCAATATATTTATAAGGAGTAATGGAATCAGCTGCTTTAATACAGAATGACAGATAAATAATATAGAACAGACACAGTTATAGATATATAGATATCTCTATAACTATATGACATTTCTATGAGTGCTCAATTTCTTATGTGTTAATCACTAACTCATGTATCCATGCCTCTATTGTTTTTGTTTCCATTACAGTGTTTGATATTGTAACAATGGAACTGCAAGACTTATGTTTTTGTGGGTGTTCATTTATAATATCACAGTGATTTCACTTTTTTTAAGGTAGAGTGACCACAGAGTTATTATTACATTGGAAATATACCCTAGATTGGTGCGGTCCTGGAGCTGACCTTGCAAGAAGGGAAGTAAAGTATAATCAATTAAAGCTGGGCAGCTTTCTTTCAGTGGATTTACTCCGAATCTTACATTGTAAAACCCTGTATATTAGTGTATATATATATATATATATATATATATATATATATATATATATATATATAAAATTTGATTACTAAAAGTTTATTGACCCCATGACCTGAAAGACACAGTGCCACCCTTACACAACATCAGAAATTTGTCAAGAATGTTTATATTTTGAAAAAAATAATGGTCATTGAATCCGCTGTGGTCTATACATAAGTATATATAAATGTATAAGACTAGCCTGCATTTGCGCACTTGGTCTAAATACTTGTCTGGCAATATATGCAGATGGCTGACAGGGGTGTTAGATTGACAATCCCCAGGTAGGGGAGTATTCCCATTCCCCTGGGACTGTGTCGTCTTAAGAGTTAGTATATATAATTGGCAGGGGAAATGTGAAAATTGCATGCACTAAGGTTCTTTCTCAGTACATGCATGGTAACATGTCAATGTTCAGCTTATCCACCTTTTACAGGTCAACATTTCTGAGGTATGCACACACACACACACACACACACACACACACACACACACACACACACACACACACACACACACACACAAACACACACGCACATATATATATATATATATATATATATATATATATATACACATATATCAAATAAGCATCTTCTAGTACATGTAACACTTCAAAATATGATCCTCATGATGGTTCAGTTATTGTATCAGAAATCTTCCCCAGACTATAGTATCATGGCCCAGTCCAGTAGCCATCTACCGTGCTGATGTTTCACAAGTGAGCACCTGGGGGGTTATCTCACTCATGTAGCTTGCTCAAACTTGGACCAAAATAACTGCAATGAGCCATGGTGTCATCTCATCAATCATAAAGCAAGGAGATGGTAAAGAGCAATTCCAGATATGGTGCAGGTAATATAGCATGGGCTAAGGCATATTCACATAAAGCAATGGAAAATGACCTTAGGATAGGAAATGTGCCTTGACTGCTTGGTAGTGAGTTAAAGCTTGTAAAATACCACTCTGATGTAGTTGTACTTTTTCTACACATAATCTACAAACTTTACCTTAACAAATAGTGCTGGTTTTGTATCCAGACAATTGAACAAGATTCTCTAATCTTCCTCTGCTTGCAGAGCTCAGAAGGGGCCATGGATATGTTAGGATACTCCTAAGGGCTGGGTCATGCTTCTTTGTGTTTGTGCAATTTGATAAGTTGTCAATAAAGCTATCAAATGCAGAAAAGAAGATTTTGCTTGTTGTTTGAACATATGCATCTAACATAACATTTGACTTTCTTTGCTACTGAAGATATGATGCTTAGCAGAGCAACACCTAGTTAATCTTAGCTCTACTGGAGCCTTCAACACTCATGGGGGAACCCAGAGATACTTGGATAGTCAAATCCTGAAAGAGTGGCCTGTCTGAGTTGAACACCAAAGGTTAGTTGTTTTGAGATGTCTGGGTATCTCATAGATTGAAAATAACTTGAACTATGCTCCAACATAAGGACGTTCCTAACTGAATTTGGTACCAAGTGGCTTTGGTCAAAGCTTGATGGCTGATTTCATAGTCAAATCATTCGAACTTATGTTTTGAAACCTCAGGTCAGGAGAGCTTCTGATTACTACTTGGTGGTGAGATTGATCATATAACTAGAGGCATGGGCTACTCATTAAACCATAATGGTGCCTCTGGGAATTTCAGTCGGATCTGCTGAGTGATGCCTCTACTTGTCCATTATTGCCAATTCACACTTAATGTTTGTGTATTGCATACAAACTATTGAAAGATTGCTTGATAGTGGGACAACTGTATTATCAATGTCTTAGTATAGCATAAGACCAGCTCTATCTTCTAAACTACATTTTTTTCTTTTTCTTTTTTTTTTTTTTTTATTGACAGAATAAAATCTTGGAATACCAGAAGCTGTTCATTAACAGCTCATCGTTGTAGCTGCCTCTTTTAACTGCCATGAAACACATTCTAAATAACGCCCAAACCAAAGGCTTAAAAGATCACACAGACAAACCAGTCAGCAGAAATTACAAGGAGACCCAGCCAAGCTAGAGTTTTCATTGCATAATTCCTTAAAGCTCCTCTAGTTGAGGTTGATGGGGTATATGCAAATGGCCTCTTAAGGAGATAACAGATTTTAGCTACATGTCTTCTGAATATTTGAGTTTTACGTTTAAGTCTTTATGGGTAGATTCAGGTCAATAAAACCAAACCCACTAGCTGTAAGCATGCATGGTTTGACCTTTTCTTTTTTTTTTTTGTATGTTGTTAGTACAGTAATAATTCATTTATGCCATAGTGATGAGATCAGAAAAGAAAACATTCAAAAGCTTGTCTACAGGTAGTGAGGTTTGGCTTTATTGCCCTAAATGTACCCATAAAGACTTAAAATGTAAAAGGATATTCAGAAGTCATGTAGGTGAAACACTGGTAGGTCCTTAAGGAGTTACTTGCATATACTTCCCATGGGCCTCCGCTAGAGGATGTTTGACATATTACAAAGTGAAGATTTTAACATGGCTGGATCTTGCATGTTTTTCAAATTGCCATGGAGGAACTTCTTTTACTTTGAACCGTTTGGACATTTTACATTATTGCTGGAGGTGCTGTTTATTTTTGATGTCATCGTCCTTTGCTGTTGTTTTTTTCATATGATGTATTGTTTGATACATTAATATATTTATTTGTGGTTATTAGTGTTTATATGTGCATTTTTAAATGTTGTATCAGTGCAGCTTTTCTTTTTATCCTTCTATGGTATGAATATCTGCATACTCTGCCTGGGTATATATTAAGTCAGCGAAACGTCATTACAGCAAATGCCGTTTCACCAACACATATAGAATGAAAGCAGACAACAGCGAAAGCTCAGGTCAGCAATTTTTTTTCCTAGGGGAAAAAAACGCTTGGCCTGAGCCATGACATTGCCATTTACTCCCACTGTAGTGCAATCTCAGAGTTGGTGTATTTAGTTAGGAGGGTGTGCGGGGCACAGCTCCCCACATTGTAGGGGGGTCTGTGTGGGGAAGCCCCTAACTCTGCAATATTTTAAGTTGTGTCTTGTGTTTTGTTGGTCTACTGATTTTTTTTCCTGGGAAAAAATCAGTGATCTGGGCTTTCGCTTTTGTCAGCTTTCATTGAATACGTGTCGATGAAATGGCATTCGCTGTAATGCCGTTTCGCTGACTTAATATAGACCCACTCCTTATAATTATCTGTGCACTTCTGTACAGCACTAACTGTACTCTTGGCTACACTCTTTTTTATGGATAAATATTGCTTTGCAAGAAATATGAATATACGGTTTCCAGTCAGGGATGTGGTGTCAGATGTTTCGTTCATAGACTTGAGTTACAGTTACAGTAATGGTGCCACACTGGTCTAGTGATCAGTGTTGGCACCAGTGTTAACTTTAAAACACTGTGTCAGAATCTAGGAATTTAACGCCTTCAACATATGTCTTTTTACAGAAATATTTTCAGTAGATTATGGCAGTGTAGTCAAACAAAATGTCAAGCAGCATTTTGAAGCTAACCTGGGCTTCATATGTTATACTGAAACAAAGTTGCGAAAATGTGAATGTTACTACCTAAATTAATGCGATATTTGAAGTTAATTTTGGCCACTTAAGGAAACATTAAAAATCAGTCAGTGTTTTTAGAGAAAAATTGGATGTGTAAAGCATGAATTAATACAATTTTAAATATTACTGAATATAAACTTATGTAAAACAGTCATTCATTCAATATTTCCTCATTCTCTGAAAACTGTTTTATGTTATTCAAGGTAATGGGAGAACTGGGCAATACCCATACAAGCAACATTTGTATGGCAGAGAAGAGATCCTAGATGGAGTGCAGCTTCACTGCAGAACACAAATACACACACACACACGCACACACACACACACACACACACACACACACACACACACACACACACTATAAGCTCTGCTGCATGCAGTTTAGGGTATTGGTAAAAGGCTTATCTGTATATTTTTGGTATGGTAGAGGGAAAGTTCAGCTTTTAGCAAAAACCCACAAAGACACAAAGAAGATTCGCAGATGCTGTGCAAAAAGCATTCAGGGTGGAAAAGTAATATTGACAGAAACATTAACAAACAATAACAAAATAGGTTCCAGTGTTATAACAGGATCTGTATTGCAAACTGATTGCATCTGAATTTTCCCAAGAGGTAACATACCTCTCAACTATATCTTATTTTGCAGATAATCCTTGAATTTGCCTCATTGTTTTCCTGTCACTCTTTAAATCACAGAGGATTTTAGTCAATAATGCCATACATTAGAATTGTGTACTTCTTATTCATCAGGAAATGCATGTTGATGCAAACCATGTTGTTTTTTTAATTTTTGAAGTAAAATGCAATAATATTTAAACATTGTCCTCAGTTTTGAGCCCCACCCCCCATTATTTTTGGGTTTGACCCTGATTCCAGAGCAAAGAAGTCAGAGATTATGAAAAGGGGGAATGCATTAGGTATATCAATCTATCACATACGCGCTGGTGTACACTAGAAAGATCGGGTCTATATTATATTTTTGAAAGTTTCAAACATTGAACACCATATGGTCGACACCATATGAGTGATGTTTGCAATTTCTAAAATATAATAACGAAATAAAAATAAAAAATATATACTTACCTAAATGCTGTAGGCAGGGGGTCAAGCCCCCCTGCACCCTCCATGTGGGGGACTGTGCCCCCCACACCCCCGCTACTTAAATATTCCTATTCCGAGATCGCACTGCATTGAAGTAAAGGGAAAATATTCCCTACAGCGATTTCCATGTTACGCTCACAATGTTTCGCCCAATCGTGTTCGCTCAATATGTGTTCGCCGTTTACAATTTTTGAGCACGCGATAGGATCCCGAAAGATCATGTGCTGCCTTTAATAAGTCTACCAAAGTGTATAAGGAGAAATTAATATAAATAAAGTGAAGGGCTGATACTGCATTGATAATTGTAAGCATGAGTCTTTATTATCTGTACAAAGTGGAGAAGTGGAAGATGATGGCAATGCAAGCAAAACAGAGGCAGATGAGTATGAACAAACAACCAAATAAGTTTTTTGGGATCAGTTAAGATGCACTTAACATGGAAACACAATACTAGAACTAGTTTGTCTTTTATTTCCATAACAGAGTACAATAATTTATTTCCACATATACCAAGAACCAATCAAAAGCAACATTGATAAATGAAGTAAGTTAAAAGTTGCCACAAGTGACTATAATAATTATACCATGACATAGAAAGGCAAAATAGTTAAACCTGTAAGTATATGGGACAAAACAAATGTGTGGCATACAAAAGATAAAGGAGACTTGATTAAAAATCTAACAACAGCAGCTACAGAGAATATTACATTAGTTGCAAATGAATAGTTGTATTTACTGTTGTAAGTTCCTTAACAAATTTTAGTATAGACATGTGAAAACTAAAAAGCATTAAGTAATAAACTGATTTAAAACCAAGTAAAAGCCCAACCCCCCATGAAGCCTGTAAAAATAAACTGACAAAGTTAAAAACTGTTGAGGTATTCCCCATAATATAATATCACAAATGTGTTTCCCTAAAAGTGGCAATGACAGAGAATGGGTTGATTGTGTTGTAATTTTCTGTACTCAAAACAACAGATTAAAGATTAGAGCCTTGGGCACAACAGGAGTGCTGTTTGTTGTCAGAGGAAGACCAACTGGATATGTAGACCCCTTACCAGAGGAGGTCCGGGCAGAAAGGCTACAGAATTACATGAGAGAATTACAGAATATTATACACATTAAAATTGAAAATGATAGGTTCCCTAAGACAAGTATTATCTAATCATTTACTATAGAATGGACAAGTTGTAGTAGGAAGTGGGTTACTGTAAGATGGAAAGTGGGAGGGGAAAAAGTTGGGCTGTCCAATTTAACCTGATGGAGTGGATTGTAAGATGGATGGATTGTTTGAGAGAAAACTTGCATCAGTCAGGCATGATTGTCAAAGATGGTAGGAGAGTGGCATTGAACCGAGGGATTGGCTACAGCTGATCTGACACCTTGACCCTATGTAGAAAATGGAAAAATGGGGGGTTGATGATGATGATGATGATGATGAAGATTTCAACTCTAGCATAACACAGTCATAGACACATATCTACAGTATGACCTCTGCAACTTTTCTTTGTTTTCTTTGTTCTGTCAGTTATAGAATACTTGGTTTTGTTTTGGCCTGCTTACTAGATTACAAATGCTTGCTCGTTTCTTTTTACAAAAAATTTGTCGGATTGTTTAGTTGAATGTATTGTGTTGATGGTGGATGTCAAGATTGTCTGTTTTTAAAGAATGACAATAACATAATTTTGGAAAGTATAACATATTGACCACACATCTTCACTATTGTTGATATAAATATATCCCAAATCTGGTGTTAGGTTTCCCAGCTAAGGAATACATTCCAAGAATAGAAAGTTAACCAAGACTGGATCTGACAATGCATTATAGACCATATAGAAGTCACCTATATGCAAACTGTAAGAAACTACCATAATGACAATTCTTGATGGATTTCTGATTAGAGTTTTGAATTCCAGTTATTTTTCAATTTTTTTTTTTTTTTTTTTTGTAATGGTGTATTGTCCCTGCACTGGAATCAAGGAGCCTCAATCCTCACCACTAACACCAGTGAGGGACGTGCACATTGGGAGGATAACAAGTGCACACACACAGTAAAGTACAATTTCCTTTAAGAGCACACAGAGATCACAGTCAGTCTGGGGCTGGTATTTCCCTCTCTCTCTCTCCAGATCCCCAATAAGTCTCCCCACCTGCACAGCTATAGGGTACAGATCTCAGCCGATTGGTCAAGCCAAAATATCCAGCACCCTCTCTGTCCAACCAGTGCTTTGTGTCCCTGCCCAAGGAGCTGACACACACACATTTTGAGATTTAGTTTATATACAAACACACACACACTCCTAGAAAGGCTGGCACAGGTTCACTAGCTATGCCCCCTTCTGCCCAGACTATAAGGTAGAAATCTCTGCCACCAACCACTCTTACTTATCAGCTACTATTAAGGCCCCTCCTAAAGGGTGCCCAATCTTACTGTGTGATGTTACTGTTATGGTAAGTGTGACTAAGACTTGAAGGGTATTTAGAAGTGGTTTGTACAGTATCACCAACTACATATGCAAGTACTCTAAGAGTTTAAATATATCTATACAAAACCAGCAACAATTAAAAGGCTTAAATATATTTAATAATAAATAATAACATAACAAGACAATACTCATTAACTCAACATAGTGACAATAGAGTTCAGAATCACGGGAACTGTTTAAAACAACATTGCAGAACAGTCTCATATAAATACAGAAAACATCTAGACCAGTCTTGCTATATTCCTATCTCTAAGAGATACTATGCTCTAAATGTCTTACTTACAGAGGCAGGCAGATACAGATGAGAAGTGCTGAAGAGTTGTTTACAGGTTCAGAACAAAATACAAAATGCACTGACTTTCTCTCTGAGATAATTCTTAAATTAATAATACACATTATTGCTGGGTTAGCTAGATGACATCACTATTTGACACCTGCATCTAGTTCCCAGGCTAAACAGATACCAAAAGAATTTAACATGTCTCTATGAAAAAGACTTACCTCTTAGAAGCTGACACTTATTTTTTAGAAGCTTGCCTGAAACTGGAAGTCGTATAGCAATTACATTGGAAACCTGTAATTACCTCTGTTTCCAGACAATAGGAAAGCCTATAACTCTAGACATTTTGTCTGCTTTGAGCTGAAACAGAGATAACAGAGTCATAAACAATCTCCACTTGTTTTCTTAGAGTTTTCCAGTTAACTCTGTATATTCCAGCCTTTACCATCAGCACATACATTTGCATAGGCATGTAGTTTATACACATTTCTGCTCTTTTCCAGCAGCGTAACAATATTAAAGCTAAGTACAGAACATAGTTTTCTTACATTTCTAAGGCAAGCATACAAATCATATTACTATTCACAAATGACATAGAAATATTTACAAAATTCTATCCAGCTGAACTGGCAGCCTTCACAGATGGCTTATTCAAATGTTACAGAATACAGAATTGTATTCTCTAATGGACTAGATTGGTGAAGTACAAAGTTGTATAATACTTTCTCGTGTGACTAGACTTGCCCTTTAGAATTAAAATGTCTGCAGAACACGTGTCCTGGCTTTGGCAGATAAACAATGGTCATAGTTTAAATTGCTGTCAACCATTTTCCTAAATCTTTAATTATATGTTTCATTTTTATGATTTTACAAAGATAATGTACTAAGCCAAATTGTGATTAAATGGGTGCGTGTGCTAGTACAGACGTGAGCTGTCAGTCTGCTTTCATACAGGTAGCATGCTTTATAATGGGTAGGCCCAGCCTACATTTTGCTATTTAGGAAGGGGTGATGGAGTCTAATCTGAGTTAAGTTTACTGTGGCAGAGTCTGAGAACCCATGTTCTGTAACAATGACTGACTATACTGGTCTTTGCTGGCAAGGAACAAGTGTACTGTTATGACTAGGGCAAGGAGTCTTATGTAACCCCAGATTTAAAACTCCTGACAAATTGTGTTCCAAACTGTTGTGTATAAAATAGAATGGATGGATGTTAGGGCAACCAGAATAAATCTGCTTATTCAAAGTCTCAAACAAAGGCTAGTTATATATATAGGACTTTTGATCGAAAGATCAAAAGTCCGACTCCATTACCACCGAACACACTTTAACAAAAGCGCTTTCATCGAAAAAGCACTTTCGTTAAATTGTGCTCAACAAAAAAAAAAAAAAAAAAAAAAAGAAAAACGCTAAATTAGAAAAGGGAATTTTCCCTTATCCACACCGTAGTATGACCTCTGCAACAAGCATACTTACGCGGAAGTACTTCTTCGGTGAAAAGCACTTACATGTAAGTATGCTCAGCCATAAAGGATTCGGACTTTTGATCTTTCGATCAAAAGTCCTAGATCCATATATATATATATATATATATATATCTATATATATATATATATATATATGTATATATATATATATATATATATATATAAAACTGAAGATGTTGATGTATATTGAGCTGAAAGCAAATTGGTCATTAATTCATAGATTCCAGCAATTCTGCTCCTTGACAATTGTCATTGCTCTGTGAAAATGTATTCTTATCTCTGTTAATTCTTCTGCACCATCCATTGTCTAGATAATATGCACTGTAAATAGATAAAGGTCATCTGTACTGAGGCTAAAGTGGTTGAAAATGCATCACAGCTAAGAACAGTACTGTTACCTGAAATGGTTGTCAGCAAAAAATGTAATTTGTGTCTAGATGATTCAAGACTTTCTTGGAATAAAGCATATTTATAAATGTAATATTCACCTGTAACCACCCATGCACAAATCTCTGAATAATAATTTTGATCATGCGTTTAATTAAGAAAACATTTAATGCTATGAATCCATCTGCAGGCAAGGCAGATTATTTTTTTTTTTGCCAGTTGAAATGTGCTGTACATAACCACCAACCCTACATCATTACAGCATTGTTGTAATTAGTCACCTGAGTTCCAGATTAATAAAAAAAGCAGTAAAAGGCAAAGCACTCAAGTTTAACATGAGAAATTAAGACTGTAAAACTCTTTTCTATAAATCCGTAAGTAATGGTCAGAGAATGTAAAAGCAGTAAATGTCAAGAAGACCATATTATTGCAACACTGGTACACAGAAGTATGCAGTAAAGTCAAAATGTGGTATAAGGAGGAGACAGATATGTTATTTAAGAATGTCGCAGAAAACAGATGTCCCAGATATAACAGCTAGCCGACTGAACTGTAAAGAATTACGAGCATGACAAACCCATGGACGTGGTCACCACCACTACTGTTCAACCCTTTGCCAATCCCCTTGTGCCAGGATATGTCTAAAGCTGACTCACTAATTACAGAAGGATTGGTTAGCATGATCAGGAAAAGATGACTGATATGTAACTCAAAGGGCAGTAGGTAAAATGCAAGCATTTTAAAATGAAGATAACAAGCTGTAATCCAGTTCCAAGAGGGATAATACACTAGACCATCATCAGAAGCTGATAATTTCCAGTGGAAGATAAGAAACTGTATCCACACTTTGAGGAAGATGGCAAACTAGATTAAGATATTTAATTGTTTGCAATGGATGATGACAGACTGTATTAACAGCATAAAAGCAATAACCGAAAACACATTTTTCATAAAATAATATATGACTGAGATTGTATACAAGTGAGGGGCAGACAGATACTCATGTTATTGAATTAGAAACTGAAATAAAAACACAATGACGTGCATGGCACTGTCCCTAGGTTGTTGTAGCCATGGACTGGTTTCCTTGTGTGCCTAATAAGAGTTTGTCTTGAGACTGGAGCTTCAGGGAATGGGGATTTTGCAAGGGAAACCCTTTAGGTTCTATGGAAATGAACATTTAGAAGACATTATATTAATTAACTTTTACAGCTCAGTGCACCTACATAGTTTGAGCAGTTTCATAATGTTGGAGTTTGGGAACTTTAGAACAGAAATATTACTGCAACTCCAGATAAAAAAATTGTGTTTCTGAAAAGTTTATTCAATTTAAAATTGTGTGACACAACCAATGCACATGGTATTCTTTTTCTCTATGTTTAAAGTTCAAATGTTAAAATGGGGAGTGTTATGTATGCACATTTATACCATACATGGTATTGATATGACTGCATGTCATGAATTAAGCAGCATAGAAACAAACCTCTGGACTCTGGGTATTTATTCATGCTTATTCAGTTATTTACAGAAGGGCAGATACATAACAGACACCACAGCTAACATGCTATTCTAACAGTTGTGACATTGTAAACCATTCTTAATGAAAATAAGAAGGAAATAAAGTTGTATTCATAATATATATGTTACTAAACAGCTAGAAATTACATAAAACCATATAGTGTCTGGGTGTTTGCAGCATCTGTGCTAAATACACAAATACACACATGTGCTTGCACACACACACACACACACACACACACACACACACACACGAGCACGTGCATACGCACACACACACACACACACACACACACACACACACACACACACACACACACACATATACACAGACACAAGAATATGTTATTATAGTTATAAACGTGTTATTTCTATTTCAGTATTGACATTAATTATTTTAGGAAATGAATGTATATTATTTTATGTTCAATGGGTCTGTGATGAAAGTTAAATGTTTCTGAACTAATGGAAGGCAGATTTAATCAACATTCCCCTTATTAAGTTTCTACGGCATCTGATATTAGTATAGTAAGGACTCAGTAATGGACGTATGATGCAGTCACTTTGCATTAGTGTTAATACATTTTGTTGAAATTATTTATCCACAGCTAATGCATATACATTTACAAAATTCAGGAATGCATCCAAACTGTTTTGGACCTTTTTGCATGTAATTAAGTTTCTCCACATTTTTTCTTAGCTTATTGTAATTCATTATTGCTGGCATTTCACCCATTAGTCCTCGCACTTACTAATAACATGACATATTAGTGATGGGTCACAATTTGGCTAAGTTCTGCAGGCAGCAGTGTTCCTGCTACTAGCAGTGAAGTAAATGCAAAGTTCTTCATATAGCTGTAAAGTTATACAGATATGAAGTAAGTAAAGCTCATTTAAGAAATCATGTTTATAGGGAGGTATATTTGTTTTGTTAAAGGCAGATGTAACCAAAATTATAGGCATGTTCTAATTTTTCTGATGTGTTTACATTTATGATTTATTGCTATTTATTTACTCCCTACTTTGTTTTAATATATTTACTCTCTGCTTCCTATGACAAAACTAATTTTTTCAAGTTCATCTTATTCACAACTACCTTAATCATTGCTTTATATTAAGTTCACCTTTTATCTTATACTTTTCTGTTTTATTTTGTCTTTCATATCTGTATATGCTCATCCACCATCTAGTTTATTTTTCTTTCTTTCTTCTGTTTTATTTATTTTCTTAGTACAGTCTGTGCATAACAATCCAGACCTGCAGTACTGGATTTTGGCAATTGGTCAACACATCTGTTTGATTCCTCACCCCAAAGTTTGCAAGCTGTCACCAAAGTGATAATGACAGCTTGTGAATTGTCATGCTGTCATTTTTAATGTAGCTGCATTATTATGTATGGCTTAATGTTCCCTTTAACAGAAGATAACTTTATTGCAGTTTGCAGGACATCATTGTAATGACAGAGATCATGATAATGTCAGATTGTACACTTGTCAATCTGTTTGCTACCCACTGCAAATTGGTATAGAGATCAGACACACTCTTTACCATCTGAAAACAAGCCTTCATCAACTGCCAACACAGTCAACAAAACGTAGATAAATATGTAAAAATAATACGAATGTATCTATATATACCTATATATAGATAAACATATATATATATATATATATATATATATATATATAGATAGATAGATACATACATACATAGATAGATACTTATTACTTATTTATATATAATATATGTATATGTATTATTTTATTTGTATTCATAGGTTCATAGGTAAGTAGTAGGCTATCTGTCTTTGATTATAGATTGTCCTTACCCATCCCATGGTTGATATGTATATTTTACCTCTAATGAGAATAACTGGGATCATACCATACATAATTTGAGGGGACCAGTGCAAGGGATAATGCATTTAGGAGCTGCCCGGGTTCAACAGTAGTACAGGGAGAAGTCCCACATCAAAGTTTCTGCAAAGTGTACCATTTTGCATTCATCCGTTGTTTTGGTGACCTTTTCAAAAAATCCAGCTGGTTGAGTAAGCATGACCTACCCTTGATGAATCCAAACTGAGATGGATTCAATGTTTGTAAATTCCCTATGTCCTGATTGATCAGTTCCATGATAAGTTTTTCCATGGCTTTGCATATTAGGCTTGTCAGACTTATGAGTTTGTAATTGCATGGGTTTGTGGAAGGACCTCCCTTATGCAGGGGAATGACTGTAGATGTTCTCCGTTCACTTGGTACAAAACCTTTACGGAGGCTGAGATAAAACAGAGATGTTACGGGTGTCGCTAATTCATGCTTAATGCTATTTAGGATGCATCCAGGGATATTATCAGGACCAATTAATGCAGTATTTTTAGCTTTTGATAACACTTTTAGGATGTAATCTTGTGTGATAGCTGGAGGCAAGCCAGTTTCAGGTATGACTTTAGGGACGATGGAGGTGAGAGGATTAGAGCTAAATTTATTGGCCAATAGGTTCACTCTATCTTCAGCCTCAACAAAGGTAACATTGTATACAATCAAGTCAGAGCATTGTTCTTTTGAGATTACTAATCTAACGAAAAAATGTCTTATCGCTTCATAGGTTTATAGATGTGTAGTAGGCTAATGGGCATGGAGCCTTTACAAGCCTAGCCCATAGAAGTGCCCTGGCATCATGCTGCCTGTTGTTAGTTCCCAGTGTCTCTATCAAGTAGAGCCACTGGAGTGATCCCCGGGGGTGAACTTTCTATTTCCCATCGACTCATCAAGATTTATCTTGAAGCAGGCCAGTGATGTGCTCTGCTTGACATGTATGAGAAGTCTATTCCAGAGCATGGGCAGTCTCTGGGTTATGAACCTGTCCCTTCAGCATGTTCTGTTGATTGTGGTAATGAGGTTGAGGTCTCTGGAGCATGTGGTGTGGAGAGATTGGGATTTCTTTGGATGTAGCATTTCTAACAGAGCTGGATCAGATATGGCATTATAAGTCAAGCAGAGATCGCCTCTTAGCAGACAATATGAGAAAGAGAATAGCTGGAGTTTTTTGTGTTTGCCCATGTAGAACATGTGTTTAAGGCCTAGGATCCTCTTTGTGAGGTACTTTTATGGCCTTTCCAGCTGTTCATAGGTTCATAGGTTCAAAGATAGGTACTAGGCTATTGGCCCAAGGGCCTAAGTAAGCCTAGCCGACAATGTTCCATGGCTTATGCCACCCAAGAAAGTTATTTTCCTGTGCTCCTGTCAAGCAGAGCCACCAAAGTGATCCTCGGGTAGTATTTCCTATTTCCCATCCACTTATCAAGATTTTTCTTGAAGAGTGCTAATGAGGAACTTTGCTTGACATAGATGGGTAGCTTATTCCAGAATATGGGAAGTCTCTGGGGCAGGAATCTATCCCTCCAGCATGCCCTGTTTATTGTGGTGACAAGGTTTAGGTCCCTAGAGTGTGTAGCTCAGAGGGATTGAGATTTCTTTAGGTGTAGCATGTCCAACAGCTCTAGGTTTGACATAGCTTTATATGTTAGGCAGAGATCACCTCAAAGTAGGCTATATGCTATGGAGTAAAGCTTGAGTTTTTTGGACGGTCAGTGTAGGGCATCTATTTGAGGCCAGTAATTCTCTTTGTGAGGTACTTCTGTAGCCTTTCCAGCTGCTGCATATGTCTTGTGAGGTACATTCCAAAAGGGGTGTTGTACTCTATAATGGGTCTAATAAGTGTCGAGTAGAGGGGAACAATGACCTCTTTTTTCCTAGATGAGAACCCTTTTGTGATGAGGTGTGCCACATAGAAGGATTTCCTGACTACTGTGGTGATGTGATTATCAAAGGAGAGACTACTGTCCACCTGGGTCCCCATGTCTCTTATAGGTTCATAGGTAGGTACTAGGCTATCGGCCCAAGTTCCCTGGATTACGCCAACCCAAAAATGTAATTTCCTGTGCCCCTGTTGAGCAGAGCCACAGAAGTGATCTTATCACACATTCGGTGTTAAGTAGACCGCTACCTATGTAGTAGTTCATGGCTACAGAGTTTTTACCAAAGGGGATGACAATGCAGATTTTGGCATTGAGCTTGAGGTCATGGCTCTGACACCAGGCATCTGTCTCAGTGAGGCCCTTCTGCAGGATGTCCACATCATTTGGGGACTCAACTATGGCTCCTAGTTTGCAGTCATCTGCGAACTTCATTAGCCACAGACCTTCTGTGTTAGCCTGTACTTCAGAGAAGTAGATACCAAACAGGAGAAATCCCAGGACTGAACCCTGTGTTACTCTACTTGTCACTGGTTTGAAGTCAGATTTGGAGTCTGCAACTTTTACACTGTGGGTTCTGTCAGTGAGCCAATTGGCAACCCATCTTGTCACATAGGGATTTATACCTAGTTTAGTGAGTTTAGCTATAATTCCAGAATGAGGGATGGTGTTGAAAGCCTTGGCGAGGTCAGGATAGGCTGTGTGAACCACCTTACCCTCATCTACAGCTTTGGTGACTGCCTCAAAGAAGTCAATCAGGTTCAGGAGACATGCTCTGCCTTTCACAAACCCGAACTGGGTGGGGTCCAGAGTTTAGAGGTTACCAATGTCTTTGTTTATGAGTTCCATGATGATACGTTCCATGGCCTTACAGACCAGGCTCATCAGGCTAGTAGGGCGATAATTCCTGGGATCAGTGGTGGCTCCCCCTTTGTGGAGTGGAATAACTGTTGCTGTGTGCCATTCAGTTGGTACAAAGCCTGATGTGAGACTATGATTGGACATGGTGCATAGGTGGGGAGACAGTACGTTCTGAAGTTTGTGTAAAACGCAGCCTGGGATGTTGTCTGGTCCCATGGATGCTGTGTTTTTGACTTTAGAGAGTGCAGCTTTTACCTGCATAGTTGTGATTACAGGGACTCTGCATTCTTCCTGTATAGATATGGGCCCTTTAGGGGGTGAGGGGGCGTAAAGTTAGCACTGAACCTATCTGCCAGGACATTGGCAATATCAGTTTGTTCTGTAATTTTCATGCCGTTGTGCTGTAACTCAGAGCAGATCTGGTTGTTGCCACTGAGACATAGCTATAGAATGCTTTATGGTTGTCCCTAAACTCAATTGTGATTTTAGGTTCATAGATTAGGTTCATAGATTAGTACTAGGCTAACAGCCATTGCGAGCCATTTTAAGCCTAGCCAATTATCCCTTGTGAGAATCAAACCCTACACCTTGTGTTTGTAAGGAAAACACCTTAACCATTAGACCACCCTCCATTGGAGGATCTTATAAGGGATCTCATCTTCTTACTGAGGCTGACCAGGGAACTCCTCCATTCAAGGGATTTTACTCTTTTGCAACAGTTTCTTCCTTCTGTTGTAGAGTTTTTTATAGCAGGGGTCCACCAGATTGGCTTTCTTTTTTTAGAGGATAGCATCTTGGTTCTGTTTGGGATAGCATGATCCATGAACTCATGTAAGTACTTATAGAGTGCATCTGTGTTGGATTCAGCAGCCGTAAGTGTATTGTCCATCTGCATGGGTGTCATGAAGTTCGCCACTTCTATCTTAAGATGCATGAAGTTGGCTTTGGAGAAATCTTTTACCTTAATTTCCTTAGTGGGGGGTGGGGGCGGGATGTAGATGTCTAGGGTGATTAGCTTATGGTCAGATCTCACCAACAAGGAGTTGACTTTAGGTATGGAACACCAGTCACTCATGTTGGTAATGTATAGGTCTAGAATATTGTTGCCCCTGGTGGGGGTGAAGATAAGTTGATCTAGGGAACTGGAATTTATGAATTCCAGAAAGCGTTGAGTGAAGGATTTGGTACATTAGTAGTTTTCCCAGTTAATGGTGAGGTAGTTGAAATCACCTATTATTAGCGTGTTTGGTTGAACCCTAATATTTTCCAGTATATCAAGAAAAGAGGAGTGGAAATCCTGAGGCATGGTGGGGATCTGTAGCAAGCTACAATTTGGATTACAGTTTTGCCCAGAGCTAGTTGCACTTGGATAACTTTGGATGCATTATGCTGAGCAACTAGCCTGGAGGTGTGAATATCCTTAATGAATATGGGCACACCTCCGCCTTTGGTGTTTCGGTCCATGTTAGGTGGCCGAAAAGTGTGGTATGAGTTATAGCCTGGTAAAGCAGGGGTGCATGTGTTGTATGTGTCTAGTGAGGTACATGCCAAATGGGGCATTATACTCGATGATTGGCCTAATGAGGGAAGAGTAGACAGAGATGATGACCTCTTTCTTCCTGGATGTAAAACACTTGGTAATTAGATGTGCCACATAGAAAGACTTTCTGACGACAGTGAAAACGTGGTGGTTGAAAGAGAGGTTGCTGTCAACCTGTGTCCCAGATCTTGTATAACGCCTTCACTGTTCAGTGGGCTCCCATCGATGTGGTAATTAGTGGGAACTGAGTTTTTCCCAAAGGGGATGACAACATATTTTTTGGGATTAAGCTTAAGGCCATGGTTTCGACACCAGTCATTGGTCTCAGCGAGGCCTTTCTTTAGGATGTCTACATCCCCCGGGGAGTTAATAATGGCTGAAAATAGTGAGGGAGGGTTACACCCAAAAGCTTTATTTTGTTAAATAAAGTGTGCGTTTCTCATCAGGTTACTTTTTTGTTTTATGCTCTGTTTATACATCTGATGCAATTAACTACAGCTGATTCATGTTTGCTGAGTTAATAATGGCTCCCAGCTTGCAGTCATCTGTGAACTTGGTTAGCCAGAGTCCCCCTGTGTTGGCCTGAACTTCTGAGAAGTAGATGCCAAACAGGAGAGGACCCAGGACTGATCCCTGTGGGATTCCACTCGTGACTTGTCAGCAGTCTGACTTGGAGTCTGCTACTTTCACACTGTGGGTTCTATCTGTCAGTCAGTTTGCAACCTACCTAGTGATATATAGGTTGTTGCCTAGTTTGGTGAGTTTATCAATAATTCCTCAGTGAGGAATGTATCAAAGGCCTTTGCCAGATTGAGGTAGGCTGTATGAACTGCCTTGCCCTCATACACAGATCTGACTCATAGAAATCAACCAGACTGTGCAGGCATGCTCTTTCTTTCACAAAACTAAATTGTGTGGGATTTAGAGTTTGGAGATTCCCTAGATCCTTGTTAATTAGGTCCATGATGATGTGCTCCATAGCCTTGCATATCTGACTCGTCAGGCTAATGGGGCAATAATTCTCAGGGTCTGTGGTCACTCCCCCCTTTATGGAGAGGGATGACTGAGCAGTGTGCCATTCGATAGGGACAAAGCCTAAGGTGAGGCTGTAGTTGAGCAGGGCACACAGATGCGATGCCAGTTCATTTTGTAGTTCATGTAGAACATATCCAGGGATATTGTCAGGTCTCATGGAAACAGTATTCTTGGCCTAGGACAATGCATCTTTAACCTGTGCTGCAGTAATTCTGGGTGCCTGGCATTCCTCCAGTATTGTGATTGGTCCTTGGGGGGAGAGGGGGGTAAAGTTGGCACTGAATCTGTCAGCCAGTGTGTTGGCAATATCTGTTGGCTCAGTATAGGAGGTACCATTGTGCAGTAACTCAGAGCAAACCTGGGTATTGCCGTGGACATTCTTGATATAACTATAGAAGGCTTTGTGGTTGTTTTTACTGTCTGCCGCAATTCTGCCTTCATAGCTGCCTTTAGAGGTTTTGATGAGGGATCTCAAATTTTTGTTGAGGCTAATAAGGGAGATTTTCCATTCTTCGGAGTTCAATTTTTTCTACAATAGTTTCTTCCTTCTGTTGTAGAGTTTATTAATGGCAGGGGGCCACCAGATTGGCTTCCATTTTTTGGAGGAGAGCATTTTGGTTCTGTTTCGGTATGGCTAGATCCATGGTTTTATGTACATGTTCGTACAGTGCATTGGTGTATGATTCGGCAGTCATGCATCTATTTTCCATTGACATGAAGTTAGCCATATCTGTTTTTAGGAACCCAAAGTTAGCTTTGGAGAAGTTTTTCATGGTGGTTACCTTTGAGGGGGGGGGGTGAGATGTGGATTTCCATGGTGATTAGTTTGTGGTCGGATCTAACCAGGGAGGAATTGACTATTGGTGTAGAGCAACAGTTGCCCATGTTAGTAATAACCAGGTCAAGGATGTTGCTTCTTCTAGTTGGGATAAGAATGAGCTGGTCAAGAGCATTGGAACCGATGAATATCAGGAAGCATTGGGCCAGTGTATTGGTGCATGAGTAGTTATCCCAGTTGATGGAGGGGCAGTTGAAGTCACCTGGCATGAGAGTATTGGGTTGAACCCTAATAATTTCCAGGGTGCTTAGGAATGTTGAGTCAGAGTCATGGGACATGGTTGGGGACCTATAGCAGGGTACAACCTGAATCGCCATCTTACCCAATGTTAGTTGTACCCAGAGTATTTCAGATGTGTTATGCTGGGCTACTAGTCTGGAGATATGCATATATTTTATGAATATGGGGACATCACCACCTTTGGAGCTGTGGTCCATGTTCTGGGGCCAAACGTGTAGAAGGAGTTATAGCCTGGTAGTGCAGGGGTTCTTTCTGCTGCTTTAAACCAGGTCTCCATTACAGGACAAATGTCGATGTTCTCCATTTTGCGGAGTGTCTCGAGTGAGTGCATCTTGAGATTTAGACTTCTAGCACTGAGCAGCATGACCTTCAGATTGCATTTATTTATAGGTGTTACAGTGATAATTTGGTCTTTGGAACATCACCTAAAAAAGGCACTACAGGAGTTGCAAGAGCCTTAGGCAGTATCCGAAAAACCCAGGGGTGACAGATGCAGGCCATCTCTGGCAAAGCATCAAAGTCTGTCAGTCATGTAATCCCAAGCAGGCAGATACTAGATCCCCTTAGAATGATACCAGAAACTTAGCCAGTTATTGAAGTCAAACATTTTCTGCTTGTACTGCGATATCATTCTAGGTGACAGTAGGATACTGCTCAGGGCTAGGGTCATACCTGCCTGGGCACATAATCTAAGAGCTCCTCCATGTCTCTTTTCATGTAGTGCAGAGAGGTGCTCCTCATGTCATTCACACCCACATGGACAGTAACAGAGTCATACTTGTACTTGTTGTGGAGTGATCTGAGTGTGTGTGTTGTGTGTCAGATTCTGGCACCTGATACACAGCTGACTGTTACCTTCTCCTTATTCAACCTAATCAGTAGGACATTGGTGTGCCTCACTATTGAGTCATCTATGATTAGTGTATTGAGCAAGCTGTTTTGCCTTAGGGGCTTGGGTTGAGGGGCACACTGTGTAGGTGAGCTATGTGTCTTGTGTTGTGTGCTGTGTTGTGGTGGTCAAGAGTGTTTCTGCCTTGGAGGTCTCTGCTGTTTGGGTAGATATTTATTGAGAGCCTCCATGAAGGTGAGTGTGTGGTTTGTGTTTTTATGTGAGAGCTGTGATGGTGAGTGTTCTGGAGGGCTATGTGTTGTATGTGGTGTGGTGCAGGTGTTGACCTTTTACTCTTGACCAGCTATTTCAGTCTTGGCTTGAGAGTGTATGGCTTCCAGTTTGGATATATAAGTGCACCTCTCATGTCTGAGTGTTGGGAGGTAAGAGGAGAGGGTTGTTTGTGTACATGAGGCAGTTGCTACATTGCCTCAGAATGGCCAAGTTCACCAGGTTAAGAGGAGAAAATCCAAGGAACTGACCTTTAGACATGTCAGGAGGGATGGTCATTATTACTAAGTACTGGAGCTGTTTCCTGATATATTCCTTTTACAGGAAAAATGTCACTCATGGTGTCTGAGTCTGTAGAGAGCACTGCCAAACACTTGAGGGGAAACTAATACATAGACCCTGAAAATTTAAGGATGACGTATTTAGGCAGATATTCTGAAGTTAGAAAGAAATCAAACAGTACTTACTGAAAAATAAAGAATTGGCTTGTTAAGAATAATGAAAAGAGGGGAGTCACATGAATGGCTACTGCCTGGCTACTACTAATTCTAGTCTCAGCACAACTTCACTCTGTTGGGATACAATACTGCTTCACTTCTTCTCTCACCAGAAGCAAAATGTTAGCACTAATCCTGAGAAGAGAAGCAGGCCATGGCATGTTTGGTGATCCACAGTCTTGTTCCAGATAATGCAAGGGTCTGCAGGCTTGTAGCCTTTTTCTGGTAGATGCCTCAAATAGCAACTAGATTAATCAGGTACATTAAGCACAGGCACTCACTCTCCAACCAGAAAGAGTCAGGAATCAATGCACTCTCCTCCTACTCTCATCAGAAGCAGAATATAAGCTCAGGTACCAAGCTGTCACCTATAAAGCAGTTATTAAGCTTTCTGATGATCAGCAGTCTCCAGAAAATAATGTAACTGCACTCCTCTCACGAGGAGAAAATAGAAGCACTAATCCCAAGATGACTGCTGAGAGGCAGAATGTGGGATCTCCAATAACTGGTGGTCTTGCAATAGATGCTTAAAGGTAAGTTGAAAAAATGGTTTATCCTAAACACTGCAGTATGCACTAGAGGAGTTAGATGTGAAAGTAGGTACCTTAACTTTTACCTGTCTAAAAAGTTAAGTTTTAGTGGAGAGTCACTATTTTTAAAACAGCAAGATAGATTGAAAGGGAGTGATCACTTTCGTATACTGGTACTATGGAATACAGTAGAATGCCCAATAAATTTAAATAGTTGAAGAGGAATTATTTCATAAATAAAAATATTGTGCTTACTCACACCACCTTTTAAAAGCAGAGAGGAAATGAGATACATGATCAAATTAACATAAGGGTCAGGCAACTAGAAAGGCAGTGGTGTTTAAGAATGCAACAGTAACCAGATGGGAGAGTGGGGAAAATGTCTGTCTGACTCACAAGAGACAGAGCTGTGGTCTCTTTTTAAGTTTTAATATGCAGTTAAAAGCATAATACAAGTAAACCAAAGTGTAGAGAAAACAAATCACAGTATACAAATAAAAAAAGCAATAAAGTAATACAAAATACAACAAATAAAAGCAAACTAACCTTTCCCTCACAGCAAACTGTAGCAGTGTCTGGGTGAGCCTTTCCAATAAAACGTGTGACTGTCTTTGATTTGGGTAGCTATTTTAGCTTCAAACTTGGCTTTGGTGAATTTATTATGCCCCTCAATTGTTTTTTTTTATTTTATTGACAAGCACTGTAACATTCTGGGAATTACTCTTCTTAGTTCTGGACATTTTTTTTCCTTTTATTGCAAAGCTTGTTGATATTTTTGTTCCATGTTTCTGGGGTTTGCCCTGACATTATTTCTAAGGGTAGATGCATCTGTTTACATGCTGGTATAGTATGATGGTATATGTTTCTGTATTTTCAGTGGATTTACCTAGGTTTGATGGATATTCGAAACTTGTCAATGTATCACTCAGGAGTAAACAGTTTGTCTTAAAGAAATTTCTAAAGGAGCATTGGGTGATAGGGATATCTGCTTTCAGTTTTATTTTGAAAGAGACTGCTTTATAGTCAGACCTAAAGAGTGATGAAGATATGCAAGGGATGGTGCAAGATGCCCTCATATTAGTAAAGACAAGATCCAAGATGTTATTTCCCCTAGTGGGTACTCTGACTAATTGTTCCATTGCATTTGCATTGACAGAGACCAGGAATCTCCATGTTTGTGCACTAGTGGTGGTGTAGACTTCCCAATGGATAGTTTAGGAAATTGGTAATGGGTTTTAGTGATTCTAGTTCCTGTAAATAGACATTGTAGCTTTCTTGAGCCATAGAGGGAGTGCTATAGCTAGCTAATACATTGTACAGGATCTTTCTGACTGTTTTTTGGACATGAAAAAGCTATGGTGCATCATGTTGCTTTACCAGTCTTGAAAAGAACCTCTTCAGCATATAGATTGAGACACCACTAACTTTTTTCCCCTCCTGTGAAGTAGCCGGTCTAAACATGTGGAAGGCACTATAGCCCTGCACAGCTGGAGTTCTCTCCAGTATTTTAAAACATGTTTCAGTTACTATACAGGTATCAATATCCATCAGGGGAGAAAGGCTCATAGGGAATAGAATTTCTTGTTCAGGCTCATAGCATTGATCAGTAGCACCTTCATATTTCCCTTTGTTTTATTTATTTATTTATTTGACATTTGTTAACTGGGTTGGTCCAACTGAGCACATGCCCATTTTCAGTGACGACCTGAGGAGAAAAGCTGCAAAAAAAATCCAGTTAAATACAGTTGAAGCAATAGTTATACACATTTTTCAAAATGAGTAAAATACAGGTAAACACAGAAGAACAACAGAGGGATATCTCAAGATTCAGCAGTACAAAATTGTCAAGATGTAGCATTATAACATTCTTAACACCATTGGTGTTAGATACAAGTAAGGAGAAGCTGATAAAGTAAAATGAAGTAATCAAACTGCATGCTCATGTGACCTAAGGAAAAAAGGTACATAGTGCAGTCTAAATTTGTTGACAGTATTTCTAGGAAAATTTTGTATAACAGAAAAATTAGGAGGAGAGAGTGAAGGAACAATTTTCTGTTGGATCATGACAGGGGCATGTCCAAGGCTCTGATCGAAAGTGTTTCAGTTCATTTTTAAAACTATTGGAATGTGCAGTGCATCTGACGAGCAGTGGGAGTTTGTTCCGTGTGTGAAATACTGAGTATTTGTATAACAGTTTACCAATATTTTTATTGGGTTTATATATGTGTTGGTGTTGGTCAGTACTACGGAGTGGGCATGAAGGGGTATAGTAGGATATGAGAATTGATAGTGCAGGGCAGGGTGTGGTATTGTTAAGTACTAAGTGAGTTAAGAGAAGCTGGGAAAGTTGAATCTGATGTGACAGTTCAAGTCACAGTAGATTGTTTAGTGCCAAACAGAGGTGGGTGTTATGTGGCAGATTTGCAGCAAATTCTGCAATTTTATTATATGTCTGTTCCAGTTTAGTAAATGTGGAGGTCTGAAGGTTTGTAAGGATTGTAACAGCACAGAGAAGGCTTGAAAGTAGATACACTTTAGCTAAAGAGAGTCAAGAGTCTAAGGTGAGACATTTTTTATTCCTGTAGAGAAGACCTAGTTTGTGGTTTGTTTTTTTTGTGGATTGTTGGATGTGGAGATCAAATTTTAATTGATCATCTATTATCATACCAAGTAGCTTTGTGTGGGATTCTGCATTAATGATTGTGTTGTTAAGGGATGAGATAGTGAATGTGGATTTAAGATGAAAAAGATATTTTGGGAGATAGATTAAAAGTTTAGTATTTTTAGAATTTAGAATAAGCTGATTATAGGTGAGGCAATGTTCTACAGAGCGAAAGGAGTTTTTGGTAAGAGTGTGAAGTTGAGAGATAGTTTCAGAAGAGGAGATGAGTGTAGATTCATCAGCGCATTGTCTACGAATGGAGTTAGGGCAAGATGTATGCAGTTTATTGGTAAAGATATTGAAAAAAGGGGTTCCAAGATGGAGCCTTGGGGCACACCGGTGTGGATAGGTTAGAAGGGAGAGCAAGAGGAGTACCATCTGACAGATTGTAGTCTGTCTGAGAGATAACTTGAGAACCATTTCAGAGTGGAAGTGGAGAGGCTGAGTTTGGATAATTTAGAAAGTAATAAAGAGTGAGATACAGTGTCAAAAACTTTTGATAGGTCTAAGAATAGACATGATACAAGTTTATTATTATCATGGGCTTCAGCTATTGTATTAGAGAAGGCTGAAAGGGCTGTTGTGGTAATATGGTTTGGATGGAAACCATGCTGGGTAGGTGTCAGAAGGTTTTCTTGGATCAAGAATTTTAACAGCTGTGTATGTATACACTTTTCAAGAAATCTTGATAGGGGGAGAGAACAGCTATAGGTCTGAAATTAGATGGATCTGTGGAGTTGCCTCCTTTGTGTAGGGGTATTATGCTGAAGGATTTCCATGTGTCAGGGAAAGTGGCTTCATGAAATGATCTATTAATAAGTATTGATACTGAATAATTTACTGAGTCTGCTGTGCGTTTGAGAAAGTGGGGGGGGGGTCAGACTGTCAGCAGAAAAGGATTGTGGTTTTAGTTTTTGTAAGAGAGATTTTATATATGAAGTGTGGATGGGTTTGAGAGAGAATAAGGTTTTATTAGAAGGTATAAGAGGAGGAATAGTAAAGTTGGAGTTCCGGCCAGAGTTAGTTTATGCATAGCATCAATGAAGTAAAAGTTGTGTAGGGAGGTGGTGTCCTGAACTGATTTGTTAGGGTATAGATTAAGAGTTTGGTGGTTGCCAGGATGAAGGATAGAGTTGACAGTATTCTAGAAGTTTTTGAGGTTAGTGTGATGGCTAGTTTGGGCCTTATAATAGAATATTTTCTTGTCATTATAAATTTGTTTTTTTTTGTGCGGTTTCTAAGTTCCTTAAAAATGTAGTAGTGAGAAAAGAATTTGGATTTTAGCCATGTTTTCTAGGCAGAATCTCTTTGATGCATAAGGTTATGAGTGTCTTTAGTGAGCCAGGGAGCATAAATTGATTTATTTCTGATTTTCTGGAGGGGTGCTAGTGTATTTAGTATGTATAGGAAGATACAACTGAATTTTAACACAGCATCATTAAGGGGAAGACTATGCAAGTTAGACCAATCTACAGATGAGAGTCTTTCATTAAGTGTTGTACAGTTGAAACAAGAAAGTTTGTGACAGTCTTCATATATATGAGGTCTGACTTGTTATGGAGAGTGTCTGAGAGTATGGATGGGAAGTAGTCACTTAGGATACCTAGGAGTATGGTAGGGTTATGGTAGAGATGTAGATCTGTAGTTAGAATCCAGTCTAGCATTGTGCATGAGTCAGACTGTTTGTTAAATGAGTTTGGGTTGTAATGAGTTGAGTGAATTCAAAGAGGTTGATGCTATGGCTGCGAGAATTTGTACATAGTGTCGTCCAGTCAATATTTACATCTCCTAGTATGACAGTTTCATAGGCTATGTTTTTAGTGATTCAGGATAATATGTTTTCAAGAATAGGGATATTTTTGCCCGGGAGGACATAGATGGTGGCAATAGCAATTTTTGTGGGTATTTAAGTGACAGTTAAGTATTAATACTTTAGCAGGATGGAGGTCTGGTGGCAGGCTGGGTAAGGGGGAGAGGTTTAGTTGGTCAGAATAGAGTATGGCTACACTACCACCTTTTTTGAAATTCTATCCTGGTGAAAGATGTTGTATCCAGGGGGTAAAATTTCATTGTTTGAGATATTGGGTTTTAACCAGGTTTCTCTCATGGTTAACATATGTGGAGTATTGTGAGAAATTCATGCATGAAGTTCAGTAATAATATTTAGCAAACTTTGTATATTTATTGATAGTAAGTAGTGGGTTTTAGAGGGGGAGAAGTGGTGTATACTGGAGTTGATGGAGATTGTGGGGGTTAAGGGGATGGTTTCTTGTTTAGTAAGAGGCAGGTGTTGATATGGAGGTTCCTGGGTTAGGGTGTATGTCACCAACTTGGAGTAGAGTTGAAGAGAGTAGTGAGAGCATGGAATTAAAAGTGCAGTAGACATGACGTTTTATTTTTAGTCTTGAGGAGGGAGAGGGGGAGTAAGCCAGACATTTGTGTTTGAACAGATGCGTATAAGAGAAGTTTTAAAGTGAGGGGGAAACAGGGCAGAGCTGGGTGAAGCTGTGGTTGAAGTATTCCTGTGAGATTGTTGGTGAATGTTTTAGATATGTTAGGTTGGCTTGATAAGAGGTCAATGAGGAAAGAAAAAGTAGTGTACTGGTACTGAGAATACTGAGAAACATAAGTGGGACAAATGTGAGGAGGAGAGAGAAGATTACTTGAAAACAGATGTGGGTTTAGGAATTACAGAAGTAATAGAGGTAGTTAGATAAGGGTGAAGTAAGTAGTGTGAGTAAAGTTTTAGATATGAATGGTAGTAAGAGAGTAAGGTGAGAGATAGTAAGTGTATTGTAGCAAGAAAGGTTTAAAAGTTTGTTAGACTAGGAGTATGACTGTTGTAAGAGTGGAAGAAAAGGAGTTAATAGTAGTAATAGGAGAAAAGGATGACTGTGAATTGAGAGCTGTGGGAGGATGGGTGTGGTTGGCTGAATGAAAAAGGAGGGGTGTTAGGTAGAATGCAACTGAAGGGCCAATTAAGGGGAGGAAGGAAGGTAGTTAGAGAATATATTTACAGTATGAGGGGGTGGGTGGGAAATGGGGTAGGGTAGAGGAGTAGCATGAGCCCAAGCACAGCAAGGTTGAATGGAATGAGTAGAACCATGATATCCATTACTTGTCTTACCACAAGTCAGTGAGATTCCAGGATTAAACTGAAATGTTGTCAAGTTGTTGATTGGTTATCACACGTTATGTGGTAAGGCAGGGCTAAGGGAGATGGGAACTAAACAGCTATGGTGCCTCTATGTAGTATGCTCACCACAGATTGCCTCAGAAGGTTACAGTTGTCTGAATTCAGTAAAAATTATTAGGAAGAGTATATGAACATGCACTGCAGTCACTTCTTGTATTTGTAACTGTGGGTTTAGCTGGCTAGTAATTTTCTAAGGAGCAAAACACTGGTGCAGTCCAAAGGAAGAGAGGGAGAGTGGGAAATGTAAGAAAATAAAAATAGCTATTAAGAGTGATGATAGGGTAACAGACTTACTAGGAAGAACAGGCGAGCAAGAGCAGTTATATGACAATAGTCTGACAATATGCACAATTTCCACAGGAAACACAAGCTAGTAAAAGGCATTAGAAACAATGTTCCACTAAATGTGCAAAAATAAAAAAATTGTCCACTAATATAATGTTTTCCACTCTCCAATACCAACTATCTCACTGGTGCAATCAGTAAGTATTCTGGCCCAGGCACTTTAATTCAAGTTATTTAAAATAAACTAGACATAAAACATACCTTTATATAGTCTTTAGTCCTTGTTCATTGCAACCTAAAGACAAGACACCAAGCGCTTGATATCTCTATAAAGCACTTAGTTCTATGGAGCTAAGCTAACACAGCATGGTGAAAGACTGTACAGTAGCTAGATATTCTCTGAGGTTCACTCAATACATTTTTCAAATTTGGAAGTCCTGGTGACACACAAATCAGTGCTCACAGTAAATGCCAGTGCTGTGTGTAATTAGAATAACGGGTAAGCAACAAGACCAGCATTTGCCAAAATACACTACATATTGAAGCACAATTGTTAATATAGTGAATGTTACATCAAATAATCGGCTACTTTCAACACATTTCAACAGTGAGCAATGTAATATACTGTTTTGCCATAAGTATTATTTTAGCAGAAAGCTGTATATTACACTTTGCATTGCAATCTACTTACTTGATGCGCACACTGATATGGAGCCATCAGAAACCTAGAACAAGCCCTGTAAGTGAGATTTAAAAATGGCATCTACTGCCTGTGGGACTTAAATAGTCTTTGTTTGGGAGGTTGCTGAGACATGGTGCATCAGCTTCTGACATAATCAGAGATCACTTTTCTAATAGGGCAGAGAGACAGAACTACAATATCTGTTCCATGTCTTACTACAGGTCAGTGAGAATCTAGAATTAAACTGAAATGCTGTCAGGCTGTTAAGATGGTTATCATGCTTTATAAGTTAAAGCAGGGCTAAGGGAGATGGGAACTAAAATAGCTATGGTGCCCCTATGTAGCGTGCTTACCACAGATCGTCTCAGAAGGTTACAGCTGTATGAATACAGTAAAGATTATAATAACAGTATATGAACATACACTGCAGTCACTTCTTGTATTTGTAACCATCGATTTAGCTTGCTGGTAGTGTTCTAAGGAGCAAAACACTGGTGAAGGGATGCAGTCCAAAGGAAGATAGGGAGAGTGGGAATTAATGCGCACACTGATACGAAGACACCAGAAACCTAGTACAAGCCCTGTAAGTGAGATTTTTGTTGGTAAGTTTATCAGGGTGGCATTGCCTAAAAAGGCACACTGGTAGTGGACAATGTTTTTGACAATAATTGAAAACTTAGAGGGGACAGATTCAGGTCATCTCTGGCAAAGCAGTGTGAAATGTTTCTCATATCCTCCCTGGCTAACAAATATTGGACCCCTTTTAATGACACCAAAAACTAAAGCTATTGCTGAAGTCAATTATTTTTTGCTCATATTGCAACTTCATCCTTGGAGAATATAGAATGCTACTTAATGTTAGGCTCATATCTGCCCTGGACACTGTCTGAGAGCTCAGTCATGTCTCTCTTTATATAGTCCAGGGAGGTACACCTCAGGTCATTCACACCGTGACTGGCATGAACTATGACAGAGTCATAATGGTACTTATTGTTCAAGGACTTGAGTGCATGAGTGATCTGACGGTTCCTGGCACCAGACTGGTAAGAAGCACATCTCTATGTCTTACAATGGAGTCACCTACAACAAGACTATTTGGTTGGATCGATGCCTGCCTTACAGGCTCAGCATCTGTGACTTTTTGACACATTGTGCTATGTAAAGAAGTAAGTTTAATTTTCTAAGTGTGCTTTGAACCTGTGTTGTATTTTGGAGATCACTGAGGTTTTGACAAGTTACTCTTTAGAACATCAACAGTGGTAGTGTAGTGGTAAGAAGAGCTAATTTCTCAACAAACTAACCTGGGTTTGATTCCCTGTTAGTGCAAGAGGACAGAACATTTGGGCGTTCCTGGAAAAGCTCATCCAAACACTGATGCAACTTGCTGTGAGGCAAAGGTTAGTTTGCTTTTGCTTTCTTATATTTTCTATTACTCTGTTGCCTTCTTCTATTTTGTATAATGTGATTTGTTTTCTTTACATTGTGTTTTACTTGTATTCTGCTTTTATTTGCATATTAAAACTAGGAAAGAGAACAGAGTTGTATCTCCTGTGAGTCACACAGAAATTAGAACAGGTCAATAAAAGAGTCACACAGAAGTTAGAACAGGTCAATTAAAGTTAATTATACAACGACACCCCCCCCCCCCATTAATATTAAAAAACATGCACGCTGATTGTTCAGCGTGCACGTTGTAAATCACAGTTATAGTAATGGAAAAAGGTCCGGTCGCCCGGACGTTTTCCATTGCTATAACTCTTTTTTTTACAGCAACGGAGAACACAAGATCTCCGTTGCCTCACACTGTCTCGCTCTGTTAAACGAGTCTGATCATCATCTGACACAAAACTGTGGATCACAAAATAGGCTGTGGCCTACTTCTCATCTTGGGACTGGTGCTAGTGTTTTGCTTCTGATGAGAGAAGAAGCAATGGAGCATTGTATCCCAGCAGAGTGAAGCTGTGAAGAGACCAGCACTAGTAGTAGCCAGGCAGTAGCCTTTCACACAACCCACCTCTTTTCATCATTCTTGACAAGCTAATTCTTTGTTTTCAGTAAGTACTGTTTGATTTGTTTCAAACTTCAGAATATCTGCCTAAATACTTCATTCTTAAATTTTCAGGGTCTACTTATTAGTTTCTCCTCAAGTGTTGTCAGTGCCCTGAATATAAGCAGATACCTTGAGTGACATTTTTCCTGTAAAAGCACAACTGAAATTTCACCAATACCTAGTTGCACTCAAGCCAAGTAGTTTGCAGTGACAAGCACTGTCCTCAGAGTTGCAAACTGGATACTCTTGACATTGCATTATATTCTCACTCCAACTATATAATCAGTAAAAGAGGATCTGCTGCCATGGATATGGATTTTCCCACTATCCCCATTACCAGGTTTGTGGATATGGCAATGTAGAAATTGCTTCATGTTTACTGACAACCCAGTTAAGTCTCAAACAAACTGATATGGTATGTGAGAGTTGTATTTACACAATGTCACTGGAAGTAAAGCTCTTACATAAAAGTACTCAATGTCCATAAGGTTGTCAGTGGCAAACATGCTGCGCCCATCAAACACAATTCAAGCAGACAAATAGACCTACATCTGCTGAGGCACTTAAATGTAACCTTTATAAACCCCAAAGATCTGCTAGATGAAGTACATATAACAAATACCCTCAGCAGCCCCAAATGCACTCTTTCAAAACAGCAACCACTTCAACACATACAGCAGTATCTCAGGAAGCCTCTACTTCTAAGCCCATAAGGCAAGACACCATACAATATAGCATTCTCTTGTTATTGGAGACTCCATCATGAGATACACTGATGTCCATTTCACCAGGCTGAATAAAGGGAAAGTCACAGTCGGTTGCTTATCAGGGGCTAGTATCTATCACCTTACAAACACATTCAGGTTATTCGATCACAAGTGCTAGTATGACTCATTCATAGTCTATGTGGTTGTTAATGACCTTAGATTACCTCCCTAGACAATATGAGTAGAGACATCATGGAGCTCTCAGAATATTTGTCCCAGGCTTGTATGAGCCTAGCATTGAGCAGCATTTTACCCTCTCCAAGGATGATGCTACAATATGAACAAAAGATGACGGACTTTAATAATTGGCCTTGCTTCTGGTGTCATTCTAAGGAGGTGCAATATCTGTCAGCATGAAAGGAGATGGTCAACAGACTATGTTGCTTTGCCAGGGATGGTCTGCACCTTTCTCCACTAGGCTTTCGAAAATTAGCTAAAACATTGTCTTCCCCCATAGTGCCTTTTTTAGGCAATGCCAAACTGAAAGTACTTCTGACATAGCAAATCAAACCCAAGAAAATCTAAAGGTGTTACTGCTCAATGCTAGGACTCTAAACAAACAAAAAACTCCACTCCCCAGAAGCTCTCCTCACCCTAGAGAATGCTGACATCTGTGCAGTCACTGTGACATGGTTTGAAGCCATGAAGACCACACAAACAGTGCAAGGTTATAATGCCTTTCACACATTTAGACCAGCTACTACACATTTATATTATTTATGTATTTATTTTTTATTTTACATTAGTTGACTGGGTTTGTCCATCTAAGCTAAGTAGCCCTTTTTTAGTGGAGGCCCGAGGAAAAAAGCTCCACAGTTTTACCATTTGTTATACAGGAATAAGCATAAACAGTCATAACCTTACAATGTATACATACAATGAATTACAGTTATATAGAATATAATAGCTGAAAAATGCTTATAAGCATAAATAAAATAATTTTTTCAAATGCAAAAGTTTTTAATAAAACAAAAAAAATTACATAGTATCTATAGTTATTGCATGAAATATATGAAATCAGAAGAAGAAATGAGAGAAGGACAAGTACAGTGAGACTTTAGAGAGGTTAAGAGCTAAAATTTTTGTAGTTTTGGTGATTACACATGATTAGGAGGCAAGAGTAAATCTGACAGATAAAGTAAGGAAAAAGGTAGTGCAGTGTGTCAGAACACAGGGACTAAAGGTGGAGGTGTCTTGATTTACATAAAAAACAAATATACCTCAAGGCTGATCAAACAAGACAATGCACTCGAGCTGCTCCATGTTCAAGTCATCACTGGTAAAATCCAATGCCGCTTCCTTGCTAGCAATAGGACCCCTCTCTGACCCAGGAAACCCATACCAAGTATTTAAATTTACTGGAAGCACTCACCATCCAATCAAATATCATATTGGAGGACAAGTTTAAATACACCCCTATTAACTGGAAATCCTTTACAACACCAATCGTACAGGGCCAGAGATTCCTGGATTTTTTAACCACAAACTTCTTGGACCTGATTGTCAATACACCAACCAAGGGTGCAACCATACTGGATTTGGTACTCATTAATATGGGAGAGTGCTGCACACCCCTTAGTGTAATGTCTTTCCTAGTAAGAAGATCAGAACTCAGACCACAAAATGGTCTCCTTTGAAATAAAAATAAAACCTGGATCTCCAGATAACCCTGGAATATTCTAAGGTTAACTTCCTGCTGTTAAGTGAAAACCTGGCAAAATTTCAAGCCCCCATAAACCCTGAAAACACTGTTGCCTATGCAGAACTGTTCACAGAAGCCCCATAGATGCACGTCAATAGCTGCATAGAGGTGGCTGTACCCAACAGGAAGAAGTACAGAACTAACTCAAAAAACAAGCAACCCTGGTGGAATCACAAAATCAATAGGCCATATAACAAAAGGAAGAAAATCATGGCAAAAATTAGGAGGTGCAGCAGCCAGTAGGAAAAAGACACTCTCATCAAACTAAATAAACAACTCGGAGGACAAATAAAGTCAACCAAAGCCAAATTTGAGGTAAATTTGGCCTCCCAGGCCAAGGGCAACCACAATGCATTCTTTAGCTATGTTCGCAACCTCAAAGGCAGTACACAAATGTGTGTAGAGCTCACTGTAAATGGAGCCACCTATACGGAGCCAGAAGACGTTAGCAATCCTACTGGCTGATAAATTCAGTTCTAGCTCCTCCTCAACCTTCCCTCAGGAAATGCTACCAAATATAACTCCCCATGCTATCACTAGGGAACAAGTCTTTAATGCTTTCTCTAAGGCCAAGAACACTGCGTCAATGGGCTCTGACAATATCCCAGGATGCCTTCTAAACAGCATGAAACATTATGTATCAGGCCCTCTGGAATTGTTATTTAACTGTAGCCTTCAAACAGGCTTCATGCCTCATGAATGGAATACAGCAAAAGTCATCCCTCTGCAGAAAGGTGGGCCATATACAGACCCTGGGAACTACAGACCCATAAATCTCACTAGTCTTATATGCAAAAGCCATAAAAAGAATTATCATGGAAATGATCAACAGTGCTATAGTAAACCTCCAGACACTGGACCCAACCCACTTTGGTATCATCAATGGCAGGTCATAACTGCTCAACCTGGTGGACTTATTTGAATGGTCACCAAAGCAATGGATGAGGGCAAAATGGCTCACACTGCCTACCTTGACCTGACCAAGGCATTTGACACAATACCCCTGTGATGACCCTGCACTGGCCCAGTAATCAAGGAGCCTCAATCCTCACCATTGGCAACAGTGAGGGATGTACTCAATGGGAGGATTACAAGTACACACACATTAGTGCAATTTCCCTTAAGAACACACTGAGATCACAGTTAGTCTGGGGCTGGTTCCCCAATAAGACTCCCCAATGGCACAGCTGTAGGATTAAGATCTCATCTGAGTGGCCAAGCTAAGACCTGAAGCACTCTGTCTGTCCAATCAGTGCTTCGTGTCCCTGCCCATGTAGCTGACACACACACACACACACACACACACACACACACACACACGCACACTTTGAGATTTGATTGCTATACAAACACAAAGACACACACACACACACACACACACACACACACACACACACACACACGCACACGTGCACACACACACACACACACACACACACACACACACACACACACACACACACCAGGGAAAGGCTAGCACAGGAATACTAGCTATGTCCCCTTCTTCCCAGATTATAAGGTAGTACCAGCTACCACCAGCCACTCTTACTTATCAGCTACTATAAGGCCCTTACAAAGGGTGCCCAATCCTACTGTGTAATGTTACTATTAATCCCAATGGTAGTCTGGCCAAGCAAGGCTATTTAGGAGTGGCCTATACTGTGTCACCAAATACATAAGCAAGTACTCTAACAGCTTAAATATGTCACACAAATATCAGCCACAAAGATAGGTTTAGATATATTTAATAATAAATAATAAAAGGACAAGACAATACTCAGAAAACAAACACACTTACTTCAGAGTTTAAAATCACAGGAAATATTTTAAAACAACATTGCAGGACAGTCTCAAGTAAATACAGAAAACATCTAAACTAATCTTTACTATATTCATATCTATATCTAAGAGAGATACTATGCCCTAAGTCTTACTTATAGACAACACACAGGCAGAAGTGGTGAGTGGATATTTCTAGGTCCAAGACAAGATACAAAATGGCCAGTCTCTCTCTGAGAGAGTTCTTAAATTAATAATAAACATTACTGCTGGGTTAGCTTGGATGACATCACTCTGTCACCTGACTTCAGTTCTCAGGCTAAACAGCTACTAACAGAATTTTAACATTCCTGTAGGAGAAGTACATATCTCTCGGAAGTTTGCAGAACTTGGAAGTCGTAAAACAATAAAACATTTTTACATTTGAAACCTAGTAATTATTTCTGTTTCAAGACAAGATAAAAACGTCTAGCTCTAGACATTGTGCCTGCTGCTGAGCTGAAACTGAGAGGTAACACTATCATAAAACACTTTAGTTTCAACTTATTTTCTTGAAGTTTTGCAAGCTAACTCTGTATGTTCCAGCTTCTGCTATTAAAACATACATTTGCACAGGTATATAGTTTATATACATTTCTGTTCTTTTCCAGTAGGGTACACTGTGGACACATCCTTAAAGCTCAGTACTATACAAACCCTATTCAACACACACTTCTGCACCAGTAGTTTAATATACACATAAAATATAGTTCTCCTACATTTGTAAGACAAACATATGAATAATGTTGATATTCACAAATCACATATGATTATTTACAAAATTACAGTGTCACAATTCACCCTGCCCCCCCCAAAAAAAAACTCAAGCTAGTTTTTCAAGTGACCCTTGAGAAACATTGCTTGAGAGAGTTGAACGTATCTGGAAATACTTTACCTCATTCTCTGTCTTGAGATTCCATCTGCGTTGGCATTGCTAACCTCACTGTGGTGCTGTACTGTCATATGATATGCTTTTAACCCTAGGCTCCACCTTAGTAACTTGACATTTTTCTGGCTGGCTTGATGTAGCCATGTTAAGGGATTGTGGTCTGTAACTACAGTGACAAAGTTTCTGCAGTGTCCACACTATGACTAGGCATTCCTTTTCTACATCTGCATAACAATCCTCCCAGGGTTGGAGCCTACAATGGAAATAAACCACTGGGTGCTCTTTTCCCTCTGAGAAAATATGGATAATTACAGCCCCCACCCCATGGTTTGAAGGATCCAGCTGCACAACAAATTATTTGCAGTAATCTGGACTGGCTAACACAGGGGGTCCTCCCAACCCCCTTTAAGCTTCTGGAATGCTTGCTCACATTCTGGGGTCCACACTACCTTATCTGGCCTGTTTTTCCTTGTCAGGTCTGTGAAGGGAGCAGCTATGGTACTATAATTGGGGATGAACTTTCTGTAAAACCCCAATGTCTCTAAGAATGCCCTCAACTGCTTTTTGGTAACAGTGGCAGGCCATGCTTGAATGGCTTCCACTTTTGTAGGTTCTGACCTAAATTTACCACTCCCCACTCAATGTCCCAGGTAGGAGACCTCTGACATACCCACCTGACATTTGCTGGGCTTAATGGTCAACCCTGCCCTCTGTAGTCTACTCAGGACCTCCCTGGCATGTTGAAGGTGCTCTTGCCAGGAATGGCTGTTGATGGCAACGTTATCCAGATAAGTAAGGGCAAAATCTCCTTCCCCTGTTAGGATACGTTCTACCAGCCTCTGGAATGTCACTGGGGCATTTGTTATCCCAAAAGGGCATCTTTGTGGACTCATACAAGCCAAAAGGAGTCACAAAGGCTGACATCTCTCTAGAACTGGGTGTCAAGGGCACCTGCCAATAACCCTTGGTAAGATCAATGGTGGTAAGATACTTAGCCCCACCCAGATGCTCTAGGGCTTCATCTGTCCTAGGCATGGGGTAAGCATCTGACTCTGTGAGACTATTTCCTGTAGTCCACACAGAACCTGGTGCTGCCATCATTCTTTGGTATCAGCACTAATGAGGAGGCCAGTGGACTGCTGGACTCCTGAATTACCCCTCGTTCCAACATTTCCTGTGTCTCCTCCCTCAGTGCCTGTTTGACTCTCTCAGACACCCTATAAGGGGCTGCTTAATAGGCCTTTAAGGTCCTGCATCCACATGGTGCTGCACCAGGTGGGTGCACATTGGTTTCCCAGTAAACGTACTCCCAAACTCCTGTAACACTGCTTGGATTTCTTGACCTGGGTAGGGGATAACTGCTGGGACATTGCTACCCTCCCACTGAGGTGTCAGTCCGAGTCTCACTGAGGAGATCAGTCAGCAGGTCCCCCTCAGACTCCTCTTGCTATACACTGCAAATACTCAACACAAGAGCCTCCCTATAATGGTAAGATTTCATCATGTTAACATGGTACAATTTGTGCCCCTGCCTCCTGCCTAGCAGTTCTACCATGTAGTTACATCACTGACCTTCCTTACCACCTTGTAGAGTCAGTCCCAGGCTGCCTGCAGCTTGTTGTGTCTAACAGGAATGGGAACCATTACATGCTGCATTACAGCATACTCTCTAGCTCGAGCATTCCTGTCATGCCAGACCCTTTTCTGCTTTTGGGCTTTTGCCAGCTTTTCCTGGGCCAAGCCTCTGAGTTTCCTGAGCCTTGTCCTGAGGTTTAGGACATATGCCACAACAGACTCCTTGTGGGATTCACACTCACCCTCCCATTCATCTCAAATCAAATCTAGAGGTTCTCTCACCCTATGCCCATACAACAACTCAAAGGGTGAAAATCCTGTGGATTCCTGGGGCACCTCACTGTAAGCAAATAGCAGATGGGGCAAATATTGTCCCACTCCCTCTTAAACTGATCTGCAAATGCCTGTAGCATCATCTTGAGAGTAGAGTTTAACCTCTCAACAAGACCATTATTCTGGGGATGGTAGGAGGTGGTCTTTAGGTGCTTCACCCCAAAGTGCTTCCATAGACAAGCCAGCAGGTCTGACATGAAACTAGCACCTCTGTCTGTCAGTATTTCGTTTGGAAAACCTACCCTGCTGAAAATTTCTAACAAAGCATTTGCCACCTTTTCTGCCACAATGGAGGACAGAGCCACTTCCTCAGGGTATTTGGTAGCATAATCTACTACCACTAGGATATATTTTTCCCTGTGGAACTTGGAGTATTCAGAGGCCCCACAATATCCATAGCTACCTACTAAAATGGCTCCTCAATCACAGGCAAAGACATCAAAGGAGCTTTCACATTGTCTCCTGCCTTGCCTACCTTTTGGCACTGCTCACAGGTGTTGCAGTACTCTGTTACATCTCTGGAAATCCCAGGCGAATAAAAGTTCTGCATAATACATCTCTTTGCACCTTTTATGCCCATGTGACCTGTAAGGGGAATATCATGGGGTATGGCTAGAAGTGCCAGCCATTAAGCTCTGGGCACTACCAAACGTTGTATTCTATCACCCTCTAGCCCTCCCTCAAGGGTCCACTCTTTATACAGTAACCCTTTGTCCCAGTATACATATTCCTCCTTCCCTTGAGAATCAGGTGCCTCAATAGCTCCCTCCATCAGGCCTTGTAATGTAGGGTCTGAGAGCTGACGCTGTCTCATCTCTCTCTTAGTAACCCTTCCCAGCTCCCCTTCTACAGGAATTGGGTATTCTCTGACAGCATTGTCTCACTGTCAGCCTGGGTACTACTACTCACCTCTGGTCTTGCAGTCACTTTGTCCAAGGGAACATCAGTACCCACGAGCAGCTGTGACTCACCTTCAGTCACACTGCTACAGGGCAGCTCCTTCCTTGAATTAACCACCACACCAGTCCTGGCTGCAAGTGTGCAGTCTGTCTGGGTCTCCCCCCCGGCTACCCGACCCACATGCTTGTCTCCAAGGTGGACTGCATGTAACTGCATACACACAGGGTACTGCATTATCAAAATAATTTCCTAAGGGGGTTTGGTATAATGGTTAAGGTGTTTACCTCACAGACATGAGGTACAAGGTTTGATTCTCATCAAGTAAAACTGGCTAGGCTTAAAATGGTCCACAAGGACAGATAACTTTGTACTTACCTATGACCTATGATCAGGACATCTGCAGGGATATCATCAAACACACCTATTTGCTTGCTTCCTTTTCCACCCTCCCAGTCAAGGTGAACCCTAGCCAAAGGTATTTGGAATGGGGTCCCTTCAAAAGCTCTGACTGGAGTAGACTGCCCAAACAAGTAGTGTTCCTCTTTAACAATTGCAGGTTTCACAGTGGTTAGGTCAGAGGCTGTGTTTCTCTTAGCAGTGGCCTGTTTCCCATCCACTAAGATAGAATATAATCTCTTGTGGTAGTTTGGTACCCTTGTTGTCTCAAGACAACTTACTGTTGCCATTTTGTCATTCCCACTTACTGGCTTTCCCACCTTTTGTTCCCCACCTTTCCGGCATGGACATCTATATGCTACATGGCCCTACTGGTTGCATTTAAAAAATGTAACCCTTGGTCCTGGATGTATACCTGAACTAGTGGCTTCCCCTGCTACTGGCAGATTCTTTTGGGGCAGTCAGGGTTGCCTACCATGTGTTCTCTTAGACCCATGAGCAGCATTCCGTGTCCCTTTCTGGTGCAGTGATGCCCTGCTTGCTAGGTATAGGTCCCCCTTCTTCCCCAACTCATTTGCAGTATTGCATTGTCTATCAGCTAACTGGATTTTCATGTCCTCGGACAAAGTGCTAAGGGATTGTCCCCTCACCCAAAGGTCTGCCAGCTCTTCAAAAGTGGTGACCTGACATCCACTCATCCACCTATGAAAATAAGTGCTTAGCTCAGCAATGTATTTGCATACACTTTCATCTGCTTTGTGTCTATGTTCATGAAACTTTTTCCTATAAGCTTCAGGTGTTAACTTAAAATATTCTAGTAAACAGTTTTTTACAATATTATAATTGAAACAATCAGTATCAGACAGTTTAGAAATAACAGCTACAGCTGTACCATGGAGTAAGGGGGTCAGGAACCGTATCCAGAGCCCTTGGTCAACATTATACTGTTTACATACTCTCTCAAACATAGTAATGAAACTATCAAAATTATCCCCCTCTGTAAATTATGGAAGCCATTTACTGACCTTTGTTGTTTCTGGGATTCAGTTACTCCCTTCCCCATTACCTCCATGACTCTGGTGAAGAGTCAGCATCTCCTTTTCATGTTGCCTCTGCCTCTCCTTCTCAGCCTCCAGCCATCGCAGTTTCTCATTTTCCTCAGCCTCAAGACATCTCAGTTTCTGTACTATTTCTATTTCCAAATGCTTGGCCTCCATCTCAAGTACCTTTAACTCCAGATGGATTTTTAAATCCTCTGTGAAAGGTTGAGCTGTCCATTTTCTGTGAGTTGTACATCTCCATGGCCAGTCTGATTGTCTTCCTGGTTGCTATTCTGTGATGCAGCTGTGACTAAAGCTGCTATTCATGTCTGCTTTAGTCAGGTTGCCATGCACCAGTCCTTTAGCCTGGCACATTTCAGCCAACTGGCTCCTTGTCACCATGCCATACTCCTCTGCTGACATGCTTGCCTGCTCACCCTGACTAATTAAGCTAGCAAAGAAAATAAAACAATTGTGATATGAACTCTGAATGTTCACTGCATGGCTGATTGAGAGTACAAACACCTTCAGTGACCATTGTACACAAGTTACAGGAATTCAACCTCCACACCACTACAAGCTAATTAATATGTGATGTGGCTATCTCACCACTGTCAACAAATTAATATGTGATGTGGATATCCCACCACTGCCAACCAATTAATATGTGACACCCCGGCACTGGCCAAGTAATCAAGGAGCCTCAATCCTCACCACTGTCAACAGTGAGGGATGTACACCATAGGAGGATTACAAGTACACACACACAGTAAAGTGCAATGTCCCTTAAGAGCACCCAGAGATCACAGTCAGTCTGGGGCTAGTTTCTCACTCTTTCTCCAGAACCTCAATATGACTCCCCACTGGCACAGCTACAGGGTTAGGATCTCAGCTGAGTAGCCAAGCTAAGACCTCCAGCACCCCCTCTGTTCAACAAGTGATTCGTGTCCCTGCCCAAGTAGCTGACATACAGAGACTTTGAGATTTGAATGATATACAAACACACACACACACACATACACACACACACACACACACACACACACACACACACACACACACACACACACACACACACACACACACACACACACACACACACACGTGCACACACATACACACACACACACACACACACACACACACACACACACACACACCAGGGAAAGGCTGGCACAGGTTTACTAGCTATGCCTCCTTCTGCCCAGACTATAAGGTAGAACCAGATGCCACCAGCTACCCGTACTTATCAGCTACTATAAGGCCCTTGCAAAGGGTGCCCAATCCTACTGTGTAATGTTACAATTAATCCCAATGGTAGTCTGACCAAGCAAGGCTATTTAGGAGTGGCCTGTACAGTGTCACCAAACACATATGCAAGTACTCTAAGAGCTTAAATATGTCTCACAAATATCATCCACAAAGATAGGTTTAAATATATTTAATCATCTTCTTTCAGCTGTTCCCCTTAGGGGTCGCCACAGTGGATCATCTGTTTCCATTTCTTCTGGTCCTCTGCATCTTGCTCTGTCAAACCAACCACCTGCATGTCCTCTCTCACCACATCCATAAACCTTATCTAAGGCATTCCTCTTTTCCTGTTACCTGGAAGCTTCATCCTTAGCATCTTTTTTCCCAATATACTCATCATCCCTCCTTAGCACATGTCCAAACCAAAGTAATCTTGCCTCTCTGGCTTTGTCTCCAAACCGTCCAACCTGAGATGACCCTCTAATATACTTATTCCTAATCCTGTCCACATTCTTCCCACCCAGTGCAAATCTTAACATCTTTAACTCTGCACATCCAGCTCTAACGCCTGCCTTTTTGTCAATGTCACTGTCTCCAACCCATATAACATAGCTGGTCTCACTACCCTCTTGTAGACCTTCCCTTTCACTCTTACTGGTACTCGTCTGTCACAAATCACTTCTGACACTCTTCTGCACCCACTCCATGTTGCCTGTACTCCCTTCACCTCTCTTCCACACTCACCATTACTCTGAATTATTGATCCCAAGTATTTCAACTCATCCACCTTCACCACCTCTACTCCTTGCATCCTCACTATTCCTCTATCCTCTCTCTCATTCACACACATATATTATGTCATAGTCCTGCTGACCTTCATTCCTCTTCTCTCTAGAGCATATCTCCATCACTCCAGGGTCTCTTCCACCTGTTCCCTACTCTCACTACAGAACAAAATGTCATCTGCAAACATCATAATTCACGGGGACTCCTGTCTGATCTCATCTGTCAACCTGTCCATCACCATTGTAAATAAGAAAGGGCTCAGAGCTGATCCTTGATGTATTCCCACCTCCACCTTAAATGCATCTGTCACTCCCACCGTAGACTTCACCGCTGCCACACTACCCTCGTACATAACCTGTACCACTCTTACATACTTCAGTGACACTCCTGACTTCCTCATACAATACCACAACTCCTCTCTAGGCACCCTGTCATATGCTTTCTCTAAGTCTACAAAAACACAATGCAACTCCTTCTGACCTTCTCTGTACTTCTCCATCAACACTATCAGAGCAAACATCGCATCTGTAGTGCTCTTTCCCAGCATGAAACCATACTACTGATGACTAATCATCACATCCCTTCTTAACCTAGCTTCCACTACTCTTTCCCATAACTTCATGCTGTGACTGATCAATTTTATTTAATAATAAATAATAAAAAAAGACAATACTTGAAAACAAACACAATTAATTCAGAGTTCAAAATCACAGGAAATATTTTAAAACAACATTGCAGGACAGTCTCAAATAAATACAGAAAACATCTAAATGAATCTTTACTATATTCCTATCTTTATCTAAGTGAGACACTATGCCCTAAGTCTTCCTTACAGACAACATGCAGACAGAAGTGCTGAGTGGATGTTTCTAGATCCAAGAAAAGATGCAAAATGTCCAGTTTCTTTCTGAGAGAGTTCTTAAATTAATAAACATTACTGCTGGTTTAGCTTGGATGACATCACTCCTTGTCACCTGACTTCAGTTCCCAGGCTAAACAGATACTAACAAAATTTTAACATCTCTGTGTGAGAAGTACATATCTCTCAGAAGTTTGCAGAACTTGGAAGTCGTATAACAATAAAACACTTTTTCATTTGAAACCTAGTAATTATTTCTGTTTCAAGACAAGAGAAAAACTTCTAGCTCTAGACATTTTGTCTGCTGCTGAGCAGAAACTGAGAGATAACACAATCATAAAACACCTTAATTTCAATGTATTTACCTGAAGTTTTGCAACTTAATTCTGTATGTTCAAGTTTCTACTATTAAAACATAAATTTGCACTGGCATATAATTTATATACATTTTACAGTTGTGTGTTCTATGCTAATGGCCCTGAGGCCTTTACAAGCCTAGCCATAGGATTACCCTGGCATCATGTCACCCAACCTTAGTTCCCAGTGCCTCTGTCGAGTAGACCCACTGGAGTGATCCCCAGGTGAACTTTCTATTTCCCATCCACTCATCAAGATTTTTCTTGAAGAGGCCTAGTGAGGTGCTCTGCTTGACATGGCAGTCTCTGGGTTATGAACCTGTCCTTCCAGTATGTTCTGTTGATTGTGGTAATGAGGTTGAGGTCTGTGGAGCATGTGGTGCAGAGGGACTGGGATTTCTTTTGATGTAGCATTTCTAACAGAGCTGGGGCAGATATGGCTTTGTAAGTCAAGCAGAGATTGCCTCTAAGTAGCTGATATGAGACGGAGAATAGTTGGAGTTTTTTTAGTCTGTCCATATAGGACAAGTGTTTAAGGCCTAGGATCCTCTTTCTGAGGTACTTTTGTGGCCATTCCAGTTGTTGCAGGTATCTAGTGAGGTACATGCCAAATGGGGCATTGTACTCAATGACTGGTCTAATGAGGGAAGAGTAAGGGGAGACAATGACCTCTATCTTCCTGGATGCAGAACCCTTAGTAATGAGATGTTCCACATAGAAGGACTTTCGGACCACAGTGGCAATGCACTGATCAATAAAGAGGTTGCTTTCAACCTGTGTTCCCACATCTCTTATAATGCCTTCTGTGTTCAGTGGACTACCATCAATGTGGTAATTTATGGGAACCGGGTTTTTCCAAAAGGGGACGATGATGCATTTTTTTGGCATTGAGCTTAAGGTCATGGTTCTGACACCAGTCGTTTGTCTCCGTGAGACCATTTTGTAGGATGTCAACATCACTTGGGGAGATGATAATAGCTCCCAACTTGCAATTGTCTGCGGACTTTGTCAGCCAGAGTCCCTTCATGTTGGCCTGGACTTCAGAGAAGTAGATAGGACCTACAGGAGAGGATCCAGGACTAAACCCTGTGGGACTCCACTCGTGACTAGTCGGCAGTCTGACTAGGAGTCAGCTACTTTCATACTGTGGGTTCTATCTGTGGGACACTTTGCAACTCACCTAGTGTTATAGGGGTTAATGCCTAGCTTAGTTTGTTTTTCTATGATTCCTGAGTGGGGAATAGGATCAAAGGCCTTGGCCAGATCAAGGTAGGATGTATGAACCACCTTGCCTTCATCCATAGCTCTGGTGACTGACTCAAAGAAGTCGACCAAGTGGAGCAGGCATTATCTACCCTTCACAAAACCAAACTGTGTGGGGTCCAGAGTTTGGAGATTCCCTATACCCTTGTTTATTAGGTCCATGATGATACATTCCATAGCTTTGCATATCAGACTCATCAGGCTAATGGGGCGATAGTTCCCAGGGTCTGTAGTTGCTCCTCCTTGGTGGAGAGTTATGAATGCAGCATTATGACATTCAGTAAGGACAAAGCTTGATATGAGGCTGTGACTTGAACAGAGCACACAGGTGAGGTGCCAGTTCACTCTGTAGTTCTTGTAGAACACAGCCAGGGATATTGTCTGGTCCCATAAAAGCTGTATTCTTGGACTTGGACAGTGCTGTTTTAACCTGTGCAGCAGTAATATTTCTGTTCTTTTCCAGTAGGGTGCACTGTGGAAACATCCTTGAAGCTCAGTACTGTATATTACTGTTCAACACACACTTCTGCACCAGTAGTTTAATATACACATAACATAGAGTTATCTTACATTTGTAAGACAAGCATATGAAGCATGTTGATATTTACAAATGACATGTGATTATTTACAAAAGTTCAGATAGCTTGACTGACAGCGTTACAGCCTTACTCAGGCATTGTTGACAAACTCAGGAGGTTAAGTACAAACCCATATGTCAGCTAGTGGATAGACAACTGGCTCACAGACAGGATTCATGAAGCTAGAACTGGAGAGCTCACCTCTACAAAGAGGCTAATCACAAGTGGAGTCCCTCAGAGATTGGTCCTAGGACTGCTCCTTTCTGGCATTTACTTCTCTGAAGTCAAGGCCAATGTCAATGGTCTCTGGCTGACTAAATTTTCAGATGACTGCAAATTAGGAGCTGTCATTCAGTCCCACAATGATGCAAATATTCTCCAGGAAGGGCTGATACAGGCAGACAATTCATTTCAGAGCAATGGACTAAAACTAAATGCCAAGAAATGCATAATAGTATCCTTCAGTAAGTCATCCATCCTGGATGACTATCATATTGACAACACACCCCTTAGAGTTGACCCAGTAGTCAGGGACCTAGGGACTGTCGGATGTACTGCCTTACAATGAATCCTTTAACTCCATGCTGTCATCTTTTGAGAAAAAGTTAAACAAGGTAAGTAGCCTGCAAATGGATGTTTACTTGACTGATTGCCCAAAACAGAAAAGAGTTCCAAAAGGCCTTCGAGTTTATAAGCTTCCAAATGGGCTTGCTTTTGACAGCAGTGACTATTTAAAACTGGTCAACATGTTTGACAGGCGCAGTTTTGAACTGATACAATTTATAATAACATGGAACAATTCTCAGAGTAAAAGTTTATTTGATGAACTGGGTATATTAAATAACAATATCAATAGTGACCTTTTATCGATCACAATGTTAATAAATATCATATTTTTGGAAGGTGGAACAACAGGGGAACATTAATCTTAAGAGAAAACAGAAAAAGAATCGGTGAGAGCCAAAACAGACTACACCAACCGCAGAGCATACCCTTTACCTAACAATTTAAAGGTACAGATCATGTGGTTTTAATGGGTTTTGCTGCGAACAGGTAGATGGGGAATCCAAGTCACGACCTTTAACTTCACGCAATCACACTCCAGGTACTGTTGGTGATAGTGGTAACCCTGATTCAGAATATGGCCAACGTTATCCATGTTTAGGAATAGTGTAGATGATTGGTATTAATAACAATATTACTGACAATACACACGTTATCAGATGTTTTTTTTTAGCCCACCCCTCAGGTTTACCTGGGAGAGGAAAGAAGATCTGGGGCAGGGAATGAAGGAAAAATAATGGGATATGGTAGGTTTTCTCAGGTCCAGAGAACCCTTACAAGAACAGATTATTGTGACATAAGGGGGTATTGTTAACTCATTCAAAGAATTCAATATTTTTAATTATACCAATTTAGAAATTTCTACTTGTTATATTAAACTTTTTATTAAAGGGTGTAAGTTTCTACCTGCTTCCCTTATGAGTTTACCAGATGCTTTGATAGAGCTGAAATTGTTCACAAGGAAACTGAAACTAAAATTGAACCCCAACATGTCTTTCAACGTAGGGAACATTTTTTACCTTATACTCCTAGTTTTACGAAGAGTGTATGTAACCCACATTCAGTCCTAAACTGGCCATCTTTGAGGACTCGTGTGAAAGAGATTTATATAAGTTAAAGGGAAACTCAGACATCTTTTTGACATAATTTATCTAAAGATGAATGGATGCATCTTACTGAACTAAGGGGTTAATCTAATTTGAGGATTATGAAGTCAGAAAGGGTAGGGGAATAGTTATTGCAGATAAAATCCATTACATCAATCAGATTTCTAATTTGCTAATGACACAAATAATTCTGCAATCATTTCCAGAAATTAAATAAATATTGCATACAAGATTTGCTTTTAGCAGTCTCATTTTATCAGGGGGTCATTTCTTCAGATTTATTCAATTTTTTAAATAATGCCAGCCCTTTGATCCCAGTGATCTTTGGTATCCCCACGGTCCACAAACATATATTATCACTACCATTTAGGTTAATTGTATCAGCACAAAATTCTAAGACCTATGCTCTAGCTGTTTTTGTGGACCGTATTTTGAAGGGGACAATTAGTTCTGTTAATTATATTTTAAAAGATTCCTGAGATTTCCTTACAAAAATCAAACTCCAGTTTTTTACGTACATTGTAGTTTTTCTAGTCTTGATGTTACAGAATTATTTACAAGTATACCTCATCAGACTGGCTTAGAGTTGTTTTATTCGGTCATCGTCAACCTCACTGATATGGATGACAGCTTGATTAATTTTATTGTGGAAGTTATGGACTTGATTTTTTCCATGAAACACATTCATTTTGAGGGCAAATGTTCCTGCTAAATTAAAGGTGTAGTTATGGAGGCCAATTGTATCCCTACTTATGTGAATTTGGTCATGTATAGCTGGGAAAATAAACATTTTTGGATCAGAGTATCAACAGAACTGGTATGTTTTTGTGTGTTATTTGGAAGACATTTTCATTCTGTGGAAAGAGACTAACACAATTCCAGATGACTTTGTATCATACATCAATAATAGTGCATCTTTTAAAATTTACCCATAGCCACTCCATTGACGGGGTAGATTATTTAGATGTGACTATTTTTCAAGACCATCAAAATGGGTGTTTTTGGTCTAAAACGTACAGGAAACCATCTTTTTCTAATAGTTACCTTGATTTTAACATCTGTCATCCATATCATTGTAAGAAGGACATTTTTAAGGGACAGTTAATCAGTACAGCTAGGATGTGTTCTGATTTTGTCATTTTTTTATCTGAGATTGATAAAGTATTTAAAATGTTCAAGGACAGAAACTACCCCTTCGAGTTTTTAAATAAGATTTGTAAGGCAGTGGTAAATGGATGGAGTAGCAAATACACACCTCTCTTGGGTGCAGAGCATTCAGTCTCAAGTGACATCTTGTCACATAAGCCTCAGAACAATATCAGGTTTATCAATTCCTTAGCTATAACATCTCCTCTAAGAAGATCAAGGACATAGTTTTTAGAACTGGAGCATATTAAAAGTTAATGACAAGGTTCTGCAAAGACATTAGGTTGTTGTTGTGTCTTTCGGCTTTTCCCGGTTAGGTGTTGCCAGAGTGGAACTCCGGTCTGCTAATGATTGCAGTAGATTTTTACGTGCCGAGTTGCCAGCCCTGATTTACAACCTTCAACGAAGGTACGCCCATTCACGCATGTCTCCACACAGAAGATGCTTTAGTTGAGAATCGAACAGGACAACGTCTTACTGTGAGGTGACAATGCTACCACAGCACCACCACCGCAGTTACAAAAAACATTAGGTGAGGAACTAAATTTTGTTTATGAAACAGGCAGAAACTGCAAAAATCTTCCTGAGCACCCCATTTTTCATAACAAACATATGACAGTCAGTGGTACTAGAAAATGTGGGGCATAAAATCAATTCCCCAGTGCAATGGATCAAGATTATATCACTTTTCACACTTTTTCACATAAGTTCCCCTTGGCCTCTGGTAATTGTACCACTAAGGGGATGGTTTATATAGCAATTTGTAAGGAACACTGTAAATTTTATATATGGAAAACTGAAAGGCAATTCAGAAAAAGAATTTATGAGCATGTTTATGCTACGTCAAAAATGATATTATTAATAATGCCTTACTTAAACATACACTAGAATGTCAAACTTCAAAAAATTTGTTTGGGTTGTTGAAAGTGGTACCTTAGCATTTAAGGGGTGACTCCTATGAAACTAAACTGGTATACAGAGAATTGATCTGGCAGAATTTGTTTAAATGTATCTTATGAGTTAGGTTTAAATTATCAATTCTCTATTGTTCAAGAACTCAAACTCAGCGCCATTAAAATATAATATGAATATTTTTATATTTTTAACTGTTCAAATTTTCATTTGTTTCAATTATTCTTGTAATTAAATTATGGACTTTATAAATATGTTCAATGCATTTTAATTTCTGATCAATTCTTTATATTATATACATTGTTTTTTTTTTTTTTTTTTTTTTGTTAATCAATTCTGATTTGGAGATGGAACACATGATTTGATAGAAGGATCATTTAAACCCTGTTGGTCTTTTTATTTCATGCTTCTGATCAAGTCCTGTTATTTCTACAGGAATGAAAACACTCAACCATATTATTTATTTATTCTGTTTTCCTTATTTCATTTTCTTTACTTGGTTGAATTTCCTGACGTTTTGCATTGATTTAGTCAGTTGATATCTGTTGGTGAATGAAGACACTATGTGAGGCATTTAGTTTGGATATTTCAAGCATTTTCAGACAGTATATATATATATATATATATATATATATATATATATATATATAGGATTGTATGCTCACTAGGGGATTTTGGGGAGGATTTATGTGATTCCACTATTAAGAAGCACTTATATTTTGCTGTTTGCATAAGAAGGACTTTAGTTCTGAGCGAAATTTAAAATATTCTGTAATAGATTTTGTAAATGAAAGAATGTTAGCCAGATTTTAGGTCCAAGAATGGAGAGTTCATATTCTGTGGAGTGGTGTTTTAAATGAGGAGCTTGAAGGATGGAGGAGTGTACTAAGAGGGATCTAAGGTTGTAAGGAGTTGTTTTTAGATATAGTCTGCTCATCAGGAAGTGGAATGAATTAAGACAACTGAGTCTGAAGACTAGCCTGCTACAAGTACAGTGGTTCTGAGTTCCAAAGGTTGAAATGATGTGATGCTTCATTGGTTAAAGATGGTCTAGAGCTAAGCTGGGAAGAATTTGCCTATAAACCAGCAGGTGTTTGTGACCTTTCAGGATACATTTGAGTATAATCTAAGTATAATTGAGTATAATACATCTTTGGAGCATTTCTCCCCGGGCCTCCACTGAAAACAGGCTCTGTGGAACCTAGTCGGACTTTCCCGGTCAACAAATGATAAATCAATAAATAAATAAATAAATAAATAATGCATCTGGGTATGAAGGTGGTGCTTATGTAAAACTGATTTGAATTCAGACCAGTGGAGAGCTCATCTTGTTAGAGATTAATTAAATAGTAGAACTTTAAATCCCTGTTAGCTGACTTGAGATTTAAGTGACTGAGGCAGAAATAGCACTGTGGTACCTTACACACTCCAAAGACATTTATAAAGTTTTGCTAGCCTACAGTCTAGAATTCCACCATTTAACTTTGCCATTCCATAACATATTTGAATCAAATAAGGTTTGGAGGGGTTAGCATCTACATTCCACACCAATGGATAAATAATAAATGGCACTTACTTGTACACAGAGTAGTCAATGGATTTCTAGCAGACTAGAATCCTTGCTGTACAGAAGAAAGTATTTTGTGTACCTAAAGATACTCTGTCAGCTGGATATAGATTAGCTTTTCAGATATTTTGCCAAAGGTGTGAAGAATGAAGATTAGCCAGAAATAATTTGCTTGGGATGGTTTGCATAATTTTGTAAGGGGCTTAACAATGGTTGTTTTCCACCTGGGTGGCATGATGCAATTGTTTAGGCAGATACTAAACAGAAGGGTGAGAGTGACAATGAGCTACACTTGGCAGAGGGGGATGAACCAGAGGCTATCAGCCCCTTCTGGGGAAGTGTATGGGATTTTGTTTAGTAGGGTGGCTACATTTTGGTGTCAATGCTACTGAAGTAAATGGTTTTGTGAATATGTCTGTGGAAGGGTTGTGCTATATGTGTTAGAGGTAAAGGATTAGATAGTGAGGAGTGATGAGAATTCTTCTATAATATATTGAAGAGAGAAAAAGCCAGGGGCTGGGGAAATGATTATGTTAAGTGGAGAGTTATTATTTGGACAATATCATGATATTTTGCTAACCAAACTTCAGACGTTTCTTTTTGGTTTAGTTTGACAGTAGAGTGGAAGTCTTTAAGTAGATTGGGGTGATGTCTGGTAGCTTGAGTGAAATGCATTCTTGGTTTGGGAGATGGAGTTGGTTTCCTGTGTCTCTGGCTATGTCACTAAAGTTATCCTTTGAACTAGTTGGGATTTAAGTAGTCTGGAGTTTTTTAGAAAGTGTTTATTATGCATTTACTCTTCCTGGATGACATTAACCCCAAACAGCACAAAAAAATCAAGAAAAAGAACAAAACCTCAACTGGGTACTTTTCTGCAATGGTGAGGACTTCAGCAAACAATAGAAATCACTGGAATACATAAATGCAAAAACAGACGTAGGCAAACAGACTAATGGTTAGAAACAACATTTGGACTGGCGGCAAAGGGGTTCAGAGGATGGTACGCCTGAATGTCATCTTTATGCCCTACACTATGCGAGGTAGTAAATGGACAGTAAGGGAATTTACAAGGGTACAGGGATTTTATTCAGCTAGGTCTGGGATCATTTGGATTGTGGAAATGTATTTGTGAAATCATTTTAATGTTGTTTTGGGATTTTTGGGTAAATGAAGATGGGTGAATGAGGCAGTTTAAACCTTGTAGTATATGAATATACAAAGGAGATGGGGCAGTATTTACTGATGCTGGATGGGTGGATGGTTAGCTTAGAAACAGCAAGAGGAATATTTGCTAGGATTAGATCAAGGAATGAGTGGTTGCCCATTTTGAAATTTATTGTGTTCTTTCACTAGCTGGGCAAGACCATGGTTGGAAATGATATCCAGTATATCTGAGATTGTAGTGTTCGGCAGGTTAATATTGAAGTCACCCAAAATGGCAAGGTGGAGTTTGTTTGTGACCTGGTTCATTATATCCTTGAGAAAGACAGAGAAAGCATTATATGTGACAGAGTGAGGGAGTTAAGCAGCTGCAGTATTTAAAAGAGGTGTCTTTGTTGCTAGTATCGATGGAAAGCCAGTTGGAGTCATGTTCATTATTTGAGGAGATTTGGTAATATGAGAGGATGCTAAAATTGTCTTTAGCGAGTAATAGGGAGCCAAGTCCTATCCTTGAACCAAGTATGACATTGATCAGATAGGTATCGATTGGAATGTGAGTTTTGAGGTTACAAATATCATTTTTACCCTAAAATTCTGAAATGGTGAGGATATATAGGGTGCGTGCAATAAGGAAAGCTTGCACTTCTTCTAACTGATACACCAGACTGCCTGTATTAAGAGTACCAGTTTGAATATGTTGAGGTTATTTGAGATTTTTGAAGGTGAAGGTGAAGGGGTATGAAAGGGCTGAGTGGAGCTAAAGTTGGGTTCATCGTAGGTAGGAGAAGGAGGATGTTTGGTAGGGAAGTGAAGTGGCTGGAGAAATTGAGGAAGTGATGAAATGGGTTTGTGTTAGTGTTATTTTTATATACTGTGTAAATTATTGTAGGAGGGTCATGATAAGGAGCTCTTGAGAGTGGGTTTGAAAAAGCGGTGCAGCATATTTTTGCTGGACAGTTGTAGATGAACTAATGTGGGTTTATGGATATCAGTTTGGGATACAGACAGGGTGGGAGCTTGGGAGTGGTGGGTGTTAGAGTTAAGATGGAAATATAAAGGGAAAGGTGTTTAGGCTGTATTTTGACTTGGTGCTTGAGTAGAGAAAGGGCAGTCTTGTAGGCAAGAAGTGAACGTAAGGAGTATTTGTTAGTGCAGGACTGACTGTTCTACTTTATATGTAGTCTTTGGCAGATGGTTGTGAAAGTGCTAGCTAGTAAGGTTTAGTAGAACATCTGGGTTGTTGTTGAATGGGTAGTGATATTTTAGTATAGTAGTATTTTTTTCAGAATGATGTTATTCAGGTTTGTGGAGAGGGAGAGGGAGAGACATTTGTGGATATTCCAGAAGTATAGGACAGGTTTTAAAATAAGTTTGGTTCCCTCAACACAAATAACCCAGGAAACACAGTATAACAAAAATGATTAATTTAGGAGCAGTTGCATTTTCTGGCTTCTGAATGGAACAGCAATATGAAGCTCATCAGGTTACATAATGCAGAGACATACCAAGGTTGTTTCAAACAATAGAAATAATACTTCAGTATTTTGCCATGCTTTTCTGTAACTCACTTTAAATTTTAGGTCTTATTTTGATGATTTTATTTAGAGTAAAAGTAGCAACAAAGTCTGTGATGGGAAGAACACATTCATTTATATGGAATGAAGTTTAAGTTGGTAGAGCATGAAACTTTCAATATTTGAGGACTAATTATTTGAGGGCATGGCTATGATTGCCATATCTAAATATTTAGCTTGCCTATATGACATTACTTCTTCTTTCGGCTTTTTCCCCGGTTAGGGGTCGCCACAGCGGATTACCTTGTCCGCACATTGAATGGCAGTGGAGTTTTACAGTGTCAAGTTGCCAGCCCGGCGCCCAACCTTCCACAGAAGGCACACTCACACGCACACCTAGGGCCAATTTAGAGTGTCCAATCCACCTGGAGCATGTCTTTGGGATGTGGGAGGAAACCGGAGCACCCGGAGGAAACCCACGCGACCACAGGGAGGACATGCAGACTCCGCACAGAAGGCACCCCAGTCGAGGATCGAACCGGAGAACCTCTTGCTGTGAGGTGGCAATGCTAACCACTGCACCACCGTGGCCGCCCAGCTTGCCTATATGACATTATAAAGACTAAATGCAAGTAAAACACCAATTTAGATTATGCAAAATTAATGGATTTTGTTGTGTTATGCCTGAAGATAATGTTTGTTTTCTGAGTAAAGTTTTGATGTAATTTTCTCGTTGAAGTTAAACTTTTCTATTTCTGCATATAGATTATCTGTAAAAAATAACTTTGTACATTTAAATAGCACAGTAAAGTAATGTATTACAGGATACATATATGCACATATAGGTTTATAGATAAATACTATATTACCTGCCCTTGTGGGCCATTTTAAACCTAGCCAATATCCTTCAAAGGTAAGAATCAAACCCTGTACTCTGTGAAGTAAACACTGTAACCATTATGCTGTTATGCCAATCTCCTGTAGTTAACTTTATTGTTAACTACAACAAAGGTGCTCATCTCACTTGTATATTCTCATATAGTTCATGCTTGTGTTCTGAGCAAACGTGTTTTTTTTTCCTACAACTGGCCACGGAATCATTGCACAGAGTTTAAGATACAGCACCAGTGATTCATTAAAACTGATTTAAAGCTTAGCATCTAGTAGATGATTTGTTAGATGTTACTTTAACCAAAAAACTGAAATATTTCAAAACAAACGCAAATTTTAACTGCAACTTTTTTCTTTCTCTCTTTTCACTTAAATTCAGTAAAATATAGCATTTAATAGGGTTTTGAAATGTAAATGCTTAATTTAATCTCAGGAGAAAAAATCTATCTGAAATGTATTCAGAATAAAAAGCTATTGTTTTGCATTACAATTCCTGTTCCCAGGCGTACCCCTCCTGTAAGCACTGTGATGCAGTCTTGAAAGAATGATGCTGCAGCTGCCTAAAACATTAATGTAACTGATAAATAGGTTCATAGGTTCATAGGTAGGTACTAGTCTATCTGCCCACAGGCATTTATACGCCTAGCCAGAGTGTGTCGGCTTTCACCGCCCCATTGATTAATTAACTGATCCTCTGTCAAGCAGAGCCAATGAAGTGATACCAGCGGTGTATTTTCTACTACCCATCCACTCATCATGAGTGTTAGTGAGGGGCTGTGCCTGATGTAATTTGTAATTTTGTTCAAATGCATGGGGAGTCTCTGTGACAGGAATCTATCCCTCCAGCATGTTCTATTTATTATTGTGGCGAGGTTTAATTCACTAGAGCGCGTGGCATGCAGTGACTTGGATTTCTTTAGGTGGAGCATGTCCATCAATTTTGAGTTGGACATGGCTTTGTAAGTCAGGCAGAGATCTCCACTGAGTAAGCGATATGCCACTGAGTACAGCAGGAGTTTTTTTCAGTCGGGCTGCATAGGACATAGGTTTGAGACCAGTAATCCACTTGGTGAGGTACTTTTGTGGTCTTTCCTATTTAAGTTTTCTCTCCCGTATCTAATATGCTTGAGTTATTCATTTATGAGTAGTTGTTACAACAATGTACAATAAATGACCCGTGTTTCCTACACAGCACAAATCAGCTTCAGAGATGGTTTTATTAGTCAAACTGCTATTTACTCAATAACTGACCATGGTTTCTGAAGTATGAAAAAAGGTATGCTTGCTGCTATGATTTTAATTGACTTAGAAAATAGTTGACATTGGCATGTATGCCACTCTGCTTTCTAGACTTGACAGCTTGGACTTCATAGAAGGTCCTTTTCAGTGCTTCAACAGTTACCTCCATTTCTGAGCATACCAAGGAATATCACCTAAAGGCTCTGCAACACATGTGAAAAGTGAAATTATTTGAGTGTCAGTGACACGAAAAAAAAAAAAAAAAGGTGAATGGCATAATGCCAAATGCTGTTTCCAATAGAGAAGCATTGCTTATGTTGGAGTAGTTCCTAATTGTTTGCAGGCAATGAATCACTTTGTTTTGGGAGATTTCTACCTTCTTCAAGTTGGTGCAACCATGCAGCTGGTATATGTATGTGTATATATATATATATATATATATATATATATATATATATATATATATATATATATATATATATATATATATATATACACACACAAGTCTGGAGGGTGGGATGGGTGCAAAAAAATAGGTAAAATGATTTTTGCCTTTATCACCACTGAGCTTTTTTTTTTTTAATGTTTTCATCATGTTTCATAGAAGATTCTCCTGTAATATCTGCTCAGAAACAGGTACACTACAGGCTGGGTTTCTACAAGGATTATTCTTTGGCTTAATTATCATCCCTCTGTTCTTGACTCATGATTCTTTTCCCTTTTTATTTTTTTGTTTCATTCTCCAGATGTGCCATAAGAAATAGGATCATAGAATCATAGGAGAGTACTAGGCTATCGACTCAGAGGTCATTTTAAGCCTAGACATTTCACCTCAATGTAAATCATAGAAATGCTAGTCAATACCCAAGACTGCATTTAATGATGACTGCCCATGTCCAGGAGGGTTTTGGGCTCTATCCCTGTTAAGAATTTACAGTGCCCCATCCATTTGTCTAGGTTCCTCTTGAACAGTGTCATAGAGGTGGTCTGTTTCACATGAATTGGTATCCTGTCCCAAAGATGTGGCAATAGTTGCGAGATAAATCTGTCCCTCCCGCATGCCATATTTAAGTCACAAGCCATATTTAGGTCCATGGAACAGGTAGCCCTAGTCCCGTTTGATTTATGGATATGCAGCAAGTTCATTAGGTTTGGGTCTTGGATTGCTCTGTGGGCCAGGCCAGGCATAAGCCTCCCCTAAGAAGTCTATACCATACGGAGTATAGCGACGTGGAATTTCATCGTTCTGTGTAAGGATGGAGCATCTGAACATCTTTGTTAGAAACCTCTGATGTGTCTCTAATTGCTTCAGGTGCTTAGTACAGTACATGCCAAAAGGGGTTTTACAGCCAACTATGTGCCAGTATATGGGGTTATAACTTTTTTTGCTCTCAAGGTGATGCCATTACTAACCAAGTGTGCTACATAGAAAGCTTTCCTTACTACAGTAGGCACATGGTGGTCAAATTTTAGGTCACAGTCAATTTGTGATCCCAGGTCTCTTACCACTTCTTGGGTACTTAGGGTATTGTTGTTGATTTGATAGTGTGAGGGGGACATTGTTTGTGTTGAAGGGAATGATGATGCATTTCTTTGTATTCAGTTTGACACTGTGACTAATACACCAGTCATTGGTGTGCATGAGACCCTCTTGGTGTATACTGACATCATTTGGGGATTCAATGATTGCACCTAGTTTGCAGTCATTGGCAAACGTGATCAGCCACAACCCCTTAGTTTTGACCTGAACTTCTGAAAAGTATATACTAAACATTAGGGGGCCCAGCACTGACCCCCATGGCACTCCACTGGTAAGAGGTCTGCTGGTTAATGGGGAGTCACCCACTTTTGTAGTTTGTGTCTGGTTTGTCAGCCAGTTGGCAACCCATCTTACAATGAAGGGGTTTCCATTCAGTTTGCTAAGTTTATCAGTAATGCCCAAATGTGGGACTGTGTCGAAAGTCTTTGCCAGTTCAAGATATGCTGTGTGCATAGATTTATCCTCGACAATGGCCTTGGTCACATTTTCAAAGAAATTCACCAGATTTAACATGCAAGCTCTGCCCTTCATGAAGCTGAATTGGGTAGGATCTAGGGTTTGGAAGTCACCTATGTCTTTATTTGGAATCCCTTCATTTAATCAGCTTACTGTAATGGAAAACTTCATAACATTGAGAATAGAATGTCGAAAGTTCAAAAAACTGAAAAGCTAAATGCTCAAGTCTTGGATCATCGTATATGTTACAGCTGTAATGCTGTAGATTGTGAATTAGTATCACTTTAAGAGGTGATAATGTCTTGTAAGTAAACAAGGTGGAGGTACGTTTTTCAGTGGAAGCTGATTTTTGCAGTAGTAGTTTATAGATTCATGGGTAGGTACTAGGCTATCAGCCCAAGGGCCTATGTAAACCTAGCCAACAATGTTCCTTGGCTTACGCCACCCAAGAAAGTTATTTTCCTGTGCCACCGTCGAGCAGAGACACAGAAGTGATCGCTGGGGTGTTTCTCCTATTTCCCATCCACTCATCAAGATTTTTCTTGAAGAGTGCTAATGAAGAACTTTGCTTGACATAGATGGGTAGCCTGTTCCAGAGTATGGACGTCTCTGGGACAGGACTCTATCCCTCCAGCATGTCCTGTTTATTGTGGTGACAAGGTTTAGGTCCCTAGAGCATGTAGCTCAGATGGATTGGGATTTCTTTAGGTGTAGCATGTTCGACAGCTCTGGGTTTGACATAGCTTTATATGTTAGGCAGAGATCACCTCGGAGTAGGTGATATGCTATGGAGTAAAGCTGGAGTTTTTTGAGGCGGCCAGTGTAGGGCATTTGTTTGAGACCAGTAATCCTCTTTGTGATGTACTTCTGTGGCCTTTCCAGCTGCTGCAGATGTCTTGTGAGATACATTACAAAAGGGGCATTGTACTCTATAATGGGTCTAATGAGTGTCGAGTAGAGGGGAATAATGACTTTTTTTTTTCCTAGATGAGAACCCTTTTATGATGAGGTGTGCCACATAGAAGGACTTCCTGACTACTGTGGCAATGTGACTATCAAAGGAGAGACTACTGTCCACCTGGGTCCCAAGGCCTCTTATCACACATTCGGTGTTAAGTAAATTGCTGCCTATGTGGTAGTTCATGGGAACAGAGTTTTTACCAAAGGGGATGACACTGCACTTTTTGGCATTGGGCTTGAGGCCATGGCTCTGACACCATGCACCTGTCTCAGTGAGGCCCTTCTGTAGGATGTCCACATCATTTGGGGACTTGACTATGGCTCCTAGTTTGCAGTCATCTGCAAACTTCATTAGCCAGAGGTCTTCTGTGTTAACCTGTACTTCAGAGAAGTAGATACCAAACAGGAGAGGTCCCAGGACGGACCCCTGTGGCACTCCACTTGTCACTGCTTTGAGGTCAGATTTGGAGTTTGCAACTTTTACAGTGTGGGTTCTGTCAGTGAGCCAGTTGGCAACCCATCTTGTGATTTAGGGATTTATACCTAGTTTAGTGAGTTTAGCTATAATTCCAAAATGGGGGATGGTGTCAAAAGCCTTGTTGAGGTCAAGATAGGCTGTGTGAACCACCTTACCCTCATCTAATGCTTTGGTGACTGCCTCAAAGATGTTGATCAGGTTCAGGAGGCATGATATGCCTTTCACAAACCCAAACTGGGTGGGATCCAGACTTTAGAGGTTACCAATCTCTTTGTTCATGAGTTGCATGATGATACGTTCCATGGCCTTGCAGACCAGGCTCATCAGTCTAATAGGTCGATAGTTCCTGGGATCAGTGGTGGCTCCCCCTTTGTGAAGTGGGATAACTGTTTCTGTATGCCATTCAGTGGGCACAAAGCCTGACGTGAGGCTATTATTGAACATGGTGCTTAAGTGGGGAGCCAGTTTATTCTGAAGTTTGTGTAGAACGCAGGCTGGGATGTTGTCCGGCCCCATGGATGCTGTGTTTTTGGCTTTAGAGAGTGCAGCTTTTACCTGCATAGTTGTGATTATAGGGACTCTGCATTCTTCCTGCACAGATATGGGCCCTTTAGGGGATGGGGGGGGGGGGAGTTAAATTAGCACTGAACCTATCTGCCAGGATGTTGGCAATATCAGTTGGTTCTGTAATTTTCGTGCCTTTGTTCTGTAACTCAGAGCAGATCTGGGTGTTGCCATCGAGATTCTTGACATAGCTATAGAATGCTTTGTGGTTGTCCTTAGAATTAGTGGCAATATTGTTTTTGTAGCTAGCTTTGGAGGATCTTATAAGGGATCTCAGCTTCTTACTAAGGCTGACCACGGAGCTCCTCCACTCATGGGATTTTACTCTCTTTTGCAATAGTTTCTTCCTTCTTTTATACAGTTTGTTTATGGCAGGGGACCACCAGATTGGCTTCCTTTTTTTGGAGGATAGCATCTTGGTTCTGTTTGGGATAGCACAATCCATGCACTTGTGTAAGTGCTTATAGAGTGCATTTGTGTAGTATTCAGCAGTTGTAACTGCATTGTCCATCTGCATGGGAGTCATGAAGTTCACTACTTCTGTCTTAAGAAGCATGAAGTTGGCTTTGGAGAAAGTTTTTACCATGGTTTCCTTAATGGGGGTGGGATGTGGATATCAATAGTGATTAGCTTATGGTCAGATCGGACCAATGAGGAGTTGACTTCAGGTGTGGAACACCGGTCACTCATGTTGGTAATGACTAGGTCTAGGATATTGTTGCCCCTAGTGAGGGTGTGGATAAGTTGATCCAGGGCATTGGAGTTTATGAATTCCAGAAAGCGTTGAGCTAAGGAGTTGGTTCATAAGATAGAAGAGGTCACTTAAGGTTAATCATTTGTTAACTGAGGGGGTGGAGCTAGAAACTAAACCTTCTATTTAAGGGGTAAAATAAAACATTTCAGAGCTTTACTAGAAAGGCTCATCCAGACTCTGCTACACTTTGCTGTGAAGGAAAGGTTAGTTTGCTTTTATTTTTTGTATTTTCTATTACTTTATTGCCTTTCTATATTTTGAATACTGTGGTTTGTTTTCTTTACCTTGTGTTTTACTTGTATTCTGCTTTAACAGCATATTAAAACTTCAAAAGAGACCACAGCTCTCTCTCTCTTCTGAGTCAGGCAGAAATTAGAGCTGATCAATTAAGGACTCATTCATAAGATAGAAGAGGTCACTTAAGGTTAATCATTTGTTAACTAAGGGGGTGGAGCTAGGAACTAAACCTTCTATTTAAGGGGTAAAATAAAACATGTCAGAGCTTTACCAAAAAGGCTCATCCAGACTCTGCTACACTTTGCTTTGAAGGAAAGGTTAGTTTGCTTTTATTTTTTATTTTTTGTATTTTCTGTTACTTTATTGCCTTTCTATATTTTGAATATTGTGGTTTGTTTTATTTACCTTGTGTTTTACTTACATTCTGCTTTAAGAGCATATTAAAACTTCAAAAGAGACAGCAGCTCTCTCTCTTCTGAGTCAGGCAGAAATTAGAACTGATCAATTAAGGACTCATTCATAAGATAGAAGAGCTCACTTAAGGTTAATCATTTGTTAACTGAGGGGGTGGAGCTAGGAACTAAACCTTATATTTAAGGGGTAAAATAAAACATTTTAGAGCTTTACCAGAAAGGCTCATCCAGACTCTGCTACACTTTGCTGTGAAGGAAAGGTTAGTTTGCTTTTATTTTTTGTATTTTGTATTACTTTATTGCCTTTCTATATTTTGAATACTGTGGTTTGTTTTCTTTACCTTGTGTTTTACTTGCATTCTGCTTTAGCAGCATATTAAAACTTCAAAAGAGACCACAGCTGTCTCTCTTCTGAGTCAGGCAGACTTTTTTTCCCGGCCTCCCACCCAGTTACAGTTGTCTTGTTAAATACCACTGTCTTTCTAGTTGCCTGCCTCTTATGTTAATCTGACCATATATCTTATTTCCTCTCTACTTTCACTGGTTTGTGTGAGTAATCACAAAATCATCATTTTTGAAATCCCTCCCATTCAACTATTTAAATTTATTGGCCATCCTACTGTATTCCATAGTACCAGAATACAAAAGTGATCACCCCTTTCAACCCATCTTGCTGTTTTAAAAATAGTAACTCTCCACTAAACCTTAACTTTTTAAACAGGTAAAACTTAAGTTACCTACTTTCACATCTAACTTCTCTAGTGCACACTGCAGTGTGCATTTTTTTTCATCTTACCTTTAAGCATCCTTGTGACTAGCACTTTCTCTAATACCTGCTGGAAAGCACTAGGAAGCCTTAAACTGATACAAGCACTCAACTCTCCTTGTTAATAAGGATAAATTAACAGTAGGCACTAAACAGCCTATAATTGCAAAGTACCTTGCTAAGGTAAGGGAAAACAGCTCCTGTACTTTACAAAAAAAAAAAAAAAAACACCAAACCAGGCATGTCCAAGGGTCAGCTTCCGGTGATTTATCCTGTCCACCTGGTGAATCTGGGCATACTGGGGCAATGCAGCAATTGCCTCATGTACACAGACAACTCTCTTCTCCTACCACCCAACACTACAACCTGTGAGAGATGCACTTACACAGCCAAAATGGAAGCAAATCTCTCTCCACCCAAGATTGTGCTAGACAGTCAAGAGGAGAAGGTCAACACCCACACTACACCTCAAGCAACACATAGCCCTTCCAAATCTCCACCACCAACACCCACATATAGCAACACTAAATCCACATATGCAGAGGCCCTTAACAGTAACCTGCCCAAGCAACAAGGACCTCTGAAGCTGAAACGCAAAACACCAATCACAACCAAAGTGTCACATAGTTCACAACACCAGTGTGCCACCCAGCAACAGCACCTAAGGCAAGACAATGTACCTAACACTTTATTCATAGGTGACTCTATAGTCCGGCACACTGATGTCCCTCTCACCAGGTTGAACAAGGAGAAAATTACAGTCAGCTGCCTGTCGGGTGCCAGGATCCGCCACATAACACATGCACACAAGTCACGACAAAACAAGTACAAATATGACTCTGTCATTGTCCATGTTGGACAATGACACACAACACAACTCCAGTATCACATAGTCCCACCACATCAGCGAACCAAACACATAAATACACAAAAACATACTCGGAGGCTCTAAATATAAATCTACCTAAGCAACAGAGACCTCCAAAGCAGACATCCAAGCAAACGCTACCTCAAAACAAAACACACGCAACACATAACCCACAAAGTCAGTGTGCCAAGCAGCCACAGCCCTTAAAGCTGAATAACACACCTGATACTCTTGCTATAGGTGACTCTATTGTCAGACACACTGACGTGAGCTGCCTGTCGGGTGCTAGGATCCGACACATAACGCAAGCACTCAGGTCACTCCAAAGCAAATACAAATATGACTCAGTCATTGTACATGCTGGTGTGAATGACCTGAGACGTACCTCCCTGGACTACATGAAAAGAGACACAGAGGAGCTCTCTGATCATGTAGCCCAGGCTAGTATGACCCTGACCTTGAGCAGCATCTTACCCTCACCTAGAATGATGCCACAGTACAAAGACAAAATGATCGATTTTAACAATTGGCTAAAATTTTGGTGTCATTCAAAGGGGATCCAGTGTCTGTCAGCCTGGGATGACATGCTTGACAAGCCACATTGCTTCGCTAGGGACGGCTTGCACCTGTCACCACTGGGCTTTCGGATATTGGTAAAGGCTCTTGCCACCCCCATAGTCCCTTTTTTAGGCAGGCTCAAAAGTCAAACCCACCCCCATAGACAGCACAAGGAACAAGAAACTAAGGGTAATGCTGCTAAACGCCAGAAGTCTTACCCTCAAGATGCATGCACTCGAAGCTCTCCTCAGTATGGAGAACATCGATATCTGTGCAGTGACAGAAACCTGGTTCAAGGCTCCAGAGAGCACCCCAGCACTACCAGGCTATACCTCATATCATGCTTTTCGGCCCCAAAACCCAGACTGAACCACAAAAGGAGGGGGAGTTTCCATATTTATCAAGGATATCCACACCTCCAGGTTAGTGGCATTGCACAAAGTATCGGAGACCATCCATGTGCAACTAACAGTGGGCAAGACTGCTTTTCAGTTTATAGCATCCTACAGACCACCCTCTCAAAGTCAGGAATCCCATTCGGCTTTCCTGAAAACATTGGAGAACATGAAGATCTCTTCAAACACCATTATATTGGGCGACTTCAACTACCCAAACATTGACTGGGAGCACTACTCAAGCCCCAGCACCTTAGCCCAAAGATTCCTGAAAATTATAAACTCAAATGCTATGGAACAACTAGTCACCACTCCCACAAGAGGGGACAACATACTAGACCTGATCATTACCAACATGGGGACTCTATGCTCCACACCAGAAGTATATCCCTCATTGGTAAGATCAGACCATAAATTAATTTCACTGGATGTCCACATCCCGACCCCACCCCCAGCCCAGAAAACCACAGTGAAAAACTTCTCAAAAGCAAACTTCTCTCTTCTCAAAACTGAAGTGGAATCCTTCAAGGCCCCAGGGCCAGTGGAAACTACAGCCCAAACTGCAGAATCCTATATAAATGCATTCTACGGACATCTCCAGGAATGCATGGATCATGCTATCCCAAACAAAACCAAGACCCAATCATCCAAAGGCAGGCGTCCAGTCTGGTGGACCCCTGCCATAAATAAACTGTACAACAGAAGGAGGAAGCTACTACATGATAGAGCAAAATCCCTAATAGGGAAGGCATCTCTGATCAGTACTAGCAAAAAATTACGATCCTTCATAAAATCCTCCAAGGCCAGCTTCAAGAGAAAAATTGCACAGGACACCAAAGACAATAATAAGGCTTTTTTCAGTTATGTTAGAAACCTGGGATGCAACTCCCAGACTTGTTCTTAGTTGATTCTAAATGACAAAATACACTGAACACACAGACATCGCCAATATCCTGGCAGACAGGTTCAGAGGAAAACTTCTCCCCTCCCTCCCCCCCAAAAGAGCAAGTATCTATCCCGGCAGAGGGCTGCCTCCCAAACATCTCAGATGCTCAGGTGAAGGCTGCCCTCTCCAAAGCAAAAAACACTGCTTCCATGGGACCAGATGGCGTCCCAGGTTGCGTCCTACATGAACTACAAGAGGAACTAATCTCGCAAATAAAACAGTTATACAATCTCAGCATCACTACAGGATATGTGCCCAGAGAATGGCGTACGGCAACAGTGGTCCTACTCCACAAAGGTGGAGTCTCTACGGACCCTGGAAACTATCGCCCCATAAGCCTGACTAGCTTAGTCTCCAAGGCTATGGAGAGGATCATCATGGAGCTCATAAACAAAGACATTGGGGACCTACAGACACTAGATCCTACCCAGTCCGGCTTTGTCAAGGGCAGATCCTGCCTTTTGAACCTGGTTGACTTCTTTGAAACAGTCACCAAATCCATAGATGAAGGGAAGGTAGTCCACACAGCCTATCTGGACCTTGCAAAGGCATTTGACACAATACCCCACTCGGGCATCATAGATAAGCTATCCAGCTTAAATATAAACCCCTATGTCACAAGATGGGCCGCAAACTGGCTCAAAGACAGAACCCACAGAGTGAGAGTTGCTGGAGCCATGTCAGACTCGAAACCGGTCACAAGTGGCATCCCACAGTTTTCTATCCCGGGACCACTCTTGTTCGGTATATACTTTTCCAAGGTACAGGCAAATGTGGGAGGACTATGGCTCACCAAGTTCGCAGATGACTGCAAACTGGGCGCCATAATCAACTCTCCAGCTGACACAAACATCCTTCAAAAAGGTCTCACAGAGACAGATAACTGGTGCCAGCGCCATGGTTTAAAGCTAAATGCCAAAATATGTATAGTCATACCCTTTGGCAAAAACAATGTGCCCACAAATTACCACATAGGCGGAAACCCATTAAGTACAGAGAAAGTTATTAGGGACCTGGGGACCCAAGTTGATAGCAATCTCTCCTTTGAAAACCACATTGCCAAAGTGGTTAGAAAGACCTTCTACATAGCCCACCTCATCACAAAGGGTTTCACATCTAGATCAACAGAGGTAATCGTGCCCCTTTATTCATCCCTCATCAGGCCCATCATAGAATACAATGCCCCTTTTGGGATGTACCCTACCCGACACCTGCAGCAATTAGAAAGACCCCAAAAGTATCTCACCAAGAGGATCAAGGGTCTCAAACAGATGCCATATGCTGCTCGGTTAAAAAAACTCCAGCTCTACTCAGTTGCATACCGCCTACTTCGAGGCGATCTATGCCTGACATACAAAGCTATGTCAAATCCAGAATTAATGGACATGCTCCACCTCAGTAAATCTAAATCCCTTACAGCCACATGCTCGAGGGACGTGAACCTCAGCACAGAAATAAATAGAACTTGCTGGAGGGACAGGTTCATAACCCAGAGGCTCCCTTGTCTAGTGTCTCGGTCCAGGTTACATGGCCAAAAATTGTGGTATGTGTTATAGCCTGGTGGTGCAGGGATGCTCTCTGGAACCTTGAACCAGGTCTCAGTCACTGCACAGATATCGATGTTCTCTATTTTAAGGAGTGCCTCGAGCGAGTGCATTTTCAGATTTAGACTTCTAGCATTGAATAGCATTACCCTCAGTTCTTGCTTGCTTGTTCCTGTCATGTTGGTGAATTTTGTTATTTGAACCTTGCCTAAAAAAGGCACTATAGGGGCAGCAAGAGCCTTAGCCACTACCCGGAATCCCAGGGGTGACAGGTGCAGGCCATCTGTGGCAAAGCATCGTGGTCTGTCGACCATGTCATCCCAAGCAGACAGATACTGGATCCCCTTAGAATGACACCAGAAGCTTAGCCAATTGTTGAAGTCAATCATTTTATCTTTGTACTGCGGTATCATTCTGGGTGATGGCAGAATGCTACTGAGGGTTAGGGTCATACCTGCCTGGGCTACAAGATCGGAGAGCTCTTCTATGTCTCTTTTCATGTAGTCCAGGGAGGTATGTCTCAGGTCATTCACACCAACATGGACAATGACAGAGTCATATTTGTACTTGTTGTGGAGTGACCTGAGTGCGTGGGTTATGTGGCGGATCCTGGCACCTGACAGGCAGCTGACAGTAACCTTCTCCTTGTTTAGCCTGGTGAGTGGGACATCAGTGTGCCTGACTATAGAGTCACCTATGACTAGTGTGTTGGGTATGTTGTTTTGCCTTATTGGCTGTGGTTGAGTGGCACAATGAATCTGTGGGCTATGTGTCATTTGGGTTGTGTTGGGGGATGGAGGTTGCTTGCGTTTATGCTTTGGACATCTCTGTTAGATTATTATTGAGAGCCTCTGTGAATGTTTTTGTATTACTATGTGTAGATTTTGGTTGTGTAGATTTAGTGAGACTATGTGATGAGTGTGGTGTGGTGCAAATGTTTTCCTTCTCCACATGACTGTCAAGTTCAGTCTTGGTTGGAGAGAGCTTTACCTCCAGTTTGGCTAGATAAGTGCATCTCTCACATGTTGTAGTGTTGGGTGGTAGGAGGAGAGGGTTGTCTGTGTACATGAAGCAATATATACATTGCCTCAAGATGCCCAGATTCATCAGATAGACAGGAGAGAACACTGGGAGCTGACCCTTGGACATGCCTGAATAAAAAAAATATTTTCCTCTAGATAAGTGAGGAAAGTGAGTACAAGAGATATTTTTCTCTAAGCAAGTGAGAAAAGTAAGTACAAAAATTGTTTTCCTCTAGGTAATGAGGAAGGTTATAGTAATTAGTAGCTTATTTAGTGCTTACAAGCTCTGAACAAGTGCTGAGCATGAATGAGCAAATTTATGTGCTAAAACTAAGAATCTGTATCTGCACTAGACGAGTTACAGGACAGAAACAAGTGCAAGTGCAGACTTTCAAATCAGAAAGTTGAGAGAGATGGAAGAGATTGCCCAAATTGCCAATAACTATAATTTATGGGCCAGAACCACTCCTTATGCTGTAGACAGGTTACCTAGTGGTTACCACTCCCACTGATAAGCTAGAAGGCTTCCCTCCAACACAGAAAGGCTTGGGGGGCTCAGAAGCTTACATACAGCAAATCTGTATCTGGAACACTAGTTACAGGAATTGTAGGAAACAGGCTTACAGTTTTTTTTTTTACAGAAAAGTAGCAAAAACAGTAGTAAAAACAATTCACATGTAGTGTAAGCTAGCACACGAGTATGTAGCAATATTAGAACAAACACAGTTTAAAAAATGCAATTAAATTAAAAAGGACTAAAAGCGAGTGCAGAAAGAGTTTATTAGGTAGAATGTGGTAAAGAGATGGGACTGGGAGAGTGTCCCAGATCAAATCTACAGTGGGGCGGGCAACTGCAAAAGCCACTAAATTTAAACTACAAGACAAAAATAGGGAGGGTGGGACAAAACAGTTTCAACAGAGATCTAAACAACAACTAACAGTACAAACGCTGAGACTAAAAAATATACTCGGCTTTGTATATTTGCAGATAGATTGGAAAGCAAACTCTCAGAACAGGGAGACAACAGTTTCAACAGAGATCTAAGCAACAATTAACAAACTCTAAAAACAAATAAATATATATATACCAGCTCTGTATATTTGCAGATAGTTTGAAAAGCAGTCTCTCAGAACACAGGTTCAAGCAATTAAATGCAGGCTGTTACTAACAGGTTTAATTTTATGCTAGTGATCCTTGAGTTAGATAACACACAAGCTGTAAAAAACAGTTATACCAACTGACACAGCAGAAAATAGGGGTGGGGAAAAAAGTTTCAACAGAGATCTAAGCAATAACTAACAGTACAAAGTCTAAAACCAAAAGTATATACCAGCTCTGTATATTTGCAGATAGTTTGAAAAGCAGTCTCTCAGAACACAGGTTCCAGCAATTAAATGCAGGCTGTTACTAACAGGTTTAATTTTAAGCAAGTGATCCTTGAGTTAGAAAACACACAAGCTGTAAAGAACAGTTATACCAACTGAAGACACGGCATAAAATGGGGGGTGGGTAGGGAAAACAGTTTCAACAGAGATCTAAGCAACCACTAACAATACAAACTCAAAATATACCAAAATATATCAAAACATATACTCAAATATTTGCAGATAGATTGGAAAGCAGTCTTTCAGAACAGGGAGACAACAGTTTCAACAGAGATCTAAGCAGCAATTAACAAACTCTAAAACCAAAAAAAATATACTCAGCTCTGTATATTTGCAGATAGATTGGAAAGCAGTCTCTCAGAAGACAGGTTCCAGCAATTAAATGCAGGCTGTTACTAACTGGTCTAATTTTATGCAAGTGATCCTTGAGTTAGATAACACACAAGCTGTAAAACCAGTTATACCAACTGAAGACACGGCAGACAATGTTTGACAAATGAATAAGTACATTTTATTTTTTGAAATCCACTTGGGGTGGTAGTGGTAGTGTCAATGGTGGGATAAATGAGTAGGAGGGTAGTGCATTTGTTGGATTTGTGTAGGTGTTTTGTCTACGGAGCAGGTGCGTATGTCAAAGCTCTCAACCTCTTAGAGCAAAAAGTCTGAACAAAGCCATAAATAATGGGGGGAAAAAGGACCACAAATAGGAACAATTTTTAAATAGTGCTCATACAAACTTAGAATGTTAATAGAATAACAGGTTTTGCATTAGCATGAATTTTCTGAAGTATATAAAGTCTGAATCTCAAATGTCTGTCATTATTTTCTGACTTTACTCCTCAATGATTTTGTAATGATTTGCCAGAAAACCACAATTTTACGAGTAACAGGCTAAAAATATGAAGCAAAAAGCTGGACATTTTGTGCAAATCTGTGCAGTTGAGAGGTATGGTGTGTGTGAAAGTTATGGAGATCACAGTACAGTGTGGACTAGGAAGTTTGACTTTTTTCCACTGCAGTGTGATCTCGGATTTGGTATACTTAATGTGTAGGGGTCTGGGGAGGTGCAAGGGTGGAGCCCCCCTGAAGAAATGTGAAGGAGGTGTTATTTTGAGTATGTTAGTTGGATAGGTTGTTTTAAGGTATGGAAGGGAATAGTGTTGTTAGGTGTGGTTTGCATTAATGTTTCTGATATTATGAGTTTTGATGTTTAGAGTGACAATGTTATGTCTTGTCGACATTTTGTGATATAGATGTAGTGGTCTCAACTTTTTGGGTTTAGATGTTTCAGTTTCAAATTGTATTTTCTAATTGTTTTTCTGTGCAAACTATTCTCTGCTTTACCTGTTTTATCTAGTCATTTGTTTTTCCATTTAAACTTAATGTAATATTGTGGAGCTTTTCTTCCCGGGCCTCCGCTGACAAAGGGCTACTCAGTTCAGTCAGACAATCCCGGTCAACAAATGTAAAACAAATAAAAAAGAATTGTTAAATGAAATGAAGCAGACTCCTTTATTTATGAGGTCCATAATGATAACATGGCCTTACAGATGAGGCTGGTCAGAGTTATGAGTCTGTAATTCTCCTGGTCTGTTGCTAGGCCACCTTTGCGGATGGGAATAACTGTTGCTGTTCTCCATTCTACAGGACCAAAGCCTGTGGTTAGGCTATGATTAAAAAGGGTACTTAGTGGTGATGCTAGTTCATGTTTTAGCCTGTTTAATAGACAGTCTGGGATGTTGTCTGGTCCCACACAGACTGTGCTTTTTGTCTTGAAGAAGGCTTTGAGGACCTGGTTTTAAGATATGTAGGGTGGAGGGTGTTTGGAGGAATGTTTGTTGTAAGTTATGAGGGGATAAGGGAGTGAAATGTTTGCTAAACCTATCCACTAGCAGGTTTGCTATCTCTGTGGGGTCAGCGTGTGTGATAATGGTGACCACTAGTTCTGCACATGCTTGGGCCCTACCCTTTAGATTACATAAGTAGCTGTAAAAGGTCTTACAGTTATCCTTGTCTGTACTTGCTAAGTTTCTCTCAAAGCAACAGTTGGATGATTTGAAAAGTGGTCTTATTTGCCTGTTGAGGATGAGGAGGGTGCTTTTCCCTTGCTGGGGCCTTGCCTTTATTTTCCTGGACAGCAACTTTTTGTGTTTATTGTAAAGTTTGTTAATGCAGGATGTCCACCATGGCATCTTGTTTTTACTTCTGGCTTTGGCTTTGATTCTTTCTTGTATGGCTGTGTTTATACACTTATGCAAGTGATTGTATGGGGCTTCAGTGCAAGCTTCAGTGTAGTTACCACTTCCAGTTTGGGTTGGGTCTTGGAATGCATCTATGCCTTCACCTAGGTGGGTATAGTTGCCTTGGTGAAGTTTTTTAGTTTCATTTCACCCTTTGTGAGTTATGGCGTTAGTGCCAGCTCAAAGGTGACTGATTTGTAGTCACTTTTAACTGATGATGGTCTGACAGTTGTGACAGTACATCTGTTTGACATGTTGGTGAAGACCAGATCCAGAATGTTTCTTTCCTTTGTTGGGGGTATGGACAATTTGTTCCAAGGAATTTGAATTAAAAAGTCAAGGAACTTTTGCACTACTGAGTTAGGGCTAGCTTAGGTTTCCCTTTTGATGGTGGGACAATTAAAATTGCCCATAACCAGTGTGTTTAGTAGAATTTTGATTGTCTCTAGTTTGGTTAAGTAGGCTTTATTGGCATCATGACCCATGGAGGGGGATCTATAACTGACTATGACTTGAATGCGGGTCTTACCCACTGTATCCTGGACTTCGAGTAACTCTATGGAGTTATCATGTCTAACTAGACAGGAGGTGAATTTATCTCTAATATAGACTGAAACACCGCTTCCTTTGGTTTTCACACATTCACTTTGCAGTCTAAAGGTGTGGAAGGCACTGTAGCCTTGCAAAGCCAGGGTACTCTCTGAGGCCTCGAACCAGGTTTCTGTGACTGCACAGACATCTATATCTTCTAGTGATAGAAGTGCTTCTAGGGAGTGCAGTTTTTGGTTTAAGCACTCAGCATTTAGCAGCATGACTCATATTTGTCTAAATGGATAATTTCTCATCGGTAATATTGTTTTTGAGACTTGCCTAAAAAAGAAACTATGGGGGTGGCAGGAGCCTTTGCCAGCAGCCAAAAGCCTAGAGGTGCCAGGTGCAAACTGTCTCTGGCAAAGCAGCAAGTTTTGTCGACCATGGCTTCCAAGGCTGACGGGAAATGGATCCCTTTTGAATGACACCAAAAACTGAGCCAATTATTGAAATCGATAATTTTTTTGTTTATACTGTGGCATCATTCTTGGTGAGGGTAGTATGGTGCTCAGGGTTAGGGACATACCTGCCCTGGACACATTTCCAGAGAGCTTAACCATGCCTCTCTTCATATAGTCCAGTTAGGTACATCTTAGGTCACTCACACCAACATGAACTATGACAGAGTCATGATGGTACTTGTTGCTGAGAGACCTAAGTACACTCATGATATGATGAATCCTGGTACTGGACAGGCAGCTGACCATGAATTCCTCCTTGTCCAACCTGGTGAGTGGGACTCTGTATGTCTCACTATTGAGTCTCCAATCACAATAAAATGTGTTTTTTGTGTGTTACACCTTACTGGCTTGATGGGTGAGTCACTGGTGTTGCTATGTGTCATGGCTGCTGTGAGAACTGTGTTAGTTATAGCAGTCCTGTGTTTTAGAAGTCTGGTATTTTAGTAAGTTTTTCAAGAGAACTTCTGCGTATATGAATTTACATGCTTGATGCATACTGTCTGTATACGTAGTGGTACTATGAGCATATCTAGTGGTGGGTGAGATGACAACCTTCTCTGTGTTACTGTCTTGAGTGAGAAAGGGCATGGAATCTAGATTCTTTGTGTAGCTACATCTCTTGTACTCGTTATTAGTAGAGGGTTGTCTGTGTACATGAGGCAATTTCTTCACTGCCTCAAGAGACCCAAGTCAACAACGTTGGCAGGAGAAACAAGGGTAGTCCAACTGTCCATAATGCTAAATTGAAGACTGTTGTCACTAGGGGTAGCTATTTGAATCAATCACAGAGGAGCTCAGTGGATGTATATTTCTGCATGGAGGGGGGGGTATGTAAAATTTATTGGCTTTAACTGTCTGGCTTTGGAGCATAACTACTTGGCAGTGCACGGTGCTCCGCAATGCACAAACAAGCAGAAACCTGCTACAATGTAGGGCCTAGATACCAGAAGCTACAAACTTGAAAAAAACTTTAAAAAGATTCAAAAGGACCAATGAGGATGCATATTCCAAGCCCTAGATTGGCCTTCCTTTACCAGACAGGCCCCAATCAGCACACGTCTCTCATAAAAATGCAGATAGGCCCCTTCCAATCCAAGATGGTCTGGAAAATGTGCTCAGAACAAACAAACCACTACAAACAGTTCCAGAAGCAGCAAACCTGCTTCTGGACTATGATACAGCTGCTAGCTACCCTAGTTTCTGTGGTAAGCACAAGAGTATGTTTTAAATAGTAGAAAAATAACAGTGAGACACCAAAAAAACAGTTAAAACAGCAGAAAATCAGTAGGCTCAAAAGAATGTTTTAGCCAGTTAGCAGATCAGTTATTTAAAAACTGCTTGTTGGGAAAACCAGAAAAAACAGAACAGATAGTTTAAACACAGTGAAAAATACCACTAAATACTTAACAAACAGTGACACTAACAAAAAAGCTTTGTAAAGAGTGAAGCAGCAATAAAATTCGATTTAACAGGCACAATAAAGGAGTCTATATCAGATTATCGAAGTTTTACTACTTCGAATCACTAAACATCGAACTTTAGTGATCGAAGTAGTAAAACCTCGCAACCCTATAAAAACACCTTAAAAACAAAACAAAAAAAGGGTGTAAGCAGGGGAGCAATCCCCCCTGCACCCCCACACCACCCGCTACTTAAATATACCAACCCCGAGATTGCACTTCAGTGCAATATAGTGCAGAAATGGAAGATTCCCTTTTCCTACACTGCAGCATGATCTCAGAGTTGGTATATTTAAGTAGTGGGGAGTGTGGGTGTGCATGGGGGCTAGCCCCCCTACTTACACCCTTTTTTTTTTTTTTTTTTTTTTTAAATGTTTTTATAGGGTTTTGGGGTTTTACTACTTCAATCACTACAGTTCAATGTTTAGTGATTCAAAGTAGTAAAACATTGATAATCTGATATAGACCCCAATAAAGCATTTAATTGCAGTACACATTACTGTGTTAATTAAATGCTACTATTCATTTTGTGGCATTTGATTAATATGTTTTACTTCTTAGTATGGTAATCTCTTTCTAAGTTCTAAGTTTTGCTTTATCTTATAACCCAATGTTTGTTTCATCCACACCCAGTTTTCTACAAAATCCTTGCACAGTCTTGCTGCGCTTCATGCACAAACCTTAACACACCTCAGCAAAATAATGTATGTGTTTTGTTTGCTATTATATCTTACTCACCCCAAAATTCTTTTGTCTTTAATTTCTATCATCATTGCTCTGCTATATTGTATTCTCTTTACTCCTCAAATTTCATGTCCACTTGCTATACATCAATACTTTCTATATTCACGTCATTTCTCATCTGCAGACTGGTCCTTAACATTCTTTCCCTATTCTTGGTCTTACACAGCTGTTTTCCCTCTTTGACTTACACTTATTTTCTTTTATGCCTAGTTTAACTGGTAGTGTTTGGCTGAAGCCCTGTGGATGAGGAGTAATTACACTCTGTTACATCCCTCTTCTTAGATTTATTTGTTCACAATACAAGCTTACTCATATACTTAAATCAGAGGTCTAGGTCAATTACTTGTTATCAGGTTCACTATGCAATCCTACATTTGATTTCATCTGTTTCCAAATCAATGCTGTCAGGGCTGGCTTTAGGTGAACTGGTGCCCTAGGTGATGGGCTCCACAGCGCTCCCTCCCTCCCTGTTATGTACTGCCCCCCTCCATGGAAATAACCTAGATTTGTGTCTCAAAGACCCCCATTTGTGGAATAGACTCTTTCACTATGTCAAGCAGAGTACCTTTCTGGCCCTCTTTAAGAGGAACGTGGATGATTGAATGGAAAATGGAAAATACACCCCTGGGTTCCCACCTGTGTCACCAGATAAAAAATACAGTCCAAGAGCTCCAAGTAGAACCACACACACCTTTGCTAGTAGTAGAAATAAACTTTTATTAAATCTTAGATGAGCTCTTTCATCTGATTGTATCTAGAGATTAACATCCTAGCAAAAATGGAGAAGTACAATGAACAGTCATCAATGAGGGCAGAGGAAATAAATGTAACTACAGACATTATATTACAGACACATTTTCCCCCTGGGGCTCAATGATCAGTTAAGTATGAACAGTATTTTGAAGTTTAGGTCATGTGCTATCTAGTTCTGTAAAAGTCAGTCTTAATTGTTATTCACATAATGGGATTTTTTATCTCACTTGATTTTATATAATTAATTTTATCAAAGGGTGTTGTGTTTTTTTGGTTTTTAATGTGTTTAATATTTCATTTACATATACACTCTATAATTTTAAAATAGTAATATTACGTTTGATTGGTTAGGGAGGATCAGGTGATTGCACTAGGGAGTTATCAAAATTGATTTAATTGTATAACACAATGATTCTGATGAAGTCTCTAGATACAATCAGATGAAAGCAATCAATGTAAGATTTAATAAAAGTTTGTTTCTACTACCACAAAGTGATGTGTGGTTCTACTTCGAGCTCTCAGACTGTCTTCTTTTATCTGGTTGTTTGGCTTTTGGTCATGGTTTCTGATCCTGCCTGTATTCCTGCTGGACAGGGGAAACAGGTGCTGACTTTGAGGGAACATGGGCAAGATTCCTGGCTAGGCTTATAAGGGCCTCCAGGCCAATCATGAACCTATGACGTCACCCCCTTCATCCTGGCTTTCTAAACCATCTAGCTTACATCTTTCTTCCTTTTCTCACAATTTGTCTTATCCTTCAGTTTAATCCTGATTTTATTCATTCCTTCATTCATTCATCATGTCCTTACTCAACAAGACTGCATTTTGATAACTGTGGAGGAAACCATTGCATTAAGCTGGGCGTCTAAAAGACCCCAAAAGTCATGGTGGCTCCAGATGCTGTGAAGGGCATTTTATATTTTTCAGCAACCTTTTCATCAAGTGATGGCCTGAACATATGCCATGATCAAGGAATTAACTTTGCTTATTTTCCTGCAGCCTTTTAAAACATCCTAACGGACCAAGGCTACACTGTAATGACTGTAGAGGAAATAACTGCATCAAGTCATGGGTGTTATAGATTATCTGATATACATTTTAGGACATATCAACCTTCTGATATAATAATGGCCTGAATGAAAATCTTGATTAAGGAAAGAAATTGAGTCTTACTCAACCTTGCTTTCTACTTCATCTTTTGAACACACCCTAAGTGGCCAGTAGTACAAGGTAATGTCTAAATTAAGCAAAGAGTCTTGGGACTGCAAGGCTGCCAGGAGCCATGGAGTTACAGATGCTCTGAAGTGAATTTTAAATAAATTTTCCAACCATTTGCCCCAATTTCAGCCTGAAAAGAAAATCAGTCTTTCTTTACTTTTTATTTTAAGGAAGAACTAAGTTGTATCTATGGCTTAATAATCAAGGCTGACCAAATGTAAGTTCTCAGTAAAATGAAAAGAGAAATGCTTGTGAGGATACACAAATTATATCAGGGAACAGTATTTGACTTCCTACCCCCTTTAAAAAAGTAGTCACTTTCTGTGTATCCCTCACTAGTATTAAACTGAGATGAAAATCAAGGCTCAAACAGCCAAAGTCATACATTTCAAGTTTCTGCTATTATTTGTGTATACATCATGCCTTATCAAATCTATTCTGAAACCACAGCCACCTTCTGTGTATCCAAGTAATCTGAGACTGATACAAAACTGAAAAAAACAAATTGACCACATCATACTTCTCAACCTCTTAGCTCAAGAAATCTGGACAAAGCCTAAAATAATAGAGGGACAAAGACTCAAAAACAGGGAAAGATTTTAAATATTGCTGTTTAACTGGATTTTTGTTAGTATGGATTTTCTTAAGTATATAAAGTGTGAAACGCAAATATATGTGATTATTTAGTGACTTCAATCCACACTGAGTTTCCAGAAAACCGCAAATTTTATGAGGAACAATCCAAAAGTATGAGGTAAAAATGTAGATATTCTGAAAAAATTGGAACAGTTGAGATGTATGACTATCATATTTGTTGTCAGATATATATGATCAGCATGCTTCTTTACCCTCCCTCATAAGATAGTTGCCTATATATGTGTCTGATGTTTGATTGTGAGGAAAATGAAAAGAAATATTAAAGATGCCAGTAATGTTTCCAGCATGTTATTTCTGGACAATGCACTGCTCCTATACAAGCTATAGTGACATTTTGTGTAAACCTCTAAAGGTTATGACCTGTAGATTAAATTCAGACCTGCTGAATCTAGCTTTGTTCGTATAACTTGAGCACTAATCCAGACCATCTTTTTTTGGAGAAGGTTCCCCTGCACCCTAGTGGCAGGAGTGTGAAGTTAGAACTTGTCTGATCAAAGACTGCTGGAACGCGGCTCAGTTTTTAGCTTTTTATTTGTTAATTAGTTAATTTGTTTAAATCAGTTTACTTATTTGCTACTGTTATATTAAAAAAAAAATATATATATATATATATATATATATATATATATATATATTTACATATACACTTTATGCATCGCCGCTTAACTACAGGCCCCATAAAGTCTGCTCTTCAAATTTTCCCTTAGAACTAGCCAGTTTTTTAGTTATAGCACTAAAATCTGTTTCTTTGAGTTCAGCACTTGTTCAGAGCTTGTAAGCAGAAAATAAGCTACAAATTACGACAGCACTCGACTTTCCTCACTTGTCTACAGGAAAACAGTTTTTAGTACTTAATAAAAAAGCACTTATCCAGACATGTCTAAGGGTCAACTCCATGTGTTTTCTCCTGTCTACCTGATGAATCTGGGCATCTTGGGGCAATGCAGCAATTGCCTTATGTACACAGACAACCCTCTCCTCCTACCACCCAACACTACAGCCTGTGAGAGATGCACTTATATAGCCAAACTGGAAGCAATGCTCTCTTCACCCAAGACTGGACTAGACAGTCAAGAGGAGAAGGTAAACTCTTGCACCACACCACACTCATCACTTAGTCCCTCAAAACCTACACCACCAAAACACACATATAGAAACACGAAACACACACTTAAATTCACGGAGGCTCTCAATAAAAATCTGCTCAAGCAACAGAGACCTCCAAATCAGAAACACAAGCAACTCTTGTGAAGGCTGCCAGCCTAGCCAGATATAATTTTATAGATAATTCTGTCATTTGTAAATATTAATGTAAGCCACAGGCTTGTTGTCTTAAATGGAAAAAAATGCAGTTATACGTGGAACTGCAAAATCTAACAACAGTGCACTCTGCTGACCAAGTAAAGCATGTTGTGACACTTTGATGTAAACACAGCTCCGGATGGTCTAGATGAAGGAATTCTTGCTATTATTTTAATGCCAGAGTTAATGGCCTGAATTTGCATGCATAAATGTCCTTTATTGCTCTGATTTCTGCCCAGAGGCGATGAATATAAATGTAGTTTCTGTTAGCCTGGGAAACCAGGGAAGTGTGAAGAATGATGTAATGTGAACCAGGAATGTGATTTTAAAAATAGAGAATCAGAGAACATTAAGCATTTTTGTCTTGACCAGCCAACTCACCAGCACTGTCTTGTTCTATAGGCAAGTTTATCTTAGATTTGTGTTTTCTCTTAGAAATATCTAGAAACTAGAAAGATCAGACTGTGTTTTTCTGTGATGTTAGAACTGTACTACTGAATTATTTTTTAAGTATTTCTCTGTGATCTCTGAACTCTTGACTAGCACTGTGTAGTAAAAAGTATTGTCTTGTGTTTTGACTATTTATTATTAAATATTTTAAATACTTTCAACTGTGGCTGTTTTTGTAGAGATAATTTAAGCTCTTTAGAGTACCTGCATGCCTTTGGTAAAATTGTACAAAGCCACTCTAGTAGCTTTAGCCTTGGGCTATACTACCAATTGGATAATAACATTTCACTGTAATAATTGGACACCCTTTTAAAGGCTGAGAACAAAGTCCAGAAGCACAAAAGCAATCAAGCGGACAGCCGGTGATGTATAAAAAATGAAAATAATTTTATTTGGTAAGCGCTTTTGGCTGCGTAATTCCAGCCTTCTTCAGACCCTTTTAAAGGCCTTTGAGTAGCTGATAAATATTAGTGGGTGGTGGCAGCTGGTACTAATGTATAGTCTGGGAAAAAGGGGCACACCTGGAGAACCTGTGCCAGCCTTTCCCAGGAGTGTCTGTGTGGTTGCATAAACTCTTCTCAAAGTGTGTGTGTGTGTGTGTGTGTGTGTGTGTGTGTGTGTGTGTGTGTGTGTGTGTGTGTGTGTGTGTGTGTGTGTGTGTGTGTCAGCTACCTGGGCAGGGACACAAAGCCATAGTTGAACAGACAGGGTGCTGGAGATTTTGGCTTGCCCACTAGGCTGAGATCTGGACCCTATAGCTGTGCCAGTGGGGAGTCTTATTGGGGACCTGAAGAGTGAGGGAGCGTCAGCCCCAAACTGACTGTGATCTTTGTGTGTTCTTAAGGGAAATTGCACTTTACTGTGTGTATTTGTTATCCTTTCCTCCTATATGAGATGCCCTTCACTGGTGTTAGTGGTGAGGATTGAGGCTCCTTGATTGCTGGGCCAGGGCACGGGCATCACATATTAATTGTTTGGCAGTGGTGGGATATCCACACCACATATTATTTGGTTGACAAATACTAATTGGCTTGTAGTGGTGTGGGTTGAATGAATTTCTGTAGCTTGTGTACAGTGAGCTTTGAAGGTCTTTTGTACTCTAAATAAGCCATGTAGTGAATACTCAGAATTCAGATCATAATTGTTTTATTTCTGTTGTTAGCTTAGTTAGTCAGGGTGAGCAGGCAGCATGTCAGCAGAGGAGTATGGAAAGCAGACAAGGAGTCAGCTAGCTGAGATGTGCCGGGTTAGGGGACTGGTGCATGGAAACCTGACTGAGGCAGACCTGATTGCAGCCTTTGTTGCAGCTGCATCAGAAAACAGCAACCTGGAGGATGATCACACTGGCAGTGGAGATGTAATTGCCTCAGAGAATGGACAGCTCAACCTTTCTGCAGAGGACTTAAAAATCCATCTGGAGCTAAAGAGACTTGAGTTGGAGGCCAGGCATGTGGAAATAGAAGCAGCTGAGAGACTGAGGCATCTAGAGAGTGAGGACATTGAGAAACTGCGATGTTTGCCGGCTGAAGAGAATGAAGAACTGCTACACCTGGAAGCTGAGGAAAAAGAGAGGCAGAGGCAGCATGAAAAGGAGATGCTGACTCTTCACCAGAGTCATGGAGGTAATGGGGAAGGGAGTAACTGGACCCCAGAAGCACAACAGGTCAATACATTTCTTTCACAGTTTAAAGAGGGGGATAATTTTGATAGTTTCATTCTTATGTTTGGGAGGGTATGCAAACAGTATGGTGTTGACCAAAGACTCTGGGTATGGTTCCTGATCCCCTTACTCCATGGTAAAGCTGTAACAGTTTTGTCAAAAATGTCTGACATTGCATGTTTTGATTATACTGCTGTTAAAAATCACTTGTTAGAATTGTTTAAGCTAACACCTGAAATGTATAGGAAAAAGTTTTGTGGGCATAGATGCGAGGCAGATGAAAGTGTCTGTGAATATGTTGCTGAACTGGGCACTTATTTCCATAGGTGGGTGACTAGATGTCAGGTCACCACTTTTGAAGGGATGGCAGACTTTTTGGTGAGGGAACAAGCCCTAAGCACTTTGCCTGAGGACATGAGGATCTGGTTAGCTAATAGACAATGTGCTACTTCAGATGAGTTGGGGAAGAAGAGAGACCTACACCTGGCAAGCAGGGCAGCCCTGCAAAGGAAAGGGACCCCCAGTACTGTTCATGGGTCTAAAAGAATCCAGGGTGGGCAGACCAGACTGCCCCAATGGAATCTGCCAGTATCAGGGGAAGCCACTTGTCCAGGTACATGTCCAGGAGCTAGAGTTAAATGTTTTGAATGCAACCAGTGGGGCCATGTGGCATACAGGTGTCCATGGATGCAAGGTGGGGAACAACAGGTGAGAGAACCAGATTAGACTTAGTGCTTTTCTGTGATGTCAGAGCTGTACTACCGAATTATTTTAAGTATTTCTCTGTGATCTCTGAACTCTTAACTAGCACTGTGTAGTAAAAAGTATTGTCTTGTGTTTTGACTATTTATTATTAAATATTTTTAAACCCTTTTAACTGTGGCTGTTTTTGTAGAGATAATTTAAGCACTTTAGAGTACCTGCATGCCTTTGATGAAATTGTACAAACCCACTCTAATAGCTTTAGCCCTGGGCTATACTACCAATTGGATAATAATATTGCACAGTAATAACTGGAAACCCTTTTAAGGGCCTTTGAGTAGCTGATAAATATTAGTTGGTGGTTGCAGCTAGTACTACTATATAGTATGGGAAAAAGGGGCACAGCTGGAGAACCTGTGCCAGCCTTTCCCAGGAATGTCTGTGTGGTTTATAAACTCTTCTCAATCTGTGTGTGTGTGTGTGTGTGTGTGTGTGTGTGTGTGTGTGTGTGTGTGTGTGTGTGTGTGTGTGTGTGTGTGTGTGTCTGTGTGTCTGTGTGTGTGTGTGTGTGTGTGTGTGTGTGTGTGTGTGTGTGTGTGTGTGTGTGTGTGTGTGTGTGTGTGTGTGTGTCAGTTACCTGGGCAGGGTCACGAAGCACTTGTTGGACAGAGAGGGTGCTGGAGGTGTTGGCTTGCCCACTAGGCTGAGATCTGGACCTTATAGCTGTGCCAGTGGGGAGTTATACTGGGGACCTGGAGAGTGAGGGAGAGACCAGCCCCAGACTGACTGTGATTTCTGTGTGCTGTTAAGGGAAATTGCACTTTACTATATGTATCTGTTATCCTTTCCTACTATATGAGATGCCCCTCACTGGTGTTAGTGGTGAGGATTGAGACTCCTTGACTGCTGGGCCAGAGCATGGGTGTCACACCAACACCCCCCAACACAACTCAAATGACACATAGCCACAGACTCAGTGTACCACTCAACCACAGCTCATAAGGCATAACAACGTACCTAACACTCTAGTCATAGGTAACTCTATAGTCAGGCACACTGATGTTCCACTCACCAGACTAAACAAGGAGAAAGTTACTCTCAACTGCCTGTTAGATGCCAGGATCTGCCACATAATGCATGCACTCAGGTCATTCCACAACAAGTACAAATATGACCATGTTGGTGTGAATTACCTAAAATGTACCTCCCTGGACTACATGAAAAGAGACATGGATATTGTAGCCCAAACAGGTATGACCCTAGCCATGAGTAGCATCCTGCCATCACCCAGAATGATACTACAGTACAAGGACAAAATGATCGACTTTAACAATTGGCTAAGCTTCTGGTGTCATTCTAAGGGGATCCAGTATCTGTCTGCCTGGGATGACATGACTGACAGACCACGATGCTTTACAAGAGATGGCCTGCACCTGTCACCCCTGGGAAACTGGATACTCGCTAAGGCTCTTGCCATCCCATAGTGCCTTTTTTAGGCAAGATTTCGATGACAAATTCGCCACCTTAACAGTTACAAGCAAGCAAAATCTGAGGGTAATGCTACTCAGTACTAGAAGTCTAAACCTCAAATGCATTCACTTGAGGCACTCCTTAAAATGTAGAACATTGACATCTGTGCAGTGGCAGAGACCTGGTATTCATTAAAGATATCCACACCTGCAGGCTAGTTGCTCAGCATAATGTATCCAAGATTATCCAAGTGCAACTAACTCTGGGCAAGACCGCAATCCAAATTGTAACTTGCTAAAGATCCCCCACCATGCCCCAGGATTCCCACTTCTCATTTCTTGATACACTGGAAAATATTAGGCTACAACCCAACACCCTAATAATGGGGCAATTTCAACTATCCCACCATAAACCTGGAAAACTATGCATGTACCAACACTTTTACTCAATGTTTTCTGGAATTTATAAATTCCAATGCCTTCAATCAAATTATCCACACCCCCACCAGGGGCAGCAATATCCTAGATCTGGTCATTACCAACATGGGTGACTGGTGTTCCACAGCAGAGGTCAATTCCTTGTTGGTCAGATCTGACGACAAGCTAATCACCCTAGACATCGACATCCCGCCCCCACCCCCCATTAGGGAAACCACAGCAAAAAATTTCTCCAAAGCTGACATAAAGAAGTGGCAAACCTCACGACACTCATGCAGACAGACAATAGAGATACGACTGCTGAATCCTACACAAATGCACTTTATAAACACTTACACGAGTGCATGGATCATGCTATCCCTAAAAGAACCAAGATGCTAGCCTCCAAAAAAAGGAAACCAATCTGGCGGTCCTCTGCCATAAACAAACTCTACAACAGAAAAAAGAAACTGTTGCAAAAAAGAGTAAAAATCCTTGACTGGAAGAACTCCCTGGTCAACATCAGTAAGAAGCTGAGATTCTTCATAAAATCCTCCAAAGCTAGTTTCAAAAACAAAATCACCACTGATTCTAATGACAACCACAAAGCATTCTATAGCTATGTCAAGAATCTCAATGGCCACACTGAGATCTGCTCTAAGTAACAGAACAATGGCACTAAATATACATAACCAACTGATATTGCCAACATCCTGGCAGATAGGTTCAGTGCTAACTTCACCCCCCCTCTCACCCCCTAAAGAGCCCATCTCTATACCGGAAGAATGCAAAGTTTCTGTAATTATGGCTGCACAGGTAAAAACCACACTCTCCAAAGCCAAGAACACAGCATCCATGGGACCTGACAACATCCCAGGCTGTGTTCTACATGAACTGCTGAATGAACTGGCACTCCATCTAAGCACCATGTTTTATCATAGCCTCACCTCAGGCTTTGTGCCACTGAATGGCGCACAGTGACGGTTATCTCACTCCACAAAGGGTGAGACACCACAGACTCCGGGAACTACCGACCCATTAGCCTAACGAGCCTGGTCTGCAAGGCTATGGAACATATCATCATGTATCTTATACACAAAGACATTGGTAATCTCCAAACTCTGGACCCCACCCAGTTTGGGTTTGTAAAAGGCAGATCATGTCTCCTAAACCTGATAGACTTCTTTGAAGCAGTCACCAAAGCCTTAGATGATGGTAAGGTGGTTCACACAGCCTATCTAGATCTCACCAAGGCTTTTGACACCATCCCACCACTCTGGAATTATAGATAAACTCACTAAACTAGGTATAACTCCCTATGTCACAAGATGGGTTGCCAACTGGCTCACTGACAAAGCCCACACTGTGAAAGTAGCAGACTCCAAAGCCAACTTTAGACCAGTGACAAGTGGAGTACCACAGGGTTTAGTCCTGGGTCATCTCCTGTTTGATATCTGCTATTCTGAAGTACAGGCTAACACAGAAGGTCTTTGGCTAATGAAGTTCACAGATGACTGAAAACTAGGAGCCATAATTGAAACTCCTAATGATGTGGACATCCTTCAAAAGGGCTTCATGGAGACAGATGTCTGGTGTCAAAGCCATGGCCTCAAGCTCAATGTCAAAAAGTGCATTGTTATCCCCTTTGGTAAAAACTCTGTACCCATGAGCTACCACATAGATGGTAGTCTACTTAACACCAAAAGCATGATAAGAGACCTTGGAACACGGGTGGACAGTCTCTCCTTTGATAATCACATTGCCACAGTAGTCAGGAAATCCTTCTATGTGGCACACCTTATCAGAAAAGGTTTCTCATCCAGAAAAAAAGAGGACATTGTTCCCCTCTACTTGTCACTCATTAGACCCATTATAGAGTACAATGCCCCTTTTGGTATGTACCTCACAAGACATCTACATCAGCTGGAAAGGCAGCAGAAATACATCACAAAGAGGATTACCAGCCTCAAACAGATGCCCTATGCAGACTGTCTCAAAAAACTCCAGCTTTACTGTGTCACATATCACCTACTCAGAGGTGATCTCTGCCTAACATACAAAGCTATGTCAAACCCAGAGCTGTTGGACATGCTCCACTTAAAGAAATCCCAATCCCTTTGAGCTACATGCTCTAGAGACATAAACCTTGTCACTACAATATACAGAACATGCTGGAGGGATAGATTCCTGTTCCAGAGACTTCCCATAGTCTGGAACAAACTACCTATCTATATCAAACAAAGCTCCTCATTAGCACTCTTCAAGAACAATCTTGATGATTGGATTGTAAAAAGGAAATTCACCCTGCGATCACTTATGTGGCTCTGTTCAACAGGGGCACAGGAAAATAATGTTCGTGGGTGGTGAAAGCCAGGGTACCTTTTTGGCTAGGCTTATATAGGCTTTAGGGCCAATAGCCTAGTACTTATCTATGAACCTATGAACCCAGTCCAATGCAAAATATAATGACCTCTGAGGTTTGTAAGGAAAATTAAAGAAATCACATCACAATCAGCCCCCTTTCACAGCAACATTATATGTACGCCTTTGAGCAGGGCCAGTTTTACACTAGGTTGTATTCTGGGAGATGTTTTTATTTTGTTTTATTTTACATTTGTTGACCGGGCTAGTTTAGCTGGATACATGTCCATTTTCAGTAGAGGCCCGGGGAGAAAAACTCCAATCTGTGTAATATAACAGAAGTAACAATGATAGACACCATAGAACAGATCAAAACTAAAGAACATTACAAAAATAAGTACATTAAAGTATAGGCTAGCATTATAGAAACAACATGACGTGTGTACACACAGAGAAACAAACATTAGTATAGGCTAGCATTATACAAACAACATGCTAAGAATCATGGGTATACTGTATAGTAAATACATTCATTGCAGACACAAGATATACAGGTTAAGGGGCTGACAATTGACAAGAGAGAGTAGGCAAAGTGAGATAGACAGAAATTCACTATAATTTGTTTAGAAGTTACACACTCAAGGGGAATAGATGACATACATTCAAAGCTATGAAGTGGGTGCATGGAGCAGAGGTAAGTTAACAAACTATAAGTACTACAAGGAAGCTTGCAGGCAAATTGAGCTTGCAAAAAAAAGCATTAAAGAGGCTGAGAGATCAGAAAAAGGTTGAAAAGGGGGGTGTGGCCAAGGATGAACACAGGATAGCAGCAGATTTCTTCAGCTCCACCAATTTCATTACACTGACAGGAATTAATTACTTAAAAAAATAATTTTTGAAGTAATTTTCTTTCTAAATACGTTTGTTTTATATAGTTCTTGAACTATATCTAAAAAAGAAAGGAAATCTTAACAATATTCCTGTCAGAAATCACTGTGGAAATTTTCCTGTCAGTTTATCAGTCTGAAATGAGTTCCAGTAAGACAAATTCTCAAGACTCCAGCACCAAGAAAGAACTTCAGTCTCTGATAATTATAATCCAGCAACTTACTGATAAAATGGATAAAATGGATACTAAAATAGACACCTTCATAGAAAAAACTACAAAACAAACAGACCTGTTACATACAGACCTGCAACAACAGAAGAACCAGATGACAGGCATAGAAGAAGCTGTGAATGACATGGAAAATAGAATCCAAGAAGAGGAAATCAACATTGAGTTTCTGCTGAAACAAAATACACATTTACAAACAAAGCTGGATGACCTGGAAAATAGATCTAGGCGCAATAACATTAGGATTTTTGGACTGCCAGAAAATATTGAAGGTAACAATATTACTTATTTTTTAACAACTTGGCTCCCTAAAACTTTAGACTTACCAGAAGCATTCTCTTTTGGTATCGAAAGAGCACATAGATCTATAGCTAATACTAACTCTAACAAAAAATATCCTAGATCAGTTATAGTTAGATTTCTATCATCTTTTGATAAAGACATGGTTCTTAAATCTGCTTGGGCTAAAGCTCCTGTTAAGATTAATGGGACAACTGTGCGTTTTGACAATGACTATTCTTCCATGGTAATAGCTAAAAGAAAAGTTGTTCTGCCACTAATAAGGGAGCTTAAAAAAAGCACAGTTTAAAACATACCTTCTGTTTCCTGCCAAGCTTAAAATCTTCCTTCCTGATGGTCCTAAGGTTTTCGATGATTTAGACTCTGCTTTACTGTTTGTCAAAGAAAAAAGGATTTTGGATAAAATAGAAGAAATGGAATGGGCTAGTTCTTCATTAAAGAGATTGGCAACTGAAGCTTCGTGGAAGACTTCAGAGAAGAAGAAGAGACTAAAAAACAAATGATTTGTTATATGTTTTTTTTCTCTCTCATCATTTTAGTTCATTATTAATCTTTTTGAATATAGTTCCTGCATTTCCAGAAAGCCACAAATATTTTGGAAAATATTTAATCAAAGTTATTCTTTATGTGCAAAGAAATGTTTTGTTTTATAACCAGTCAAAATACCTGAAGATTTAATGGCAAGCTGTGATTCAATTTGTTTCTCTTTCTGAAAAGAAGTAAGGTTAGTAATTTGATACATTTTTTATCTTTACCTTTTTTTTCCTTCTCCTTTTATTATTTTCTTTGTTTAAACAATGACATTCTATTTAGATTATGTAGTGGGTAAAGGGTGGGGGAGGGCAGGGAGAAAACAGTAATGAAAATATCATTAATAGAATAATAACATATTTATTCCTTGTAAAAGTTTATAAGTTCTTCAAATGCTATTTCTAATTATACTTTCTTGATTATACTGCTTATGCCTGTTTGTAAATAATCTGTTATGCTTTAACTAATAATAATCAGAACTAAATAAGAGTAAATAATATGTTTTATTTTTAACTCTATTAATATAAACAGTAAGTAACATTCCATTGTATATACTTCTTACAGCTTTCTCTTACATTTTTTTTTATTTCTGCCTCACTCCCTTTTATTTTCTACTCTCTTTTTTTTCTTTATTAATATATAGAAATGCTTTTGATTGTGTGGGCACAGTGAATAATAGGATTTGTATGAAAATTGAGTTGGGAGAAGAATGTTGAGTTTTATTGCTTGTTGGTAATTTTGGGCTTAATTTCACTTACATAGAGGCTGTAATGATCTGTGGAATACATTGTGAAGGTTTTGTCATGTTTAGATGCATTTACACTGCTAAATGAATGTTTGTCACTAGTTTTTAATAAGTTTCCCACCAAAATGTTAAGAGAGACAATCTGAGATGTGGGCTGTCTCATGCACAGTGTTCATGAGTTACTTCAGAAGCTTCAGCTCACAGAATTCTCACAGAGAAACTGAAAGCAGTTAGTATAACCTTTGACATAGTTATCACACTGACACACCACAGATTCAGGAAAATACTCTATTCATAAAATATGTCAGTTATAATGCTTTGTTTCATAACCAGTCAAAATATCTGAAGATTTAATGGCAAGCTGTGATTCAATTTGTTTCTCTTTCTGAAAAGAAGTAAGAGGCTGTAATGGTCTGTGGAATACATTGTGAAGGTTTTGTCATGTTTACATGCATTTACACTACTAAATGAATGTTTGTCACTAGTTTTTAATAAGTTTCCCACCAAAATATTAAGAGAGACAATCTGAGATGTGGGCTGTCTCATGCACAGTGTCCATGAACTACTTCAAAAGCTTCAACTCACAGAATTCTCACAGAGAAACTGAAAGCAGTTAGTATAACCTTTGACATAGTTATCACACTGACATACCACAGATTCAGGAAAAATACTCTATTCATAAAATATGCCAGTTATAATGAGTCTAAATGATGTAGTTTCTTGTAGTAAGTAAATGTCTTATTTTAGAAGGCATAGAAAATGAAACATTTATTTAAATGTTCGTGAAAATCTACTTAACAGCAGCATAATAATCTGTGTTAAAAAATTGTGTTCCAAACATATACTTTACTATAACTCATTTAATTCATCTGATTGACAAGCATAAATAATCTTATAACTCTATTCTGGAAGAAATGTCATGTGATATATTTTAAAGCAGTAGGTTAGCATGATTGTAAAATCTGGTTACTAAAATGTGTTTGCTGTGCATTATTTTGTATAAAGCAGACAGATTTATTCTAGGGACAGCAAGTAGGATAGTGCTCAACAAAGACACAACTTAGTGAGATCAGATATATATATATATATATATATATACGTGTGTGTGTGTGTGTGTGTGTGTGTGTGTGTGTGTGTGTGTGTGTGTGTGTGTGTGTGTGTGTGTGTGTGTGTGTGTGTGTGTGTGTGTGTGTGTGTATGTATGTGTATGTGTGTGTGTAAGTGTAATGGCTTTTTTTTATATATATAATAATGCAAGTGTTTCTGAGAATCTGCATAACTATCCAATATGATTTATAATAATTTCTATGAATACAATATTTTACTCTATTGACAAAATGAATGTTTGCCACAAGTTTTAATAAGTTTCCCGCCAAAATGTTAAGGGAGACAATCTGGGATGTGGGCTGTCTCATGCACAGTGTCCATGAACTACTTCAAAAGCTTCAACTCACAGAATTCTCACAGAGAAACTGAAAGCAGTTAGTATAACCTCTGATCTAGTTATCATACTGACACACCACAGATCCAGGAAAAATACTCTATTCATAAAATGTCAGTTATAATGAGTTTAAATGATGTAGTTTCTTGTAGTAAGTAAATGTCTTATTTTAGAAGGCATAGAAAATGAAACATTTATTTAAATGTTTTTGAAAATCTACTTAACAGCAGCATACTAATCTGTGTTAAAAACTTCTGTTCCAAACATATACTTTATTATAATTCATTTAATTCATCTGATTGACAAGCATAAACAATTTTATAATTCTATTCTGGAAGAAATGTCATGTGATATATTTTAAAGCAGTAGGTTAGCATGATTGTAAAATCTGGTTACTAAAATGTGTTTGCTGTGCATTATTTTCTATAAAGCAGACAGATTTATTCTAGGGACAGCAAGTAGGATAGTGCTCAACAAGGACATAATTCAGTGAGATCATATATATATATATATATATATATATATATATATATATATATGTGTGTGTGTGTGTGTGTGTGTGTATGTATGTGTGTGTGTATGTATGTGTGTGTGTGTCTGTGTGTATGTGTGTGATGGCTTTTTTTTTTAATAATGCAAGTGTTTCTGAGAATTTGCATAACTATGCAATATGATTTATAATACTTTTTATGAATACAATATTTTACTCTATTGACAATAATGAGTTTAAGTAAATGCTCATATACAAACAATTCAAGATTTTTTTTTTGGAAGCTGTTAATAGTATTCACATGACAGAAAACAGATGCATCTTAATATATGTAATGTCTGAATCATATTAGCCAAAGTTTTTGATTTAAATGAATGTTAGAACCTAATTTTCTCTCCTCTTGATTTCTAACATCAAGATTATTTGAATGCTATTTGAATACAAGTGTTATATATTACATAGATCTATATAGTAGTATGAACAGTTTTAAAAAAAAAAAAGTTTATTTTAGTTTATATGATGCTGTTTTACCAAATGTGTAGTTTTGTCTTGATAGATAATTGAATTGAAAACTGTTAACCTCAGTTAAATATAACTAGTATTAAATTGATAAGGTGGTAGCTGAGGTACTGCTGCTTAGGGTAGGGGTTAACTTGAGTAGTAAATACTACTCTAAGTTGGAGTTTTCAACTCCAGGCTGGATGCAAGGTTTAATCCTTACATTATTTTCACTTGTTCATTGTTATATATATATAGTTTTGACATCCACAATATATTTTGTACACTCATTGTCACTACAAACAAAATTGAATCCTATACAAAATCCCATAAGAGATTTAATAAATACAGCTATATTTAAAGGTACACCTAAAAGAGGAGATGTAACATTATTTATCTTGTTATTTGTTATTTTGATCATAAGATTCTTGAGTTTTAAAAATGCCAAATGACATCTTTAAAAGGAATTTCTTTAAACATTAATGGATTGAATAATCCGTGTAAAAGGGCAAGCCTAATAAGATACATTAATTTACACAAGGCCAATCTAGTCTTCCTGCAAGAAACCCATCTCTTGAAAAAGATATTGATAAACTAGCCACTAATAAGTATACAGTATTGGTTAGTTCAGAGCACACTCAGAAAAAAGAGGAGTGGCTATTTTATGGAATAAAAGTATGCCCATTCCTAAAACCATTAAGTCTTTTCAGGATGACAAAGGAATGTTTTGTATGGTTACAATACAAATTAATGGGAAGACTTACACTTTAATTAATGTATATTGGATACCTGGAATTGGTATTAGTACAGTGAAACATCATATTGATAAGATCATATCATTCTCTATAGGGATATTATTTTAGCTGGTGATTTTAATTGTATACTACATGAAAGTGATACTACCACTATAAGGAAAAGAAGAATTACATCTAATGCAAAACATTTAAATGATTTTGCTAATTCTTATCATTTGAATGATATTAATAATCAGATAGATTCAAAATCATTACCATACACCTTTTTTCTAACAGATACAAAACTTATTCAAAAATAGATAGGGTCTTTATTTCTAACCAGATGGTAACAGATTTAATTAATTCCAAAATCATTTCATGTCATATATCTGATCATAACTCAATTGTTTTTGAATTCATGATAAAAGTACTCATAATGTTCAGATCAAAAGGATACCAGCATACTTAACTCAGCTAAAAGACTATAAAGAATATATACTTTCAGAAGTACAACATTTTCTAGACATAAATAATACTCCTGAAGTCTCCATTGTCTATGTTTGGGATGCCTTAAAATCATATCTATATGGACAAAGTATCAGATGGTATAATAATAAAAGGAAATCTTGGGATAAGGAATTGTTAGATATTCAAAGTAAATTAGACTCTTATAAACATAATAATAAAGAAAATATTATGGACAAGAAAGTTATTGAAGAAATAAACAAACTAAATGAGAAATACAAAGAAATTTTAACTCATAAAGTTAAAATAACTTTAGAGAAATACAAGTTTTTGACTTATTCAATAAGCCCCAAATACTTACATAGACTTAAAAATAAAACAAAAAGATTGAATAAACAAAACCATATCAAAGGAATCTTTTCTCTAAGGAAAAAGGAATGTTTCTAGTATACCAGAAATACTGGATGAATTTAGAAATCACTTTCACAAGATTAACCATAACAACATTAACATGGAACCTAAAGATAAAATAAAGGAGTTTATAACCACAAACATGAATAAAAAGCTTAATAAACAACAGATTAAACTATTGGACAAGAGTATTTCATATACAGAAGTTATTACACAAATAAATAAGCTTAAATCAAACAAAGCACCGGGTAATGATGGTATTATACCAGAGATATATAAAATCCTTTCTAAAACTACATATTCATTAATACATAAGGTTTTTATTTTGGCCCAAACTGAGTTAATAACCCCCCCATCTTGGCAATATACATTTATTTCACCAATTTTAAAACCTAATAAAGATCCAACTAGATGTTCTTCATATCGACCCATCTCATTACTTAATGTTGATTATAAAATGTTTATGAGTATTTTTGCTATTAGATTGAAGACAATCATCCCCGGCATTATAGATATAGATCAGACGGGCTTCATTGTAAATAGAAATACTTTTGATAATATAAGAAGAACTTTAACATTAATTGATTTTGCAAATAGGAAAAAGAAAGATTTAATACTTATTAGTCTTGATATAGGTTCAGCATTTGATTCAGTAAGTTGGGACTATCTGTTTACCTTACTGAAATGCACAAACTTCTCTGATGCATTTGTAAATTTAATTGAGCATTTATACAAAGGAACGCTGGCTTATATTAAGGTAGGAACATATGTTTCACAAAAAATACCCATTCTTAAAGGTACAAAGCAAGGATGTCCACTTTCTCCACTATTATTCACTTTAGTAATGGAGCCTTGGGCTAATTTGATTAGAAACAGTACTGACATAGAGGGTTTTGAAATAGACGAAAATACAACATCAAAAATTCAACTTTTTGCAGATGATGTTCTAATTACATCAGCAGGATCTAATTCTTCTATGCAGTCTTTATTTGATAAAATGATGAATTTTAAAAGTATTTCTGGTTTAATATTCAATGAAGAAAAAACTAAAATACTACCTATATATACACGAAAAAATATTCTCATTAGTGATTTTACTAAATATGTACCCAGTTCAGGTCAGATAACTTATTTAGGTATAATACTATCTAAAGATATTAAATCTATTATATATAATAACTATAATACTTGTTTTCTTAATATACAAAATCTTTTTAATACCTGGAATAATATGTTTTTTACTATGGAGGAGAGACTTACAATTATTAAAATGATAATATTCCCCAAGATTTTATACTTAATACAATCAATAATACTTTCACCTACAAAAATAATTATCAAGAAACTGAATACACTAATGTTAAATTTCTTATGGGCACCTAATAGACCTAGGATTGCATTAAAGAAACATACTAATAGCTGGTCTCAAGGGGTATTTCTTTTCCAGACTTTAATTTATATATTATCTCTTCTATTATAAAAGTTATTACTTTATTAATAGATCAGTCATATATTGCAAAATGGAAAGATTATTGGGAGCTAATTAGTATGCACTTCATGAAAATCTCCTTAACACATAAAAATATGATTGTAAATAACTCCATGTTGTGGTTGCTAAAGGAATTTTGTACTTCACCTATTACACCTAAACATATGGTTTGTTACCCATTAAATATTATTATTAGTTATGGTAACTTTATATTCATGCACCCTAAGTATAGGGAATGGAATTTTATTGTATTCCCTATAATGTATACTCAGGGTATGCTTATGTCATCTACTTCTGAAGAAGCTCATTTAGCTATAGATAATGATCTAAAGTACTGGTATCAGCTGATATCTGATAATAAAGTTAAAAATCTAGATTTCTTAAAACAAGAATTTGATCTAAGAGAAACTTGCTGGTTAGAGGTTCAGATCTTTAGACAACATCTCATTGATAGAATAGATCTAATGTCTATAACAGTTAAAGAATCTATTCCAAAACTGATTGATTACTTGATATTAAATTTACAGCATAAAGTTTCTGATAAAGGTAAACTTTCATATATACATAAAATTATCAGACAAGACACTTTTTACAGTGTAGATTCATACTGGAATTATTTCACCTCTATTAATGGGGACCCACCAACTCAACAAGATAAACAATATATATTGGAATCTGCTTATAGAACTACATCTTCCATTGTCTGGAGACTTTATACATGGAAATTTTTACATAGATCTTTTTATACACCTTTGATGATGAATAAAATAAATAATAAAGATAATCTATGTAAGAGATGTAATGTAGAAATTAATGCTGACTGGGCTGATATGTTTTATGACTGTATGAAGTTGAAAAAATACTGGAAGTCAATTAATGAATTTTTGCAGGCTCTTTTTACAGATAATTTCATTATTTCTAAGTCTCTTATATTATTCAACACACCTGTACCTCAATGTGTTAAAAAGATTAAGCTTCCCTTGTTATGGTCTATCCTAGCAGTGGCCAGGAAAATAATAACTAGAAATTGGATTTCAGATACACCTCCTTCGTTCAATGAATTTAAAAATGTTATGAATATAATGTGCCATATGGAAATAAGCACAATTAGAATGAGAACAACTAGAAAAACATCATATTATATTGTATGGGATAATTTACAAAATTTGTTAAAAAAATTCTAATTTCAATAGCACGGTATTTTAGTTTAATTAATTGATCTGATTGTAGTGGATGTCTTTGTAAATACTTTATAACCAAAAGTAGAAAAACAATGAACAATTGCACCAAATGGCAAGCGCAGATCCCCTGGACTCGAGCAGTGAACGAATACAAAATGTAGACCTTGTTTCCTTTCATCACACAACTTTAATATAAAAGTGCCAGCACCACAAAACACATCTAGTTGTAATGGTTAAGCGCTTTCATCTGCAACACCAGATTTCTTCAGAACCATTTACCTCCACGTACCACTTCCTTTTTAAAAACAATTTTGGCGCCAAAAATTCATTATTATACAATAAAAGCAAGTTTGCACCATTACATTTGTACATAAAATATTCATTTTACTTAAATAAACAATTATTTATTTAAAAACTACACTAAAAACATGTGTGTTCTATTTACGTTTACTTATACTAAAGTGCATTTGATTCAGTGCATAATCTATTGGATTGCATAGGTCTCTATTACTGTCTACCTAATATTAAGTATATAAATATAAAAATATATATATAAAAATATAAAAAATATAAAAAATATATAAAATATATAAATATATATGTACTGGGCTAATAGATTAATTTTATTCTAACGCTAAAAAGGGTTTGATACTAATGTGATCATTTATCCCCGGTGGAGATGTGGCATCTAAACAAATCTGCCACTTACTTTCCAACCAGGCCAAGTACGTTTTCCAATTACCTCCCCTATCACTTACCTCGACCTGATCTATGATTGCAAAGTTAAATGTGTGTTCACTACCCTTTTCTGTGATATGTCTACTTAATGCATTCTTAGAGTCTCCTTTCCTAATTCTGTACAGGTGCTCATATATACGCGTTTTGAATTTCCTCTCAGTCTTTCCTATGTAGTACGCACAGCATTTAACACACACAGCTATATACACAATACGCTGTGTGTTACAATTACCTTTCTTAGGATATACTACAGATTTAATAATATTCTTAAGCCTAATCCTAACATTGGTATTAATATATTTACATTGACTACATGCACCACAACCCATAGTACCCTTCTTACTGTTACCTATGTATACTTTTTTCTTTGTCTCTATCATTCTTTTTAAATTGTTTCCAGTCTTATATACTATAGAGGGTTTCATACCAATTATATCTCCGATAGGTACAGAAGTCGAAATTAAATCCCAATGTTTCTTCAAAATTTCAATCACAATGTTGGTGTATGGATTGAACCTTATGATACATACTCTATTATCTCGATCTGATTGAACTTTAGTACAAACCGTACTGCCTGTACCCAACAAGGGTACATATTTGATACCCCATTCTTTCTTGACATATGAAATAATGTTGTCCAACATATATTTTGGGTATCCTCTATCAAGGAATAATTTGGATACAACATCCAATTCTCTATACATAACCTCCTTAGTTGATGACATTCTGGCTACACGTATGCATTGGCCTTTCACTACATTACGGAAAATATGAGCAGGATGGCAACTGCTGAAATGTATATAATCGTTTGAGAACGTAGGTTTTCTGTAGATTCTAGACGCAAACCCCTGTCCTGTAGTACTAATCCAGGTATCCAAATATGCTATTCCAACTTTGTCATACTGGTAGGTGAATTTAAGAAATTCCGTGGTTTTATTAAGGTACTCTATAAACTCAGGTATCTTCTCCTCCGGGCCTTTCCATAAAATGAACATATTGTCCAGAAACCTTGTATATAATCCTATATATGGATAGTATTCACTGGGAAATATAAACATATTCTCCCACTCGAGCATGACCAAATTAGCAAAAATGGGGGCACAAGAGGCCCCCATTGCTACTCCATGAATTTGTTTAAAATATTCGCCCGAATGGAAGATGTAATTGTGATCGAGGACCAGCCCCATCATATCCATGATTAAATTGATCCTATCCCAGCTACAACCTGAATATTTAGTCATACTGTTGCAAAAATATTCTAGTCCAATATGTGCAGGTATACTCGAAAATAAATCTTGCACATCTACTGTAAGGAAAATCAAATTTTCTTCCCAAACTTCCTTAGTAAGTTTGCTCAAAAAATCCCATGAGTCTTTCACTATGTGATTCACTCTGGTATATATATGTTTCATCCAATTATCTATTGCAACCCCTAACTTAAATGTTTTAGATTTGGAGCCTGATATTATTGGCCTAAAGGGTGGATGTTCCATGTTTTTATGTATCTTAGGTATACCTATTATATTAGACAATAATGGAAATTCATTTTTAAAGAATTCGTATAATTCGTTGGTTATTCTACTGTCTAATAAGTACTCCTCTATCACTAAATCAATCCTTCTGTGTCCAATATTTATTTGGTTCAGGGATATTTGTTCGTAATTACCCGATTCATATAGAATCTTGTGTATTTCACTTTGATATACTTTATTTTCAAAAATCACAATCCCTCCACCCTTGTCGGGCTTCATTATTCTTATCTCATCATTCATTATGAGATTTTCCAAACATTTCCTTTCTTCAGTTTTTAGAATGTCATTAGCTACGGAAGAATCAAACCTATTATTTTGAATGTCTCTATATAAAGTGTATAAGTCTTTGCAAACCATTTTCTCGTATAAAGCAATTTGTGCATTCATAACGGGAATGTATGTACTTTTCTTTATTAATTTCTTACTATTAGTGTTTCCATTTCCCTTATTCTGACCTTCGTTAAACTGTATAGCTAGATTTAGTCTTCTACAAAACAGTTTAACTTCCTTAATAACATCAAAAATATCAAATTTTACAGTGGGAATGAATTTCATCCCCTTACTGAACAATGTTATAATTTCATTTGTGACCTGAACTTGTGTATAATTGTATACTTTAAACCCTTCAAAGCTGTATATACTAGGGTACCTTACTGCACTCTCCACAGGGTTGGTTGCACTAGGGCGTTGTGCCATTTCATTCTCATTGTGAATATTACCTAAAGGGGAGGGGGGTGTCAACTTCTGAATTTTGTTTCCACCAGGTGCTTCATCTAATGATCCAACTGTATTTTCTATTAGTGGAATCTCCTTTGCCATCTCTTTGGTGCCGGATAGAATCGCCCCCCTTGAAAATTTTCATCTTCATTCAACCTGTGCTTTCTTCTTCTTCCTTTTGTTTGTACTACTTCAAATTCCCCTTCCCCATCATCTTCATACTGAGGCCAAATGTAAGCTCTACCTATCCTATACATTTCTAGGTCACGCTCTATTTTATTCATTTTTCTATTGTATACATTGTGCACTTTGCTTTTTGCATTGTTAAACTGTTTGGAATACAAATCATACCACTCAACAAAATTCACATCTTGTATAATAGATTCATTCAATAATTCAACTTCCTGTAAAAGAACATTAATTTTTTCTTCATTACATTTGATAAGTGCCTTCATATAGGAAAAACCAAATTCATCAAACATCTTGTTAAACATTTGCTCTATTTTTAAAGTATATTTTAAACCCAGCGGTAGTTTAAAAACCTCAAACCTTTGGGTACCACCTGTAACTGAATACATTTTTCAAGATATGCATTATCAACTTTCACACTCTTAAGTTGTATTAATTTTTTACCCAGTGAATAAATTCTGGTCTTGACATCATTATTTGTAACATTTTCCTCACATTCATATAGTTTCTGCCTATATTCACTTGTGTTTTTCCCCTCAAAATCATCCTCTTCAGCTAGAAACTCATTTAATACATTAGATACATTTATAACATGTTCCCGACATTCCCTTTTCTGAGTGTATTTCAGTTTAGGGCTAGATATTTTGTCTATATTTACAGTACCTTTGTAAATACTTTAGTTGTTTTGTTGAATATTATAATAATACCTATTTTTAATTACTTGTATAAAATTGTTATGATATTTCTCTTATATGTTAAAACAATAAACCTGTTTTGAAAAAAAAGAAAAAGGTTGAAAAGGCAAGTAATGCTGAAGAATTAGTTTTAATCTGGGTTAGTGCATGGGCATTAATTCTAAGTAATTTAAGGTATCTAACCAGTGTCAAAATTCACTTATACACCTTTGGTGTGTGACGGCCACCAGCAGTTCTGAAGGTCTGGATATTTTGTGATGCATTTTGTCCCTTATTGTTTAGGAGATGGCTGTATAAACTGTGACAAGAGAGTCAGTTGCTTTCATTCAAACAAAACACCACCAAGCAGTTATAGTCATTGCTGTACATAATTCATTTGCCTGATTTTGGTGCAAGAAAATGGCCTTGTAATGTATTTTGCCTTTGCTCCAAGGAGATGCCAAGCATTACAATATTTCAAGTTCCTTCACACAAATCATATTAGTACTGTTAAGCCAGAATAATAAGGAAACAACTGCAGCAGCTAATCAATTCCTTCCACAGACATCCCTAACAATTATACCTACTTTGTCTTTGCATATTGTGTGTTCATTTAAGTAGCCCAGCTTACTTCTCACAAATGCACACTTGCCCTGCAGAGCCAAGTAGCGACTGTTTAAACTGAACAAATGACAAGTGGGACAGTTACTTTCATCCAGTCAACTCCAACCTCCACCCAGCCATTATAGGCATGTGTTTGGACAATTCAGACATCTGCTGGTTATATAATATAGTTTACATTTTCTACACATGAACAGTTGACAAACATTACAGTTTTCTAAGTGATTTCACACAAATACCAAAGCCAGAATAATGAACAATCAAAAACAGGTAGTTGTTTTCTTCCAGAGAAAGATGCAACAGTTATTGCTACTTTGTATTTACTAACTTCAGATAACCATGTTTTTATTATATGGGGAAAAACAGATCTTCTTTTGTCCTTGTCCTACAAAAGCTGCCCCAGATCCCTTTCAGTGCTCTCCTGGATTTTGCTTGCTATAGCTGTCATGACTATCCTAGAATGTATAATTTTCTAGTAGATCACTGAGGATTACAGTCAGTCAGCAATGTCAGATGTTAGACTTTCATACTTGCTCCACCTGCTCCATTCCTTATATTTTTAGCTTTGTCCTGAATCTTCATCAAGCAAATATACTGAAAATATATGGGTGATCACTGCAAGCATCTTTGTAACAAATATTTTCACTATATAATAATAATGATAATACTTACCTCGCTATTTTTGTCTTCACATTGTGCCATTGGTCTCAACAGTCCTGAAGTTTTGCAGAATGCCCCTGATTTCTTTTTTATATTTTTGATCAGTCTGTCAAAATGTTTTTGATTTTTCTAAAACACTGTTGAAAATTACAGTCATTTCTCAATACCAGACATAAAAGCTTCATACTTTCTATTGCTCAGGATTACATGTTAATGCAAAACCTCTAGAATTCCTGAGAAAAGGTTGTGAGTGGTATGTTTCATCCCTAAATTTGAACAATGTGAAGTTTCCTTTGCCCCTTGCAATATTCAAGTCCACTGTGACTTGAATTTTTAAGTCAGCTGGAGCCCCTCACCCTTGGGGAATCCACCATGTCACAGGCAAGTATTTTTTTTAACAGGGGTGCCTTAATTAATTAATTAAGTAACCAATTTATTTATTTTGTGCAAAGAAATTATATATTTTATTGCTTTAAAATATGTAAAGAGTACTCCTCGAAGGATGTTACCCTATGCAGCAGCCTAGTTGGCCTACGTGTAAGGCTTGCCCTGCATGCTGTGCAACTCTGAGTAAATAATTTAATCTCGTCATATGCTTCAGTCATCTTGATAAAATGCAGTTAGGTCTATTGGGCTTCCTTAATTAACAAATTGATTAAATTAAAATTACCCACATATGAAAAAAAAATGTACTAATTTCAAGACAATGTACACAATTCTCTTCTCAGATACCCAGTACTCATTCTGTATTGTTTCACTTTTTTTCCAAATTGCTCTAGTTTAATTTGAAATTGTAACTGGTAGATGTATGGATTAGGCTGACTGAATGTCTGCATTACTGTGATCTGCAATATTCTCCTTATATTGAGAGGTAAACAGCTGTACACTCCAAGAACATCACCATTAGTTCTAGTTTTTCTAGTTATCTTTCTACTGTGTGTCTCTACTCATGATTCCCATGGATCCTACCCTTCATCCATCTCATTTATTTATCAAGTGCTCTTCTTTCAGACATTGCACTTTATTAGACTTTCTTTTGTTTTATCCCTGTTCATCTCTTTTTCTCAGTATTGTCTTTCACTTTCTTTGAATATGGCACTACGTGTCCTCATTTAAAGTTAAAAAATTAGCTACAGTGTACCCATCCATGTTCATATTTCCCTCCCTTTTGACCTACATTTTTTATTCCACTTTATTTGCGCTACTCCTTTTTCCCTGTATCCATCTCTTATTCTGTTTTGTTGGTCAATGCATAGCATTACTATATGCATTATTAATGTTGCCAAGATTATAAATGAGAGCAAAAACATAAGGATCACATCTTTATTCACTCTGCCCTCATCTGGCTTCAGATCTATTTTATCAACCTAAAGTGGAAGATTGTGTTCAACAGTACAATTTATAGCAATTTTACACTATTGATCTGCCAGTGATCAGTACTGGGCTATACCTTATTTTCCTTGTATGTCAACTCTTTGCTGGCTTAGCAGCTAAGAAAACAACAAGCCGTAAGATGCTGAGGGCAATTTTGGTCACACTAGTTATGCCAATTCTATTATTTGAGGCAAGCTGCACAATGGATTGCCAGCTTTGGAAATCTAACTGCGAAACTGCAGCCAGTTTCTTAACCCTGGTAAAATTAAATAATCCTGCATGGGACACATGTCGTAGAGTTTTGTTAGGTCATAGCTATTAAAAATAAAATCCCATGGTGCACAACTAATTGAAGACATACACCTAAGTCACAGATTTACATAACTTTACCATACCTATCAAAACATGTGTAAGGCAAATGAAAAATTACAGTCAGCCTGCTTTGCCTGCCACTACATAGGTATTAACTTAATAAACAGACTGAGCAATAATATTTACTTCCTGTTATTTTGCAAGGCAGAGTCATCATATTTCTCCCCCTGTTCTCCATCTTCATTAACAACCTTTATACTGTCATCCCAAAAGTCAGCTGTATCCAATATGCTGATGACTCTACTCTAATTTGCTCAGCCACATCTCCAGTAGAGTTATGGTCAGCTACCCAGACCACCTTTAATACAATAGAAAACTGGCTTTCTGAACATCGTCTGATCCTAAATCCCAAAAAAACTAAAATGCTGTTATTTTCACCAACATGTATGTCTACCGCTTTCACCTTTACCATAAAATCAAATGATGGCACGATAATCTCCCCTGACCCATCTACAAAACTATTAGGTGTCATCATAGACAATAATCTAAAATTTGACCTACATGTTAACCAAACTATCAAAGCCATCAATAAAAAACTAGGGTCACTTTACAGAATAAAAGCCTTCCTAACCCCTCCAGCTAAAATTGCCATAGCTCGCTCTCACCTTCTTTCAACCCTTCTGTATGCATCCCCTTTACTCTCGAATTTAAACAAGACTGTCCTTAACAAACTCTCAATTTGCTAAAACCACATTGCCAGGTTTGCTACTGGGCTGCATTTTAGGACACATCATTGCATCAATCTAAATCAGCTTGGGTGGCTTGAACTACCCAGCCTAATCCAGTATAACCAACTGATTATGGCCTATAAAATACTCTATAATCCGGACAATACTCCTGCACTTAAAAATATTATCACCCCCTATAACAATCCTAGACTGCTTCGATCCTCTAACAAACTACTAATTCAAACTAGCAAAATTTATAACACAGCTGTTTTTTCTCTCTTTGCAAACTCTGTAAGTAGATCCTGGAACTCTGTTCAGCTGATATCACCTTACTTTCCACCTTAGGTCAGTTTAAAACTAGACTCAAACAACATTTGTCACTTAACTGGCTATGTCAATGTATCAAGCCTGGCTAACTCTCTCTAGAATGTGTAAAAATCTGTTAACCAGTTTACTGTGTAATTTAATTTAATCCTGACTTGTGCTCAGGATTAACTGTAACCTGTGGAACTAACTTGCTTACTTATGTAATCTCTGTAAATAGTCTGTTTGTAATATGTAATGCTGGTATTATGTAATGCTGTATCTGCTTACCCTTGGAGCTTTTCTCCCCGGGCCTCCGCTGAAAATGGACATGCATCCAGTCGGACTATCCCAGTCAACAAATGTAAAATAAATAAATAAATACAATAAATATTTAACATGTTGCAAAAAGGACCTCAGCTAGCTCTGCCGTCTATAACACAGAATGCATAGATTCCTTAACAGATAAATATGTGAAACTATCATTGTCCCTTGCTAAAAAATATTAATTGGCTTGCTTTCTCACAAGGATTACACTGCACACAGCAATCAGCCATTGATGAGTGCTGCACAACCACTTTCCATTCTATAATAGGATGCTTCTGCTCCCCATGTGCTCAGGGAGTAATGATTATCCAGTATTCATATGATTGACTAGTCTCTGGAAACAAAATAGCTGCTAGTTGATAGGTGTTTAGTGCTTCTCTCTTGCAATCTGTAATGCTTTTCCTTATGAAAATAAACATTATTTCCTGTCCCACATTATAGCTGGCTTAAATTTTACCTTCCAACCAGATTTAATAAATTGTGTCCTATCTAACGTGACTCTGCTTTTAGCAATTTAAGCTCACTCTTCCATCTTATTCAGTTTTGTTCATTATTTTTATTTTTTTATTTTACTGGCAACGTGCTCTTTATTATATCTCTGTAAATACTAATCAGAGTGTTTCTGTGTTAATCATAATCTGCTCAAAATCCTTAATGGAAAATGTATTATATACAGTTTTAAATGAGTTATAAATATGGATACTGTTTATAAAAAATACTGTTTCTTTACGTTTGATAAATACTGGACTACTGATCAATGCATTTGCTGAAAAGTGTTGTCCCCTGGATTTGCAACAAGTTCCAACCCAAATGCCTTCTGGGAGCACTGAGTCCTTAAATTTAGAATTGTAGACATCTGCACTCCTAATATGTATTGGAAACCTGTTCCAAACTATCAGAGTTAAGTTGTGTTAAACATTCTGCACTCACTTTAGTTCTGTTCATATTAACCCTTCAGACTATTATGACGATGAGATTTAACTCTGATAAATTTCTTCATTTTCACTGATTTTTGTGTAGTATTAACTTTCCCCAGTGTAAGCTCAGATGTTGGCACCTTGTGTCACAGTTAAAACTCTTTACAGAATAAATACTTTCAGTGAATTTTCTCTGTACAAAATTAAACTTGTTTAGTTGACCTGAGATATAAAAAACAGAAAAAAGTATTATATTTTGGCAGAGGTCTTATAAATGTCTATATAAATGTGTTTGCTTTCTTAATAATGTACTCATTTGACTGAATGCAGAACTGACTGTTATATGTGTGTTCAGCAAAGGAAAACTTATTGTTGATAATTACTCCCAGATCTTTATACTGTGAAAATTCTTCTAAACATGCTTCTAGAAATATCATAGGGCTGATAAATATGCATTAGAAAAATAAATGATCTTACATTTTCACTTCTAAAATTTAGTCCAATTTTTAATTCCCAAAATTATATCTCTGTTAAATAGTTGTTGATATTGTGTTAGTCTTTACTTCCAAGTAAAGTCAATTCAGTTTTGCAGTCATTTTATTTTACACACTTTTTTTATTCTGGCCATTGGAACTAGCTAGACATAGTTCACATTCTTTTAGAATGGTAGTGAGCTATAGATTTAGGTACTCTGTAATCTTGTGTATATGGATTTCCTTGGTTTGCTAATTCACCAGCTATACAATCCTGACTGACAGTATTCTCTTTTAGAGATGTTGACTCACTTGGCCAAAGCAGAATTTATTTTAGTTTTGAAGTTTAAACAGAACAGCACCCATATACTACCCAGACTGTGAAATGTTCTAATATTGTCCATAATCCTATATGTACCTTGCCTCATTGTTCTCTGTTCATTCTTTTATTTTTGTTTAACTGTTGTAGAATTATGTGGCCTTTTTGCTTATAAACTTGTCTAAAATAAGTTGGCTGTAATTAATGTTACTATATGCAGAGGGATGTTTTCATGACCATACATCTTTTTTTTTAACATACTTTCTTAAACCTGTTAATTTTCTACAAGGCTTTTATGTTTATTTCACTTGTTAGGAACACTTTCTTTCTGTTGCCTTCCTTCCGGCAGCATTTTGCACTTTTGTTGTAAATATTATGTGCCAGTTAGCCTGAACATGTGCTGTAGCTAAGTTATGGTTAAACTTTTTTTCCTCAAGAAATATTTTATTATTCAGCATGTCTGTCTGAATGCTGGCTTGCATGTCTGATGTGGAGGGAGTTCTATGCATGGTTCCTCTCTTACTCTCAACCCCCTACTGTGCAATATCATATTTTTTTAATGATTAGTTTACAGTGATGTATGTGTGTCCCATCCAGGACTGATTCGCTACCTTTCACCTTCTAAGTTCTAGAATAGGAACAGGTTGTACTGCAATCTAGAACAGGATGAAACAAGCATCAGGGAATGAATGAGTGCTGTGATTTGTTTAATTCTTTCAATGAGTTAATTGTCTGTCTCTTTTTAGACAACTAAAAATACAGCCATTAATTTTAGTAAATATTTCTTTAAGGAAACCATGTTTGAATTTCTGTTCTTAACGTATTTTGCTAAGGTAATGAAAGAATACTGAGCAGGATGAAAATGTCTCATGTAATGATAAAAATGCATTTGTGTATAACTAACTGTTAATTTCACTGTAGAAGATTAGGCATTATGGAAAAAAGTAATACAGCTAACTGTACAATTGCTAGAGGGGAACAACATTCTTCCTTTCTTGATAGATAGAACCTTGCACTAATGAAAATGGATGCTAATTTCATTACTAAATTTAACAGAATTTATGTACAGGCAGCTGAATGCAAAACTTATTTAACATTACCTCATTTCCTTTCTTTAACCAGACAAATCAAAATTATTGTTCTGTGAAAATTGTCTTGAAGTTGTACTTATCTACTAACTGAACTCAGTGAATATACTTATATATTTAGCATGTATTGTATTTTTGCTCACTTCATAGGAGAACTTAAGTTTCTGAGAAAAAGAATGGAGTCTTAGTCTGCATTCCAGGAGTGTTTTACTTGTTTCCAATGTCATTCAGGCAAAGTTAAGTACCATTGATTGCTAAATCTCATTTAAGTTATTCTGAGGTATCTCTACTCTTTGTTCTTTTCATGTGTGCATTTCACTGAATTTTTTGTAACAAAAATTGTTCTTCCTCTCAATGTTACTGCTGTAAGATTGTCTATAAAAATTGCCTTCAGCAAGAGATTTACAAGTAAGTGATGTGTGGGAGCATTGCACTTTTGGATCGCTTCTACTGCGTTTTTACACTACTGGCTTTTCTCACATTGTGGAAGGAGGTCTGAGTTGGGAAATTTACAAATGGACTTGTAGTTTAGTAATTTTATTGGCCAGAGGGCTCATTATTTAGTTTTCTGTTTTTTCAGTGCTGCTTTAAATTTTGCAGAATTGCATGAGTTAGTAGTGCCCTGTATAGTAGGAATTTTTAGAAAGCAAATTGTCCATGTAAAATGGTCCATAAAACTGCAACCTGTAAAGCAGCAATATAGTGCAAATATCTTGTGCTCCTACAAGCATAGAGCAGCTAGTTGGGTGCTGAGTGGCAATACCTACAGATTTAGTAGAATTCAGTTTTGTGTAAACATTAAAGTTAGTAGAATTTAATGCTGTTTGGCTTAATCTGCCCCAGTAGAGCATCCTTATTAGTCTGCACCAACAAACACACTTAACAGCCATTTAATCCCAATATACCACCCCCCATTAGCTCACAAATCAAAGGACTGGGCAACATAGATATGCAATTTCCTAATTTCACTGCAGCCTTGGATACGTGCCCAAGGTGTGGCGTACGGCAACTGTGGTCCCACTCCACAAAGGCGGTGCCTCTACGGACCCTGGTAATTACCGCCCCATAAGCTTAACAAGTCTAGTCTGCAAAGCTATGGAGAGGATCATAATGGAGCTCATAAACAAAGATATAGGGGACTTGCAGACATTGGACCCGACCCAGTTTGGCTTTGTCAAGGGAAGATCATGCCTTTTGAACTTGGTTGACTTCTTCGAAACAGTCACCAAGGCCATTGATGAGGGAAAGGCAGTCCATACAGCCTACCTTGACCTTGCAAAGGCTTTCGACACAATACCCCACTCGGGTATTGTAGAAAAACTTACCAGCTTAAATGTAAACCCATATGTCACAAGATGGGTTGCAAACTGGCTTAAGGACAGAACCCACAGGGTTAGAGTTGCTGGCGCTGTGTCAGACTCCAAGCCGGTCACAAGTGGTGTCCCACAGGGCTCGGTCCTTGGCCCCCTATTGTTTGGCATCTACTTCTCAGAAGTACAGGCCAACGTGGGAGGACTTGGGCTGACAAAGTTTGCAGACGACTGCAAACTGGGCGCCATAGTGGAAAGTGCATCGGACACGGATATCCTTCAGAAGGGACTCACGGAAACAGATAGCTGGTGCCAGAGCCATGGCCTGAAGTTAAACGCCAAAAATGTATAGTCATACCCTTCGGGAAAAACAAGGTAACCCCAAGCTACCATATAGGTGGCAATCCACTAAGCACAGAAGAGGTTATCAGGGACCTGGGGACCCAGGTTGACAGTGGCCTTTCTTTTGACAATCACATTGCTAAAGTGGTTAGAAAGACCTTCTACATTGCCCACCTGATCATGAAGGGATTCACATCCAGATCTAGTGAGGTCATTGTTCCCCTGTACTCTTCACTTATCAGACCAATGATCGAGTACAATGCCCCATTCGGGATGTATCTCACCCGACATCTGCAGCAATTGGAGAGACCCCAAAAGTTCCTCACCAAAAGGATAAAGGGACTCCAAAATCTGTCATATGCTGCCAGATTGAAGAAACTCCAGCTCTATTCAGTCGCATACCGTCTGCTCAGAGGTGACATGTGCCTGACATACAAGGCCATGTCCAACCCGAATTAATGGACATGCTCCACCTCAAAAAATCCAAATCCACCAAAACCACTAGAGCAAGCGACTTAAACCTTAGCACAGATATAAATAGGACGTGCTGGAGGGATAGATTTATCACTCAGAGACTCCCTATGCTGTGGAATAAAATCCCGGTCCATGTGAGGCAGAGCACCTCGCTGACTCTGTTCAAGAGAAATCTAGACCTGTGGATGGGAGATCGTAGGTTTACCCCAGGAATCATCTCTGTGTCACTGCTGGACAGAGGCACAACAAACTAATGGGCACAGTATTTTTTCATATAAGGGGTGGCGTAAGCCACAATAATTTGGGCTAATCTTATAAATGCCTTAGGGCAGATAGCCTAGTATAAACCTATGAACCTATAATCTTGAGACAGTGTTGCAATTGCCTCATTTTTACTGATAGCCAGTTCATCCTTAAAGAAGGTGACACAGTATGCAAGAGGTGTGCTTACACAATGACACAAGAGGCTAAAGTCTCACATACAAGTGCACGTCAGGTTGTCAAAAACACACATACAACACCCACTTCACATAGCACACAACACTGAAAAATAATCTTTCTTAACAACAAAGCTCACAACCTGTTGTCAAAGCTATGACTCAGCAAGCCTAAGGCACTCAGAAAAAAATAACACCTAATACCACAGATAGTATCTCTTTCAGTGAAACCCCAAATACTAAGCCCTTAAAGCAAGCAAATGCACTTTGCTGGACTGTTGACATAGTTGACTCCATTGTAAGATATACTAATGCCTTCTAACTAGGCTGAACATAACTCAAACATAACTGACAACATAACTCAAATGATATTATAAAATTCACTGGTGATACCACAGTCATGGGTCTCATTAGTAGTGGGGAGGAACATAACTACAGAGATGAGGTGAACACTGATTGCCTGGTATAGCAAGAACAATCTGGACCTGAATGTTAATAAAACCAAATAAATAATTATGGACTTCAGGAGAAAGGCAACAGTTCACCAACCAATCACTATCAAAGGGCAGATAGTAGAGAAAGTCAAAACAATCAAGTTCCTGGGCCTTCACATCTCAGATGACCTCTACAGGACTGTTAATACCCACCATATAGTCAAGAAGTCTCAACACAGGCTTCACCTCCTGAGAAAGCTCAAAAAGGCCAAGCTCCCACTGTCTACTCTTACCACATTTTGCAGGAGAGCTATTGAGAGCATCCTCACTTGCAACTTTATACCATGGTTCAACAACTGCACAGTTGCTGAGAAGAAAAATGAACTACAGAGAGAGGTGAGGGTGACTGAGAAAATCTTTAGCAAATACCTCCCTTCTATTCAGTAGCTTTTCATTACAAGAGCAAGAAAGAGAACATACAAAATACTAGCTGATTCAACCCATCTGGCCCACAACTGCTTCTCACAACTTGCGTCTGGAAGGAGGTACCACAGCTTCCGCTGTAAGACTACCATATTCTGGAACAGTTTGTATCCTGCAGGTGTGAGACTTATTAATACAGATACCAACCATAATAATCTGATGCATTGAAGCCTCTTTTTTTCATTTAATCCTGCTGCTCTGAGCAATTTCTGCCAGTATTACTATTATGCAATATGATGGCTATACTGAGTCACATCTTAGGTTAACAAGTGCAATACGATAACTAAACAGTTGCAATTCACTAGTCTCTATTTATTCTCTGCCTTAACAGTAAAGGGGTTTGGTGGTGGGTATTTATTTATTATTTATCATTGGATAATGGATATTAAGTGTGTTTATTTAATGTGAACTACCTTGTACATGTCATATGTGTTATTTTCTTTCTTATGTTATTCTCTGATACTACAGTATCTATGTTATTTGCACAGCATTTCTCTCATGAGCTGATATTTGTAATTTCATTTAGACTGCACTAGTGTGGTCCTAAATGACAATGAAGTTTCTTTGAATCTTTGAATCTTTGAACAAGGAGAAGTTAACAATTAGTTGCATATCTGGAGTCAGGATATGCCAAATCACTCACACACTCAAATCATTATACTACAGGTACCAGTAGAATACCATCATAGTCCATGTAGGTGTAAGTGACCTGAGATATAACTCCCTGACTGTATGACTGACTTTCTTTCTGGTGTCATTATATGGGGATCCAATATTTCTCAGCTTGGGAGGACATGGTCAACAGACCACTTTGTGTTGCCAAAGATTATTTATTTTATTTTATTTTAATTTGTTTACTGGGGTAGCCCAATAGGCCATAGTGAGCCCAGAGACCCAGGGAGGAAAGCTCCTCACTAAGATGAACAATACATACTATAAACAATACATAATATAAACAACACACAATATGTAACATGCAATACAGTGCAATTGGTCGGCATGATTACTACAATGAAATAAAAGGGTCATGGTTGACAATTCAATATCAGAGTGCAGTGTTAGAGTGAAATATCAAGGATAAAGTGAGATTACAGACTTAAATTATAACAAGTTAGGATAATTAAGTTATTTATGTGAGTAGCTTAGTCTGGTGATTAACACTTATGAAGTTATAAGCTTGAATACAGGAGATCAAACATAGCAAGCAGTACCAATACAGTAATTAAGTAAGTGTTTTGAGATAGAAATAGATATGTCAAGGTAGTAATAAATGAAGGTGTGGTAGTACAGAGGACAGAGTCAGGTTTTGCGAAGTGCTGTTTTGGCACATGAGCACTGCAATAGAGAGGAAAGTATTGTCTCAGGGACTTTTTAAAAAGAGCTATATTGCTGGCAGTCTTAATGGATGGTGGAAGGGTATTGCATAGCTTTGCAATAGTAAAGGAGTAAAGGAAACGATCATCTGAGAGGCTTGGCTTTTCTGCATTCAGGAGCAATTGGTTTTCAGATTGGAGAGGTCGATTTGGATGGTAAAGCAAAGGCAGGGAAATTTGACGGCTTGTATATAAATTTCTGTGCAGTGGTTAATTGTAAATATGTAAGATAATGCGGAAGCACTGGTCAATTTAGTGGGTGTATTGAGGAACAGTGGTGAGATGAATATTTTGCATTGCTTACAAATTTAGCAATTTTATTGTAGCGCTTGTCAAGTTTGGATTTCAGAGAGCACTGGATGTTGGTGAGAAGAAGGGTACCATATAGAAGAGATGGTAGCAGAAAGGATGAGGCAAGGGACAGTTTTGGGGAGTGGTTCAGGAAGTATTTGTGTCTATAGGTGATGCGCGTTTTTTTTAATATATTTTTATTCATTTTCAAACAAAAAGAATCATATATACAGTTTTCATGACATGAAATATGTATACATCATTTAAATGGGTAAATAACAAATAAAACCATCTAAACAAAAAAAAAACTATTTACAGGGGTGTGATGCCCAGTTTTGGATGTGTTTTTTTTAATATTACTGTGAATATGTAGGTCAAATGTTAGGTAGTTTTGCATTTGAAACAACTTCAATAATAATGTTATTTTGAGAATGAATAGTGAATTCATTCTTGTTTAGGGTGTTTTTTAGGGGGTAAGTAGCACACGTTTATTTTTGGGAGATTTAGGGTGAGATGATTAATGGTCATCCAAGTTTCAGTAGAAGTGAGGGCACTTTGGGTGAATTGCTGTAGTTCCAATGTGTACTTGGCAGTGCAGATAATGGTTGAGTCATCTGAGTACTGGATGGCAAAACCTTCACTAAGAATGGCGTGGAACTTGTTGATGAAAATGCTAAACAGAAGGGACCTAAATATGGATCCTTGGGAAACACCTGTGGTTGCGTTAAGGAATGGAGAGAAAGAATGTTGCCACTCGATATATTGTTGCCTATTTATGAGGTAGTTTGAGAACCAGTTTAGGGCTGTGGGACAAAAGCCTATGTTAGAGAGTTTAGTAAGAAGAAAGGGGTGGGAGACTGTATCAGAGGCCTTGAGAGGTCGAGAAAGAGTAAAGAAACAATTTTTCCAGCATCTCGGGCACAGTTAACTGTATCCATGAAGGATATTGCAGCTGTAGTAGTACTGTGACCAGGCCTAAAACCATGCTGAGTAGAAGAAAGGATTTGGTTTTGAAGTAGATAATTAGGAAGTTGAGTGTGAATGCATTTTTCTAAGATCTTAGAGATGGGTGAGAGGACAGCAATAGATCAAAATGTGGAAATGTCAATATTTTTGCCACCTTTACGAAGGGGGAGAATATATGCTTTTTTCCAGATTGAGTGGTACTTTGGATTCCTGAATAGATCTATTAATAAGTATGCTGATGGGTAAGCAATAGAGGTGGCTGATATTTGTAGGAATTCTGGAAGTAGGTTGTCAGGGGCATTGGTGCCAGGTTTGAGTTTAAGAAGCAGTATTTTATAGAGCTGGTAGGAAGAGGAGACAGACAAAAGTAGAGTAATGAGGAAGTAATGATATTTTGTGAAGATGGATCTAAAGGGGGTGAAGTTAGTTTGTGGAAAGGTGGCAGTGAGGTTAGCTATGGTATTAATGAAATATTTAAAGACCAATTCTATTTCAGTGGGTGTTTTATCTGGATTTGGACAAGGATTATTATTTGATCCTGGATACAGTAAGGAATTGATGAAGCTCCAGAATTCTTTGGGGGTTTTGCTTACATTGGTTTTGTAGACTTAGGTAGTGCTATTTTTTTTTTATTTTTGATGACTAGACATTTTACTTCATTACAAAGCTGTTTATATCATGTGCAGTCAGATGGAATTCTGTTTTTTTTACATGATTTCCATGCTTTGTCCCTGGCAGCTGCTTAGTGGGTTTGGTAAGCCAACTGGCATTATTAGTTTTTATTCTCTTTTGATGTAGTATAAACCGCGGTGGTGCAGCGGCAGCATTGTTGCCTCACAGCAAGAGGTTCTCCAGTTCGATTCTCGGCGGGAGCACCTTCTGTGTGGAGTCTACATGTCCTCACCATGGTCAAGTGGCATCCAAAAGACATGCGTAGAACAGGCGTGCCTTTGTTGAAGGTTGGGCATTGAGCTGGCACCTCAGCACCTGTAAAAAATATACTGCCAATCATTAGTGGACCGGAGTTCCATTGTGACAACCCCTAACCGGGAAAAGGTGAAAGAAGAACTATTCTCTTTTGATGGAGTGGAGCTAAATTGTTTAGGGTCCTGAGAAATGTCAAGTTGAAGAACTCAACAGCCTTATCAAGTGGAAAGAATTTTAGTGCATCCCAACTGATACTTTGTAAAGTTACATTGAAGGTGATTGGGAAAAAAGGGGATACGTCTCTACTTTGCTTATATTGATATTTACTTATTGTTGGGGTAGTTTTACATAAATAAAGGCAGGTAAGTGATCACTGATACTATTACTTAGTGTCCGTGAGGATGAGATCCTGTTTGGGATGGAGACCGTAATCCTGCCCAGGATTGAGATATTATCATTGTTTTTGTTGGGTCTAGTTATGTTAGTGATTAGCTTGGTAAAGTTATACAGGTTGATGTTGGTGGAAAGATGTTGTTGGGAGATTTCAAACCAGTTACTATTAATGTGTCCCAGAATGATTGTTTCATTTTTTTATATTATTTATTCTTGTTATATTATTTGTTGTCCAGGCAAGGATTTCTTTTACTATAGGAATGTTGTTGCACAGAGGCTTTTGCAGTTATTCATTTTTTGGGAAAGCTATTAATGTTTCAGTTGTGGAAAACTGTGATATAGACTTAGTATATGGAACTATAGTAAAGTCATATCAGTATATCAGAGTAACGCCTCCACCTTTTTTATGGGGTCTATCTGGTTTTAGACAAGCAAAGCAAGGGGGTCGAATTTTGGCGTCTTTAATATATGGTTTTAACCATGTTTTAATAGCGGCAAAGATATCTGGTTTGTTGTGAGCTCTCCAGGCATGCAATTGTTGGATTTTGTTTCTGATACTTTGAAGGTTAAGGGTTGTGAACTTAAGAGATTAATAGGAGTTAGGGGGTTGAGAGTGGAGGAGTTGGGACCTGGGTTAGGATGTATGTCTCCAGAGTGGGGTAGGTTGGAATATGTATGTGGGTGAGTGGTTTGCTGCTTCCTTTTTGTTTTGTAATGATTATCAATAGCAAAGTTTGTACTTGTGTTGTTTTGTAGGGGAAGGATTTTTACTTTGGTATAAAGAATTATATCTGTTGCATATAGACTAGAGGCTACTTCAGAAAAGCTGGTAAGAGATTATGTATGTGAAGGTTTTAGGAATGTATGTTTGTAGTATATATAAGTTGTTTGGAGTGATGTTAAGTGTAGTAGAAATCCTTGACCTGCTCTTGTCAAAGACCCAACTAACTCAATCTCTTCCGCTCTATCCTCACACATCTGTATCCCATCTTTACTCTACCCCGCATCTAATCAACTCAGTACTCCTTACCATTACTACCAATCCTAACCCTTCTAAAACTATTCTACTGCTTGCCTCTTAACCTCAGTCTAGATTAGTAACTTCCTACTATTGCTTCTAGCATCTCTACTCTCTGCCCACTAACTCAACACCTTTAGACTGCACTACATATGTCAATGTGCAAAATTCTTACTCCTTGCAATAAGTGTTACACCCAATCTACTCTTCTACTCCATTGTTGCTATTATTATACAACTTGCTTATGTTATGTAATAACTGTAATTTGCTTATTAGTAATACTTGTAATTTGCTGCATATCTGTATGGGGCTTTTCCTCCCGGGCCTCTGCTGAACATACGATCCTTTCCCAGTCAGACATACCCAGTTAACAAATGTCAAAATAAATAAAATAAATAAATAGAAGATAAAAGGATAGAGAGAGGGTGATGAGTAGTGTGTTAGAGAAAAGAGACACTGTAGACATGGGGTGCTTGTGTAAGTAATTTAAAGTTGTCATTATTAAGATATCAGTAGTGTTAGAGGAAGTTAATTCTTGAGATGAAAAAGGTATGAGTGGAGTGGAGTTTGGCTTATTAGTGGGTAGTGAGTCAGAGGTGAGGTTAGGAATGAGTTAAAGTGGGAGTGATCTCATGATGAGTATGACTGGAAGAATTGCAATGATGGGAGGAGCTGGTGTGAGAATTTATTGATTTCAGTTTGGTGACCGGGGGCGGGGGGTCCACTGGGCTCGAGAGCCCATTTTCAGTGTAGGCCCAGGGAGAAAATCTCCAACGTTACATAGTAAAACATTAGATATTGGATAAAGTTACAATTCATGATACAGATACATAAGATAAGCAAAATACAGCTGATATGGAGGGTGTAGGAAAAAATAGAGACATAAACAGGTAAATTGGTAAGGCTTCACATTACATAGTAGACATTGAATTTGTGAATTAAGTAACCATTCAAAATTCAGACATGAGCTGGTACATTGGTAAAGCTATACTTTACATAGTAAACATTAAGTATTCAGATAAAGTACCCCTCAGGATGCAGATACAAAAGATAAACAAGTTGTAGTAGCAATTTAGGGTGCAGACACTATTGAGAAAAGAGACATGAACTGGTGCAGATACTTTGTAGAACAGAGACATGAACTGGTACATTAGTAATTTAGCAAATAAGTCATATGTTGCAAGGAAAAAATTCCAGTGTTTGCATAGAAAATGTGTCTTGTTTGGGTACCAGAACAGGTGCAAATGAAGGAAGAGGAGAACAGGGAAAGAAAACTAGATACTATATGTACAAAACGTACAAGAAATAATGCTGAAGAGAGTCATTTTTAGAGGTGTTAAGAAGTCATTTCTAGAGGTGTTAAGTAGTATGCAAAGGGGAAATAGGGAAAATGTAATTTAAAGTGAGGAGAGAAGAAGGCTAGGTGGGTAAAGTGCAATTGCACTTCCACTTAGAGAAAAAGTACGAATGGAGATGTGATTTGAAGTTGTTAGTGTTTTCAATAGTTCGTAGAGAAGGAAGGAGAGAGTTCCATTTTTATAGAATAATTTTTAGAATAAATGCAAGTGAAGTGGGTGTGGGTAGCAATGGGGGTAGGGAAGGCAAGCACAGCAGGGAGAACTGGACTACAGAGGCAGCTGTCAGGAACAATCATTAAGTGGTTTTTAGCTCCTGAAATTTAAACTTCTATGTGTTTTACTCCTACTAAGCTTCTTGGCTAGGAGTTATGGCTGTAAGGAGTAAAAGCAAGAACCCCTTTTAATTACATTTAACCTTTGAAAAGAGTGGAGTGAAAGAGAAAAATGAAAAGGGGTCAGCTAGCTAGTTTGCATAGCACAGTAGATGAAGGAAACAACAATATTAACTGTGCACTGGGGATAATGCTATAGGAAGGTCTGCATCTTTGTCCTCTAGACTTTCAAATGCCAGCAAAAACTTTATCCACCCCCATAGTGCCCTTTTTAGGCAATGCCAAATTGACAAACTTACTGATACACAAAAATGAACTCAACTGAACCTCAAGGTGTTACAGGTCAATGCCAGGGTCCTAAAAAAACTACATTCCTTCCAAGCCATCCTCATACTCGAGAATGTAGGCATCTGTGCAGTTACTGAGACATGGTTTAAAGTGACTGAGTGTATCCTGGCAGTGCAAGGTTTCAGGTCCTTGCATACTTTTAGACCAGTAGCTGCACAGACAAGGGATAAAGTTGGAGGTCTTTCAGTATACATCAATAACAAGCATACCTCTAGAGTGGTCAAACAGGATAGTTTGCTAGAGTACCTCCATGTGTAGGTCACTATAGACAGTATCTGGTACCGCATTCTAGCCAGCTAGTCACCCTCCATGCCCCACGAAGCTCACAATGCATACATGGACCTACTGGAGACACTTACTATTTAAATTAACACCCTACTCATGTGAGACTTTAACTTCCCATCTATATTTTGAGAATCCTACATAACTTCAAATATATAGGCACAGACATTCCTGGACTTTGTAAATACAAACACTCATGACCAAAAAATGAATACACCCGCTAAAGATTCCAACATACTGGACCTCATGCACACAAATATGTGAGAAACTGCACTCACCTCAATGTCTTGACCTCCCTGATAAGGTCAGACCATAATGCTGTCTTCTTCAAAATCAAAATCAACTTCATAATCCCATTAAAACCAGTAACAGTTATTAAGTAATGGTTTGCCAATATTCAATGCCCCTCCAAATCCTGAGAACCTAGCAGCCTATGCTGAATTGCTTTCAGAAGCTCTGTACAACCATGTCAATGGCTGCATAGAGGCTGCTGTACCTACCAAAAGTAAGCCCAGGACAAACCTCAGAAACAAACTGCCCTGGTAGGATCCCAAATTAAACATGATATAAATGTAAGGCAAAAAATTATGTCAAGAATCAGGAAGGGTAATTCCCACAAAGATAAATCCTGTCTCATCAATAGACAACTAAGGTGGCTAATGAGGCTAAGCAAAGTCAACTTTGAGGTTAAGATAAGCCTCCCAGGTCACAGATAACCATTAAGGCCTTTTACAGCTATGTCAGAAACATCAAGGGGTGCATTCAGCAATGTACTGAATGGGTGGTTAATGGTACCACATTCAGTGAGCCTGACAATATAGTCAACCTGTTAGCGGACAAATTCATTTCTGACTTTACCCCCTCTCACTCCAACCATTACCCCCAACATACCCTCAGACATAATACTTCCAACTATATTTAGGAAACAGGCACTGGCTGCACTCACTAAAGCAAAGATGGCAGCCTCATTGGGCCCCAATAACATTTTAGAATGCCTCCTGAATAGCCTAAAATCCAACTTATCAGGACCACTGGAGTCATTATTTAAGTATAGTCTTAAAACAGGCTTTGTGTCACATGAATGGAGGATTACAATGGTCATCCCTCTTTGTAAGGGAGGACCTTTAACAGATTCTGGAAACTGCAGGCCCATTAGTCTGACTAGTCTTATTTTCAAAGCCGTGGAAAGAAGTATCATAAAAAGTATCAGCAAGGGCATAGAAGACCTCCAGACACTGGATTCCATCCCAGTTTGGCTTTGTCAAAGGAAAGTCATGTTTACTGGGTCTGGTGGGCTTCTTAAAAAAGGTCACTAAGACAATGAGTAAGGGGAAGATGGTGCATGCTGCCTACCTAGATCTAGCTAAAGTATTTGATGCAATACCCCACTCTGGCATTGTCAAGAAACTTACGGAACAATGTATAACCCCCTTTATAACATGCTGGATAGCTAGCTGGCTTGCTGATAAGACCCATGAGGTTAGAGTCAGTGAGGCCTCTTTCACAAAAGGACCATTCATCAGTGGAGTCCACCAGGGCTCTGTGCCAGGCTCACTCCTCTTTGGCTACTACTTCCTGGATGTCAGAGCAAATGCCAAAGGGCACTGACTATCCAGTTTCATAGATGATTGCAAACTGGGAGCAGTCACTGAATCCCCCAAGACAACAACATTTTTCAGGAAGCTCTAGTACAGGTAAACATTTGGTGTCAAAGCCATGGCTTAAAACTCACTACCAGGAAATGCATTATAGTACCTTTTGGGAAGTCTGCCACACCGGGTAAATAAGTCATCAAAAAACACCCTTTAAAGCTAATTCACTAGTCAGTGATCTGGGAATCCATTTAGATAGTAACCTAGCCTCAGACCAACATGTGTCCAAGGTAGTAAGAAAATCCTTCTGTGTTTCTCAACTTATGTGAAAAAGTATGGTATCTATGTTCAGAGAGGTCATCATACCTTACTTCGTATTATACAGACATTTGTGAGGTGATCTTTACCTGGCATACAAGGCATCCCTGGACCTTGTTTTGATGAATCATTTGCAAATCTGAAAAACAAACAGCATTAGAACTACTAGATTAAACAACCTAAATTTAGCTTGTGACATAAATAGGACATGTTGTAGAGACAGGTATGCTTCCCAGAGAAAGGAATAGGCAACCCATCCATGTGCAGAGTTCTTCTCTATCCCTATTTGAGCACAAATTGGACCAATGGATTGGTAATCGGAAAATTCACCTGTGGTATTGGTCCCATGTCTCTGATGGAGAGAGGCAGTCACCCTCATCATCTTCTTTTGGCTGTTCCCGTTAGGGGTCGCCACAGCGGGTCATCTGTTTCCATTTTTTCCTGTCCTCTGCATCTTTCTCTGTCACACCAACCACCTGCATGTCCTCTCTTACCACATCCATAAACCTTATCTTAGGCCTTCCTCTTTTCCTGTTACCTGGTAGCTTTATCCTTAGCATCTTTTTCCCAATATACTCAGCATCCCTCCTCAGCACATGTCCAAACCAACGTAATCTTGCCTCTCTGGCTTTGTCTCCAAACCTTCCAACCAGGGCTGACCCTCTAATATACTTATTCCTAATCCTGTCCAACCTCGTCATACCCAGTGCAAATCTTAACATCTTTAACTCTGCCACATCCAGCTCAAACTCATGCCTTTTTGTTAATGCCACTGTCTCCAACCCATATAACATAGCTGGTTTCACTACCCTGTTGTAGACCTTCCCTTTCACTCTTACAGGTACTTGTCTGTCACACATCACTCCTGATAATCTACTCCACCCACTCCATCTTGCCTGTACTCTCTTTTTCACCTCTCTTCCACACTCACCGTTACTCTGAACTATTGACCCCAAGTATTTAAACTCATCCACCTTCGCCACCTCTACTCCTTGCATCTTCACCATTCCTCTATCCTCCCTCTCATTCACACACATATATTCTGTCTTAGTCCTGCTGAGCTTCATTCCTCTTCTCTCTAGAGCATATCTCCATCTCTTCAGGATCTCCTCCACCTGTTCCCTACTCTCACTACAGATCATAATGTCATCTGCAAACATCATATTCCATGGGGACTCCTGTCTGATCTCATCTGTCAACCTGCCCATCACCATTGCAAATAAGAAAGGGCTTAGAGCTGATCCTTGATGTAACCCCATCTCCACCTTAAATGCATCCATCACTCCCACTGCAGACCTCACCGCTGTCACACTACCCTCGTACATATCCTGTACCACTCTTACATACTTCTCTGACACTCCTGACTTCCTCATACAATACCACAACTCCTCTCTAGGCACCCTGTCATATGCTTTCTCTAAGTCTACAAAAACACAATGCAACTCCTTCTGACATTCTCTGTACTTCTCCATCAACACTCTCAGAGCAAACATCGCATCTGTAGCGCTCTTTCCCAGCACAAAACCATACTGCTGATCATTAATCATCACGTCCCTTCTTAAACTAGCTTCCACTACTCTTTCCCATAACTTCATGCTGTGACTGATCAATTTAATCTCTCTGTAGTTACTACAGCTCTGCACATCACCCTTATTCTTAAAAATCGGTACCAAAACACTTTTTCTCCATTCCTCAGGCATCCTCTCACTTTCTAAGATTTCATTAAACAATCTGGTTAAAAACTCCACTGCCATTTCACCTAAACACCTCGATGCTTCCACAGGTATGTCATCTGGGCCAACAGCCTTTCCATTCTTCATTCTCTTCATAGCTATCCTTACTTCCTCCTTGCTAATCCATTGTACTTCATGATTCACTATCCCTACATCATCCATCCTTCTCTCCCTCTCATTCTCTTCATTCATCAACCCCTCAAAGTACTCTTAGGTTCATAGGTTCATAGGTTCATACTAGGCTATCTGCCCGAGGGCATTTATAAGCCTAGCCCATAGTTTTGTGGCTTACGCCACCCGAAACTATGCCCATTATTTTGCTGTGCCTCTGTCGAGCAGTGACACTGAGGTAACCCCTGGGGTGTATCTGCGATCTCCCATCCATTGGTCAAGATTCCTCTTGAACAAGGCCAGCGAGGTGCTCTGCCTCACATAAACCGGGATTTTGTTCCACAGCATAGGGAGTCTTTGGGTGATGAATCTATACCTCCAGCACGTCCTATTAATAACCGTGTCGAGGTTTAAGTCTCCCGCCCTTGTGGCTCTGAGGGATCTAGATTTTTTGAGATGAAGCATGTTCATCAAATCTGGGTTTGACATGGCCTTGTATGTCAGGCATAGGTCACCTCTGAGCAAGCGGTAAGCAACTGAATATAACTGGAGTTCTTTCAGTCGGGCAGCATAAGACAGATTTTTGAGACCCTTTATCCTTTTGGTGAGGAACTTTTGTGGCCTCTCCAGCTGCTGCAAGTGTCGGGTCAGATACATTCCGAATGGGGCATTGTACTCGATCATTGGTCTGATGAGTGATGAGTATAGGGAGACTATGACTTCCCTTGATCTAGATGTGAATCCCTTCATGATAAGGTGGGCAATGTAGAAGGTCTTCCTAACTACTTTAGCAATATGAGTGTCGAATGAAAGGCTACTGTCAACCTGAGTTCCTAGGTCCCTAATAACTTCTTCTGTGTTCAGGGGATTGCCACCTATATGGTAGCTAGGGGTAACCTTATTTTTCCCGAAGGGTATGACTATGCATTTCTTGGCATTTAACTTTAGGCCATGGCTCTGGCACCAGTTATCCGTTTCTGTGAGACCCTTCTGAAGGATATCTGTGTCGGATGTGTTTTCAACTACGGCGCCCAGTTTGCAGTCATCTGCAAACTTTGTCAGCCATAACCCTCCTGTGTTTGCTTGTACTTCAGAAAAGTAGATGCCAAACAAGAGTGGGCCCAGGACTGAGCCCTGTGGGACACCACTTGTGACAGGCTTTGAGTCTGACATGGCGCCAGCAACTCTGACCCTGTGGGTTCTGTCACTCAGCCAGTTTGCAACCCATCTTGTAATGTATGGGTTTACATTTAAGTTGATGAGTTTTTCAATGATACCCGAGTGAGGTATTGTATCAAAAGCCTTCGCCAGGTCTAGGTAGGCTGTATGGACTACCTTTCCCTCGTCAATGGCCTTGGTGACTGTTTCGAAAAAGTCAACCAAGTTTAGAAGGCATGATCTGCCTTTGACAAAGCCAAACTGGGTTGGATCCAAAGTCTGCAAGTTCCCTATGTCTTTATTTATGAGATCCATTATGATCCTCTCCATGGCTTTGCAGATCAGGCTTGTCAAGCTAATGGGACGGTAATTTCCAGGGTCGGTGGAGGCACCGCCTTTGTGGAGTGGGACCACAGTCGCTGTGTGCCACTCCCTGGGTACGTATCCGGAGGTGAGACTAAGATTAAACAGCTGTCCTAACTGTGGGTTTAATTCCTCATTGAGTTCATGGAGCACACAGCCGGGGACACCATCAGGTCCCATGGATGCTGTGTTCTTTGCCTTGGAGAGAGCAATTCTCACCTGGGCGTTAGAGATGTTTGGGGGCTACAATCATTTGGTATAGATATCTCTCCTTTAGGGGGGGGGAAGAAGTTTGCACTGAACCTTTCAGCCAGTATGTTGGCAATGTCTGTAGGATCAGTAATCTTCACATCATTTTGAACTAATTCTGAGCATATCTGGGAGTTTCTTCCTAGGTTTCTGACATAGCTAAAGAATGCCTTATGGTTGTCTTTAGAGTCCTTAGCTATTTTTCTCAAAATTAGCTTTGGATGATTTTATGAGAGCTCTTAGCTTTTTACTTATAGTGATCAGCGGTGTCTTACCTTTTAAGGATTTTGCTCTATCTTGTAGTAGCTTTCTCCTTTTGTTGTAGAGTTTGTTTATGGCTGGGGTCCACCAGACTGGACGCTTGCCTTTGGTACAAAGAGTCTTTGTTTTGCTTGGGATTGCCTGATCCATGCAGCCCTGCAGGTGCTGGTAGAAGGCATTTGTAAGTGATTCAGCGGTTTGAGTAATGTTAACCGCCGGCTCAGGGGCCTTAAAGGAGACCACACTAGTCTTTAGAAGTGTGAAGTCGGCTTTCGAGAAGTTCTTTACTGTGGTCTTTTCATTTCGGGTGGGGGTGGGATGAGGACCTCCAGCGAGATTAGTTTGTGATCAGATCTCACCAGTGAGGGGTATACTTCCGGCATTGAACATTGTGCTCCCATGTTCGTGATGATGAGATCAAGTATGTTTTCTCCTCTTGTGGGGATGGTGACTAGTTGTTCCATGGCATTTGAGTTTATGAATTCCAGGAACTTTTGGGCTAGAGTGTTTGGGCTTGAGTAGTGTTCCCAGTCTATATTAGGGTAGTTGAAGTCACCTAGTATGATGGTGTTCAGAGATACATTTATCCCCTCCAGTGTTTTCAGGAAGGCCATATGAGGTTCCTGAGTTTGCGAGGGTGGCCTGTAACATGCTACAAATTGCAGAGCAGTCTTGCCTATGGTTAATTGCACCTGGATGGTTTCCGATGCATCGTGCGATGCCACCAATCTTGAGGTGTGGGTGTCCTTGATGAATATGGATACCCGCCTCCTTTCTTGGTATTGTCCAGGTTTTGGGGCGGAACGCATGATATGAGGTAAAACCTGATAGTGCTGGGGTGCTCTCAGGAGCCTTGAACCAGGTTTCTGTCACAGCACAGACATCGATGTTCTCCATACTGAGAAGGGCCTCGAGTGCGTGCATCTTGAGGTTGAGACTTCTGGCATTGAGCAGCATTACCCTTAGTTTTTTTGTTTGTTTTGTTGTAGGGTGGTAGGTTTAGAATTTGAGCCTTGCCTAAAAAAGGCACTATGGGGGTGGCAAGAGCCTTTGCCAAAATCCGGAATCCCAGAGGTGACAAGTGCAAGCCGTCCCTTGCGAAGCAGCGTGGCTTGTCCAGCATGTCATCCCAGGCAGACAGACATTGGATCCCCTTTGAATGACACCAGAGTTTAAGCCAATTGTTAAAGCTGATCATCTTATCTCTGTATTGTGGCATCATTCTTGGTGAAGGTAGGATACTGCTCAAGGTCAGGGTCATACCTGCTTGGGCTACATAATCAGAGAGCTCCTCTATGTCTCTTTTCATGTAGTCCAAGGAGGTACGTCTCAGGTCGTTAACACCAGCGTGGACAATGATTGAGTCGTACTTGTACCTGCTGTTGAGAGACCTGAGTGCATGCGTTATGTGGCAGATTCTAGCACCCGACAGACAGCTTACTGTGACGTTCTCCTTACTCAATCTGGTGAGCGGGACGTCAGTGTGTCTGACTATGGAGTCACCAATGACTAGTGTGTCTGGCATTGTGTTTGGCCTTAAGGGCTGTGACTGCTTGACACTCTGACTGTGTGGTCTATGTGTTGCAGGTGTTGTGTTCTGAGGCGGTAGTTGTTTGGGTGTCTGCTTTGGTGGCCTCTGCTGTTTTGGTAGATTTTTGATCAGAGCCTCCGAGTATGTCTTTGTGTGTTTATGTGTATGATTTGAGGTTGTGATGGTATTATGTGAGACTGGGTCTATAGTGTGTGTGGTTGCCTTCTCCTCCTGTCTGGTCATGCCAGTCCTATGTTGAGAGAGCTCAGCCTCCAGTTTGGCCGTATAGTTGCATCTCTCGCATGTATTTGTGTTTTGTGGGAGGAGGAGAGGGTTGTCTGTGTACATGAGGCAATTGCAACATTGCCTCAATATTCCCAGGTTCACCAGCTGAGCAGGAGAGGACATTAGCAACTGATCCCTCGACATGCTAGAAGGAATAGACATAAAAACTTAAGAAAAGGTTCTGGGGGATGTGGGTGACCGAGAAATGGGGTTTGCTTTTTTGGGGTACTTTCTATAACAAGAGTGCTGTATCGAGGTGATAAGTACTGTAGGAGCAAGTGCTTCGCTATACAGATAGAGAATAGTCTACTTGGGAGTCAAGTAGAGATAATTTATAGTTGTAGGATACACTAAATAGGACAGTAGTATACTTTGAGGAAGGTAGTTTTAAGGGAAAATTTGAAGAGTGGACTTTAGGTAGCCCTAATAGTTTAAATCTGATTAACCGGCACTGCCCTAGTGTGCAATGGTAGCAGCTCCGCGCTAAAGCGCGCTAACACGTGCTTTATAGCAGGGGGCTGGAAAAAACAGGAAATTACCCAAAATGGCCGACAAATTACTAGTTGCTGCTTCTAACCACTCCTCTGAGGACAAACAAGCAGCTCAGTACTCCCCACTCCCACTGGTGAGTAAAGAAACTACCTCTGGCCACACAAGAAAATGGAGGAACACAGAAACCAAATACAAAGCCCAGGGATCAGCAAAATCTGATCACTGGAACAACTAGCTAGGAAAGTTTAGGAAAGGAGAAATATTTTTTGTTTTTTTGTTTTTGCAAACAGACAGAAAAATGCAGTAAATGCTTGTTTTCGACTAAATTGCTATCAAAGGCTGGTACACTTGAGTGTATTAGCCTGTTTGTTACTTTAAGCAATACTTTAGCCCACAAGTGCAATCAACAATATAAGCTCACAAAAACAGGAAAATAAGGTAATAAAACAGTAATATAGGCACAAACAGTAGTCGAAAAGCTCAAAAGATCGAAAAATGCAAACTAAAAAGTTTAAAAAATACTTATGATCAAGAAAGTTGCTTTTTCTGCTCTCTGCTGGCTTAGGAACTCTGCAGGGGACCACGAGGAGCTATGCCTAGTTCTCTAATGCCAGAAAAGCCTGCCAAAGCGTGCTTTATAGCAGGGGGCTGGAAAAAACAGGAAATGACCCAAAATGGCCGACGAATTACTAGTTGCTGCTTCTATCTCCTCAACACACTCTCCTCGCTTGTATGTTTTCCTCATAATCCTTTATCACCTTTACCTGCTGCACATCTTTCCTAGCTCGGTCTCTCTGTCTAGCCAATCGGTACAGGTCCTTTTCTCCCTCCTTAGTGTCCAACCTTTCATACAACTCTTCATATGCCTTATCCTTAGCCTTCGCCACCACTCTCTTTGCCATGCACCTCATCTCCTTATACTCCTGCCTACTTTCTTCATCTCTCTGACAATCCCAATTCTTCTTTGCCAACCTCTTTGCATGTATACTCTCCTGTACTTCCTCATTCCACCACCATGTCTCCTTGTCATCCTTCCTCTGTCCCGATGTGATATCAAGCACCATTCAAGCAGTCTCCCTTACTAGCTCTGCTGTACTTACCCAGCTATTTGGTAACTCTTCACTGCCACCCAGTGCTTGTCTTAACTCATCCCTGAACTCCACCTCACAATTAACCTTTTTCAATTTCCACCATTTGATCCTTGGTGCTGCCCTCACACTCCTCCTCCTCTTCTTTGATCACCTATGTCATCCTACAAACCACCATCCTATGCTGCCTAGCTACACTTTCTCTGGTGACCACTTTACAGTCTCCAATCTCCCTTAGACTGCCTTCCTACATAAGATATAATCAACCGGTGTACATCTTCCTTCACTCTTGTATGTCACCGTATGCTCCTCCCTCTTGTTAAATTATGTATTCACCACAGCCATGTCCATACTTTTTGCAAAATCCACTGCCATCTGACCTTCTGCATTCCTTTGTTTAACACCATACCTACTCATCACTTCCTCATCCCCTCGGTTCCCTTCACCAACATGCCCATTGAAATCTGCTCTAATCACCACTCTCTCACCCTTGGGTACAGTCATCACCAATTCATCCAATTCACTCCAAAATTTTTCTTTCTCATCCATTGCACACCCAACTTGTGGAGCATATGCACTAACAACATTCATCATTACACCATCAATTTCTAGCTTCATAAACATCACTCTATCCGACACTCTTTTCACCTCCAAAACACTCTTAGCATACTTTCAGAATAACTCCTGTGCCATTTCTCCTCCCATCCACACCATGATGAAACAATTTGAACCCACCTCCGAAACACCTAGCCTTACTCCCCTTCCATCTGGTCTCTTGTACACATGATATACCAACCTTCCTTCTGTCCATCATATCAGCTAGCTCTCTCCCTATACCAGGCAGTCACCCTAAATAAATAAAATTTGTGGGTCACATTTGGAGTGCACAGCTAGGCTTATAAGGGCCCTAGTGGTCATTCTCTAGCATACAACTCTGAACCTATGAAGAGGAGGAGACCATTCTCCACAAAGAAGCGTGGTCTGTCAAACATATCCCCTCAACTTACAAGTACTGTACTTCCTTTGAAGGTCAACAAAACTAAGCCAAGTGTTAAAGTTAAATATATTCTGCTCATATTATGTCATTATTCTTAGAGAAGGGAGAATGCCGCTCAGTGCTAGGCTGATACTTGCCTGGGACACATAGACCAAAAGCTCCATCATGTCTGCCTTCATATAGTCCAGAGAGGCACTTTTCAGGTCATTTACACATATAAGAACAAACCAAGTTTTTTGGTTTGATGACCTGCATGTGTGTGATCTGGCAGATCTTGGTCCCTGTGCTCCTCTGCTTGTTCAGTTTAGTTAGTAGAACATCTGTACATCTCATGAATGAATCATATATAACTAGGACTTTAGATTGTGTGGAGGTTTGCCTTATGACCTTATGAACTGAAACATATTGTGTTGAAGCTGTATGTATCAAGGTGCATGTAGCTTTGGTAGACTGGTTTTGAGTTTGCTGAGCAGTCCCATTGCTATAGTTGCTTCTAGAAAATCTTTGAAGTTGGGATAAATTGATTTTTACAACCTCTGCATGTGTCAACCTATATATTAGGTAATTAGTGAGAGTGGTAGGTAAAAGTTTGTGCTATTTATTTCAAATAACCTGCTTGGTACTTGTGTTGGAGCTATGTGAATGTTTTGCCACCAGTGACAATGTAAAATTAAATCTTTCACACACACGCTGTGTCCAATTGTTTAACAATTTGAGGGTTGCTGGTGAACACAAGACATTTGCTGCATTGTTCCAGGATGCCAATGTCCATCAAGCTGGCAACACAAATGGGGAAGTGCTTATCCAGGGTTCCGGATGCTAACTCAATGGAATACAAGGTGAGTTGTTCCTGGGGTCTGGAAAAGGTTTACTAGGGTCTTCTTTAAACAGAACAATATGCATGATACAAGACTGTTGAGCAATGTTTCTCAGTGCACAAGTCATAGTAATGAGGTAATATAAGGTTAATGCTACTTGGCTTTGACATACAATCTTGGAGTTATCTCAGGAGAAAATGCTGCTCTGTGCACAAACCAAGTGGTCATTGTGCAGCCTGGTTCTCAGGAATTATGTGAGATTTTATTTATACACAAATGTGGATTTTAAGAGCCTGCATCCATACAAAGCACAGCTAACCACTGCTGCATGATGAGCAGGGCCTCACAAACATAAGAGTTTTATACAGGCACGGACAATGAATAAGCAAGTAAAATGCACAGTGTATAGGAAGTATAATCTATTCTTCTTATTGCTCAGAAAATGCATATTGATGCAAACATAGTGCTTCTATGTTGTCTTCTGTCTCTATATAGAGAGTTGGGTTATCCAACCTGACAAAAAGTTCAAGAGCTTCTTCAGAGCTTATACTCCCCTCTCTCATAATCCAATGCTTTAACCTGCACTACCATAGTTAATTCAGATCTTGTTTGCCACTCTTTTTTTCATTCTTGTTCACTGTTAGAAAAATTTTGAGATAAGTGCATTAATATATTTATGTGGGTGTTTGTGGATATATGTCAATAAGTCAAAAAATCAAAGCATCAAATGACATGTGATTGAGCTCACATGCTCAAGTAAAAAGCCAATCCAAAAAAAAAAAAATTAAAGCAATTTTTTTTGCTATAAGACAAGACCCCTACCACGACCCTCAACCTCTGCTAATTATATATAACAAAATCAGGACCACACAACAATGGGGAAATAGGAAATTCCCCAATCCCACCATAACATGATTTTCCACATTCCAGCTTAAAAATCTGGTTATGCGATCAGCTGAATTTTGAACACACTTGCCGGCCAGCTTTTTTCCCTTTGATAAACCAAACCAATGATATGTATAGGATACACACTATATATATATATATATATATATATATATATATATATATATATATATATGCATATATACACAGATACAATACACATGTATGTATATATATATATATATATATATATATATATATATATATATATATATATATATATATATATATATATACAACCTACTTGCTAACTGTCAGCATGGTTTCAGACCTTCACACAGTACCACTACTGCTCTACTCTCCTTTACTAACTCCATCAACACTAACCGTAACAACTATCTATCATCCTCAGTCTCCATCGACCTATCCAAAGCTTTTGATATGGTGAATCATAAACTTCTACTACACATACTAAAATCTCTTGCTCTTGACCATCTTGTCATATCTTGGTTTGCATCTTACCTAGAAAATTGTCAGCAGGTAGTACTCTGGAAAAATTCACTTTCAAATCTTCTACCTATCTCTTTAGGTGTACCTCAAGGCTCTAACCTAGGCCCTCTTCTATTTTCAATCTTTATTAACGACCTACAATCTGCTATCCCATATACTACCTGCATACAATACGCAGATGACTCTACTATAATCTGTACTGCTACTTCTCAAACAGAACTCGAGTCTCTTACTCAAAAAGCTTTTAACGCTGTAGAACATTGGTTCTCTCACTGCTTTCTACTCCTTAACCCCAAGAAAACCAAACTGTTACTTTTTTCACCTACTCGTAAATCTACTCCACCATATTTTACTCTTACCTCCTCTGCTTGACCACAAAACTATTAGGAATAACTATTGATAATAACCTCAACTTTGACTCTCACATCAACAACACAATAAAATTAGTTAATAAAAAAAATAGGATCCCTTTACAGAATCAAACCTTTCCTAACACCAACAGCAAGGTCCACCATAGCTAGATCTCACCTAATCTCTACTCTTCTCTATGCTTCCCCCATTTACACTAATCTTTCCAAAAACAACATTAAAAAACTAGCAACATCCTATTATAATATAGCTCGATTCGCAGTAGGATCTCCTTTTCAAACTCATCACTACTTGAACTTGAAAGAACTAGGCTGGATTGAACTTCCTAACCAACTTGTACTTCAACAGCTCTTAATAGCTTATAAGATTCTATACCAGCCAGCCAACACACCAATACTTTCTAGCCTTATTTCACCATATAATAACCTGAAGCAACTACGTTCTTCAAATAAACTTCAGATTAATATTACCAAACCTAACAATTATGCAGGTGACTGTCTATTCTCCAACTCTGTTGGAAAAATATGGAATAAACTACCCACTGATATCACATCTTTGACCTCTTTCCTACTTTTTAAAAGACAACTGATAATTTATCTCAATAAACATTGGCTTTGCTCCTGTACTAATCCAGACTAACCTCTTTTTTTTCCTTCACCCTTTCCCTTGTCAACTTTCACTGCACAAAAAAAAAAAAAAAAACTTGTAAATATATGTTGTCATACGACTATAGTAAAAAAAAAAAAAAAAAAAAACCTTATGTTCAATTTATATTATCTGTTCAACTTGTTATAACTACTTATGTTTCTAATGTAACCTTTTATTGCCTTTTTATGATGATAATTGTTACAACTAGTGGAGCTTTTCTCCCCGGGCCTCTACTGAAAATGGACATATATCCACCTAGATTACCCCGGTCAACAAATGTAAAATAAATGTAAAATAAAATAAAATAAAAAAAAAAAAAATATATATATATATATATATATATATATATATATATATATATATATATATATATATATATATATATATATATATATATATATATATATATATATATATGTATATATATATATATATATATATATATATATTTAGAGATATGGATATATAGATATATACTTGTATATATGGATCTAGTTTGAATTATCAGTGTTTGAGAAAGCCAACATACAAATTATTGCAATGAAAATGGCACTCTAAAGCATCACTCATTGAGTACTGCAGGAAAAGTACTGTTGCTGAGATGGTGGTATAGTGGGGAAGATGTCAATGCTCTGAAATGTTTCATTTTTGTCTTGATAACTTGCATGTTGATACTCTGAAACACAGATATTTCAAACTAGACCCATGTATGTGTATGAGGACATTTTTCTATTTGTCTTTTCTCTAGTTTTCCTATTTTTAGTAACATAAACAAAGATCTCACTAGTTCCTTTCTATGCTTGTGTAGGCGTTTCTTCTCTGTATTATGCAGACACTGCTCATCAAGTTACCATGGAGAAGGCTTCAGGTTTAAAAAAAAATGCTTTAAGTGCTGGCACAAAATCTGGGCCATGAACACTTAACACTGAGTGGGATATTTGTTCTTCATTCAGCCAAAAGAAAAATAGGTTAATACTCATGCTTCTTCTCCCAGGTTCTACCAGAGAATTGGACAGTCCATCTTTGGATTTGCACCCTCGTCAGCTGCCCAAAGTTGATGAAGGTTGCAAAAGTTTCAGACAAAGAAAAATGGATCTAAAGACAACTTCATACTATAAAATAATGCTTCTCAAGGCATACAAAAAGAGAAAAGAAAGACAGCCTCAAAGATTCCGCTTTTCCAAAAGTTTCTGAATCACTGAAACCTTCACAGGTCTTGGTTCCTATTCCTTTGAATCCATTTTACCTCTGACCTTTTTAACTTCTTTGCATGACTTCAGAATAATAATGATTTCAGATCACTCCCTAAGGAGACTCGCTTTACTGGGGTCTATGACTTCTGAGAAGGAGCTTGTTAGACATTTGACATCCTGTCCTCTTTCAGCTTCACTTTTCTGGTTCATTAGGTCCGCCACAAGTGACAAGAATATTAACTGGCATGATATTATGAGAGTCTTTGTGAAGGCTCAGATTGATATGAGATTCATTTTCTTTTCCTTGATGCCGAGGATAGAGAGTGTTAGCCAACCCACTCCCCTTGTAGTTACTTCTTTATCAGTCCCTATGTCAGATCCATTGGCTTCAGGACTGAGGTTCCCTTGATCATTCTTTTGTCATCAAAAACATTGGGGTGTTCAGTGTTGACTATTTCTCTGTCCCACTCATCTCCAAAATCCTTTGAGCCAATGGTGTTCCAGAGTTAAAAGGTCTACACCCTTGGTCCTAGGCACTTCTGCCCTCAACAAGACAGCTCCAGTCTCATACTCGGATCTGGTAAGGTCATTGGTCCAGGGAGACAAACTATCCAGTTCATCAGCTTGGCCTTTAAGCCAGGATTAAAGATTGGCTTCCTTTGTGCTGTTGACTCTTTCCTCAGAAATTTTGGCCTAACGATTGTCCTGAAAATGGAGTTTTCTTGCCCCTTTCAATTTCTATTTTCAAACCAAAGGTAAAAAATGCATTATTTTGCAGTGAGTAAGAGATTAAAATATTGTCTGCAGCTGGAATACATTTTAAAGACCTTTTCCCAGGAATTATAAGGGATAATAAGACTCTCATACCCACACCTCCAGGTTGGTGGCACAGCACGAAGCATCAGAGACTATCCATGTGCAACTAACAGTGGGTAAAACTGCCTTCCAGTTTATAGCCTGCTACAGACCACCCTCCCAAACCCAGGAACCCCACTCAGCCTTCCTGAGAACACTGGAAAATATGAAGGTCTCTCCAAACACCATTATATTCGGCGACTTCAACTACCCAAGCATAGACTGGGAGCATTACTCTAGCTCCAACACCCTAGCTCAAAGGTTCCTAGAATTTATAAACTCAAATGCTATGGAACAACTTGTTACCACTCCCACAAGAGGGGAAAACATACTGGACCTGATCATCACCAACATGGGGACTCTATGCTCCAGACCAGAAGTGTATCTCTCACTGGTAAGATCAGACCATAAACTAATCTCACTGGATATTCACACGCTGACCTCACCCCCTGCCCAGAAAACCACAGTGAAAAACTTCTCTAAAGCAAATTTCACACTCCTCAAAACTCAGGTGGAATCCTTCAAAGCCCCCGGGCCTGTGGAAAATACGGCCCAGACCGCAGAATCCTTTATAAACACATTTTATGAACACATTCAGGAATGCATGGATGATGCAATCCCAAATAAAACCAAACCCAATCCTCCAAACGCAGACATCCTGTCTGGTGGACCCCAGCCATAAACAAACTATACAATAGAAGGAGGAAGCTACTACATGATAGAGCAAAATCCCAAAAAGGGAACGCATCTCTGATCAGTGTTAGCAAAAAACTACGGGCACTCATAAAATCATCTAAGGCTAGCTTCAAGAGAAAAATTGCACAGGATACTAAGGATAATCACAAGGCTTTCTTTAGTTATGTTAGGAACCTGGGTGGGAATTCCTAGATATGCTCAGAATGAGTCCAAAATGACACAAAATACACCGAACCCACAGACATTGCCAACATCCTAGCTGACAGGTTCAGCACAAACCCCCCACCCCCCACCAAAAGGGCAAATATCTATCCCAGTAGAGTGCTGACCCCCTGACATCTCAGATGCTCAGGTAAGAGCCGCCCTCTCCAAAGCAAAAAACACATCATCAATGGGACCAGACGGTGTCCCGGGCTGTATCCTACATGAACTCCAAGAAGAGCTAAACTCAAACATAAAACTACTGTTCAATCTCAGCCTTACCACAGGATATGTACCCAAAGAGTGGCGTACAGCAACAGTGGTCCCTCTCCACAAAGGTGGTGCCTCAACAGATCCTGGAAACTATCGCCCCATAAGCCTGACTAGCTTGGTCAACAAAGCTATGGAAAGGATCATCATGGACCTCATAAAAAAAGATATTGGGGACTTACAGACACTGGATCCTACCTAGTTCAGCTTTGTTAAGGACAGATCATGCCTCTTAAACCTGGTCAATTTCTTTGAAACAGTCACCAAGGCCATTGACGAGGGGAAGGTGGTCTGCACAGCCTACCTGGACCTCGCAAAAGCCCTCGATACAATACCCCACTCGGGCATTATAGATAAGCTCACCAGCTTAAATATAAACCCCTATGTCACTAGATGGGTTGCAAACTGGCTCAAGGACAGAACCCACATGGTTAGAATTGCTGGAGCCATGTCAGACTCCAAACCAGTTACAAGTGGCATCCCACAAGGCTCAGTCCTGGGACATCTCCTGTTCGGTATATATTTCTCGGAGGTACAGGCCAACACGGAAGGACTGTGGCTGACCAATTTTGCAGATGACTGCAAACCGGGCACTATAATTGACTCTCCAGCTGACACAAGCATCCTCCAAAAGGGCCTCATAGAAACAGACAACTGGTGCCAGAGCCATGGCCTCAAGCTAAACGCCAAAAATGTATAGCCATCCCCTTTGCCAAAAACAAAGTGCCCACAAATTACCACATAGGTGGTAATCCATTAAGTACAGAAGAAGTCATTAGGGACCTGGGGACCCAAGTTGATAGCAATCTCTCATTTGACAAACACATGGCCAATGTGGTTAGAAAAACATTTTATATAGCCCACCTAATCATGAAGGGATTCACATCTAGATCAGGGGAGGTCATCATGCCTCTTTACTCATCCCTCATCAGGCCCATAATTGAGTACAATGCCCCTTTTGGGATGTACCTTACCAGACACCTGCAGCAACTGGAAAGACCCCAAAGTACCTCACCAAGAGGATCAAAGGGCTCAAACAGATGCCATATGCTGCCCGGTTAAAGAAACTCCAGCTCTACTCAGTGGCATACCGCCTGCTCAGAGGCGATCTGTGCCTGACGTATAAAGCCATGTCCAACCCGGAATTAATGGACATGCTGCACTTCATAAAATCCAAATCCCATCGAGCTACACGCTTGAGAGACTTGAACCTCAGCACTGAAATAAATAGGACATGCTGGAGGGACAGATTCATAACCCAGAGGCTCCCTTCACTCTGGAATAAAATCCCAGTCCAGGTTAGGCAGAGTCCCTTATTGACTCTCTTCAAGAGGAATCTTGATGAGTGGATGGAGAATTGTAGGTTTACCCCAGGTATCACTTCTGTGTCACTGTTAGACAGAGGCAAAGTATACTAACCTCAAAAAAGGGCATAGCAAAATTAATTTAAAATGGGTGGCAAAAGCCAAACACACTCTGGCTAGGCTTATAAATGCCCTAGGGCAGATAGCCTAGTAATAACCTGTGAACCTACAAACCTATGATAAGAAAAAACTAAACGAAAATTCTAGCCAAGCTGGAACTTCCAATGAGTGACCTCCCAAACCTCCTGTAACAGAGGCACATGGGATATATGCAAATGACCCTTATGAACATCAGGTGTTTCAGCTATATGGCGATTCTGATTGCCCATGATTTTTACATTTGAAGTCATTTTAATGGACAATATCAGGCCAATAAACCAAACCTCACTAGCTATGGATATGCATATTTCAGCCTTGTTATAACCTTGTCAGCATAGCATAAGCAGAGTGTTTGACTTAGCATAAGAAACACAGGGTTGATTCTGATTGCCCATGACTTTTACATTTGAAGTCGTTTTAATGGACAATATCAGGCCAATAAACCAAACCTCACTAGCTATGGATATGCATATTTCGGTCTTGTTATAACCTCATCAGCATAGAATAAGCAGAGTGTTTGACTAAGCATAAGAAACACAGGGTTGTTATACCCAGCTGATGTCCATTATCGTTAGGGTGACTACATCATATCCCAAATAAATTAAAACAAAGAGTTAGAAGGTCACACTGAAAAAACAATCAGAAAAAACTAAATGAAAACTCCAGCCAAGCTAGAACTTCCAATGAGTGACTTCCCAAACCTCCTGTAACAGAGGTACATGGGGTACATGCAAATGACCCTTATGAACATCAGGTGTTTCAGCTATATGATGATTCTGATTGCCCATAACTTTTACATTTTAATTTGTTTTAATGGACAATATCAGGCCAATAAAGCCAAACCCCACTAGCTATGGATATGCATATTTCAGCCTTGTTATGCCCTCGTCAGCATAAAGAGTGTTTGACTAAGCATAAGAAACACAGGGTTGTTATACCCAGCTGATTTCCATTATCATTAGGGTGACTGCAAAATATCACAAATAACAAATTAAAACAAACAGTTAGAAGGTCACACTGAAAAAGCAATCATAAAAAAACTAAATGAAAACTCCAGCCAAGCTAGAACTTCCATTGAGTGACCTCCCAAACCTCCTGTAACAGAGGTACATGGAATATATGCAAATGTCCCTTATGAACATCAGGTATTTCAGCTATATGGTGATTCTGATTGCCCATGACTTTTACATTTGAAGTCGTTTTAATGGAGTTTTTTTCTGATTGTTTGTTCAGTGTGACCTTCTAACTCTTTGTTTTAATTAGGAATTATAAAGGAGGGAAAGGAAACATCTCTGGTTCAGGAAGTTCCAACAATTTTACCGGAGACTTCTCTTTTCACAAAGCAGAGTGCTTCAGCTAGAAGACTGGCAATGTTCTATGGGTCTGAGTACATGTTATCATTTGCTATTAGCTCTCTACAGTGTTAGACATTGTTTCTGAGCTGTCTGTCATAGATAAAGAAGGCCTACTGGTTATCTTTTGCCTGGGTGGCTATTTTTCCCTCATATCTGGCTTTGCTTGATTTAATCAGGATTCAAATTTCCATATTTAGTTTAGCAAGAGTGTTTTTGGCTTCTTTAAAGTTATATTTATTTTTGTATGCAATGAGATTTTCTTTCTTTTATTATAGAAACTATTTATATTAGAATTCCACCATAGTAGTTTATTTTGACCTTGTCAGCACAGCATAAGTAGATTATATAATAATACTTTAGAAAAACAGATCTCACACCCAATGTTCATAAAAATGAATCTGCCTGCAAAATATCCCAAATAACATCTAAACTAAACATACAAATAAAAAGGCCAAAATGTGAATGGCTACAGCTTTATTGGCCTGAATGCACCCATAAAGACTTAAAAAGTAAAATGCTATGGGCTTTCAGAAACTATGTAGCTGAAACCCTGTTATGTCCTTAAGGGTATAGTTTGCATATATCCCATGGGCCTCAAATACAGGTGGTTTAAGTTATTACACAGTGAAGACTCTGACATGGCTGGGTCTTTCTTATATTTTTATAGAATGGTTTGTGTGACCTTTTTATCCTTTGGTTTAGACATTTGGCTTTTTTGGGATGGCCCATAAATCCAGTATACAACCTGATATTTGCTGGAACAGAAAATTACAGTGATGGAATGACACATTTTAGAGAGGTGCTGTGTAATCATTTGTACTCAAGTGGATATTACCACTCCACTTGGATGATGGGAAGAGTAGTATTGCAATGGGAACGGCTACCATTCCATCAACTGTCAGGTAATGTGTGTTGCATGGTATGATATATTTTAATATATATTTTTTCATTTACTATATATCCCACCAGCAAGGTCATTACACACTGGAATATGAAGCATTCTCTGAGTAATTTATTCAATAATCATCCTGGACCACCTCTGTAAAGTAATACTTTTGTCAGCTTACTTTCCAGGTTAATAGATGAATGAAATAAAAATGTCTCCATGCTAAATATCATTGTAGTGCCTTGAAGACAATAATAAACTTTTAAGTGAGAATTTATTGCACCTTAAGGGTATTCTCCTTGTTCTTTTTCCACATGCTGTGTTACAATTTGGAAACTGTTTCTACTTAATGTACAATATATTCTCGCTAGCTACTTTCACGTGATCTCATTGAAAGTTTGTCTATAACTTCAAAAATACTGTTCTGGACAGCTGTATACTTTCTACTTCTATAATACCCAATTATAGAATAACTCTGTGCTGGAAATCATGGTTGTCATGATCACAAGCTTTTTCCTACCTCACTTAACGAAATAATTTTTTATGTATCGTTAATTAATGAATTCATATTGTTTTTCAGTCAAACAATGGGCCGGATTCACGAAGGCTTGCACGGAGTCTAAGAGTAGAGTAAGACTCCAGCAAGCCAACATGTCTGCCGAGCGATCCAGGAACAGCCGGCAGGAGCGCGTAACTGAGCTCTCTAAACTAGTCCTACATGGCCAGGGCTGGGATATGCAAATTACCTCAACTGCAGGCGAAAGCTATGCAAATGAGGTAAATTTGTGATCCAGGAAAACCAAACCAGTCCAAGTAGGAGTAGTGTTATCTGCAGAAATGTACTCAGTTGATAACTGAGTATGGTTCTGCAAATAGCAAAATGGAGCCGTGTCAGCTGTAAAAATGGATGCATTCACAGGAGGAAGCATGTCAATCGCCAAAAATATGGCCATTGGCAATGGGAAGTGATGCAAATTAAAAATAAAATAACTTTTTTTTTAATCCCGATTCCCGGGGTTTAACAGTAGCGCCCTAAAAAGCAGAAAATGGATAATTAAGATCCACAAATGTGGATTTCATAGCTAAATTGAATGTACAATGCAAGGGAATGGCAGGCTGAAGACAACCTGGCCACCGAGTAGAGGTTGCTAAGGGGGGAAGCACAGTCTAAGAGATGTAACTAAGCATTAATAGGCAATCCTATGCAAATGAGAGTTATGATAGTGAATCGCAAGTTCACATAGCAAATGAGCACAGTCAGTGGAGTGTAGGAGTAGGATAAGGGAAGTAACAGAGTAGAAGATAGGTGACATCACGAGGGTGGTATGTATGAAAGGAGTGCAGCTCATTGGAGCAGAGTAACATGTGTCAGCTTACATTTACATAATAGTGAAAGAGGTGTGTCAACAGGTAGGCCAGATAAAGTCAAGAAATCTAAGGTGTATGCTGTGGATAACACCAAAGTTTCTTGCTGAGCGTGCATGCGTGTGTGTGCCCACCAGTAAACCCGAGTAAGACAGTGTGTGCGCGTGTAAGTATGTGTGCGCGTGTGTAGGGAGTAAGCATATGTAAGGCTGTGTAAATAGTTGTAAGCGCATTTGCGCTGGTGTGCGCATGTTTTAACAGGAATAAGCAAGGTTTAGTCCGTGTAAGCATGTGTGCGTGCATGTGAGTTGGTGTGCATGTTTGCACTTGTTTGCGCGCTGCTGACCCCTTAGGAAACAGAAAAGGAAAAGGAAGCACAACAAATAGTAGGAAGTTAACCAGGGAGTACTAGCAGAGCTACCAGGTGAAAACAATCGGAATCAGCCAATTACACAAGCATTACACTAGCCCAGCCCAGCACTCAAAACCTAGCCAAAAACATTCCAGTATGTATTTCTCAGACACACTGCAACACTGCAGTAAGCTAATAGAAGTGAAAACTGAAAAAGCTTTACTGAGACAAAGAAATGTTAGGGGCTGCCATTGCCGTCATAAGGCGACATATGCAACATGCTGAGGGTGGTGACAATGCAAATGCTTCTGAGCAACCGATAGTGAGGAGACGGAGAAGAGTGTACAGGCCTAGGGTAACCTACAAGGGGCTACATGAGCTGGAGATAGTGGAGCGCTATACAGTGGACAGAGACCTCATGCAGCAAATTGTTGAGCTGTGCAGGCTATGCCTCACACACAGAACCAACAGAGGGGAACCCATCCCAGTGGAAACCAAGGTATGTGTTGGCCTAAGAATATTAGCAACAAGTACCTTCCAGAGACCAACTGGCGATATGATGGGGATTTCACAGGCAACAGCATCCAGGGTACTGCACCAGTTCCTGAATACCATGGCAGCACATGTCGGTGATCATGTATATTTCCCCAATTCACATGAGGTATTGGCCAGCAATATGTGTCTCTTCCAGAAAATAGTGGAATACCCTGAGGTAGTGGGTGCAATAGACTGCACGCACATTTACATCAAAGCACCAGCCGGTGAGTGGGGTAGGGTCTACTATAACCGCAAGGGTTACCCCTCCATCAACTGCCAGGTTGTGTGTGATGCCCAGGGTATAATAATAAATGTGTGTGCTGGCTGCCCTGGAAGCTACCATGACTCCCATATCTGGCATCTGACACAGCTGCACCAGACATTTTCCAATGGGGACATCCCTCATGGTCACCTAGTGGGGGATGTTGGATATGCACTCGAGCCGTGGCTGATGACACCCATCAGAAATGCACAAACACCTGAACAAGAATGCCATAATGAGACACACGCACAAACACGAAATGTAATTGAGCATGTGTTTGGGCTGCTCAAGTCATGGTTCAGGTGCCTGGACACATCTCATGGAGCCTTGCAGTACTCACCAACTACATGTACCCGAATAGTCATGATATGTGCTATGCTACACAATATGATGCTGCAAAAACAGCTGCAGCAAAAGCAGCATAGGGCTGGACACAACAGCCCCCCACCATTGCCAAGGCCATCACAGCAGAGCGTAACTCGGAGGAGGAACAACCTGAGCCTGCCCCAGTAGGCAGAAGGAGGCGTGCCCAGTATGCTTTGGCCTTGGCAAAGAGGCAATGCATAGCATATACACTGGCTCAGTAGGAACCCTGGAAATGATACCTCTCTCCGAATCGCACATATAGTAAAAGTGATGCCTAACTTGACACTACCTGTTAACAAACATGTATAGGGAGTGTAAAATGTGCATCCGACATAGGCAGCCCTGCAGCACCACCACCTGAGGCATGATTGCTATGTGTTAAGCAATATAAAGCACTGCTAAACAGCTCTCACCATTATTTAGTATATGTGAACAAAATTGCACACACTAAGTAGCACAACTACAGGCAATGTCCAGCAATATTGTGCACTGTCCAGCAATGTTGTGCAGGTCTGATCAAATGTGGGTATAGTTCATCAAAAGCAGGTTAACAAGTTCATATTTGCTTCACTTTTCTTGAAGCAGTCTGTTCTGCCATGTATGAACATATGAAGCAGTGACAGTCCTCGAACCCAGGATACAGTGCACTATAGTCAGAGTACAGAACCACTAAACCATGACAGTGCGTCAATTGTCAGCTTGCATGTAAAAATGTTGATAAGTCAATGCTAAGTATCTAATGGAAACCTTGCATGCATAGCATAATCCCTGGTGAGTCAAGACACAAAGGTGTGGCCTGCAGTAATAATAGAACCTGATATACAACACACATATAGTATAAATGTTAATATTGGTAATGTTCACACACATCAACAAACGTAGTGGACCTCAGACAGCAACATACTGCAAGTTCACACTGGGCATGCTCACACACGAAACTATGAGACAAATGTCAGGCAACAAAACACTGAAAGTCTGAACTGGGCATGCTCACACACATAGGTCAAGTTTGACTACAGCAGTGGGCCACACATATCCCATAGTTGCAAGTGTCAACCCAGGAACCTTGCACTATTCATGAATCCACCATGTGCACACAGTGATATGACAATAGACACAATATAAAATAGTGAAATACTGTCACAATCAAATATGTTATGCAGAAATCTAGGTTGTTCATAGGAAGTGGTAAAGCAAAGAAGAAACAAAACCTGCAAACAGTACCATCACTGAACAATGCGCATCCTGAAAATTAGCATCAGTTCAGAGGTTGACACTAGGCTATCTGCCCTAACGTATGTAGAAGCCTAGCCACAGTGTGTTTGTAGTCTGCAATCATGCTAGATCAGTAGACTGTGCCTGTCAATAGTAGGTCACACAAGATATCTCACATATGTTCATTTCATTCTACCTCTGTCTAGCAAGGAGCCATAACATATCCCAGGGCTAAACATACGATCACCCGTCCACCTGTGAAGATGTCACCTGTAGGTGTTCAGCATGGGTCTGTGCATATGTGGTACTGTGATCAAATTCCCAAGTGAGTGGAGCCTCTGTGATGGTAATATGCATCTCCAGCATGCCCTATTAACATCATTGCTCATGTACCTGTCCCTGAAGCATGTAGCTGTAAGGGACTGTGATATCCTCACATGGAGCCTGTCCATCAATGCTGTGATGGACATGGCATCAAAGAAAAGGCACAGACTGCATCCAAGTAGGCAGTAAGCAACTGAGGAGCGCTGGGTTCACCATAGCCAAACTGCGCATACCATCTGTGTGAGTCCCTAGATCCACTTGATATGTAAATCTGTGTACATTCCAGTTGCTGCAGGTGTTGGGTAAGGTACATCCGAAATGGGCCATTGTATCCAAGCATGTGCCAGATAACTACAGGGTCACAATGACCCCACCTGATCTGGATGTAAAACTGTATGGGATAAGGTTGCCTAAATAGAAGGTGTGTCCAACAACATTGGCAACGTGAATGTTAAGGGCAAGAGTACTAAGTATTCATGTCCCCAAATCACAAACCACACACACTGTACATGATATATCACCATCTATGTGGTAATGTGTGTGCACGATGTTACTACCAAAGGTGATGACTATGCATCTAAAGTAAGTTAGCTGTAGGCCATGACTCTGGCACCAATCAGCCATCTCTGTGAGACCCTTTTTGAGGATGCCTGTGCCAGCTGTGGAGTCGAATATGGCACACAGTTTGCAGTCATCTGCAAACATGGTCATCCACATTGCTCCTGTGTTAGCCAGTATGTATCAGAAATATATACAGAAAAAGAGAGGTCCCAGGACTGAGCCCTGTGGGATGCCACGTGTAACTGGTGTATAGTCAGACATGGCACCTGCAATACTGACCATGTGTGTGCTATCCATGATCCAGTTAGCAATCCAGATTGTGACATATGTGTAGATATTGAATCCGGTGATCTAATGTGTAAAGGCCAAGTGGGGTATTGTGTATAAGTGGTGTGCAAGCTCTAGGTAGGCTGTGTGGACAACCCTGTGTACGTCTATGGACCTGTTAACTGTTTAAAGACATCAAACATCTGCAAGAGGCAAGATATGCCCACAACAACACCAAATTGTGTAGGATCTAGTGTCTGTAGGTTCACAATGTGTATGTGTATGTGTTCCATGATGATACACTCCATAGCATAGCAGACCAGGATAGTTAGGCATATATTGTGATAATGTCCAGGGTCCCTTGTGGCACCAGCACTGTGTAGCGGGTACACCGTAGCTGTACACCATTCCATGGGTACACATCCTGTAGTAACTGTGATATTGAACAGTGACATAATGTGAGTGTGAAGTTTGTCATGAATCTCGTGTATGCCACAGTCTGGGACACTATCTGGTCCCACTGATGCTGTGTTGTCTGATATGGAGAGGGCAGCACACACATGTTCATCTGTGATGTCAGGGAGGCTACACCCTGTTGTGATGGACATGTGCACTGCAGAGGGGATGGTGGGGAAACATTCCCACTGAACCTGTTGTCCAGGATGTTCGCAATGTCAGTGGGTTCACTGTATCATTTGTAATTGTACAGTAACTCAGAGCATATCTGTGAGTTCCCACACAGGTCCCTGACATAACTAAATAAGGCCTTGTGGTTGTCCACAGTGTCTGTTGCAAGTGTCCGTTAGAAGTGGGCCTTAGATGAATCAACAACTGATCGTAGCTATACCATAGTACTGATTAGAGATGCCTTCCAGATTGTGCTCTATAATGTAGTAGCCTCCTACTGTCCATGTACAGCTCAGTAATGGCCGTGGACCAGTAGACAGTTCCCATGCCTTTGGAGGAGTGAGTCTTGTAGTTATCTGGGATAGCATGATCCATGAATTCCAGTAGTTGTCCATAGAATGTGCTTGTAAAGTATGTAGTTGCCTGAGCCATAATTAACACTGTCCCAGGGTCATTGTGGGATACTACCTCAGTTTGTACAAGTGTGACATTTGCTCATGAGACGTATGTCACTGAGATCACATAGGATGTGTGTGTGTATGGGATATGTATGTCTAGTGAGATGAATGTATGTTCCGACCTTAACAATTACAGTTATACCTCTGTTGTAGAACATAGAGTCACCATGTGTGTGATGATCAGGTACCACATGTATAACCTCCTGTGGGTGTGGTGACCAGGTCTGCCCTAGCATTTGAGTGTAATAATCTTAGCAACTGTTGTGCGAGGGTGTCACTGCTTGAGTAGTATACCCAGTCAATGTTTGTGTATTTGAAGTCACACAATATAATGGTGTTTGGAGAGACCTTCACATTCCCCAGTGTTCCCAGGAATAACGACTGTTGTGCCCATGTTTGGGAGTGTGGTCTGTAACAGTCTACAAACTGAAATGCAGTTTTGACCACTCTCAGTTGCACATGTACATTCCCCAATGCTTTGTGTACTGCTACCAACCTGGAGGTGTGTGTATGAATGATGTATATGGAATCACCCCCTATTGTTGTTGTCCAGTCTGAGTCCTGTGTCTGAAAACCATGGTATGACGTAAAATATGTTAGTGCTGCTGTGCTTTTGTGAGCCTGAACCAGGTGTTTGTTACTGCACATATATCAACAGATTCCATACTGATGTGAGTCCTGAGTGCATGCATTCTGAGGGTTAGACATCAGTTGTTGAGCACCATCACTCTCCTTTTCCTGTACCCTGTAACATCTATGGCTGTGGTTATGTCATCTGACCCTCACTTCAAACAGCCACTATGTATGTGTCAAGAGCCTAAGGCAGTCTGTGAAAGCCTAGGGGTGACAGCTGCATGGTGTCCATAGCGAATGTACATGGCATGTTGAGCATGTAATCCCAGGCTGACAGACACTGGATCCCCTGTGAATGACAACAATATGTTAGGCAACTGTTAAAACTGATCATGTCATCTGTATACTGTGACATAGTACTTGGTATGGGTAAGATGTTACACAAGATCAGGGTCATACTGTCCTGGCCTACATGATCAGAGAGCCCCTCTATGTCTCTTGTCATGTAGTCCAGGGAGGAACGTCTGAGGGTCTACACACCAGAATGCTCAATGATGGAGCCATATTTGTACTTGCAGTGGACTGACAACAGTGCATATGTCATGTGGCATATCCTGGCACCCGACACACAGCACAAAGTGACCTTCACCTTGTTCAGCCTGGTGAGTGGGATGTCAGTGTGACCGACAATTACACTCACCTAATACAGTTGTATGAAGTGTGTTTTGTAGGCCTAAGGGCAGTGACTGTGTGGCACAATGACTTTGTGAACTATGTGATGATATGTGTGTATGGTTGTGTGTTAGCAGTTGTTTGTGTGTCTGCTTTGGATGTCTCAGCTGCTTAGGCAGAGTACATTTAGATGCTCCAAGTATGTCATTGTGTGTCAATGTATACGGTTTGCTGTTGTCAGAGGTGCATGTGTGAATGTATTTGTGGTGTGTGTGGTTACCTTCGCCACCCAATAGACTGTGCCAGTCATGGTTTGGGTGAGCTCAGCCTCCTGTCAGTCTATACAGTTGCACCACCACAGATATCTGAGTTTGTTGGTAGGAGGACAGTGTTACCTGTGTACATAAGGCAGTTGTAACAATGCGTCAGAATTCCAATATGCACCAGCTGGATTGGAGAGTACACACAAAACCGACCTTTGGACATGCCAGGATATGATGATGACATACACTGTCGACTGATCACAAAGGATCAGTAGTGTGTCAAGTGTGTAAAAGAGTATAACAGTGTTTTAGTGTTCAGGTTTGTTGTTGCTGTGGAAAGATAATCTGCAAAGGAATACAGACAGAAACATTACACCTCTTTTAGCTAGGTCAGAAATATCGATGTACAGTCATATATATCCTGAGACAGGGTCAACTCTACCTGACTGACAATGTCAACATTCTGTCAGACAGGCCCATACATACATACCCACCTCCCAGTGACAAAAGGCCCTAACATCATACCAGGAGATATCACATGTAGGATGTGTAAACTGGTCCCCACAATGCCAAATGAATCCCATCACGTGGATAACAATTTTTCCCCATATGTGTCATAAGTGAACGACAGGACAAACATACACTGCACCCAAACAGTCTATTGAGCCTCACACTCTCTACATGATCTTACACCATTGAATGTGTTACAGCAACATGTGGCACACCCCACAAGTGTTGGTGCCCAACACACCATGGGAACTATATTCCTATAAGCCTACAAAGTCCAAAATGCTAGTCCATGGAGTCCATCATGATTGCAGTCAGGAACAGAGATATTGTAAACTGACAAACACACAACACAAACGTCTGTAGTATGTTAATGAGCACATCATGTTCCCCAAACCTGCTAGATATCTTGCAAGGCAGCCACCCAGGACAAACATCACTGACAGGAGCAACACAGGTCCCACATAGACCTTGAATAGCCCTTTACCAACATCACAGACACATGTGGTATCCACAAAACCTACAATCTGTGCATGAATATGTACTGTCATATGAAGGAATGGTAATATGTCCACAGATAGATCACACCAGGTATGAATTGTATATTCCTGCTCAAGATGTTCACTCCTGCTGACCCACAAGGATCATTCGTGGGATTGCATAACACTATGTGCACACACATAACCATGTCCAGTTTGATGTCAGCAACCTACAAACATAGCATGTGAATCGAAACCTCACAGTAAAGCATGTAGCGTATCGTGTTAATGCGTATCTCAATAGTATCATAACATAGGTAGGTAGGGTTTTAAATCCTGCAATTGCTGCATGTATGTGTGTGTGTGAGATTGGCTTTGAGAGGAGTGGCCTTTTTGGAGACTGTGGAAACACATTAGGAGTGGTGAATACCTCTTTGCCAAGTGTGATGATGTCAGCATCCTACAAATAGAGCTTTTGCACAACAAGTCTCCGTGAGGTCCCCAAGGAGTCTAACAGTCAAGCAACAGCGATATAACAGGATGAAACACTGTGAGACTCACTACCAGGATCGTAAAGTACCACACTTTTATTTTAAAACGAACAGATAAGCGCTTTCACGTACAGAAGTACGCTTCATCAGATCTAATACATAATATTACTTCAGTTGCTTTTATATAGGACATCAAATATAATTAATCAATTATTCAATCAATTTTTAAAACTTTTTAAAAGGGCAATGTCAATATCCCCAAGCTCATATATTAGGCTATGGAGAAAATGTACAAATCCACATATATTGACTTAAAAACCATAAGGTTTTTTCACATAACATGCCTAACACTTTGAATTCTCAACTGTAAATACATATATACCTATTGCGCCCTAGTTATGAATCAACAATATAGAAAAAAAAAAAATATATATATATATATATATATATATATATATATATATATAAATGTGAAAGTATAAAAAATATATAAAAAATGTAAAAAATGTATATAACTTCATATAAATATATAATACAAGATATATTAAACATGAAAAATAGAAATATGTGGAATAACTTGGCAACACAATTCATATTAATTGCTGTCATGTTTAAATTAATACTGAATAGCCTATTTGTATACTAAGATGAAGTATCAAATTATACACCTAAATAACATATTGCATAAAAAATGTATAAAATATATAACATATATCCATAGCCATATATAATATAATACATTAGGGTCATTATTTATAAACCCTAGCATCCAAAACTGTTTTTTGGGATATGCTATGATTGAGGCCTGGGGGTAAATGTGCCCCCAGCCTAAAAATCCAATCCAATTCAGTAGTGGCTAATAGATTCGTGTTGTCTCCACCTCTTTTATTCAGATCCACTATCTGTAGAACCCTAAAACAAAAACTATGTCCTGCATGTTCATTGACATGTCTAGCTAAAGCATTAAGCTCATTGCGTTTTCTAATATCATATATATGGTTGTAAATTCTCTGTTTAAACTTTCTTTTAGTCATTCCTACATAGAAAACGTCACATTTCAAGCAAGTTGCTAAATATATCACATTCATTGTCTCACATGTAGCATAACATTTGGGAACAAATATAAAGTCTGTCTTAGGGTGTTCAAAGATCTGTGTACTTGTTACATATGGACACATATTACATTTGCCACAAGGGAAACTCCCTTTACTTAAATATTGCTTATATTGTTTAGTGGCATTCTTATTCTCTTTAAAGCATAGTAGCTGTTTAAGATTGTAACAATTCCTAAAAGTAAATCTGGGTTTATCCCCCACTATGGCCCTAACTGATTCATCCATTGTAAGTACATTCCAATTCTTGTTAATGATATTCTTTAGATCAAGTGTATCATTTGTGTATTGCATAGTATACATTAGTGCACTACCTAGACCTGGATGTCTGTGATTGAAACATGTATTATGGCCATGATTTTTAGGACACCCCACATATGTATCTCTCACAGGATAAGATATGCCTAGAACTCCTTCTTTTATCTCACATACTAGCTTTCTATCATAGCCTCTGTCCAAAAATAGATTTTCCATATCATCTGCTTCTTTTAATAATGATTCTCTTTCTTTACATAATCTTGTTAGCCTAACATATTGGCTCTTTATAATCCCTGGAAAGATATGCCTAGGGTGCATGCTATTGTAACTCAAAAGAGTGTTCTTCCAACAGGACTTTCTATAACGTGTGTGTCTAATATAGTTCCTTTCAGTGAATGTAAGGCTTACATCCAAAAAATTAATGGTCTCTTGGGACCAATCCATAGTAAATCTTAAAAATTCTGTAGTGGATTCCAAATAAGTCAAGAAATCTTGAAACTCAACATTAGTTCCTTCCCATAGAATTAAAATATCATCCACAAATCTCCTATATAGCCTGACCTTCTTAAATTGTGGATTATTAAACAGATTAAACTTTTCCCAGTAGAATACTACTAAATTTGCATAAGTGTTGGCAACGGGGGTGCCCATGGCAACTCCCCATTGTTGTAAATAATATGTTTTGCCAAACATAAATACATTATTTTCAAGGACTATCTCTAGTAGTTGACATAGTAAAATTTGTCTACACTAAAATCTGTATCACAATTGAGAACTCCCCTCAAAGCTTGCATACCATAACTATTGGGTATGGTTGTGAAAAGATTCTTGACATCTAAAGTCACCAATATGAGATTGTGGGTGAGAGAATCAGATTCTAACTGACTTATATCATCCAATAACTGGTATGTATCCTTCAGAATAGTTGGAATCATGTCCACTACAGGTTTCAACATTGTTTCTAAGTATTTAGATATAGTGGAAGTAGCCCATCCTCCACCTGAAACTATCGGATGCATAGGTATAGGAAAAGTGTGCTTGTGGATCTTGGGTAATCCCTTTATACATGGAATTAGTGGAGATTCAATGTGAAAAAAATCATATGTCTCTTTGTTAATTTGCCTGCACATTAAAAGATCGTATATAGTATCATGTATATTCAATAAGATGCGTTCTGTCTCACTGTATGTTATAACCCTATATGTATTACTATCTTGTAGTAAGGCCTCCATACTACTATTGTAGTCAGAAGTGTCTAAAAGGACAACACCTCCCCCCTTGTCTGCAGGTTTTATAGTTAACATCATATCATTTTGTAAAGTCTCTAAGGAGACAACTTCAGCACTAGTCATATTATAATATCTATTTTTCTTGTTACCAGTGATAGAATAATAGTTATAAAAATCACGTTCACATATCTTTATAAAACATTCAACACTTAAGGGTAATGGAGGTGTAAAACTACTTTTCTTTTTTAACGTGTTGGAACTAGCATTCTCAGTGAGTGCACCATTACATTTAATAAACATTTTCAAAGCAACAGATCGCCCAAACAACCTTAAATCTGTAAGTGCCACATTAATTTTACTGGGCTGGGATGGTATAAAGCCCAACCCTTTATTCAATATAGCTGCATCAGATTCAGTTAAATTATATTTAGAAAAATTAAAAATTAAAGAGTTCAATTCACTGTATTCTTCTTCTGTCCGTACCTGTCCTCTGAAAATTTTCTCTTCTTCCGACCCCTGCTCTGTGAGCGTCCTCTCACATAGTTCGACTGTTTTACCGGATATGGTAAAAAATGCGCATCTTCATGACCAGTTATTTTAGGATATACACCTAGCCTCATGTCCTTAGCTGTACTTCTAAGCATTTGCTGGTTCGGTGGTGGAGTATCCATGTTCGAAGCTGTGGAAACACCTGCCATGTCATCTATGGGTCTATCTGGCATAGTTGCGGTAGAGGCAACTTCAGCTTCTAAACGCTCATGGCTATGATGCTGCCATGCTGAATTGCTCATTGATGACGTATTAACAGTTTCCGTCCTCACTCCAGTTGCCATAGCTGCACCTGAATACAGCCCATTATGTGTCCTTGGCCAAACAAAGATGTGGCCAAGTGCAAAGTCATTATGATCTCTACAAAGTTTACCTTGTTTGACAAACTTCAACTTTTCACTATAGATGTTAATTTGTGACTGAATGTTCTCTAACTTTCTTATACAGTAGTCAGAAATAAAGTGTTCACACAGATCTTTACGTAGTGCTTCAACCTTGTTTTGTAACTCCAGTTCAATAGGTGCAAAATATTCAAGCAATAACTTTATATAGTTGAAGCCAAGGTCAATATTTAAATCTTGCCATTTTTTTCAACAAGACTGGATGTTGCTCGCCATAAGTTGGCATACATAGGACTCGCATACCTCACGGTATAACTTTAAAATGTATGCAAGCCTCTAAATGTCTCCGTTGCCAGGGGTACCGTTGTAGCTTAAATAGATCATTTTCTAATTCTTTGGAGAGATTGTTAAACTCAGTTAAATTGTCATTATTACCTGACACCAATGGTGTACTCATATGGATTTGTAAGTCCAAAGACAAAAGAGGGTTTTCCGGTTGAAAAATAAGGTTATCCCAGTTGTGATGGTTGTCCCTTGTTACTGGTTTGTAATCCAGTTCAATCGAAGGCGCCTCCATGGTGTGGAACCTCCGGTAAACAAAAACGAGGAAAATTGCACAAGTCTCTGTGAGGTCCCCAAGGAGTCTAACAGTCAAGCAACAGCGATATAATAGATAAATAGAGCTTTTGAAAAGAATGCACCCAATAAAGTAAATAGCGCGTTGTATTAATGCGTATCTCACTAGTGTCATAACATAGTCAGGTAGGGGTTTGAGTCCTGCAAACGTCAAGTGTGTGTGTGGGGGGGTGTATGTGTATGATTTCCTTTGATAGGAGGAGACTGTGGAAACACATTTTTACAGAGGTACATCCCTCTTTGGAAAGTCCGATGATGTCAGCATCCTACAAATATTCAAGGAGAACAGAAACCACCCAATGATGCATATAGCATGCCGTGTTAATGCATATCTCTCCAATAGCATAACATAGGTAGGGGTTTGAGTCCTGCAAATACTGCGTGTGTGTGAGTGCCACAGGTGGTCAATGCAGTGTGTGTTTTGTTTTTACTACGGTATGACATATGTTTCAAACAGTATGTGCATTGCACAAATCGGGTATCTGCATGTCAAATAGATTTGTGTACATGTGACCTCAATCAGTACATAGGTGTGAAACCTGCATACTACATGAATACATTTGTAACCTTTGACAGATTGTGCCGCTGCTTCTCAGATCATAGGCCACATATGTATGCTTGCATCAAGATCGGCCAATATAGTGACCTGTGGCCAAGGACATCCCTGTCACACAGATCCATGACACGTACTGTAGACTACTGTGAGTGAGGGTAATTGCTGGGGTATATGTCAGACATGTTCATACACAACAATGACTGGCAATAATGGACAGTCATGATAGGTGTGCACCAGCCCTGTGTATATGCATGCAGGTCCCTAATGTGTTATGTGAAACACCGAAGGACCCCACAATACCTATGGACATGTGGATACCAAGGGACAGATTACATAACACTTGTCTGTCTGTACATATATGTTCAGGGCTACCACCTATGTGGTACTGTCGGGATAGTATGTATAATAAATGTGGATGACCATGCCATAGACAGCGTACTGCTATACAGCATGTATTGGACAACAGGTATCTGTCTGTATGATACCCTTGAGTAGGATATGCGTCCCATCCGGGGAATGCAGTGTAGGCCAATACATGCATTACCAGATGTGGATGGACATATCCCTAGTATGTTTGCATGTACCGAAGAGGGCTTTATGCCACACAGATGTGGTCCCAGGAACGTGTGGTGGTCAATACCACTGGTTACTGTTATAGTATAGTACTGGAAGGATCCAACTGTTACTGAGTTCCCTACAACTGTGAGTCATTTGTCAGGACATCATCTAATGATTGGTTATAGTCATGCTGTTGAGGTGGTGTATACTGCCAAACAGCAGATCATTGACAGATATCAATGGTATCACCCACAGCATAGTGCCAACCCATGTCATACACAGATGTGTACCCATGTTAGTACATATCTGTAGTAGAATGCATACTGGCCATCGAAAGATACCATGAAATGTTAACAATGTGTACAACAGGGTATGTCGCACATCTCATGTGTCCACTATGCACATACATGCAGACAGTGCGCACACACCATGTTCACAGATGTACACCTGCTAATTTGTAATGCACACATCACACACGTACTGTCCACTCACTAACACATGCTGTCAACATGGTACACTTCATCCAAGTGGCACATGGGTGGACAATACATACTCAGACCTAACACTGGTGTAAACAATGCTACAATGACTATCAGAGCTGTGATGCATAATGCCTGCTCAGATATACCTACAAGGATATCAGTACACCTTTCTGCTGGCAACTTCCTACCACTGTTACACTGCTATGATGTCACCCTGTGCATCAGAACCATGTTAGTCTATTCCTACATTAATGTGACAGATGACAGGAGGTGGCACAGGTGTCATATGTACAGGGTGTGTAGGTTTGCCAGACCCCAAAATTGACCCATCCAATCGGCATGTCTGTGTGTGTGTTTGCGTTTGTGTGTGTGAGGGACAACAGTACTGCATGGGCCAATGTTGATGTAATGTGTGTGTGTGTGTGTGAGCCCTAGTTGTATGGTAAATGTGTGTGTCTGCATGCACACAACTCAACCATGTGGCTGCCATATATGGGTGGTTGTGGGACAGCCACAGACTATACCTGCTAGGCCATGCAGATCACTGTCTCCGGCCATGGACACCATACCTGTGCCTAGCAGGGGAGCTACGGGCAATATCGGGTACCAACCCTGACTGGGTGCTATCATCAAAGGCAGAGGTATGATGACTGGAACCATGTCCCTGCTGGGACTGGCCAGCGCCACGTGCACATGGTCTAGTAGGATGGTCAATGGACAGGCCAGCCCCAGCATTGCTGGTGCTGGTCCTGCCACTACGGGAGCGGCTGTGATCCATGGTTCATCTGCGATGAATGCCAGCTGATGCTGTTGCTGGCATGCATCCGCGTCAGCCTCTCATCCTTCCCGCACAGTCCTGGCTCATGGCTAACACATTGTGGAGGACATCTAATGTCTCCCTCCAACGGCTATCAATGACCTTGGTGTAATTCCGGATGGCACTGGCAAGGTCACGGATGCTGTCATTGATAGCAGTGTAATAGGCCCTCTGTGCCCTTAGTCCCTGTTGGGTGTACTGTTCCATACGTGCCTGTGCCTGCATTACAGCCTGGAGCATACTGGAGGTTGTAATACCTCCGGGGGCATGTCTGCCAGGGGCAGTATGACCAGTGGTGTTCCCCCGAGAACCCCTGGACATCCGCCTATGTGGTACCATTCTGGTAATCCGGCTATGGCTGCTGTGAGGGGATGCACGTGCCATAGGTACCACACTCTCCTAGTCAATGCCAACTAGTTGCTGTCCCTCAGCAATGGCCATTGGTGACGAGGGATGTATTGGCATTATGAGTGTGCACATAGATGGGGTTGACCGCTGTCTACTGTCGATTGGTGGACCAACGACAGACTCTGTCAGACCTTCCTGTGCCACAATACATGTCTCATCATCTCCAATATTAGTGGTGGTGTCATCAGGTTCCCTGCTACACTCAGCCACGCCTAAAACAGCACCTGTGAAATGAAGACAGGAAACGCACTTTACAATCTGTACATGATGTTAGCACACATGCACACATGCACACATGAACACATGCACATATGCACACATGAACACATGCACACACGAACACAAGAGTACATGCACACATGAACACATGCACACATGCACACATGCACACATGCACACATGAACACATGCACATATGCACACATGCACAGGGATACACTGCTCACCACAGCACATACACACACACACACACACACACACACACACACACACACACACACACACACACACACACACACCAGCAATCCAACACATACACAATAGTGGGTGATGGTGGGTGACATTATCTCAAGGCAAACAGTCACCAGACACGTGTCAGCAGGCAGACCATGTGTTGCTCAACACCATGCAGTGCAAGTGTAGACAGCCCTTTCTAATGACAATATACATGGCTCTGATGCATGTGTGTAGTTGTGCAATGATTGGCTAAACCCTGGAACACAATATGTACATGGACACTACATTGCTGTGCAAGTATTATCTGATCTGCAATGTCATGTGCACCATCACTCAATGGTATACATACCATGGCTTCATGTGTCATCTGTGTGACACATAGGTTTACATGTGTGATGACAGTGTCTGTGTCCATATCACATAATAGTGGGCACAGGTGTAGCAAATGCATGCAATGTACAGACATGGGATGAGTGGTGCATGTAGATGTGAAGGAATCCCAATGCATGACATAGACATTGCACAGTGGTTATGGTGTGTGTGGGACATATTGCAGATATGTTGTTGCCAGCCATGACATGGCATGCTACATGACTGCAACATTAAACACCACACATACCCAATGTGTGTCATGTGACATATACACCCAATAGCATTCCAGGACATATTTGTAACTCTTTGTACAGATGGCGGCTGCTGTGCAAAATGTGTATACTAGCATATGTAAGCACACACACAACATGCTATGCATGGTGTTTATAGATGCATATGTTTGCACACGCAGAACAATGAGGTGCACAGCAAAGACTGCTATGTGTAGTACTGTGGTCACTGTAACTGGGTGGGGTGTAGTACCATGTGCCATCATCATCATCATGCATCTTGTGGTCACTCACGGCTACTACTGTGTGACAGACCACCGCCTAGCATGCTGTAACTGAACTGAAGTGCCGTGGATACGTTCACTATTACACAGCCACTTTGTACGTGGGTGTATGAGGTGCCCAGTAGGGAGCATTGCCTAACATGACTGTGTTATGTGTTGAAGATTGTTGCACAGCCCCATGATAGGCCTCTACCCCTGAGGTACATCATGTGTGTGTGGATGACATGTGGGATACTGACATGTGACCTTACAGTGGATGTGTGGTTATGCCATATGTAGCACGACTTTGTGTACTGCATGTGATAAATGTCTTATGTTGTGTACAGGTGTTGCAACTATGCCTATCCAATGTGCAGTACAGGGTTGCCACAACCGCGTGTCATGCTTTGTGTATTGCATGTCATTGAGGAAGCTACTGACATTACAGAGCTGTGCAACGTCTCACAGCAAACATGCACGGCATGCATTATGCGTAGGTGTATTACGTGTACATGGCCTACACCTCACCTGTGACATGCATATTTCATTACCAACATTGCAGGCATAACACACTTACCAGCATGGATCGGCTGCCCTGCCGTCACACCAGAGGGACCTACAAAAATATGAGAGGGTTCATCAGTGGCCACAACTGTGGCATTGCTACAGTGGGTATGCTAAACTGCAGTACAACAACAGTCAACAGTCACAGGTGTAGGGATATTATACAAACTATCCGTATTGCACAGCAGTAGGCAGCGGAACTGCTAAACACACAGTACACATCTCACGTACACATAATCTAACAATACAGTTAATTGTAGTCTACAGATAGGGCATATTACCTGCTTGCTCCAGGTGGATGTGCTGGGTGGCTCCGGCCTCCATTACAACACATGTCAGAGGTTGCCGTAGCTGTTGTCCAGGAGCCACCACGCTTAGGAGCAGCTCCTCCGCTCTGGTGAGAGGGGGATGTATGGCCACCCCACCACCTGTGGCAAGCTGCTGTCTTTGGATATCAGATGCACGCCGCCGGACTTGTCTAATTAAATCACTGCAGTGATGGCGTACCTGCTCATAGGTCCGGTTATGCATGCCTATGTCATTTACCCGACTAACAAGCTCCTGCCACAGTGCAGTCTGCTCCTGCTGGTGCTGGCTGGTTCTGGAGAACAGCATGGTGTACTGCTGCAAAAGGCTGTTGACTATCACCTCTTCCTCTTCTGCAGTGTAAGATGGATTACGTTGGTGGGTTATATGGCTGAAAAAGATATGAACAACATGTGTGAGAGTGTCCTGTGGCACAGTTTACACCTTTACCCACATATATCACTTTACTGACATATATACCATCCTATTGTCTGTCAGTGGTTACATACGTTCAATAACACTTATTGGTTCTCAGGCCACAACTAACAAACACTGACTGGCAGACTCTATATATCACACCACTATACAACAGTACCTGACACACTGTTTGTGACACATTGCACAACCTCAAGACAGGGGTGTATATCACACCAATGCATGAACAGAGATGTCATTCATTGCAATGGATGTAAAGTACAGGTACAGTAGTATCAATCAAACATCCTAGTCATTGATGCCATAGCCCTGCCTAACAGATGTGTCCAGTTGTTAATATAGGTGGCATACTGCTGTAACAGACTATAGATGTTGCTGGATACACACGTCAACCCTGTAATACACATATGATTGCAGCCATTGTACAGGCATAATCACACACACACATCAGGGAAACATACAATGCACCACTGTATGCCAACACAGATGAGCATTACCTGTGTACCATACGGTGCTGTGTACCACTACTTACACACCCTTATTCCTGCAGTCTGTCCTCTGTGTAGACTACAGGAAACACACATGACAGTGTTTCCAAGCAATGTGAATGCACACCATACTGTGCTCTTTAGCCCTACAGCTTCAGGTAGTACTACAGTTCATACTGGTGATGGATTCACCTGCAGTACCACTCACTAAGCATACATGTATTGCTTTAGCCTACAGTGAGACACCACATTCATCAAAGGAGAACTACGTCACATCATATGCCATACTACTATGTCTGGCTAACAGTACATTACACATCAGTTGCTGTCCTCACAGCTAGGTTAAGCACTACCATGTCAGATACAAAATCACACTAAGCTATCACACATTTACAGACCTTGCACATATTCAGCGTTACACTCATTCAACCTCACATAGCAGCTATTGCATTAAGTACATGTGTGAGTGCATAGTGTCATAGGTAGGTAATATGCTATTGGCCCTAAAGCCTACGGCAGCCTAGCCATATGCTACCCTGGCCTTTGATACATATGTACTTTGATTTCACTTGCCCCTGCCAAACTGAACCACAGAGGTGTTTCCTGGGGTGTATTAACAATTTCACATACAATCTTCAGGGGTATTTATAACAACTGCTAAGGAGGAGCCTCGTTTGCTATTGCTATGTGGTCTATTCCAGTGTATGGCATATGTCTGAGATGGGAACCTATCCCTCCAGCATGTGCTGTTTAGTGAGCTGACAAGGTTTAGGGCCCTAGAGCGTGTAACCCCGAGGGGTTGTGATATGGTGCCATGGTAGTTGTCACCCAGCTATGGGTGTGACATACCTCTATATGACTGGCAGAGGTCACCTCTGTGTGGCCAGTATGCAATACAGTGTAGTTGTCATTTTGTGAGTCAGTCTGCATAGGGCATCTGTTTGCGGACAGTATTACCCTTTGGGAGGTCTGTCTGTGGCCTGTTCACCTGGTGTAGTTGTCATGTGAAGTACATACCACACAGGGCATTGTGATGAGTAGAGGGGACCCCTACCCTATACTTCCATAGATGACACACCTGTTGTCATGACACATATCACACAGACAGATTATAGGTGTAGTTTGGCACGGTCTTCATCACAGTGGAGGCTACTGTCCACCTGTGTCCCATGTTCCCTTATCACACCTTCACTGTTAGGTAGATCTCTGCCTATGTGTTAGTTAATGGGTACACTGTTTTGGGAAGGTGGAATGGTACTGCAGTAGCAACACTTGTCTACAGTCGATGCCTTGTTCACCACACACCTGTTGCGGTACATATGACCCCGTGTCTCTGTGTCTCTCTCTCTATACGTATATATGTATATATATATATATATATATATATATATATATATATATATATATATATATATATATATATAGATATATATATATATATATATATCTATATACATACATGTACACATCCATTGCTGTACATATAGGCACATGTACAGTCCACCTTTCATGGTGGGGATCTCACTTATGCGACAGTTGTGGGATGTACAGGTATGTGATTACATTGCACAGTGTTGTGCAGAATGCATGTGGGTGTCCTCAACCCTTGTAGCTTTACCAGGCCTCACTGTCTGTAACACATCAGATCTGACAAATCTGTCCCACAGCATTTAAGCACCACATGACATATATCAACACTACCATAGCTGGCCTTAGGCATAGGCCTACTGGGCGGCCACCTAGGGCGCCACTCTAGCAGGCCTAGGTGCCAGTATTTATGTGGACACAAGGATGGGGGCACCAGGAAGTGTGGTAGGGGGTGCCGTGGGGCCCTTTTGCCTAGGGCACCAGTTGACCTAAGGCCACTCCAGTGCACTGCATGCTGTCTTCTAAGCCACACACTACAACCTACATGGATATATGCACATATCAACATTCACTGACAGATAGCTGTCCACCCTTCACTAACAGCTGCAGTATGTCCCTTGCCCTATGCACATGTGCAGATACAGATAGATACATACTGCTGCCACACATGGATGATTTTCAGTGTGTAGAGTACTCTTCGGGAACATCTACAACATGCCAACACATACATTTGAGTTACATACCTTATCTTTGTATTTACCTGCTCCATGTGTTACGGTTTTGTATCTTTTTTTTTTTTTTTTTTTTTTTTTTGCTGGTTTGATTTGGGTATTTGCCCTCTATTTCACCTTCAGTCTTTTTTTTTTTTTTTGCTGGTTTGATTTGGGTTTTTGTCCTCTATTTCACCTTCGGTCTCTGTTTCTGTCTGTCTCTCTCTCACTCTCTGTCTCACGACACCTGCAATGATATAATTGCATGTGTGGACTGCAGGTACAGCCTGCTTTTCTAGGTATCTGCACTTGTGCATGTGACAGCCTCTGCACCAATTGCTGCCCACCATTCAGTAACTGCATGCAGCCTGCTGTTTGGTGATTGCATTACTCACTGTGATTGCAGCCCACTGCTATAAAATGCTATGTTAGGTAGGCGTAGCCCTTTCAGATTTCAAAGGTGGGGCCCATTCTTGTTTGATTTGGACACTGTTGTGTCAGTCTGAAGGTTGGTATATGTCTCTTATCTGATGCTAGGGTTGTAGCCAGTTATGTGCATCTTGTACTCATACCTGCATGTTTCTGCTTCCAGTACACATATCTCAGTGCAGACATGTATGCACCCCTCCAAATGCTAGCACAGGATACATGGGAGTATGTACTTTTTTCTCACTTACACAATTAACTGCCATACAAATATGGTTATTGCACTGTATTCCTGTGGCCAGTGTTTATCCTGGTCTGATACTGTGTGGTGTTTGTAAGGTGCTACTGTAAAATTATTCCCTGCTAGTATGGCTGGTTCTCCTTTCACAGTCATTTCATGCAATTCCACAACCACTGCTGATAAAAACCCACAGAAAAGGGTTTGTGTTATACCATTCCTAATTTCCATGTACATTCCCTCATTGCAATGCATGATATATTTATTTCAGAACCAAGTTATTTGTATATCTGCTGTGGCTTAGTGGTAATTTATGCAATCTATTGTGCAATGGTCTGGGGTTTGAGACTGGCAGAGGGTTTTTATTTTGCTGCTCAGCAGAACAAAGGCCCTGCCATAGAGCGACTAAGGCACTCTTAAGCAGTAGTAAGCGGGTTTGCGTGGGTTTGCATGACACTTAGCTAAGCGCACACATGCGCACACTTGCTTAATCCCACTTACTACAGCTTAAAAGTGCTTACTCCCACTAACCCCCACGCTAATTTCTTTGAAAGAAAAGAAAATGGGAGATAGGAAAGTGGTGAAAAAGGGGGCACAAAGAGGGAAAGACAGTAGGAAAACAAGCTCGGGATGTGCAGGATGGGTGTAGGGAAGGTCCATAGCTGCCCATTTCTTTGCCAGCAACAGCTGTGCATATGTTGAAAATTTGGATTGAAATTTGAAACCTTCCACCCCTGAGAGAGAGGGGTGAGGACAACATAATTTGTTTTACTGCCAATTAGAATTATCCGTGTACATGTCCAATGGACATGTGTGCAAAATGGGAAGCTATGCATGGGGTGTAATTTTTTTTTCGGGTACAGCTTGCCCTTTTTTTTTTTTTTTCAGGGGAGAGTGGTAAGTGAGGTAGAGGAAGTAGGTATATTTGGGGAGGTAGGATGGGTAGGTAAACAGACAAGACAAACAAGATGCATACAGGGGCGGAGTATGACTCATGGGATGGGTAAACACAATTGACGGGGACGGATGTTTGGAAATCGCAAGCCCATGAGCCCACAGATGGTAACAGTGGGACTGATATCCCCACCCATGGGCAGTCACCACTGGACCTTCACAGACCCGAGGGTCACTGTGCTGGGGGCAGTGTAGGAGGGGCAGGCTCACCCATGAGTTGCGCCAATCTCGCCTCGAGCTGGCATAGGGGATCAGCGACTAAAGTCTGGATTTCCCTACGCACCACAAACCGGACCCTTCCGAGGGTGACAGGAGGCCCTTCTCCACCCATGATTGCAGGGGGAGTGAGCCCCATCCCCTGCAGCGCTTCCCCCCAAAGATGGCACAGGACCTACGGAGGAGGGTGGCCCGGGCTGGGCAACAGACCTGCTGGTGCTAGGTGCAACTGCCAGCTGAGGATGGACAGGTGGGTCCGCTAGGACCGGCCTTACCATACCTTCTGTGATTAGGTGTTTTTAATTACAACATAGACAACAGCATTCCAAGTTAGTTGTAACAGCATGCAGTAATATTCCCATTAACCCAACACACCAGGATTACAACAGTTGAACAGCAAGCATAACACATGCATGTATTGAATGACAGTGGACATTCCAACAGCATGTAGGGATGATTGGTGGCAACAGGCCACCAAGATTGTGGTGTTTTAACAGGGGACATGCATCAAAGTAGGTGCAGATTTTGTATAACAATAGGACATATGTCCCAACAAATGTTACGAGATTAGACATACTCATTGAGGTGTGGAATTGCATTGTTTATGCACATGGAGTAGGGTGTAAAAAGAAACCTCCATTAACATCTTATTAGTACTTTAACTGTACATTACACTCCTATTGACTGCAGGTGTATATCCCCTACATGTATTCTTACACTAAACAACATGTATTTGATTGTGTTATGGGTTTTGCTACTTCATGATATACCTGGCCTATATCTGACATGGTAACTGTCCAGGATGCAGATGTTACTGCTACATACTTGTATTAAATTGGCTTGTTTATTTATGTGCACATCTGGATGTGTTCACATGGCTTTTTCACTTGTTTTCTACACAACCCTACTTTTCAGGTAACACACTTAAGTTTCTGGGGAACACCTTGACAGGCTACTCATGTGCCAGATTTACCTATGCATGTCAGCCATTTCACAACTGTTTAGGACTGTTGCATACTTCACAGCTACTTGCACTTCCTTCATCCACTTTATATGGGACTGCACTACTGGGGGTTGTCAGCACTTACTACAACAGAGTAACATTTCTTCACTGCAAGGGTTCAACAACAATTTCTGAGTAACTGGCACATACACACTGCAAGTATTATACCTTTCTTATTTACATTAAAACTCTTTTCTACAGGCTCTCTCCTGTATTTGACATTACACTGCATACAGTAGACCTATTCAGGAAATGTTATACCTTTATTGATAGGTTACAAGACTGTTTTACAGGCTCACTCACATTTTATCTATGACAGTGCATGCAGAGATAGTATTCCAGACATGTTTTTGCTTTATTCATGGGTTACTACACTCTATTCCTGCCTATTTGACATATGATATGTAACAGTACATGCAGATGATTTATTCAGGGAATGAATGTTTTATACTTCACAGCTACTGCCACTTCTTTCATCCACTTCCTATGGGACTGCACAACTGTGGGTTGACAGCACCTAATACAACAGTACTATTTATTATTGCAAGGGTACAAAAACATTTCCAAGTAAGTGACACAGACACACTCCAAATTGTATACCTTTATTAACTACATTGAACACTCTTTTCTACAGGCTCTCTCCTTTACTTGTTATTACAGTGCATACGGAAGACATATTCAGGACATATTATACCTTTCTTGATGGGTTACAAGACTCTTTTTCAGGCCTGCTCATTTATATGTTATGACAATACATGCAGGGATAGTATTCCAGAATTATTTTAGCTTGATTGGTGGGTTAGTACACTCAATTTCTGCCTCACTGACATTTGTTATATAACAGTACATGCAGAGGATTTAATCAGGACATTTTATTGCTGTATTATTGGGCTTATACACTTTTCTCATGCTTACTCACATATATCATGTAACAATAAATGCAAAATATTTACTAACCTGCCTGGTGGCGCAACCTTAGCAGCCTATCTGCATAGGCTTGCTGATTCATAGCACGAGCACCTGCAGCTGTGGAGTAAATAAAGGATATTGAGACATACCTATCCATTATTTAGACTATATTAGCTTATCTTACATACTGCATTCTATGGCTACCTACTTAGTAGTGGGGCATCCCGCATTTGACGGTCCTCCTGGATCCACTGGTTCAGAAGGTCCTGCTTCTGCCTCCTCAGGTCTGCATGGTGGTGATGGATCTGCTCACCAGTCCGAGGGACACCTGTGGCACTGGTGAGTTCATGAGCCAACCGGTTCCAAGCCTCCGCCTTATGCTCCATTCCTTGGAACTAGCCCTGCAGGAGTCGAGTCTCATGCCGATGGACTAGGAGCCAAACCATATATCTTGACTCCTCGATGCCCCAGTGTTGCGCTCAAAAGCGTGTACCCTCTCCAACACCAGACATTCTAACTGCAGATGGGAGCTACAGTCAGTTATGGTGAGTATTCCCGCCTATGCGGCTTAAACATGCTGCATTTCCCGCACTTTTCTGTGATTAGCCGTTTTTGAATATTCTCGGCTGACTGCAGACATGCTTAGCAATGTTTAAGCAAACATTTATTACCATATATATGTTAACAGTGGATGTTTTTCCTAAGCTGTCGTGGCTTAGTGGTTCAGTACTTTGATTATGGTGCACAGTGTCCTGGGTTCAAACCTTATCATTGTATTTTATTTTACTACTGTCCAGAGAAGTTAGGGGGCGTGGTTGTGTGTAAGCAATTTTGCTCTACGTTGCTCCACGTTGCCCGACAGGGTGCTGGTTGGCATGGCACGCACCTCCACGCAGACCGATTGCACTGTGTAAAGCGCTATTTAGCTTTGGGCAATTATTTTGCACTGGGTAAAGTGCGATTTAGCTATGGGCAACTACATTGCGCTGGGTAAAGCACGAGTTAGCGAGGGGCAACTACATTGCTCTGGGTGAAGCGCTGCTTAACTGCGGCCAATTTTAAATTGGGATCCTTTAAAATATTTATTTTATTCACTGATACATTGGCCATTTCACTGCTTTTTAGTTATGTTTAAACATATATCTTAGGTATTATTCCATATACTGATTTAAAAAATAAATACGAAAGGGAGTGATGGGACTCAAACCGTGAATGCCTTTAATTTGTGCGAATGCTCTACCATTACGCTATTGCTATTTTGTGTGATTTGCATAAACATTCTTTCTTATGCTCTTCCATGTGAGAATTGCTGACTGTAGCTAAGCAATGGGCACACCCGCGCACACACGTGCACATACGGGCAGCTATATTGGGTATTTAAAAAAAAATTTAAGATTATGTGTTTTAGATGTGTGATGGGGGTTTACATTATCAGGCAGTGAGGTGTTGGGTGCAGGGACATTTGAGCGGACTCGGTCTTGTTTATTTCCTTTATTTTTAAACACTTGCAGGGGCGTGGACATTTGGACTGCTCGGCAATCGGACACGCACCCTGCTTTCTTACATGGTCCGTGTAGGACTTACAGTTGTGTCAGCGTGCCCTCATGCATATTCATGGCACGCTGACGTCATACTGTTCAACTGTAGCCTCTGAGTAAGACTTATTAAGTCCACCAAAGTGCAGAAAATACGATGGATAACGTCCACTTTTTAAATAATACAGTTTGGTGGATTTTATGTTTTATTTGTGCAGTTAATCCACTTATTTTCGACACATTTGAAGACTTATTAAGTCTTACACGGAGGATTCATGTATCCGGGGGAATATTTTGTGATGGATGTACTTTATTGTTTAGAGTATTGTATTACTGTTTATTATTACTAAATTTGGCATTACATAGATCTCATTTTAATTGCCATTCATTTTCTTTTATTTTCTCTTTTATTGTTTCCCTTTTCCCTAATGTTTTATTTTTACATTTTTCAGTTCCCTTTTAAGAACACATTACTTACAATCGCATACTCACATCTTAATAAGTTATCATTTTCTTAAAAAAAGTGTGCTAAGTCAATGACAAATGGCAAACCCTATAAGAAAACAAGCATGAGTAAACCAAAAAAAAGAGTACAACAGAAATATACGAAGGGTATCCATGGATGTGAAAGTTTAAGTTATTATGAAAGACTAAGATATCTGTACTTGTACAGTGTCTCTTGTAGATATCTAAGAGGAGATCTTATTTAGGTATATAGGGCATTTAGTGACAACTACCTCTGGGAATGTTTGAGGTTAACAAAAAGTACTAGAGTATCATCAGACAACCTACACAGGAGATTCTATAAGACTGAGAAGCATACTAGTTGGTTCTCTGAAAGAGTAGATAATGCATGGAACAGACTACCAAATTACATTAAAGCAAGTACTAGTTTAGATATTTTTAAGAACAGCCTGGATACTTATTATGGGAACAAGTGTTTTGCTATATTGGCTAGCTAGAAGGGCATTAATGCCCATGCTTGAAATATTTGTATGTATGTATGTATGTATGTGGAGGAGACCCTGGAGAGGGGGAGATATGCTCTAGAGGGAAGAGGAATGAAGGTCAGCAGGACTAAGACAGAATATATGTGTGTGAATGAGAGGAAGGATAGAGGAATGGTGAGGATGCAGGGAGTAGAGGTGGTGAAGGTGGATGAGTTTAAGTACTTGGGATCAACAGCTCAGAGTAATGGTGAGTCTGGAAGAGAGGTGAAGAAGAGAGTACAGGCAGGATGGAGTAGGTGGAGAAGCGTGTCAGGACTGATTTGTGACAGAAGAGTACCAGTAAGAGTGAAAGGGAAGGTCTACAAGAGGGTAGTGAGACCAGCTATGTTATATGGGTTGGAGACAGTGGCATTGATAAAAAGGCAGGAGTCAGAGCTTGAAACTGTTGATCTGCTGTGGCGACCCCTAATGGGAGCAGCCGAAAGAAGAAGAAGATGTATGTATGTATGTAATGTCAATTTTACCAGTGGCTCTTTGAATACAGCCATCCTATAAATTCATTCACACGTACAAAATTGATGCTGTTTGTGATGAGCCCTCTTTATACACGGGCAGTAACTAAGGAGTCTCAATCCTCACCACTGTCTCCACTAAGGGACTGCCACTAAAAGCAGGGATAGAAATACACAATTTCCCTGAAGAATATTCCCAGAACAGACTCCAAACCTGGGACTTAACTATATGCTTCACTCCAGGTCCCCAAATGAGTCTCCACACTAACCACTGCAGAGCACTGAGTCCCATTTCTAGGAATCTGACACACTCACTCTTAAATGTCTGATTTTCACACATACAAGCATCACACACTGTTGCGAAAGACTGGCACAGATTTACATGTTGTGTTCCTTTCCCAGATTACAAGGTAATGGATGCCACAAGTCAGATACCACGATACCCTTCAAAAGGGGTGTTCAATTATATTGGGTAAAATAGTTATTGATACAAATAGTAGCAAATAACCCAAGCAGTAAGGCTTTTCAGAGTGGTCCTGTTGTCATCACAATAAGCATAAACACTCTCAAGTTATTAAAAAGTATTCATTAAATAACCAGCCACAATGAGAGGTGGTAAAATAATTAATAATAAATAAATGGATTTAAAACAAGTAAATACTGAATAACTGATTCCATTAAAAAAAGAGTTTTAGACACAGGAAATATGAAATAAAAAGTAATAGCACAAGAGCAAAACAATGAAGAAGTAGATCACATCAATACAAAGTCCCATATACAGAGTCTCTCCAAACTCTTTGAGAGCGTAGAAAACGAATCCAAGTCGAGTATAAAGTATATATATATATATATATATACGTTTATTGCAATGACAGGTTAGCGCTTTCGCAAAAATAGCTTCTTCAGACCTAAAAACAATAAACTTTCAAGAAGTTTAAATACTCTATTCGGCGGGAAAACGTAAACTCTTCTTAAAGTGACATACATATTAGTAACATTCACTTCGCAAAACACAATAAACACATTAAACATACAATAATTTATAGATTCAATGATATAGACATTAATGGCTATGAAATTTGTAAAATCAAGCTTACTATATAAAAAAAAAAAAAAAAAAAAAAAAAAATAATAATATATCGCCCTATATTCTAAAACCACATATGAAAATAAAAGTAAAAATAAAAACAGATCAATGTCTAAGCTTCCTCATTCTAAGGAAGGGTTGTATTGAAACCTTGCCGTTAAGCCCAGGTGGCATATCGGATCTGAATTTAATTATCCAATTCGTTTCCCTGGCTTCAGTATAGGTTTTAATGTCCCCACCTCTAATGGTTTTATAGATTGTCTCAACTATTTTGAAAATAAAAGAATGCCCATCGCCTCTGTCAAGGACATGCTTAGCTAAAGCATTATGGGCACTACCTTTTTTTTTTTTTTTTTTTTTTTTTTTTTTTTTATATAGTAAGCTTTTTTATATAGTAATTCAAGTGAGCCTGGTCACCTCATACGTGGTGCTGTTCTTGGAATTACTATTGTCTTCATTTTCCATGGTGAGGCATTAACTCTGTTGGGAGTACTTTCTTGTTGTTTGATTTATAAACTTAGATAACAGTTGGTAATATAGTACAAAACGAGTTGTTTCTTTTTGGCATTGCATGAAAACATAGCAGTTCTTGCTGAAACAGCTACAGTGGTAATAGAGCTGTGATGCTGTCCAGGTAGAAAGTTATTTTAAAACTACGGAACTTGGTTAGAATTAAGTAGTGCCAGTTTTATGGTGGTTTGTTTGATTTGCATTGGCATTTGAGGTTGTCTATGAAGAAAGTCTTTAATGCCACTTTCTATGTCTTTATACAGTTTATTTGGGTAATGTGGGAGGGTAAGGAGTTCCATTTTTTAGCAATGCTATGGGAGAACAAGCATTGTCGAGATTTTTTATTAGGCTTGATTACACTTAGTAGTAATTTGTTGGAGGATCTAAGGGTACATGAAGGAATATAAGCTTGTAGTATTGATGAGAGTGCAGGCAGGTATTTGGTTTATAAATTAGTTTATGGGCTAGCATAAGTTAAGTATAGCAAGTTAAACAAGTGAGTTAAGTAGGCAGGGAACTATGTTGGTGTTTACAGAGAAGGTGGCTGACATCAAGGGAGGTAACGTCTAAGCTTATTTCAGCTTAGCTGCACCTGTTTACGTGATGTGCCACCGTGCTGAGTTTGTGCTTTCAGGGGGCTGTATGCACTAACATCTAAACTTTGTTCATTTAAGGGGCACGTGCTTCACTGTGTTTATGCACTGCTCCACAGTGTTGAGTGTATCTAAATGTCAATGACATATTAATTAGTTCTGATCCCTGTTTAACTTAAACTAGAGCCATTAAATGATGTTAATGATATACTAGGCGGGTGTAATGCATCACAGGTAGCCAATCACAGAGTCAGCACCTACAGCAGAGCATTATAACATATGCATACACCCTACAATCTTATTTTTCCCCATACTCTGCACTATCAGAGTACAGACTTGGGAATTTTAACTGAAAAAATGCTAGGGGCTGCTGCAGGTCTGCTACATCTGTTATGTGCTAGATGCTGAAGTCAGTGCTGCTGCTGCTGATGATGACAATAGGCCTAGACAGAGGAGGAGAAGAGTGTTGAGGCCCAGGGTAACCTTCCAGGAGCTACATGAGCTGAAGATTGTAGAGACAGGGTGGACAGGGACATACTACAAGAACTCACTGAGCTCTGCCACCCTCAACTTAGACCCAGAGCCAACAGAGGGGAATCCATCCCAGTGGAAACAAAGGTATGTGTATCCCTTAGGATGCTAGCTACAGGTACCTTGCAAAGACCAACTGGAGACATGACGGGGGTCTCACAGGCATCAGCATCCAGGGTACTCCACCAGTTCCTGGATGCCATGCTACCACATGCCAGTAAGCACATTTATTTTCCACTCACCCCTGAGGTGAGGGCCAGCTATATGCAACACTTTTCACATGTAGCACACTACCCTGAGGTATTGGGTGCCATAGATTGCACTCATGTACACATAAAGGCACCAGCTAGTGGAGAAGGTAAAATCTACATCAACCACAAGGGGTACCACTCCATCAAGTGCCAGGTCATGTGCAATGCCCAGGGCATTATCATGACTGTGTGTGCCAGCAGCCTTGGCAGTTATCATGACTCCCATATCTGGCATGCATCACAGCTGTACCAGATGCTTGCTAGGGGGGACATCCCACATGGCCATTTACTGGGGGATGCTGCCTACACACTGGAACTGTAGATGATGACAGCCATCAGAAATGCACACACACCCATGGAAGAACATCATAATGAGGCACATGCACAAACTAGGAACATCATTGAACACGCATTTGGGCTTCTGACGTCAAGGTTTTGGTGCCTCAATATATCTGGTGGAGCCCTGCAGTACTCTCCAGCCACATGTGCACAGATATTCACAGTATTTGCCATGCTACATAATATGATCCTGCGGAAACAGCTGCAGCAGGATCAACAAAGGGAAGGGATACACAGCCCCCCACTAGTGCCTAGGTCACCACAGCCACACTCACAGGAGAGCTTGGAGGAGGAACCCCCCCCCCGATGATATCCCTGTAGGCAGACGTTGGCGTGTCCAGCACACCCTGGCTTTGGCTAAGGGACAAAGCATAGCCCATTCGCTTACAATCTAGAGCCCTAGAGTCTGATACCTTAGTCCTATTCACATACATATAGCAAAATTGTTGATTCCAGGCAACCCACACAGGCTGTACCTATCCATGCATTGGCTGTGTACTACTTTCATCACACAGAGTCAGCCCTGAACTACAGTTCTGTCAACTGCTGTATTCTTAATGTTAGTCTCTAACCTGCACACTACTTGTCAGGATTAATATAATATGGTATCGTATGTATGGATTTGCTACATTTATGCTAGGAAGTATAATGGGCTAATTGGACAGATGTAACATCCACATGGGACTGCAGATACCCAGTCCAATAACATGTGTCCTCTAATAATCACTAGGTCTCATGGTTGGAATATTCACTACATCAGTCAAGGAAGATGTTAAACAGTGGGGTCACATAATATTTGGACTATTGTCTATCCCAGCAGATCATGTGCTGTTGTTCCCCCACTCCCAACACAGCAGTGTTCCCATATAACTGCTTTAACAGTAAGTCAGCAGTGGTATATCAGCAGACCAGGCAATCTCAGGGCTGTAACATAGTACTCTAATACACACTGTACGTTCCACATAAAGCAGAGATAACAATGTACATATTTATGCTGTTGAATGCGTGATGAATGACTCCACTCTGTCTGGCAGCCTGTGTAGCTCAGTGGATTGTGGATTAGGGAAGTTAGCATGGGTGATGGTGTAGATGATTCTAATCTGGAAGTATTCACATCTTTTCCAAGTGAGGTATTATTATGTCAGTATTTTCACTGTCGTTCTGTGTGTGGTGTAACATTATGAACCTCTGTCACGTATTAATTACATCAACAGCTGCAGAATGCCATGGACATTTTGAGTGAAGTGCAGTACTGCAGAAACAGGGACAGATGTCAATGTCTGTAACATACATCTTAACCTATTAGTGCAAGAAATCTGGACAAAACCTGACAAAATAGGGAGATAAAGGCCTATAAATAGGGGCATATTTTAAATACTGCTCTATTGAACTTAAAAAGTTACTAGCATAACAGGCTTTGTTTCAACAGACATATTTCTGAAGGATTTAAAGTTAGAAACTCAAATGAATGTCATTATTTCGTGACTTCAGTCGTCAATTCATCCAAGTGATTTGAAAGAAAACCACAAATTTCATGAGGAACATACCAAAATTATGAGCCAAAACTCTGGACATTCTGCAAAACTCTGGGAAGTTGAGAGGTATGGTCAGTAACACACAAAAACCCAGACTGGAGTACAGGTAGATGTGGCCTGGAGTCACTTTATAAGTACTGACAGGTCCATTGGGCAGACCCAAACACTTAAAATGAATGCAATTCTGATGGCCCATCATCAGACTGACCTGTTATATATAGATATGTCTATACACACAGAAATATACATATACTTCTCTCACTTACATACATAGTATACCTATCATTATGTAATGTCAACTAGATATATACTGATATATATAGCTATATATATATATATATATATATATATATATATATATATATATATATATATATCACATCGATACATAGACTCTCCCCATATATCTACATAACACATATATGTATCAAATACACACAGCTACATTTATATGTACATCCCTATTAATTTCATAAATATGTGAGTGGATGTTTGTATTGTCCTACATACCCTAATAATGCTGAGTAAATCTGCATTATCACACATCCATACTGTTGCTCAAAGGATCCAAACTAAGGGTGCAACAGTACATAATCCAGTTACCTACAGTCCCCTGTGCATGCTGCCTGTTACCACATAGAGAGATGCAGGTGAGCAAATGGTGTAATGTATAATGTTGTCAACACACGAATGGACAGGGCACATTGTTCCTGCCCACAGCAAGCAGCCATATGGCCATATCGGTAACTGTACACACATAGGTAGGATAATAACAGTTATCCCACTGCTAAGATACTAGATGCAGATAACAGTATGAAGCAATCTCACTCTGCAGGCTACAGATGCTGTTCAACACAAGTCTAGTTTGTGTAATGCACAAGTACTGTGCATGCAATCACATATACAGCAGACTCAACCTGTGGAGCGTGCAATAAGTACTGTAATCTATAGTAAATAAGACTAGATAGATAGGGGTTCTAATCTCACTGAAGGCTACTTGGTGTGTGTCTGTGTGTGTGTGTGTGTATCCCCCATGAGGAACAACTGAGAGGCCTTCGTAAGCTATCCATTTGCAATGGTTATGAAATTTTTGGCCTTGTAACTTGCTGATGGCCTCCAAACTGCCCTCTTCTACAATCCCTGAGGATGTTATCCACTTTAAGACTACTAGATGACAGTGTAGTATCATATTTAAGCCATGGTGTGTGTGATATGTACTGTGATCTATAATGAATAAGACTAGTTAGGTAGGGGTTCTAATCTCATTCCAGGCTACTTGGTGTGCATGTATGACTATATGGCATAAATATGATCACCTAGGTGACTTAAGAATAGTTAGGGTTTTGCAGTGTTTTATTTGTAGTGGGTGATGTAACCCCCAAAGGATTGACCAAAACAAGTCCTGATGATGTCATCAAGCATAATATCTGATAAATTGATAATACTAGCAGACATGAGGTGTGTTGCGTGCAACACGTACTGTGATCTGTAGTGTGCACCATTACATAGTTAGGTGTTCTCATCTACATACAGCCAACTTGCACTTTGTGTGTGCCTTGGCATGTCCTGTATGCAGTGATTGGAAGTGATGCTAGCTTCAATGTAGCCGTCTTTCTGTGTGAGTCTGTTAGTGCATTATACATCATGTTATGGAACCATAGAACATTTGAACTTAACTAGCATAATAGCCATATAGCTCACACAATCATAAACACCTCTGTACTCATAGTTACAGGATCAGTACATATTGTCTCAGTCAAAGAGAGACACAGGCAGACATCCTGTGTTGAGATGATGGTCGCCCAGCCAATCATACAGATAGCATGTGTTGAGGTGCATGGAAGTGGTCTGTGTGCAATTAGGCAGAGTTTTGTGTCAAGGGTTTATTTACATCTGCTAGACAAATCTCTCCCACACGCATGTAGTACTAATGTCACATACTAGGATAATGTCCTTATAGTGAGCTATCCATCTACTACACCACCTGCAGATAGGTAGCATATGCAGTCAAGCAGGGTCACACATTGCCCTGTATGCAAGGCACAGATCACCTCATAACTAATATGCCACAGGTGACAACGACACTCATTGCAGATGATGAACACATACCGAAGAGGTGAAGTGTTCTTGTAAGGGACCATACTGTTGTGTGCAACTGCCAGTACTGCTTGGAATGGTATGGCAACAAAAGGGACCATACTGTTGTGTGCAACTGCCAGTACTGCTTGGAATGGTATGGCAACAAATTGCCAATGTACCCAGATATTGGCATGCTGAGGGTAGAGTATGTGGAGGTTAAAAGTATGTCATGTACTGGTGACTGTGGTCTCAACTATGCCATATGATTCCTGACATACTGTAGAGACATGTTGATCTCAGGCACATTAGGTGAAACCTGTGTGGCCAGGTCTGTGTGCCCAGTTCTTTCTCCCTTGAGTATGTACATCACATGTTGTGACTGATGTGGTACTTACCAGCTACATAGAGTTAACGAATGGAAAAGATGCTATACATATGTTTGCATGGAGTTTATGGCCATTAGTATGTCAACAGGCATATGTTTGCAATATCCTCTTGCAGGATAGTGACATACTGCAAAGGCTCTATGAGTGCTCACAATTTTAACGCATCAGCCAACATTGTTAGCCACAGTCAGTCAGTAGTTGCACGTATTGTGGTTAAATGGCTTCCAAGCAATGGAGGACTCAGGACTGCACACTGTTAAAACACCGCTGCTTACAGATCAGCTATTGGAGGTCGATGTCCCTATGTTGTGTATGTGTGCCATCAATGGGCCACTTAGTGACCCCTACAATGACAGTATCATGGATGCCTAAGTGGGTGCTTTGTAAATGTTGTCTGAGTGGGAAAATATAGTCAGATGGCTTGCCTCAGTCTGGGGGTTGTATGCCTTGATGTATCCTCCCTCATTTCCTTGGTGACTGCCTCAGACATGTCCAGCATGTATAACAATCAGGTATGTATGCTATCAATGGGCCACTTAGTGACCCCTACAATGACAGTATCATGGATGCCTAAGTGGGTGCTTTGTAAATGTTGACTGAGTGGGAAATATAGTCAGATGGCTTGCCTCAGTCTGGGGTTGTACACCCTGATGTACCCTCTCTCAGTTCATTGGTGACTGCCTCAGACATGTCCAACATGTACAACAATCATACCCCTGTCACACATCCAAACAGTTTAAGTCAACTGTGTGTAAAACACATATATGTGTGCTGATCAGCTCCATGATGATTGGCCCTATGGGCCTACAGATATGGATACATAGACAAATATGTGTATAATTCTGTTGCTCAGTTAATGCACCACGTCTTTGCAGGGGTGTAATTGTTACCATTGTCCAACTAGTATGCAGCCAGTGATGCCAGTATGTTTGCAAGGGTTGCCGAACGGTGTTAATAGTCCTTGTCAGATCACATGTGGGATACAGCCTGGTATGTTAGCATGTGCAATAGATGCTGTGTATCTTCCATTGAGAGACCAGTTATGAACTGCTCTGTAAATTTGGACTTTAAGGACAGGTTGTTGGAATGTCATGTGTCACATGTATTGGAGACAAGGGAGTGTAGTTGATGCAGACAGTGTAGGAGTACAGGTTAAGTATGACTATAGACCCCCCCCCCATATGTGGCATCCAACAACCTGGGGCTGTCCTTTGAGGCCAGACATGTAACTACACTGTGCCTTGTGGTTCTGCATTGTGTGGGGGGCTAATTTTTTCACTTACCGTGTCTACACAACATCACAACAACACTATGTGCTTCTATTAGATGAGGAGATAGTGCCGCCATATTGGAGGAGGCACCCTCACCCCAACTGTCACACAGCACTGTCCACCTGTTGTTCTACAGCATGCTAATGGCAGTTGTCCATCAGTCACGTGTGCTGAGCCATGATGAGCCTTTGTCCCACCTGTCCCGTACAGCTGAGTTCATGCAGTTACAATGCTGATGACATAATGTATGGGTGTACAGCTCTGCATACTTGCCTGTACTATCTGAAGCGGGAGCTGCAGTCATGCAATGTCAACCATTCCACAGAAAGTAATAAATGGCTTTCTTCACATATATGCCTGTATTGTCTGCAAGGGGGATATGTGCTGGCTGTTTTAAGGAGACTGATCTGTGGACAGATTCCACCAGGGAGGACCTCACACTGGGTCACACATATTGGTAGACACATGATGCAATACATTGATTCACCATGTGGGGATTTCACAACACTGCTCCAGGGCATGGTAGATAAGGACCTGGACCATCCTTTGGGCAAGTGAGCCACAGCATGACTAAGCAACACATTGTGTATGTATTGCACTTCCATAACGTGTACGTCTGTGATCTGTACAGACACCTTGCATGTCTCTCTTGTTGCAACATGCTGGATATAATTGCAATACTTACTTGCACAGAAGTCAACTAGCATGTAGTGCCAAGTGGTGTCCACAGATCTCTGAGTCATGTCACCTGAAATTACATTATGAGTTAGCATGAATACGAGCACTAACACTGTCCTAAACCTACTGACAGTGAACAAAGCACTGTTACCTTTGTACAAGGCCAGACCATGCCTACCGACTGTCACCGGTGGAGCCCATTGACTGTTACACTATGCAATGGATGTCGAACATCCATCTACTCCACCAACCATAGCCTGGCAAGGTGTATGACAATATTACGCCAGCAGACCATGTTGGAAACTGTGTACATCATGTACAGAGTGTTATCTCAGCTGGTAAATAGGCAAGTGTCTGTGAGTCATACTCTGGGAACATAGCATTGAGAGACCTATGCTGCAATGATGTCAGTTACCAGTGGAGTTCACCATCCTCCATTAATGGCATACCCTTTCTAGCTATTCCATCTCTGCAGTCACAGCCACTGGCAGTGACCTCTCACTGAGTACATTAGCAGGGGATTACATATTAGGAGCCATCACAGAACCAACAGTTATCCTGGATGGCCTAAGACACAGTCAGTTGTTGTCTGAGCCACTGACAAAGACTAAATGCCCAATAGTATCCTGTGGGAAATCATCCACCCTTGCAAAATATTGTAGTGTTGGCACAATGCACACAGTTGAGCCATTACACATGAAGGTATGCACCCAGAGAATAATGTAGCCTTTGACTTTTACTGGTCAGTAAGATGTGGGGAATACATTCACTGCTGTACAACCTATACCAATAGGTATGGGATGAAAATCTCAGACTGTCACTGCTATACTGAATGTGACAGTCATGACAACTATCATTGTGTGCAAGGGCACCCTTGCCATGTCAATACACAGGCATATCGTATGACTATAGCAGCCACACAGGTTCCATCTTACACCAATACACAGTGTTGATAACATGTCCTATAGAGTCTGTGTTATGACTATACATGTGTAGTCTGTCTACTAAATTCTTTGAAGGGGATATATATGTTTCCATACAGGGAGGTGTCAGGTCACACTGTGTACCCCCCATATATCCATGATAAGACTAACATGTGTCACCTGTTCTACACACCAACATGGCCATGGTATACATACTACATGCTGGAGAGACAAGTATGTAACATAGACAGTACACCCTATATGAAACCACCCCCCCATGCATATAAAACACAAATCTCCAATCCTATGACACACATCATGTGCAGGTTACACAATGGGATGCAGAATGTGACAATCATAACTGATGTCAAGCAACTGTCTGTACTGGACAAAAGATATTTGTAGATGGGTCATCTCTATCACCACAGCTTGTAGATGTGTTAGTTCCCAAAACCCTGCTGACATTTATCAAGGGTAGCAGACCTTATCACAGATTAAGGATGCATGGGTATACTGAATGCCACCACTGTCCTTGTTAGCTCATTATACACATATGACCCTATGGAGCCATGCACTTATAGTGCTGTACCTTGCTGAAGACATATTTCTGCTGTGCTGACATGCCATCTTGTGCTGCTTTATTGCTGCTGTGTATCCATAGGTTATCCCAACAGACTCCTGGAACAGAAACATAAATAGGTCCGTGACACACCTGCTATTGTGCAGCTATACAGCCAGTACATCATACAACATAAGGTACACAAAAGTATGTGGTGTACACATGACGAATGCTGTACAGTATATGTTGGTAACCACTAAAAGTGGCATGGCAAAACAACACTGCATTACAAAAGTACATGTTAACTAATGTAGTCACTCTTTACATCAGACAGCTAGCTTCATTTCCCAGACATCTAGCTTCATTTCCCTGCATCAATGGCAAGCATGACAGTAATGTGGCACAGGTATCCTCACTTGCGCAGGTTGTTTCATGGGGGTACAGGAGGCCTAGGTGGCCCAAATGCTTGACATCATGTGTGTGAGTCAGGATGGGAAGCATGTAAGATGGACCACGGAGAGGTGCCGTGTGTGTCTGTAGGTGATCTGCATTTGACAGTGGTGTGTTAGTGTGTGTGTGTGTACACAGTTAAGCTCAGTGCTAGCCCTGCATGTGTGTATGTTGAACAGCTTTGGACCATACATGGCAGAGTTGACAGTTTACAATCTCCTGCTTCGAACACAGGAACTGGCTCTGCCAGGAGTTGCACTGGCACCTCCATGCCCAAGTTCAGAAGCAGTGCTAGCACCTGATGGTGACTGCTGTCTGCTGGGACTGTGTCTCCCACGGAACCACCCAGAACTATGAACCCATTGCCTGCATTGTCATGGTGTGGACAGCATACTGTGCTCTGTAGCACTCAATATACTGCCACTACAGGAACATGATTGTACACAGCCACAGAGACTCTCAGCAGGTAGGGTTGCTGACCTATGTCCACAGGTCCAAAGCTTAACTGTAACCAGACTTTCCAGCACAGACAATGTGCGGTCCAAGACAGACACTGTCTCAGCCCAACTTCTGTCTGCTGCATCAGTGAACTGATCCAGGGTGTCCCCAAAGCAGTGGAGGCAGTCACAAATGTCAGACTGTGCTGCATCCATAACCCTAAGCATACATCTGGTGTTCTGTTCATAACATGCCTGTGCCTCCATGATGCTGAAACATGCGCCAAGTGACCCATTATGTGACACCTGCAATAGGTGGTGGACAGACAGTAGGCCTTCTACAAGCAGCTATGTCAATCTGCCTCTGTGGGACATCACCAGCTCTCTGGTTATGGCCAGTGTCTACACTCAATGGAGTCATAGTTGCAACACTTTCCTTTTCAATGTCCTCACCCTTTGACTGTACAATATCTGTGGTCTCTGGGGACTGGGAATGTGTGAGCATACTGACTGTGTGCAGAGACAATGGAGGCAGAAGAAGGATGTCTACCTCTGGGACAGATTCAACCCCCACCTATGCCTCACTGTGGCCACATCATCATCAGAGTCCAAAGAGACACTGACGTCAAGGTGTGTAGGGGACAGACACCAACTGCACCAGTCACATGTGAGAAGAACGAAAAAAGTGGTACATGAATACCTTCACTATTGTGTATGAAAAATCCAGAAATACTCATAATAATAAAGACCCACAACTGGATTAGCGGTCAAACATTTTTCTTCTCTACTTTCATTGAAAAAAGGTTTCCTCAGAATAAAATACACATTCAAGTCAAGACCTTTATCAATTCAAGTAAATAAAGTAAAGCTTGAACAGTAATATGTACCTTTTAATTAATCAATATGAAACTATACTTGATAAAACAACACAAAAAAACAAATATACCTATCTTAACAAATATATTGAAGTACACATTTCATTGCCTAATTTATTTCCTTTCAACCTTTTATTTTTTTTAAAAGGCATTTTAGAATAATTGCCTCATTTAAACAAGAGGCTTATCTGCTCTTAACTGTCATTGCCAATGTGTTTCTTTTTGTTCAACACCAGTCCTGTGATTACACCCTCTAAGATCCTTAGGTGCCTGTTCCAGAATGGAAAATAAAAACATTCTACTCTGTTTACACACAAAATTATGTTTAAATTGGGTAATATTTTGCCCCTTAACTTTAACAGAATATAAATGTTCCTCAACAAAACAGTGTCATGTTTACCAGGAGCAGGACCATGGCCTTGGCCAATACCTGACGGACCTGGGAAAAGTTGAGGGTGAGGTAATTTCAGTACCAATGCATGCAGCACAACAAGGTAATACGTCCATATATCTCACATTTACAGTAGCTACTCTGTTACTTGCATTGGTCACACTCTGAGTATGAGAGTACAACTGAGGTTAAACTGTCCCCCCCAAAGAACAAAGACCTGACACCCACTAAAAGTATGTACAGCTTGACACACTGACTACTACAGTATTTCAGTGCTGATCACAGTAAACGTACCTGTATGCTCTTCTGCTGTAGAAACTATGACACCCACCTCTATGATGTATAGGGTGATGGATACCTGGCCCTGCCACATGTGCCTAGGTTTGACAGGAAGTCCTTAGGGGCTGAGTGGTTGTTCTGCTGCAGGCCTTCCACCGGTGATGGGACAAACCCTGGCTACATCTGCTGCCCTTCGTCATGCAGCATTGATCATGTCCCTTGCGCAATGTTGAACCTGCTCATATGTCCTGCCCTGATGGTCCATGCCATTCACATCATGGACAAGGTCTGCTCACAGTGCATCCCACTGTTCCCTGTTTTGCCTTCCACTGGACAATAGGATGTGATGATGTTGCCTTAGTCCTTCCAGTGCATCCAAGAAGGGTACATGATTCCTGAAAGACAACAAAAGGGGAACACATTACAGGATCACATACGTGGAAGTACACTATGTAGAGATACAGCAAGGACAAAATGGCTGGCACTATCCAGTGCTTGCTCACACATGTCATACCCTACAGTGCGCAAACATACTAAGTGTGTGGATACAACTGAGATAGTAACAATAATCAGATATTCTCATGTGTGCCATGACAGATACTACTGTATGATGATACACCCAACACTCGAGTCTGCTGTGGTGTGTCCACTATGGACAACCCCCCCGATAATATGTCATACGAAAAGTGCCACACAAACAGCAGTGTGCTATTACAACCACTATAAAGAGACAGTCCAATGAGACCAGTGCCCCACAATGGAAAAGGTCAATGCACCTTGATGTATTGTATGTCCTGTGTAGGTGTAAGACAGCAGGAGATCAATAGCATGTCATTATCAGAGCTCTAAGACAGGCGTAATGATGTGATCCGTATTCCCTGTAAGTCTATTCATCCATCTGCATCCTGTTGTATACAAAATCAGTTACATACCTGATGGGGTACACTGCTCCTCTGTTGATATGTGGTAATAGTAAAGTTTTCACAAAGGTGTGTTCTGTGTGAGGAAAGTCTCATACAGAATGGTTCCCCACAGCCAGATGCTTGCCATTTAAACATGCTTCTCCTCAGCAGGAGGTTGCCTCTAAACCAATCTGTGGGACTGAAATGCTAATTGCACACAAGACATTTGATTTGTACTATCATCTACCAATGACATGCAACTACTGTAGAATATATAAGGCCTTCATGTAGGTTAGGGCCACTTTCTTATATGCTGGGCTGGACATTATGGGGGTGAGGAGACTACATTGTTGCAGGGGGCAGGTCTGTAGCAGAAACCTTTACATAGAGATGTGTGTGCTACAGGCTGCACCTGCTGCTGCTGCAGGTAATAGACATAGGCAGAGAGTGTGGACACTTTGGAGGACTACAAGCTACAGGAGTAACTGTGGGAGCTGTGTCAGCCATGTTGTCGAGGCAGAGTGAGGCTACCTTTTGCACTGCAATTAAGGCATGTGTTTAAGATAAGTATGTTAGACAATGGTATCACTAACAGAGTACTAGGTAACAAGTGTGGTGTGTCCTTGAGTAAGATGGGGTATAAATATAATATGTCCACCATTTGGGCAACTGCCAGGCCATGTCAGTAATTTGCAGCATGTATGAGGGCAGGCCTTGTTACAAGCAGGGATTTCCAATGTGTATGTTAGCTGTACAGCTGCGATAATCTGCACAGTGACTTTGGAAGGATTGTGTGGTGCACTCTGATATTACTGGCCCTCATCTGTAGTACCTGTATTGAAATTCTCTGTGAATGCATATTAATGCATGACGTGACAATTTATGAGCATATAGTTTTGCTATAGGGATATCTGAAGTGCATTCCTACCTGCAGGCCTCTGACTTCCATCAGTGAAAAGCAAACATGTCATTTGAAATGCATTGTGTGGATAAAGAGTGCATGACTCAGTCATTAATTGCTGCCTTCATAATACTGTAAATTCACTTATACACACCACTGGATTTGAACCAATGTACTGCTTGCAAGATGATTAACAGACTGAGCTCCTGAGTCACTACTACAGCAGATGTATTTGCAAGACATATGTGCACACCTACAGGCTGTGACATACATTTTCTACATCCATCAGTATGTGCATGGATTTATAAGGATGTAAGTCTGCACGAGGGTCCCAGATGAACACATATTTTGCCATTAATGCCTTAGCAGGTGTCTTTCTACATGCTGTTGATGAAGGGCACATTTACCTGCTGTAACAGTCCTCACTTACATCCATTATCATGTCTTTGGCTGTCTAGTGGTGTACTATTGCACCAGAATCCAAGTTACGTGCCCATTTTTTCCATCACTTTTTAATCAAGTTTGTGCTGTGCTTTGTGCAGCTCCACTGAAAACATGCTTAATGACTGTAATTTGCAATTACTATAATTTTGTTTAAAACACCTGTTTTAATTAAGAGTTGTGTGGTCATGAAGGTTAATGCAGTGGTCTGTAGTTGTGATGGTCTCTGGTTCAAAACATGGGACAGGTGTTTATATTTTAAATGTGTATTACAGGTTTAAAAACGCATATAGTCAATATAGCTGTATTTGGCTGAGCTTAGCGAGGCTGAGTGGCATGCATAGCAATTCGCTAAAAAAATATAAAGCAAAGAAAAATGTCCCATGTGTCTCCACAAGGCAACAGCATGACTCACATCCCCACCCATGGGGCTATCAATACTGCTCTGTCACTACCCTGGGGGTGGCAGTGCTGGAGGCTGGGCACCAGGGACAGTTTATTCCACCAGGTCAGCCAGCATGCCCTCAATCTGGCACAAGTGGTGGTCAAACCCACAGTAGACTATGCTGCCCACCAAGACCAGCAGCTCAGCCTGGGTGAGAACTCCCCCTCCACCACCGTTCACAGAGGGGAGCCTGTCCCTATCCCATGGGGCAGAACTACCTGATGCCACAGGTAGTGCGTAGGCAGCAGAGGCGGCACCACCGGTCTGTGTCCCAGACATGCTGCGACCCAATACCATGGCCAGTTCAGGTAAGGTAGTCAGATCAGCCGGAACCTGTCTACCTTGACATGATGTGGTAAAAGAGGTATAGCAATAAGTTAAGGTTAGCAATAACCAAACCATTATTAGTATTAACAGAATGGAACATCATTTTAATTAATCCAAATACATATTAATGTATATTATGTGTAACACAACAGTAAACATGTGTAACAAAACAGTAACATAACAGTCAGTATGTTAACAGCATGCCAGTAAACATTAAAGCATAAGGCCAAAAAACAGTTAGTTTAACAAAATATGTTAATATTGAATCATAATAAAACATAACAATAATAAACCACATTTTTCTAAAATATATTAGTTTAACAAAATATGTTAATATTAAATCATAATAATAAAATACAATAATAAATAAATGAAGATAAGGGAAGAGAGAGAAAAACATTCCATTACTGATATTGCAGATTATATTCCTGAAAACATTGATAATAAATACAGGTGTGTAGTGTCAGTTGTGAGTACAGTGACTACAATTCTCTTAAAGCTGAAGAAGCATTTACATAACTCTCAAGCTGTTAGCATGGATCAGTATGGGCCAAGCAATAACAAATGCAGGTACACAACAACACAGAACAGTTATACATAATGTGGTCTTATATAACTACCAAGGTGTTCTGCAAGAGGATTTGGTAATACATTGCATTCCAGGTAACCATTTTTCTGGTAATCCTGTGACAGATGGATTAGGCAGTTTTAATTATGAGAAGTTTTGACACCTTAGAAGTATGTTTGTGTACAGTACATCAACTAGACAGCCATCATGCCTTAGTTGGCAGGCATGGGAATAGAACCCAATAGCTGTGACTGCAGGCAACATCTACAAGTACTGTTATAACTGACTACAGCAACTTAGTACACACATGCAAGGAATACAGACATACTGGATGTCATTGCACAAATGTATTTAGGAATCAACAATGCTGATTAACACATTATTGGCATTGCTGATAAGTGTCTGTGAAATCTAAGCACAGTATCTGCTCATAACATAGGCTACCTCACCCATATACCTTTTGTTCCTGGGGTGGGGAAAATGAGGGCATTTTGTGACTGATAATGGCCTGAAGACAACCTTACACCATAGTATGAGTTGAACAATATTTTATTTATTTATTTATTTAAGTTTGATGACCGGGAAAGTCCACTGGGCCAAGAAGAGCCCATTTTCAGTGGAGGCCTAGGGAGAAAAGCTCAAGAATAATTAAAAGTTACATTTCAAATGTTACAAAAGGACATAGTTCATACAGCTAATTAAACATTTACAGATAAGCTCCATGATATTTGCAATTGTCTTGTCACAGTCTTACAAAAATGAAAAGACATAATTCAATACTGAAATTTCAACATTTACATAAAGTGAATATTTTTGTTATAAACTCAATTGTAGGTTTAACATTTCAAAATATATATCTACTAGCCATTAGTAGGTTAGGAAAATATTATGCATGGAGATAGTAATAGTATATTTGAGATTGGAAAATATAGTGCAATAGATATTGGAGAGAAAATTAGTTTTTGGTAGGGGTGGTATTGTTTTGGGTGCAATAAAGTAATAGTAGAGGTAGTTGGATGAGCCAGTGCAAGGTGGAATGAGGGGGGAGGGGTTTAAGTTGGAGCATGGCAAGGGCATTCCCATTTGGAAAAAGATGAGAGAGTAGCTGAGATTTGAAATTTGTATGGTTAGGTAGGTTGCATAGGTGTGTGGAAAGAGAGTTCCACTGGTTAGCTAAGGAGTGGGACAACAGTAGATGGCCAGAAGGTCATGCAGGTTTGTGGACCTGAAGGAGATTTTGTTTTTTGGATCTGATGAGGGGTTAAGAATGTAAAGCTTTATGGAAGTAGCGAGAGCTGGTCAGTTGGCAGGTTTAAAGATGAGCTTGTGGGCAATGGTGAGTTGTAGGTAACTGAGGTAGTTGGTTAGTTCAAGCCAGTTGAGGGTGAGATGGGAGTGGCAGTGGTGGGATGAGCTTTTTGAATTGGTTGCAAATTTGGTGATCTTGTGGTAGCAGGATACAAGTTTGGACCTAAGCCCAAGATGGAGACTGGTGAAAAGAGGGGCACTACACATAAGGGAGGGGAGTAGGAAGATGGATGCAGGTGTTTGATGGGTAGAGCGGCTTAGGACGTGGTTGTGCCTGTAGAGGAGACCTAACTTTTGGTGGGTTTTCTTGATTGTAGAGCAGATGTGGGTGTCAAATTTTAGTTCTTTATTAATAATGATGCCAAGAAGCTTGGTGTTGGGAATGATTTCAAGGAGCGTGTTATTTTGACTCTGTATGGTGAATGCGGATTTGTCAATGGAGTTTTTGGTAGGGGAAAAAACATTAGTTTAGTTTAATTTGCATTTTGTGCCAGATGGTTAGACTGCATCCAGGTTTCTGTTTTGGAGAAGGCTAGTTGGGTTTTTGCTAGGAGCTAGGAGGGGGAAAAGGCTGACCAGATGAATGTTAAGTCATCTGCATATTGGATGATAGATGAGTCTGGGATGGATTGGTGAAAGTTGTTAATGAATAGATTGAAGAGAAGAGGGCCAAGAACAGAACCTTGTGGGACACTTGTGGGTGTGGGAAGGAAGGGGGAGGTTGAAGTTTTCAATTGGACAGCTTGTTGGCGTTTGGACAAGTAGCTGGAAATACAGGCAATGGTGGTGGGAGAGAGGTGTAGAATGGAGAGTTTGGATATAGGTAGGGTGTGTGAGATGGTGTCAGAGGCCTTTGACAGATCTAGGAATAGTGTTGAATCGAAGTTGGCTGAGTCACGTTCGAGGTTTATGGTTTCAAGAAGAAAAGAAGGACACTCATGGTGCTGTGGCCAGGGTGGAAGCCGTGTTGGGTAGGTGAGAGGAGATTGTTTAGTGTTAGGTGTACATGAGTTGTGCTTGTGTTGTTTTCCTCTAGTATTTTAGAAGGAGGGGAAAGGATAGCAATAGGCCTGAAGTTGGTGGTATCAGTATTTTTGCTACCTTTGTGGAGGGGAATAATGTAAGCATGGTGCCAGATAGAAGGGGTATATGATTATTGTATGGATCTATTTATAAGAATAGAGATGGGATAGGCAATGCTGTGTGCAGACAGGGTGAGGAAGGTGGGTGGAAGGTTGTCGGGTGCATTGCGACAGGGTTTGAGTTTGAGGAGAAGTCTTTTTATAGTGTTTGTCAGGATGGGCATGAGGCAGAAGGATGTGGAGGAAGGTTGATGATTGGGGTGGTGGTTGAGGCAGGAGGGGGTGGTGGTGGAGGAAGGGGTGGGAAGGAGGCTGATAGTTTAGCTATGCAGTCTATGAAGAATGAGTTAAACCGACTTTTTCAAGGTTGGAGAGGTTGGAGTCTGGGCAGGGTCTTCTCTGTTGCCAGGATGCAGCATGGATGAGATGGAGTCCCAGATTTTTTTTTGGATTTGTTGACTGCAAGGACTGGAGTTTGGAGTAGTGGGTTTTGCAGTCTTTAATTATTAGTTTTTTGTGGAGTTCCTTAGTTGCTTATAATTTAAGAGGGTGTTAGCGTTTTTATATTTTTGATATTGTTTCCATTTTTGTCCCTTTGGTGCAAGGCTAGTTTAGTATCTTTTGATAACCATGGGCAGGGATTGGTTTTGATGCATTTGGTTTGGGGGGGGGGGGGGCTTGCTGATTGAGAATAGTTAGGAATGAGTGGTTAAAGTAGGAAATGGCATCATCTACAGGAAGGTTTTTTAAAGGGGACCAGTCAGTATGCTTTAAGCATTTGGAGAAAGTTAAAGGGTTGAAAGAGGAGAGGTTGCGGGTTTAGATGTAGTGGTGTTGTTTATGCAGTGGAGATGGGAGATGGTCTGTGAAGGCTGGAAGGTGATCACTGAGAGGATCAGGTAATGTTCCAGCTTTGGTGATGATGTTTTTGGTGAGTTGTTAGGATCCATTCAATGATATTACCAGAGGTACCATCTTTATTTGGTCTGGATGGAGATTGTATTAGTTGGGAGAAGTTGTACAGGTTGATTGTGTGAGATGAGGCTTTAGAGTTAATAGCATTCCAGTTGATGTTGCTATCACTGAGTATATAGGTTTCATTTTTTATATTGGAGGACAACCAGGACAGGATGTTTTCAAAAGTTTTGATATCATCACCAGGGGGAATATAGAGGGTAGCAATACATATGGACTTGTGGTTGTTCATTTTTAGTAAACCTATTATAATTTCAGTGTTGGCAAAGGTTGGTATTTTATTGGAGTAGGGAGTTATGGTATTAGAAGTGGAGTAGATTATTGCTACTCCGCCTCCTTTTTTGTGGGCTTTGTCATTGTGGATGATTTGGAAACCTGGTGGAAGGATTTCACTATCTTTTCTATAGGTTTTCAGCCAGGTTCCACTTCAGAAAATGAATTACTGTAACCAGAAGATTTGGTTCGGTTGCAATAAAGGCTGTCTTCCACAGTTAATAGTTTGTTTCATAAATTTAAGGTTGCTTATATATTGAGGACATTTTTATGTTTTTGGAATAAATGTTTATTATATGATATTTGTGTTTAGGTTTTTAAGAATATTACGACACATTCCATAAATCACATAGTCCAATTTTATATATATATATATATATATATATATATATATATATATATATATATATATATATATTTATATATATATATATAAAATTTTACATATAATTTTAATAATAACATTTTAACATTTATTACTGGTATTTATTGGAACATATTTTTTGCAACAATATGCATTTTTATAAATATTTTATATACGTATTTTATATATATATATATATATATATATATATGTATATATATATATATATATATATATATATGGGTCTACTTTAAAAGACCGAATCGACGATTCCCCGACACGTGGAAAACGAAGACCAAACGACCGACAGGTAAGTTTACCGACAGGGTGATTTGCCGACAGCGGAAAGACCGACAAGGGTAATGTGTGATCGCGACTCGGTAAGTGTGCGACAGTGACGGAGTTAGGAGCAGTGAGGTAAGTGTGCGATATTGTGGGATTTCGGGTTAGGCTGTGGGAAAGGTGAGTGTGTGTTAATGTCGGAGTTAGGGTTCGGGTAAGGTAAGTGTTTGATAGTGAGGGACTGTAGTTTAGGGACGGGTTAAGTGAGTTAAGTTTAGGGTGCAGGTAGGTGAAGTGTGCGATAGTGTCGGACCTTGGGCTAGGGGTGGGTTAAGTGAGTTAGGGTTAGGGTGCAGGTAGGTGAAGTGTGCGATAGTGTCGGACCTTGGGCTAGGGGTGGGTTAAGTGAGTTAGGGTTAGGGTGCAGGTAGGTGAAGTGTGCGATAGTGTCAGACCTTGGGCTAGGGGTGGGTTAAGTGAGTTAGGGTTAGGGTGCAGGTAGGTGAAGTGTGCGATAGTGTCGGACATTGGGGTTAGGGGTGGGTTAAGTGAGTTAAGGTTAGGGTGCAGGTAGAGTGAGTGTGCGATAGTATCGGACCTTAGGGTTAGGGTTTGGGTTAGGGCTAGTGGCTATGCTATGTAGTGTAATGTGTTGTTTACGTTCGGTTTGTCGGTGTTATGGTGTTCGGTGTTTTGCGTTGTCGGTTTTGTGTGTTGTCGGTTATCTGGCGTCGGTGATTTTTGTGTCGGCAAAGTAGCGTGTCGGTCTTTCAAATTAGACCCATATATATATATATATATATATATATATATATATATATATATATATATATATATATATATATATATATAAATATTTATATATTTAAACTAGAGTTGAATGTATTACAATATATTACAATATTTTACAGGTTTACCTGGTATTGTTTTACGCTGTTTATTAAAATTGTCTTTTATGGTACATTCCTGATGCTGCTTTTTTCCATTGATTGTGTTCTTGATTAGTTGCATAAACACAAAAATAATTTCTTTATTGAATTCTTTTAGGTCCAAAGTTTTAACATTCCCTGTTCATTGATGGTTAGAATGTATCATTAATACTTGTTAGAAGTAATTGTATGGCCAGCCAATGATTTTTTTTGCTTCTCACTATTACGTATTATTATTTAATTAAATTCAATTGATATTGATGTGTTTTTTAATATAAAAGGAATGGTTTGAGCAAAGTTAATTGATTCTGAAGAGGTCTCCGGTGGGAGACGAAAGCGCTAAATCATTTCTTTAATCAATTCTTTTATACTGTCGTTTGTTTATTATTATAATAAAATAATTTTCATGGTGGAGCTATTGGAGGTGATTTTTACCGAAACAAACTATTAACTGTGGAAGACCGCCTTTATTGCAACCGAACCAAATCTTCTGTTTTCAGCCAGGTTTCCAAAATGGCAGCAATGTCACAGTGGTTATGGGAGAGCCAGGCATGGAGGGTAGGGATTTGTTTTTTAGGCTTTGTGCATTAAGTGTTGTAAGGCGAATGGACTTTGAGTGTGTGGGTTGTGTGGATGGTTTGGTGAGATTGATATTAGAAATGAGCCGAGGGTTGGGGTGGATGTTACCGCCTAGTGAGAGAGAGAGATGTGGTGGAGTAGAAGATTGAGGCAGTGTGTTGGGCAAGGGTAGCTTGGGTTGTGTGAGAGTAGCGATTTTCTGGCACCACATTTAAGAGGGGCGTGCAGGGGGGTTGGGTTGGGAGCAGCTTTGGTTTGAAAAATAGATTGGGTTAGAGGTAAATAGTTCATGTGAGATGGATGATTAGGATGGGAAGTGAGGTTGATGGTAAGATGTAGTGGAGTGTATGTGAGAGTTATGACAAGGATTGGGAAAAAGTGTGAAATATGTAAGAGAAGAGAGAGAGATTAATAGGGCAAATGGGGTTATAGGAAGAGATGTTATGTAGAGCACTGTAAGAGGGGTGGATGTTTAGGGTGATGTAGATATACAGGTGGATGGGGTTTGTGTTAGCTGTATTTTTATTGGAGAGGTGTTTGGTGGGGAGGAGTCACGGGATGTATAAAAGTACAAGTAGTGGGGGTGGGTGGAATTTGGGGGCAGGGTAGGGGATTGGAGTGAGCCTGAAGGGTGAACGGAGTGGGTTAAACCTTGTGGGAGGAGCAGCAGCCACCAAACAGAAAACAATCAGTGAGAAGGTTAGCAACTACAGAAAAAGGGCAGCCTATCATTGTGGTTTGAATGTTACCTTTCTGTTTGTTTTTATTATTTATGCACCAATGGGGAGCTATAATTCACTGAGAAGTAGGAAAATAATGTAGTTATGCAAGGGGTTTTAGAAAGGGACATGCAGTAAGTGCACACTACTGAGGGATGCTCATGGGACAGACAGAAATAGAGTGTAGTTACGCAGAGGTTTTAATATTTAAAGATTATGCTGCAGCTCAGGGGGGAATAAGTAAACTGTTAGAGGAAGAGGGAGGGAATAGACAGGATTGACAGGGCTGGGAAGCTTACAATAAGATTATGTTAGGAGACCGAGGGGGGGCTAAGAGCTAGGGCTTGGAGAAAGCTCTGAGAAAACAGGTTTGACATGGCTAGGAAACTTACACTAAAATTATGTTAGGAGAATAAGAAAAGGGTGGGACGCTGTGGACCAGGACTTGGAGAAAGCTGTGAGAAGAGAAAAACTAAGCTGTGAGAAGAGAAAAGCAATCAGCCAGTTAGCCCAGGTCAGTACCTAAAAGTGTATATTTATCTCTGTGAATTCAAAAGCAAATTTATAGAGCATCATGGAAGTAGAATATTAAATAAATGTAAAGCTTTGGGAAACTGTATATATTTGTTACAAGAAACGGGAGAATAAACTATAAGAATATAAAAGAAATGTGATATACAAGATGAATAAAATATAAGAATATAAAATAAATGCAAAGCTATGGAAAAATGTATATATTTGTTACAGTAAATGGAAAGAAAAAGGGAGGGAGATCCAGTAGTGTGCACAGCAGAAGAATCAGTAGGAGTATCACAGAGAGAAGATTATAATAGACCTACACTGCTCACAGTCTTATGATAAAAGTAGAACTTGCAGTGGCTTTTACTGATTTGTATGGGGTTCCACTTTCCATTTTCTTGTATGCAGGCAGTTGCTTTGGGTTTTTTTTTTGGACCTTTGAATGTGTTTAAAGGACTGTAAGGAGAGAGAGGGGGGGTAAGTGAAGTAAATACGTGGAAATAAGAAACAGGCAAGGAAATACCACTATTTAAGTAGTTCAGCTAAGCAGTACTTAATCAAATAAATTAGTTAAGGAACAAGCAGTGATATTTAATAAGAAAGTCACCCTGTTCAATAATATGAAATTCAGTCTATTGCCACCTTAATTTCACAGAATGCAAAGTAATTCATTGCCAGTACACTTTTCCAGTTATTTGTTGCTACTTAGTAATGCATACTAATAGAAATACATGTTACAGGACATTTGGTTTGCATTCTAGAACTATTACAGTGTTATAAATGACTGCAGTGACAGCAGGTTCTCAAAAAAAAAAAAAAACGGTTCTCAAAAAAAGAAGACACAGGGGGCGTGGCCAAGGATGAACACAGGATAGCAGCAGATTTCTTCAGCTCCACCAATTTCATTACACTGACAGGAATTAATTACTTAAAAAATTAATTTTTGAAGTAATTTTCTTTCTAAATATGTTTGTTTTATATAGTTCTTGCACTATATCTAAAAAAGAAAGGAAATCTTAACAATATTCCTGTCAGAAATCACTTTGGAAATTTTCCTGTCAGTTTATCAGTCTGAAATGAGTTCCAGTAAGACAAATTCTCAAGACTCCAGCATCAAGAAAGAACTTCAGTCTCTGATAATTATAATCCAGCAACTTACTGCTAAGATGGATAAAATGGATACTAAAATAGACACCTTCATAGAAAAAACTACAAAACAAATAGACTTGTTACGTATAGACCTGCAACAACAGAAGATCCAGATGACAGGCATAGAGGAAGCTGTGAATGACATGGAAAATAGAATACAAGAAGAGGAAATCAACATTGAGTTTCTGCTGAAACAAAATACACATTTACAAACAAAGCTGGATAACCTGGAAAATAGATCTAGGCGCAATAACATCAGGATTTTTGGACTGCCAGAAAATATTGAAGGTAACAATATTACTTCTTTTTTAACAACATGGCTCCCTAAAACTTTAGACTTACCAGAAGCATTCTCTTTTGGTATCGAAAGAGCACATAGATCTATAGCTAATACTAACTCTAACAAAAAATATCCTAGATCAGTTATAGTTAGATTTCTATCATCTTTTGATAAAGAGATGGTTCTTAAATCTGCTTGGGCTAAAGCTCCTGTTAAGATTAATGAAACAACTGTGCGTTTTGACAATGACTATTCTTCCATGGTAATAGCTAAAAGAAAAGTTTTTCTGCCACTAATAAGGGAGCTTAAAAAAGCACAGTTTAAATCATACCTTCTGTTTCCTGCCAAGCTTAAAATCTTCCTTCCTGATGGTCCTAAAATTTTCGATGACTTAGACTCTGCTTTACTGTTTATCAAAAAAATAAGATTTTGGATAAAATAGAGGAAATGGAATGGGCTAGTCCTTCATTAAAGAGACTGGCAACTGAAACTTCGTGGAAGACTTCAGAGAAGAAGAAGAGACTAAAAAACAAATGATTTGTTCTATGTTTTTTTCTCTCATCATTTTATTTCATTATTAATCTTTTTAAATATAGTTCCTGCATTTCCAAGAAGCCACAAATATTTTGAAAAAGATTTAATCAAAGTTATTCTCTGTGTGCAAAGAAATGTTTTGTTTCATAACCAGTCAAAATAACTGGAGATTTAATGG